>NC_138499.1:81816681-82537799 GCF_964252035.2 Podarcis erhardii
TATTGTTACTAAATCTCTCATGCAATAAATCATTACAAGTTTGCTTTAAAGCAGAGCATAATTCCCGTCCCTTGTTCTCTGTGTTGTTTGTTTAGCAATTGCCGGTACATAAGAAACTGCCTCATTCTAGGTTAGACTTTTATTTCTTTTTTCAAGAATGGTGGGTCTGAACAGAGAGTGGCTTTAGGAATATTCTCCTTCATATGACAGTTGTGTGTAGTCAGTCAGTGTGAAAATATGTCCGGTAGAACTATGTTAAAGAGAATGTGGTATGACATCTGCTGGGGGGGGGGGGGGAGCTAAATTATTTAAGGAAAATGCTGCATAAAGGATTCACTGATCTGAGTGAAACACTAGAGGCTAAACTACCTGCTTTATTCCGCTTCTGATATATTTCTGAAATACCATTTTATATTGAGTTTGCAACAGGGAAATTCACATTAACAAAAATCAAAGCTCCACTGAAATTAATATATAAAATTTAAAAGCCCTAGGAAAATCAAACTACCAGTGGTTTTTTGTGTGTGCTTTTTTCTACATACCAGTCAAATACTTCATAGTTTACTCTTGAAAGAAGTCAGAGGTTCTTATGACATATAGGGGAAGGCGAAAAAGCTATGTATAAGAATGTCACTATGTGACATACAACTTTGTGTGACTGAACTTCCAGTCACACAACAGGGCCTCCTGTTTCTCTCCTCCATCTGCACCTCCAAAATCTATTGCAAAGGGTTGGGTAATTTTCTGGAGCAGATTTGGGAGTTCAGTGCACGCTGCTTTATTTGGAAACAATTTCTTTGGCTGTGATATTTACGCTGAGGTCAGAAACATCTGGAGGGCACTAGGTTGGAGAATACTGCCCTAAACTCTGCAAATCAGCCCAAATGTGTATTTTCCTGTTAGGACAAGCACAAAGATGGCCTTACTCTCTGCGCTGGAAGACTAGGTCCCAGTGGGAAAGGGTCAACTCTAGGAAAGTGGAGGTGGGTAGCAGAAATGGATGTTTGATCCATCTCCAAAACAACAACACAAAACCTCAAGGCAATGTATATACTGTTTCGAGTTTGGCTTGGAGTTGCATTTTTCAAAATGTGCTGTTTTCTCTGGATCAGAGAAATCCAAATTTACTGGGGAAACCAGCAGGATGGGGGCTGCTTGAGGGAAACACTACTCAAATGAGAGCCCAAACAGCATCAAATACGCATTTAAACTCAGGTGTGGACAAGCCCTGAATCTGCTAATCAGTAGTGGGGGACTTATCTAAGGCCCACTTGCTCTCCTCACGGCCTGCCTGGCACCATCTGTGCAGCCATAAAGAATTTGATAATAATTTTTATTAGTTTTCAATTACAATCTAATAATAGCCTCATTATAACAATACCAATTTATAATACAATTACTAATACCAATCATTCAAATACCAAATTATATAATTTAGATAAGGTGGGGCCCTGCATGCTAGAATTGATGGTTTGATGATTTTATTTCTACATTCCAAAATCCTATTAATTTCAATGACATTCTGGTCATCATAATAATCCCTTATACAAGAACTGCAATGTTAATAACTTCTATTCGTGTTGACACATTAAATAATTTATAAATCTACAATTACAGATAGGTAGCCGTGTTGGTCTGCCATAGTCAAAACAAAAAATTCCTTCCAGTAGCACCTTAAAGACCAACTAAGTTAGTTCTAGGTATGAGCTTTCGTGTACATGCACACTTCTTCAGATACACTGAAACAGAAGTCACCAGACCCTTCTATATAGTGAGAAGGTGGGGAGGGGTATTACTCAGAAGGGTGGTGGGAATGGGTGATTGGCAGATAGCTGTGATGAGCCTGTTGACGACTCTTAACGGCTGCAATAGGTCTTACAGGAAAAAGCTCATACCTAGAACTAACTTAGTTGGTCTTTAAGGTGCTACTGGAAGGAATTTTTTGTTATAAATCTACAAGTGAGGCACTCAAACTATATGCTTCTTCTTCCTGTGTGTGGCAATTATTCTGCCTGTGGTGTTTCTTCCTGTCCTTGTAAAATGTTATGTCTATATTTTCCTGGTTGTTGCTGTTATCCATCATGCCTTGGGCGGAGCTGATTGTTCTTCCAGAAATTTCTCCCTCACTCTGTCCCGTGCTTCATTGTTTTGCAACTTTAATAACAGCTGCAAAAGTCACTCTGTCCCAATAAATAACCTGTCATCATTTTTCCTCTCAGCCTGGGAAGAAGAGTGTTCTGTCGAACTGCAGATCCCACAAAGAGTTTGTGACTCTAGTCACAAACTAGTCGTAGTTTCTAAGCTTAAACCTACCTCTCACAGGGTTGTTATGAGAGTATAATTGGTGTGTGCAGGGAGGCAGGGTACTATGTATGTTGGTTTGAGTTCCTTGGAGGAAGGGGGGGTATTTAAAAAAATCCCCTGGTGAATAGTTGAGCCTTGTCTTCTTATTGAACCTCATCCTCAGCTACAGTTTCCACAGTCCTTGCAACTCCCTCACTTAACAGGCCTCTGCAAATGCTACTCCAAATGCCAAATGGGATGGTGAGAAAGTAGTTGTTGGTCCACGATAAGAAAGCAGAATTGCTTTCATCCTTCATTTGAGAAGGCAAATTGGGACTTGATGGTAAATGTATCGAATGTTAATGAGACTCGAAGAAGGGTTGGCCATCGGAACAGAAATGTAGTAGCTTGAGGGGAAAACCTTAATTGCTTTTAAATAGGGAAGGCCCTGGCTGAATGAAATTCTAGTTGGAGATATTAAATAAATAACCTCGTCTTCAGATTCATAGAAAAAAAAACAGGCAAAGCCCCAGAGGACCAGAGAAGGGCAAACAGAATTATATTTTTCAAGGGTGTGAATAAGGTAATTCCATCGTACTAAAGGCCAGCCAGCAGCTTGTCAGCACCCTTCAAGTGGCTAGAACAGATCATGAATCAATTTGAGAGAGGCACATCCCCTGCTTAATAACACAGCCGAGAGCTGGGAGACAAAGTCTGTGTAATACATCTTGATTTCAGCAAGGCATTTGATGGAATAGCAGTTGTTATGCTTAGAAGCACAATAGCGTATTAGGGACTAGGCAGAGTTACTGTTGGGGGATTGCCCAAACAGTCGAAAAGTCATCTCCAGCCGATTACTCATTAGTGATTCACTGTCAGATTGGCAGGAGGCTATTTCTAGGTGTTATGCCAAAAACTGGTTTTGCCAGTGATACGAGTGAAATACCGTATTTTACAAATTTGCAGGTAACACAGAGCTTGTTTGCCATACTTATCAGGTTCTTTCTGTCAGGTTCTCAGGGCGCACTGTACTGACTTCTTTGGTACCAGCCTATGACATCAGTTTCATAGAGGCTTCGGTTGCTTTTTATGTATGACAACTTTTTATTGTATTATTAGGATTCTGGGCTGCCCTGGTTATAGCAAATGAGCTAAGGACTTTAACAAACAAAAAGTACAAGTTGCTTACCAATAACTGAGATCCTTCAAGGGATGATCTGTGCATAGCTGTCAACTTTTCCCTTTTTTTAAAGGGAAATTCCCTTATTCCGAATAGGACTCCTCGCAAGAAAAGGAAAAAGTTGACAGCTATGGATCTGTGTAGCCATAAAACCAGCATCAGCTCCAAATCTGGGGGCGGAGGAAGGCCTCAGATTTTGTCTGCTATTTCTTGAGTGGGCTCACCACCTTGCTTAGGTGGTCCTTATGGTATCCTAGACCCAAGTGGCTCAGGGCTTTGTATATCTACAGGACACACGGCAATGTTTTGTTGTACATTCCACTTTGCCTTTTGAGTTCCTACCCCTCCTTGAATGCACACATGGACAGAGCATCCATCCAGGACTGGCATGTATGTGTTCAGGAGTATACTACTCTTAATTTTCCTATTGAGCTTGTTCCATGCAGTTCAGTTGGGAAAATTAAAATATTGGTCTTGGATGGGAGAGAAGCAGGATTTTGTTCCACCGGAAGAGGGACCCCAAAATGGAGAACTTCCTTTCTTTAATAAAGAATGGCATGATCCCGTGATCTAAAGAGGCAGAGCTCATGACACAGGGTGAAGCACTCCCGCCCCACCACTTCTGCTGCCAAGATGGAGGCATTCCAGTGCTTTGGAGTTGCCATTCATCTTCCCTGCCCCTGAGAGAAAGCCGGTCTGCAAAACTTTGAGGAGTGCCCCAGCTCACACCAAGTTTGGCGAGAGACAGGGTGTGGCAACAGAAGTGGGACACGGCTTGATGGGCCAGAAGTTGTCAATTCCCATTTCACCTCAGATGGTGAGACAGGATGGGCAAAGAAGAGGCAGCTGGAGTAGAAACCTGCCCTCTGGGTAGGAATGAACTGGCATTGAGTAGAATGTTGCAGGAGTTCCAGCAAAACATGCCACCCACTTTCATCATTACAAAACATAAGGAATTAGATGGAATTTTATGTCGTTTTCAGTAACTACGGGGTTAAGTTGGGATTGTTATACCAGCAGTTCAGAATCAAGCAACCACTTGTGCCCAGATCCATCATGCTTATAAAAATCAGTGTCTTTTTAAAGAAAAGCCCACACGAGAGAAAATAATAAATTATGGATATATTTTGCTGAGAAATTTTCTTGGTTAGCGGCAGCGATGGGGAAAACGTGCATCCACAAGAGATGAATCTATAAATAGCTCTAACAGCATTGTCTCATCTTTAAAACTCAGTAAGTACAACAAAAAATGCGTCCCTTTATGAAGCTGTTTGAGCAGAGACACAAATGGAAAGGGAAGGCATGTTTCCAGGATAAATAATGTGTGAATATCTCTGACGTGAGGTGGCTTGTATAGAATTTTGTTTTGGAAGCATGTTTCACAACACTTGTAGATGACGTTACACTTTCTTACTAGGATGATTTTAAAAACATGAGTTGGATTCCCTAAGCTTTTTCGCAACAGCCTTTTTTTGATGTGAAATATCTAGGTCAGCCAAGTGAAAAGCTGCACCAGGTTTGAGCTCGTCGTTATTTAAGAAGTTAAAATGGAGTTTGCCACATGTTCTGCATTTGAAGGTTTCTGAAACTCCTGCCAAAGAAGCCATCTCCACCCTGGTAGATGAATACATATTTGGTCTAAGCACATACTTGTTTATCCTATCAGAAATCACTGCAGGATGGTTTCAGTTAACTCAATATTACAGGACAGGATTCCCTGTTGGATGAGGATGAATGCTGGTGGCTAAAAATATTTCTTAGCAGTGAGGATTTGAAAGTTCTGAGCAAAGTGGATTTTCCTTTGGGAAACTGACAACTGTAAGGTATTTAATGTTTTAAGGCTTTGCTGGAGCAGGATAAATGTGAAAACCCAAAGTTCATGTTTTGGCAGTTTAGATTAGCAAAAAAGCAAAGTCTTCCTGGGAAAATGAACAATGGTGGAGTTCAGTGCTGAAATCCAGTAGTTTGAGGAACGACAGCATTGCCAGGTTGCAACCCAGATAACTCATTTTTAACCTTCAGTTGTCTGACTACGGTAAGATACATTGCTACTACTGTATCTGACCTGCTAAAGTCATCAGGACTTCTGTCTTTGCCTACATTCGTTTGAGATTCAAAATTCTCCGGATTGCAACAATTAGTAACCCTTAATCTGTGGAGGGCCAGGGAGAATAGGACTTGATGTTATGCTTTTCACTGCAAGCTAATGTGGCGAGGGCGGGGGGGGGGGATAAGCCATTGAAGCTTTCCCCCATCATTTATTTCCATCTGTGGGGAGGGGGGAAATATCTCTGTGATGCTCCTATTAAAGGCACAAGTGCAGGAATATTAAAAGTAGCCACCCTGGTCTTGTCCGTTCTGTGCCTTGGGCGTTTGGGCACTCTTCAAGTGGCTCACTGTCTCATATGCTTCTTTTATTAGCTTAGTCTGAGTGGTGGGCACTGAGAGTGGACTGCATTTTCTAACGCTCTTCCCTCTTGCATTGCCCCAAACTTCAGTGTAATGTTCTTGGCATCTAGAAGGAGATACTATTTCCCCTGACTAGCTTGTGAGAATTGTTGTACGGGATGGGAAATGTGAACGCTTTGAAGCACAAAATCTGGAAATCCTTTACAAAAGAAAGTTTGAGGTGGCCTAATGGGGAGTGGGGGGGGGGCTGTGAGAAATCCCAAGGGGCTGACAGCTAAAAGCCTCAGCAGATTTGGAAGTAATTGGAGTAAGCTGGGAATGACAGCCTAACATGAATTCACTCCCATGCAGAGCTGCTGAACACAGTATCCAAAAACTGCTTCCAGTGTCAGAGATGCTATCAAGTTCCAGAAGAGCTTACGAAGCTTCATCTTCAGCAGAGGCTAAGAGATCCTTAAGTTCTGAAGGAGAAAACCCAAGGGCTTCTTACTTGCTGTATATTAAAAGAATAGCCGGTTTTCAAATATATCATCATCTTTCTGCTGGGTGTTAATTCTAACAATATCAAAATGTACAAAAGGAGAGTTGGTGGTGTGCAGCTAATGATATCTTTTCATCAGAAAATTCATCATAATTTTATCTTTTCACCAGAAAATTTATCATAATTTTAACTTTTCATCAGAAAACTTATCATCCATAACTCATGATTATAAACCTATTAAAACTTGCAATTAATTATATCATGCTTAATACAGCCATAGCTGCAGTTTAATTTGTTTTATGTCCGTTCCAATGCGATATAATGTCCAGATTTTTGTACTGGTGAAGCCAACATCTTCTAAACTTTTCGGTTTAAAATGTTGCAAAACAACAAATACATTATACAAAAACCACTGGCAAATTCCCCTTACTTCTTTGTGTGCCTGGTACAGAATAGTAATTTATAAACTGGGTTATGCATCAGAAAGTCCATCTATACCATGATCCCTTAGGCAAAGCACCCGCCGTCACTCTCAGACCACCCCAACCTGTAAAAAGAGGATAACAATATAAACCAACTTTGCAAGGGTCTTGTACGAATTGTTGGATAACGTATACGAAGTGCTATGAATGTTGTAAAAGTGCCTTATAAATGCTAAATAATATTGCTTCATTGAGGACCTTCTAATATTTTATTTTACAATATAATTTATAAGGATAGAAGCTTATGGTAATGACTGACGGATGTACCATTCAGTGTGGTATTTTTCTTGAGCAGTGGGCCTAAGAACCTGCTTCCAGTTCATTAGCATTCTTTCCCCGCCCCCCTAGATTTCTGCCTCCAACAGTCTCTGACCTGACTACAATATTCATTTTTCATGTATATAAGCTCAGGGATAAAATCCTTTCTTCTCTTCTCTTCCCTTTACTTGCAGCCTGACCCTGCAGGCCGAGATATTTCTATTCTTCCCATTTTGGAGCACTGTGAAAACACTCACATGACCATTTGGCTTGGCATTGTTTATGCCTACAAAGGCCTACTCATGGTAAGTCTAATGGTAAGTGTAGCTCAGAGCCAGTATGGTGTCATGATAGAATGATGGACTAGGGAGTGGAGAGACCTAAATGAAAATCCCCACTTGGCCATGAAGCCTACTGGGACACTTTCAGTTTTATTTATGTTGTCCTAAAATGGCTAAAAGGGTGGCACTGTGGGTTAAACCACAGAGCCTAGGGCTTGCCAATCAGAAGGTCGGCGGTTCGAATCCCCACGACGGGTGAGCTTCTGTTTCTCGGTCCCTGCTCCTGCCAACCTAGCAGTTCAAAAGCACCTCAAAGTGCAAGTAGATAAATAGGTACCGCTCCGGTGGGAGGTAAACGGTGTTTCTGTGCGCTGCTCTGGTTCGCCAGAAGTGGCTTAGTCATGCTGGCCACATGACCCAGAAGCTGTACGCCAGCTCCCTTGGCCAATAAAGCGAGATGAGCGCCGCTACCCCAGAGTCGGCCACGACTGGACCTAATGGTCAGGGGTCCCTTTACCTTTACCTAAAATGGCTAAAATGTTAGGTTGCTGTTTTGCTCAAATGAAATTAAAACCCAAAGTTCTAATGGTAATGTAGATAGAGACTACAGACTCCTCCCTCATGAGGAAGACTGAGTTGAGTGAGCCATTTATCATCACGTATTCCATACTCTCCCATGTCACTGATAAGTGTGGGTTGGTGTCTGTTTTGAAACGATGGCAGCCTTTTAAGTGCCCTGCAGGCAGCTGAAGAAGTAGGCTGTAACCTCTGAGAGTTGATGCCATGTTCTTATGGGTTACTAGCCAAAAAAAAGCTGATTGATAAATATTTTAAATAGCTTAATACAAATGCCCCAGTATATTTAAGGTAGCAAGTGCAATTCTTTTAAAATAAATGAGCCTTTTAACCATTTATCATAATTAAGCCTTTTTACCAATACGAAACAAGTTTATCTCCCATATCATATTTCCTATCCGTAAGAGAAGACCCAGGAGATGTGGTAGTTTATGTGCCCCGTGCTTGCACGCACATCACTCAATATCACACCTGTAATTCATGCCCAAGTGGTTAGGAGGTGGGTCATGTAATTATATACCTCACAAGCAACCACCCCTCCCCCCCCAATTAAATTAAATACTAGTGGGCTAAATAGTTTCAGAGGTAGAGTATGGAATCACTCAGTGGAAGTTAAATGTGCTTAACTTTGCCTGGATCTCGCCCTGTCTTGCATTTGTCAACATAAGCTGCTTAAAGCAGAATGCAGATAGAAATAGAAACAGAACTCTTTTGATGTCTGGTATGCAAACCTATCACTGTGCTTATTGTGTTAACAATCATCACTTCCTTCTCTCTTTCTAATTTCAGCTATTTGGTTGCTTTTTGGCTTGGGAGACTCGAAATGTGAGCATTCCTGCTCTGAACGACAGTAAATACATTGGCATGAGTGTTTACAATGTGGGCATCATGTGCATCATTGGAGCTGCTGTTTCCTTTCTCACACGGGACCAGCCCAATGTCCAATTCTGCATTGTGGCACTAGTCATTATATTTTGTAGTACTATTACGCTCTGCTTAGTCTTTGTTCCTAAGGTAAGCACATTGACTCATTATGGGTCTGTTATCTGCATATAATTTTTGTAGGACTATTAAATTCACTCCTGCACTGGGAAATTCTCCTGCACAAGCCCCACTGAACTGAACCGGAACAGCAAAAGGACATGGTTGCTCACTGGATTGTGCCCATGATTCTTAAAGCGTAAGTTGAGAGCCAGCATGGTTTTAGTGGTTACAGTGTTGGACTAAGACTGGTGAGACTCGGGTGAAGCTTATAGGGTGGCTTTGCACCAATCACTGCATCTCTCAGCATAATCTGCCTCTCTCAGGGTGGTTCTGAGAATAGAATGAGGGAAGGGGTCCACATCTGCCATATTGAGTTCCATGAAGGAAAGGTGAAATATCACCTTCCTAAGGCTATGCAGTTATTCCATCAGGTAGTTGCCCTGGTCCCTCCATATCTTGATTAGACAGAAATCTACTTCTGTCTAGAACTGACAGAGCAAAGCTTTGTCTAGGGCAGTATCACTTGTGGGGACTGGTTATCTATGAATAAATTACACATAAGAATCTAGATGTCAGAGAGAAGTTTCTTTTAATACTAAGTGGGTTAAACCACAGAGCCTAGGACTTGCTGATCAGAAGGTCGGCAGTTTGAATCCCCGCGACGTGATGAGCTCCCGTTGCTCGGTCCCAGCTCCTGCCAACCTAGCAGTTCGAAAGCACGTCAAGTGCAAGTAGATAAATAGGTACCGCTCCGGCGAGAAGGTAAACAGCGTTTCCATGCGCTGCTCTGGTTCGCCAGAAGCGGCTTAGTCATGCTGGCCACATGACCCAGAAGCTGTCTGCGAACAAATGCCGGCTCCCTTGGCCTATAGAGCGAGATGAGCGCCACAACCCCATAGTTGGCCACGACTGGACCTAATGGTCAGGGGTCCCTTTACCTTTACTTATTTGTAATACAGTCATACCTTGGATCCCGAATGCCTTGCTACTCAGACGTTTTGGCTCCTGAACACCGCAAACACGGAAATGAGTGTTCCAGTTTGCAAATGTTCTTTGGAACTCAGTGTCCGACGGAGCTTCTACAGCTTCCTGCAGCCAATCAGAAACCGCGCTTTGGTTTCCGAACATTTTGAAAGTCGAACAGACTTCTGGAACGGATTCCGTTCGACTTCCAAGGTATGACTGTAATACAATATATAACTATATAGATGTGAATATTTATAAAAGTATACATACAGAAATAGCCAGCATTATTAGATACAAAAATTATATCACATAGGGGTTTACTTCATCCTGCATTTTCCCATTCCAGTAAAAAAAGGGGGGGGGGAGCAAACTCCATTTTTCAATTAAAAATATTGTTGCTT
Organism: Podarcis erhardii; assembly: GCF_964252035.2. NCBI lineage: Eukaryota > Metazoa > Chordata > Lepidosauria > Squamata > Lacertidae > Podarcis > Podarcis erhardii. The sequence goes on from NC_138499.1 coordinate 81,826,983, forward strand.
TGACTCCCTTCCGTAACCATATTTGTAGCTTTAACTATTTGGGCTTTACCCCAGATTTTAATTGATCATTCCTCTATCTTTGCCATTCCTGGATTTTTCCATGCCTGAGCTATGGCTATTCAGGATGCAGGAAGTAAATGAAGGATCATTTCCTGACCCTTTCAGGGAAAGGTTTCTAGCCTGGCCTTATCCCTGACATGCTGGCTTTTGGTGTTCTTTATTCAGTCATGAGCCCACACCTGTAATCTTCAGCAATACAGCTGAGACACACCTCAGGGAGAGCTAGGTCTAAGAGAAGGCAGAAGCAGCACGTATAATGGACAAAGAAAGTGCTCAGGCACAGAGCTTTAAAGCACAGACCTCTGCCTAGAAACATGGTGCAAAAAGAAGTCTGGGTGAGCCCTTAGGAAGCTCCACAGCTCTGCCCCACCACATAATGTCACTAGAGAGAGCCGTGGTGATTTCCCATTATTGTGAAATATCAGGTTTTCACAATTAACATTGCTGTTAACATTGCATGGGCAAATTATTTAAAGGCTGAGATGACTACTACTACTTCATATCCTCCTAATGTTGTGGCTCAGAAAACAGTGATAGGCTGGATATGGGCCAATAAATTGATGCTGAATCCTAGTAAGATTGAGATGTTATGTGTTCCAAGATATTGACTCTGGGAGGTGGGAATATGGGCAGGGCCGCAATGCCCTGGAAAAAGCAGGTCTATATTTTAGGAGTACTCCTAATATACATATCAATATTGATAGATAGACCCACTCCATTCTTTAATTGTTAATTGTTTAAACTAATTTTGTTGTTTTACATTGTCATAAGCTGCCGTGAGGTCTTATAGTGAAGGGTGTGTAATAAACGTCAATCAATAAAAAATAATGAATGTACAAAGTCCATCTACTTTGGGCTGAAACACTTACCCAGATTGGCATATGAATGGAATTTTCTAATCTCTTTGGCCAAAGTTTAGTAAATTATCTCAATACTGAAGAAGGGAACTCTAAAAGGAGAAATGGAATTGGGTGGGTGTGTTTGAAAGTTGTTTTCAGATCCCTTCAAATATTACCTTCCAGGGGAGGTTTGGAAGCCACAGGGATCATTTCTGCATTGCATCAGTAATGTCAGAAATCTGTGATTCCTAGGAGAAGTCTGGTTTCCTGGAGGTTTGACACTAGTGTGGGAAGAAGGCATATCAGCAGCCCTTTACACATTATTTTGAGCTTCGAACATTAGCTAAGTAGCTTGTTAAGGTGCCTTTGCTAAATTATGGGAAGTAGTCACACATTTGAATGCACGTTCAATGAATATTTTGGGGGGCACAGATACACAAAAATAAAATGAGATATTCTTCAACTTTCAGCTAATCACACTGAGAACAAATCCAGATGCTGCCACCCGAAACAGAGGACTCCAGTTCACTCAGAACCAGAAGAAAGATGACTCAAAAACATCAACGTCAGTCACCAGTGTCAACCAGGCCAGCACATCGAGGTTGGAAGGCCTACAGTCAGAAAACCACCAGCTGAGAATGAAAATAACAGAGGTATTGCTAAGTGTGTGTTCTGGGTTAGACTGTTCTGTCTTGCGGGCATTGCATGTATTCTCAGTTTGCAAGGCCATCAAGCTATCTGAAACTCGAGAGTCAAAACAGGTGAGGTACATGACTGGATCTCTCGATGTTTTGCTTTTCACTTAGAAGCAACCGTGGGACCCATATTGGATCCAGTACGGGGCAGGAGTGTGGAGGGAGTTTGACCATTTCTCCTATCTAAATTGCTTCTTCCCTGAAGATGCTCTCACTGTGTTTTTCCCCCGATGATGCTCTGTGTTTGCAGCAACCCCCCCCCCCCTTAATTTCACATATACACTCCTGGAGGGGTCAAACTGGCAGTGGCTGACCAGGAACAACACCTTGACGTTGTAGCGGTTGTAGCTCAATGAATATGTTGACCCAGTGTGAGGTGGCTGTGAAAAAGATGGATTCCATGCTACGGATCGTTGGGAAAGGAATTAGAAATCAACTTGCCGGTATCATAATGGCACCATACAAATCTATGGTGTGACTGCATATGGAATGCTCTGTGCAGTTCTGATCGCCTTACCTCAAAAAGTTTATTGAAGAGTTGAAAAAGGTTCAGAAAAAGGGCAAATTAAATGATCGAAGGGATGGAACAACTCTCCTATGAGGGAAGGTTTAAGCATCTGGGACTGTGTAGTTAAAGAGATAAAAGGATAGAAGTTTATAAGAATTATGCATGGCATGGAAAGACGTGGACTAGAACAAGTTGTGACTAGTCTCATAACACTAGAATTTGTGGGCATTCAACGAAGCTGAACGAAGTTTCAGGGCACTGTGTTCTGGGTTATAGTTGGGGCACCTGCTGTCACATAACTGCTTATTAATTGGGGCAGAAAGTTAAGCACATTTGGATCCCACTGTTCTTACATCCCTCTTGCTGAACTCAGTGTGATGTAAAATACTACTATCTAGCCAGATTACACGCTAATTTAGCTTTACTCAGCGATGGTGTCCCAGGACAGAAAAAGGGAGAGGGGATCGCTATAGTATGAGTTTTACTGTCATCTCTCTGCTACGAACCTGTGGGTTTGATGTGAAAACTTCTGTTTTATCTCTTAGAAAAGATGATGCTTTTTCAGCTCACCTAGATCCTTTCATCTTAGATTAGAACATGTATTCTTTTTTTATTAGATCTGCCACCTTTTAAAGTATACTTGTTACGTAATTCTATCTCCTTTATTTATCCCTTTATGGAAGTGAGCTGTTTCAACGGCACTGCCTCCAAGTTTCTAGGCATGAGTGCAAACTACCTATTTGTTTCCATCCACCCAAAGGAAAGGATGCAGTCTGCCTTTTTCGTTGTTGCTGAAGGCACATTTGCAGATTCTTTAATTTCTAAAACAGCTCTTTTGCACATAACTGCTCCTGCACAAAACAGCTGTATTAAAAACAGGTTCAGGAGGCTGGAAAAGAAAGGAAGCAGCAGCCTTTCACGTGTGCAACTCCAAATCCTGATTTAGAGCAACACATATATACCAGAGTTGCACAAAAAAAGGGGTGCTCTTTTGTGCAAAGCTTGTATTTCAAAAACAAATTTAAAAGGTGTGTACATACCTGCATACAAATACCTGTTTGCATACTTAAAACAGACCTAAGGCTTCCTGGCCTGGAGCACACAAACACACATTTTTGACTCTTTTGTGAAAATTTGGTAATTGAAAAACTTGTATTTCATAATTAAAAATGAAGGTTTAAAAAGGTGTGTGTGCACAGGTAAGCAAATGCCTACTTGTCCACAGCGGACCTCAGATTTCTGGAACTTATGGTGGGCAAGGAATAACTAATTCAAGAGAGTGGAAAACAACCCTCTGTAAAAAATATTTTCTAACAAGCACTGCCCACTAGTATGGAGAAGAAACATTGAAATGGATTTCAGAGGCATAAAACTGAAAGGGCTCTTATGTGCATGAAACCACATAAATGGGCACATGCAAGCAGTGGCTCATGTGCTCATTAAGGCCCTACTGTGGACAGAGCCAGGGACTGCTATTGCCATTTCTTTCCACTGCTGTCACCAAGATGAAGGAGAGGGCAAGTGAGAGTCAACCTACACATGATGTGCAGAATGTTCCTTCTCATCATATTTGCAAACAAAACCATTTTTCTGAATGAAAAAGTGCTTTAAGGAAGGGATACTTTTTTGGGGATGTGGGTGGCGCTGTGGGTAAAACCGCAGTGCCTAGGACTTGCCGATCGTATGGTCAGCGGTTCGAATCCCTGCGGCGGGGAGAGCTCCCGTCGTTCGGTCCCAGCTCCTGCCCACCTAGCAGTTCGAAAGCACCCCTAAGTGCAAGTAGATAAATAGGTACCGCTTTATAGCGGGAAGGTAAACGGCGTTTCCATGTGCTGCGCTGGTGCCAGCTCGCCAGAGCAGCTTCGTCACGCTGGCCATGTGACCCGGAAGTGTCTTCGGACAGCGCTGGCCCCCGGCCTCTTAAGTGAGATGGGCGCACAACCCCAGAGTCGGACACGACTGGCCCGTACAGGCAGGGGTACCTTTACCTTTACCTTACTTTTTTTGGAAATCTCTGGACTTAATGACTGCCTTATCGCCTCCATTTTTCAAACCTGGACAGAACATAGACTCATTATTGTGGCCGAACCCCCCAGGAGATGCACACTTTGCCAAAATCCTGGCCTCCGGATGAGGTGAGCAACAGGAGTTCCGTTTCCTCATAGGACAGCCAGGAAAGAAGATAGAGAACAAAGTGCAGCAAGTTTCTTATGGGACAGGAAATCCAGGCCTGACGTTTTCCTTTAGAATCAACCCAGTGAACACTGTTTTAAAAACACGAGCTGGCGATACAGGCTGTGTGCTGAAGGATTTCAAACCTCGGAGCGTTATTTCTATTTTATTTTTACTTCAGAGGGAGTATGCTCCCCTTTATGGTTGAAAATTTGTGAGGAGGTGGAATATTGCAAAACGCATCAGAGCAAAGCTGTGACACTTTAAAAGTTGAGAAATGTGCTCTGTTCCTCACACGAAGGAGCATTTGAGAGAGGTGTTCAGGAGCATCACAGGAAAAAAGGTATCTGCCTGTGCCCTAGAAAGATTTCTCAGAGCAGAATAAAAGAGAGCGCTGAGAGATTTCTTAAGAAGTCATTTTCTTTTGAAGACTTATGACTGTTCAGAATTGAAAGGGCTTACTATGGATGACAGATGACACAGGATTCCCAAACAGAATCTCTGTGCGATGAGAAGCCTTTGAGTGTCTGTTGCAGCTCTCAGTTCTGTCAGCTGCTACAGCCACCTATGAAGCAACCTCTCAACCTTTTCTCAACGCCATTGACCAGCCACCCACTCACCCTTGATGCTTCCCATGCTTCTAGAAGTTACATGTGTGGTGCGTTTCCCCTACCTTTGGATACCATGTGCAAATGGGCCCATTTTTTCCAGTGACACATCTGTGGACACCCTATCAGGGGCACCATCTTCATAAGCACTTTGGGGGAGCCCAATGTGACATGCCGACATCATGTTTGTGATGTCGCATGATGTCCTGACGTTGCTCCGTGCCCAGCCTCAATAATGGGCCCCCCTAAAATAATAATTAAGGGGCCCCACAATATTTCAAGGGACGCGGGTGGCGCTGGGGGTTAAACCAGAGCCTAGGACTTGCTGATCGAAAGGTTGGCGGTTCGAATCCCCGCGGCGGGGTGAGCTCCCGTCGTTCGGTCCCAGCTCCTGCCCACCTAGCAGTTCAAAAGCACCCCTAAGTGCAAGTAGATAAATAGGGACCGCTTTCTAGCGGGAAGGTAAACAGCGTTTCCGTGTGCGGCGCTGGTGCTGGCTCGCCAGATGCAGCTTCGTGACGCTGGCCACGTGACCTGGAAGTGTCTTCGGACAGCGCCGGCTCACGGCCTCTTGAGCGAGATGAGCACGCAACCCTAGAGTCGGTCACGACTGGCCCTGACGGGCAGGGGTACCTTTACCTTTACCTTTACAATACTTCAGCCCCCTGGAGCCGACACGTATGGTATCACTGAATTACAGAGGACACTTTTGCCTGTCTGGGTGTCCAGGAATGCGTTAGAAGAAATAACTACAACTTTTACGCATGATTGGAAGGAAACCCCATAGAGAAAAATAACTTTGGTCCATAAGATTGCAAGGAAAGTTAATGAAACCTGCTTACAAAATATGTTAATGCTATTGTAACATGCTTTTCTTTTAACAGTTGGACAAAGCTTTAGAAGAAGTCACTATGCAGCTTCAAGACACCCCTGACAAGACAACATATATTAAGCAGAACCACTATCAGGAGCTCAATGACATCCTCAGTATACGGAACTTTACAGAAAATAAAGGTAGGGAACAACAACAACAACAACAACTTTATTATTTATACCCCACCCATCTGGCTGGGTTTCCCCAGCCACTCTGGGCAGCTCATAGCATATATCAGAACATACTGAAACATCAGACATTGACAACTTCTCGATACAGGGCTGCCTTCTAAAAGTCAGATAGTTGTTTATTTCCTTGACATCTGATGGGAGGGCTTTCCACAGGTTGGGTGCCACTACCAAGAAGGCCCTCTGCCTGGTTCCCTGTAACTTCACTTCTCGCAGTGAGGGAACCGCCAGAAGGCCCTTGGAGCTGGACCTCAGTGTCAAGGTTGAACGAAGGGGGTGGAGACGCTCCTTCAGGTATACTGGGCCGAGGCTGTTTAGGGTGTTAAAGGTCAGCACCAACACTCTGAATTGTGCTCGGAAATGCACTGGGAGGCAATGAAGTTCCTTTAGGACCGGTGTTATATGGTCCCGGTGCCTACTCCCAGCCACCAGTCTAGCTGCCGCATTCTGGATTAGTTGTAGTTTCCGGGTCACCTTCAAAGGTAGCCCTACGTAGAGCGCATTGCAGTAATCCAAGCGGGAGATAACCAGAGCATGCAACACTTTGGTGAGTCTGTGGGCAGGTAGGGTCAGTCAGCTAGCATTGTATGCACAAGGCATTTGGGATGGAGTGAAGAAGATTTGACAACAAATCCTTTGTCAAAACCACATTTTCTCCTTTTTCCACGTTTCTCCTATTTCCTTTTCCCTGTCTAGGATATACTCCAGTAAATGAAAAACTGGCAGTGGCTGGTTAGCATCATGAGGAAACATGAGGAGTGTTGATTGGGGGTAGGGAAGAGTATCTGGCCCTCCAGCTTTCTAATGTTAACCATACGGACCTAAGTTTCTCTTAAACCACTGTCAACTCTTCTATAGACCACCACATATTTACTACCTCCATTAACAAGCATAGCTATGTGACCTGTTGCTGCCTACCTAACACAGAACCTAAGAAGGAAACACCAGGTTTTCACCAGACATTGTCCACACACTCAAAACTTACCTTCACCTTCATGAAATATGAAAGCTGGGCTTCTTAGGCAGCACCCACTGTCACCGTTGGGGGGGGGGGCATTGCGCCTTTGCAGAATTGCAGAGTACATAGTTTCCTGATAACTTAGCAATGGCAGAAAGTGCCATATTGGCCTGAATATAAGCCTCACTTTCCCCCCAAATTCCGACCTGTGGAAAGTTAAAGTGTGGCTTAAATTTGTGACCTTACAAAAATTGGCTTTTACGATATTGCTGCTGAAACAGACATAAGGTAAAATGGAAAGGGTGTGAGTGCCTGCGGAATTTTAAGGGAGTGGCTTATATTTGAGTATTGACTTTTTCTCTCCCCCACCCTTGAATTTTAAAGGTGCAGCTTATATTTGGGTGTGGCTTATATTCGGGCCCATACAGTATAGAAGAATTGGTGGTGAGAGAAACTAAGAAGTTGATAGGCTCTGGAGGCACTTTATATACAAGGGAGAGACTGTTGTCAGTCATATGAACATTGTAGTTAATGAGGTCAAAAATGAAATTTTGGTCATCCCCGCAAAAGAAGGAAACAAACCTTTCACACCAGCATTGTTTTTTCCCAATTGATCAGAATTTTATCGATTCCCCAACCCAAACTGCCCTGTATTTTGATAAGATTCTACATTGATGTAGCTTCTTAGGGACTGTGCAGAATGTGGGAGCCATAATCAAAACTTCAAAACAGAAGAAGACTTTGTGTGGTGTCCACGTTTGCTCATTCACTCTAAGCCATGGTTTGGCTTAGTGTTACATGTGAACCAGGCCATAGTAATCTCCCAAACTTGCAAAGTTTTACAGCTGACTGGTGTATGAAAGTCTAAAATGGGGGAGTATAGTTTGGAATTGTTGATCTGCAGCTACTTTCACTTCTCTCCTACTGATCTGAAACAGCAAAATGTGAGCCTCATCGAACAGGCCTCACATGAATGTAGTATACTGTTCTCTGAAAAGAAATGTCTGTATCTAGCTAAGATAGCCAGCCTCCAGAAGCCATTTTGGGCCTGCTCTGTGCATTTGCATCTTTTCTTCCCTATATAGCAACTCCATTTCAGCATATGCTTTAGGAGTAATCTAATGCCCTGAATAGGGACGCGGGTGGCGCTGTGGGTTAAACCACAGAGCCTAGGACTTGCCGATCAGAAGGTCAGAGGTTCGAATCCCCGTGACAGGGTGAGCTCCCGTTGCTCGGTCCCTGCTCCTGCCAACCTAGCAGTTTGAAAGCACATCAAAGTGCAAGTAGATAAATAGGTACCGCTCCGGCGGGAAGGTAAACAGCGTTTCCGTGTGCTGCTCTGGTTCGCCAGAAGCGGCTTAGTCATGATGGCCACATGACCCGGAAGCTGTATGCCAGCTTCCTCGGCCAATAAAGTGAGATGAGTGCCGCAACCCCAGAGTCGACCACGACTGGACCTAATGGTCAGGGGTACCTTCACCTTTACCTTAATGCCCTGAATTATGGAATGGGGTGAAATATTCAAGTAGCCTTTCCTTTCTTTTCAGCGGCTATTACCAAGGGCTCCTGGGCAAGTCCAGAAACAGGGGCACTCCTTCTCCCCGCCTTGTTCCCCCCACCACCATGTTAGAGTAAATTGGGGGGGAAATATTTTTTTTAAGTGTGCCTGGTTTACTTTGGAAATCTTTTAAAGGGTAACTGGTGACAGGACAGAATGTTTATCTTTGCAGAGTTACTTTGAATGTGCGCTAAAATAGACAATGCCGCTGTAAATAGATCTGAGGTTTTTGGGACGAGGGATTAATGAACTTTCTTTTAATGTGACACGGTTTCAGATAAAGGGGCTGTGCAGTACTGTGATGGTTCATGCAGCAGACAGAATGATCAGGAACCTGACATGTAGGTAAATAACAAGGCAACAGAAGAACTGTCACTGTTAAAGGAGGGAGTTGAAACTCATATGTCCATTGGCAAGGATTAAGGCCGTTTTACTTTAGAACCTGGTCGCTCCTGGGTAATTGTGCAGTTTCACAAATTGTGCCTCTAGGACTGCTGTCTGCAGGATGCGGTGGCCTCCAGCAATGCAGCCTTGTTCTAAATTAGGTAAAGGTAAAGGGACCCCTGACCAGTGGCGTAGCGTGGGTTCTCAGCACCCGGGGCAAGGCAAGTAATTTGCGCCCCCTAACCCGTGGATTTGTGCCCCCTAACCCTAACCCCCAGATGTTGCGCCCGGTGTGGCCGCCCCCCCCCTGCACCCCCCACGCTACGCCACTGCCCCTGACCATTAGGTCCAGCCGTGACCGACTCTGGGGTTGCGGCGCTCATCTCGCTTTATTGGCCGAGGGAGCTGGCGTGCAGCTTCTGGGTCATGTGGCCAGCATGACTAAGCCACCTCTGGCGAACCAGAGCAGCACACGGAAATGCCGTTTACCTTCCCGCTGGAGCGGTACCTATTTCTCTACTTGCACTTTGTGCTTTCGAACTGCTAGGTTGGCAGGAGCAGGGACTGAGCAACGAGAGCTCACCCCTTCGCGGGGATTCGAACCGCCGACCTTCTGATCGGCAAGTCCTAGGCTCTGTGGTTTGTTCTAAATTACAAAATGCTTAATGGTGCTTTGGTGGGATTTTGTTTTTCTGTCTAGCTGGTTGAAAAATAAATGCCTTTATATTTTTTTTATTGCCATAGGACCATCAGGGTGCATGGTATAGAGAAGAGGGATTGGGAGCCACACAGAACAAACCAGGAAGTGGCCGTAGTTAGCTGCCACAGGTCTTGTTTATAGCCCTTTGGGAGCAGTGGAGTCCAAGAGTGAGATTGTGTTTGGTTTGCAGCATTTGGAACAAACCCAGGATTTGAGACATATTTCTAAACATAGAAATGTCTAGGTCTTGAATAATTCAGTTGTGTTTTCCTAGAAGAGAGAAGGGAGAGTGCAGTTTTGACTTTGGGTCTTATGTCTTCAAGCTGTCTGCTTGCTTTAAGGCCTGGGAGATGCAGAGGTTCCTGAGGGTAGCAGTGCAGCCACCATTGCCACCAAAGAGAGGAGGGAAGGCATTAAAACAAGATGGGGGGAGGAAATAAAGTTCCAGGGAGGAATTTATCTCCTCCATTCAGCAACTGATGTGTTGGCTTCACACACCTTCCTAGCAAAAAGTCACAATAAGCTCAATGGCTCATACTCTGCATAATTGGCATCTGCCTGTCTTGAAAGACAATGGAGTGCTTCCAGGGGTGAAGCCAAACAGCTGTGTTAGCAGCACCAAAGCAACCTTGCCAGCGTGCATGCCTGGGCAGTGTGTATGGAGGTCTTGGATTGCCCAGACAACAGGACCCCTCTCTCGGCCTCACTGAGGCAAAGGAAAGCAGAGCAATACGTTTGGCAACAGATTGGCGGCAGGAGTTGCCGGAAGGAGGCGTACAAGATGCCATGCAACGGTCTTAGGGACTGCACTCCAGATCTGTGTAGGATTTGCTCCTTAGCTTTTTCTTCTCCCAGAGATACCTCACAAGGTAGTGGAGGGTCCTGCATAGATGTGTACAGGATCACCCTGTGTGTGCTGCAGCTACCACCTTCACTGTGCTTTGTAGAGAGCTCTTCTGGGCTAGGTGGAGAACTGTTGTGTATTGCTGTATGCAAGGGATTAGATCTTCATCCAGTCACTTGTACAACAGCAATTTCGTTTTGGGTGGGTGCAGGAAAGACAGACAACCTGCTTTTTGGAACTGGGAACAGAGAAGAAGTGACAATGTCCCTCCAGAATTTCTCACCAACAGAGAGATTTGCTAGTAATTGGGGGTGCAAGTAAAAGCATGTATGTTTCAATGTGCTTAAAATCTAATTGACGGTCAAAGATATTATTGGATGCTGTGAGCTAACCATCTGTTGTCAGGGTCAAATTTTTATATTTTGCATTATTTTAATACATCTAATTGGTCTGGGGAAATCCAGCCAGATGGGCGAGGTATAAATGATTTATTTATTTATATTATTAAATTGTATGTTTCTTAGCTATCACAAGAATTCAGTAGATTCAGTAAATAAGTTTAGAAGCACTGTGGTAGATTACAGAATCATCCTTGCAACTCTGGAAAAATAAATTTACTTTGGAAAAATGATAAGATAAGACACTTTTCTCCCTTTTTCTAGATGGTGAAAAGGCTGTATTGAAAAACCACCTTGATCAGAACCCGCAAGCCCAGTGGAATACGACAGAGCCCTCCAGAACGAGCAAAGACTTTACAGAAGATATCAATTCCCCAGAACAGTAAGTAGCATGGTTCTTTCTTGTTACATGGTCACAAGAACTGAGGTTACTTCCTCAGTCCTTAGCATTTTTTGTTAAATCTGTGCATCGCTTACTTACAAAATTATGTCTCAAAGGATCCTTTGAGATACAAGCTAACAGTTGTCGCTGTGCCCTTGGTCTTTCTGAGTAAAATGTTAATCATTCGAACACATACATATTTATGGCAAGATTTAGTAAAACAAAATCTTTTGTAATTTGAGGGCCTTGTTAACGGTGCCCCCAGCAAACTCTGGGGACCCGAAGTTCTGGTTTTCAAGCATGGTGACATTTCTGTGTTCTGTTATGTACAAAATACTGCCTCAGCGTTAATGCTGGGCTTGGGTGGCTAGCAAGCAAGTATTTAGCTTTACAAATGAGCAAAGAAAGAGAGAAGCGAACCCAAGGCCTCACAGTGGTTTGTTAAGAAAGAAGCGGTATTATAACTTGGGTGTATTGCTTTTGCTCGTTCCATGGGCTATTTTGTCAGGCTGCCCACTGGATTTATTTGTGGCTGTAAGGCATCTCCCAAACGAGGGACACTTTTGTCAATAGCCTGCTAGCAAACCCTCGCTCCATTTCCTTCCTGTTCATCTTTCTCCTTTCTGCCTTTGCAGCATACAGCGTCGACTCTCCTTACAACTGCCCATTCTCCATCATGCCTATTTGCCATCAATAGGAGGGGTCGATGCCAGCTGTGCCAGTCCGTGCGTCAGCCCCAGCGCCAGTCCAAGGCACCGGCACGTGCCGCCATCTTTCCGTGTGATGGTCTCTGGCCTGTAGGAGGACCAGAGCTCCGTGAACTTGCTTTTGGTACTCAATGGCTGGACCGAACGTCTTGTGTGAAACTCTTGCCTTCTACATACTCTCTTACTCTTAGCACAGAGGAACTAGTTTTACGAGGCCATCGTCAAGGGAAGACCAGCTCCACTGCTGTGGGAAAGCATGTGAAGTGGAGAGGGTCACCCGGAGGTTTGATCTGTAGCCTTACTTGTGGACGTTTTTATTTCTTCCTGAGGAAAGTCACCAAACCCATGTTTCTTCCCAGATTTCTACAGAGGCCAGGGTGGCTGGGAAACAGACTCGACAAAGAACAAAGACAAAAGAATCCCGCTCAAGTGTCACTAAACTTTATATGGCTACTGAAAAATGTGGAGCCACGTGCAAAAAGAAAACAGAGTTATATTAACTGAAATGGAAACACTTTTGTTTTGCAGGGATTTCATTCAGGTGCTGGAGGCACCGGCTAGTTGGGCCGACATTCATTTCTGGGACTACGTTCAGTGGGGAGGAGGAGGAGACACTTTGGAACAGTTCTTCGGGTGTCATTGAGACTTTCACTTAGCCCAGCTCCACACATCTCAAGATACGCTTGGGATGGAGAATGCTTCAAGGGGGAAGCAAGTCCAGGGCCAGGATCTCAGAAAGGCTACCAGGTAGGGAAAACAAGATGCTATTTGCAGCCATTCCTTCCTCCTGATAAGATGCAGGGTTCCAGAGGTGGCTATCTGCATACTGAAAACTAGGTCCAACAGCACAAGGCTGAGAATGGCTACGGAAGTCTTAATGTCACAGGATGGCTTGTCCCCCTCCCCAGAGTTTGCTTGATTTAAACCACAACATAATTACAGTACAGTTAATTTAGCAAGGCGGGGTGGGGGGTGGGATGTTTAGGCACCACTTTGCTGCTGCAGCTGAATTTCGCAGAGGCACAGATAGTATATACACAACCTTTGCTTCATATCTGCGTGTGTGACAGTGGTAGTTGAGAAAAAGACAGTCTGAACCAAGTTCGCCTAATATGGGCTAGGGAATCCCCCTTGTCCTTTGAATTAGAAAACTAAAGGCAAGAAGTGAATAAGTTTTTTGTAGAAGACATTTTTTATTTTTGAAAAAATGGTCTCCCCCCCCCCCCCCCGAGAAATCATGATTCAATCTACTCCCTAAAAGAGCAACTGAATTCTTATCAGAGTGCAACAGCAGGAAGCTCAAATGAAATGTTTGAGTGATTCCATCACTAACTGATAGAGGTCTGATACAAGCATGTGCCGCCTGTCTGCTAGTGGTTCTGTGCAAGCCTGCAGTGATTAAGATTGTGCATGTGTGATCCAAAGATCTTTTCCACGATTACCTGAAACAGAGAATTTCAGTGGGATCCTTGCTCTGGGCACAGCACTCGCATTATTGAAGATACTGCATTCTCTGACGTTCTTATCGCTTATGTAGTTATAGGGCACTTTCCACGTAACCCCAAGCACGGTGGATTCTGCACTGGACCGGCATGGAAGCAAGGCCTAATCTTCCCCATTGCCTTACTGCGTATAGGACGCCTGGAGCAAGCTAAGGCGCCTGCATTTCCATGCACCGACAAGTGTGCCTTTCAGCTGCTGGTACTCAACCCACCAAACACACTGTGAAGTACCACCAGTTGAAAAGCACTGCTCTGTGAAAAGGCCTCACCCACACAATCTTTAGATTGAGTGAGCCGGGCCTATTCATGAAGAAATGTGCTTATTTAAAGCTCTTGTTCCTTCCCATGGCAAGCTGTGAGCAGGATATGCAAATCATGTGAATGGCGCGGAAGCAACATTCAGAGTGTGGCTGAGCGCTGGAGACAGGCAAAAAAAATATCCCCAAGTGTTGTAAGCTCTATTGTCTCTGTTCACTATTATTTTTTAAAGGGGGATAGTGCTTCAAAACTCTGCAACACCCGTGTGCCCAGAGATAACAGCATGATGAGAGAGAGGAAATTACTGCCACCTTCACTTTTTCCCCAACCGTGTTGGCTGTCTGCAGCCTTGGCCACTCCAACTGGATGGCAATTTGGCATGCAACATTGGTGATACTGGCCAGCTGCCATTTCTAAATCTTGTATTAATTAAGCTAGCACAATAGGGCAGTGTGGAGAGGGAAGGGTGTGTGTGTGTGTGTCCTTTTGTTACTGCACTGTCTTCTCTCATGCCATAGGAATGAATCTTTTTCCCACCAGTGTTCCCAGGATATAGCGTTTTAGTATCTGCATGAGAGAGGAGATTATATCAACCAAGTTACTGCGGATGCCCCTGCTCCCTCCTTCCTGATTATATTACCTTTGAAACACATGACGCTTAATCCACTGGGGGCATCACAGAATCTCTCCCTGCGCACGTATCGTTGAGAGGTCATGGAGGCACCTGGAAGTGTTAGGACAACAGTGAGTAAGTCTACCGCACAGGGAGTAGGACACATCACTCGGTTTGAGCACTAACCACTGAAGGTGTCGTCTGGTGTGAGTGTGTGAGCGTGTATGTATGTGTGTTGCCAGTATTCTCTTAATTTATTAATAAACTTCATCAGGACTTTATTTAATACAAATAAATATTACTTTTCAAAAAAGAACAATAATACTGTATATAATGTATACACAAACATTTCTGTAGAAAATATTATTCCAACATAGCAGGAATCAAATCAAAAAAAATAATTCCAAAAAGTATTGGACTGTTGGCGGTGAGTGTGTGTCTGTAACTCTTTGTGAATACTGACCGTGTGCTGTTTCTTAGGTTTAAATCATGCAGTACATTCTTTGTCTCCAATGCAACTGTAGTTTCTCCCACAACATTTTTTTTTAAATTTCCTGCAGAAAATAAGGCCCACAAAAGTGACTATAGCTATTTAATGTTTCTGTTTTTTTTTTTTATACTGCAGCAAAAATGTACTGTAAAAATTTATGACGAGCTATGCCCCAATGGCATTTTCCAACAATGATAGTGCACAAAATGCTTTAATCTAGACTGGAACTGTCAAAAATTATTTTAAAAAAAGAGAGAATACATGGAGAATTTCTTGTATACCCCTTATACTGCATGAAAACCAATTTTTAATAAATTGTTGCAAAAATCTGTTTTATTAATAAAATAGAGAAAACCTAAATACTACTTTAGTGGTTCTCTTTCTTACAGATATACAGATATACAGGTACACACTGCTAGGACAGAAAAAAGCTCACTCAGGCTCCATTTGGTGAGATACGGAGCAATGGATCTCATTCTGTATTACAGGCAAAGGCCTAGCTAGAGAGAAGTGGGAGGTGCTTCATAGTCCAGAGCCCTGGCCAAGCCTTTAGTCTAAGACAAGACCCTCTCTTCCAGTAGACTCTGTCCTAGACCACTCACGATCAACAAGGAGAGAGAAAAGTTGTGTAGTGTGCCTGCACCATCGTCTACATACTGCAGCACAAGGAGCCCTACAGAGCATTCAGTCAAGGGAGCAGACCTTTTCTTCTTCTTCCCATAACTGCCTGTTGAGACTTCCATTCCACCTTCACGCCTATTCTGTATGTGCAGTTTGCTCTGCTGAAATAGTGTGCCCTGGCTTTGAACCCCGGGTTGCTGATTTACGTCGGAGCAGAGGCCGACGGCTAGAAGGAGACGACCCAGCTGGGGCTAGCCAGCTGGCCTTGCGACCCTTTGCATGCCGACACTGCCTACAGTGTAGGGAAGCTGTGACCCTGTGGCTGTTCACTGGACTACAACTCCCATCATCACTTGCCACTGACAGTGTTAGTGCTGGACTCCAGCTTCCACCAGCCCTGCAGCTATCTGGAGAGCTACAAGTTCCCCACCCCTAGCCTAGAAGCTACTTTTTAGGATGATATCATGCACCATGGGGTCCTTACCATTCCCAGGGTGAGATTGGTTGGATACAGTGTGGAAGTGACTCTCCCGTATGCTGCCATGGTTCTGATCTCAACAGTCTGGTAATGGCGATGGGACCTGCACAGAAAGATGGAATTAACAGTAACTGTGGCCTTTGTGTATTTTAACGTATTATTTTTAGAATCATCTTGTTTCGAAGTAGGTACAAGTGTATTACATGGCAAATTGTACGCATTTCTGAACAGGGTTTTTGTTTTTTGAAAAATAGTGCATATGAGCCTGTGCTGTGTGTGACTTGTAGCAATTCTAAAGCTCCCTGTCAAGTAGAAAGGTTATAAATCCCAATACACCAGAAAGGGAAAAGGGACCACCCCAAGGCCCATCAAAAACCTATAATTTGTCTACATTTGTTAAATCGATCAGCATCAGCCGCTTTTATGATGCTGTTTTCCATAAGGGAAGAAGTACTATGGACCACAACTTCATTTTAGGCTAATAGATACATCATGGGATCTAAATAAGTTGTGTATTGCCTTTGATGATTTTACAGCAGCCTTCGTTCTTAAAGACAGACAACGTTTATGGAACAAACTGCAGCAAACCAATATTAATGAAATGTTACTGGTGTTAATAAGTATTTTGCATTGCAATGCAAATTGCTTGCTCAGATTTGTCCCCGTCTACTTAATTGAATAGGCTTACACTTCCATGAGGGAAGAAACAACTATGGCAAAGATATATATGTAGGAACTGAGATGCACTGTGTTAAATTATTTGAAGCATTGCCCAAGCTGAAGGTAGATGACACAGATGCTCCCAAATAGCAACAGAGTTACCAGAGATCTGCTTGCAAAGTTGGCAGCAGTGATCCCTGCAAACAACTCGATGGGAGTTGTCATAACCACATTGTAAGACATGTGGGGCAAGACATGGATGTTCTTGGTTCTCCCATATCAGAGTTAGAAAATGTCTTGTCTTTTGAGACATGTTTATTATGCCTTTCATAACAGTCGACAATAGCTGCATAGGAATTACAGTGGTACCTCGGGTTAAGAACTTAATTCGTTCTGGAGGTCCATTCTTAACCTGAAACTGTTCTTAACCTGAAGCACCACTTTAGCTAATGGGGCCTCCTGCTGCCGCCACCACGCAATTTCTGTTCTCATCCTGAAGCAAAGCTCTTAACCCGAGACCTCCGGAACGAATTAAGTACCGTATTTTTCGCTCTATAAGACGCACCAGACCATAAGACGCACCTAGTTTTTGGAGGAGGAAAACAAGAAGAAAAATATTCTGAATCCCAGAAGCCAGAACAGCAAGAGGGATCGCTGCACAGCGAAAGCAGCGATCCCTGTTGCTGTTCTGGCTTCTGGGATAGCTGCGCAGCCTGCATTCGCTCCATAAGACACACACACATTTCCCCTTACTTTTTAGGAAGGAAAAAGTGAGTCTTTTGGAGCAAAAAATACGGTACTTAACCCGAGGTACCACTGTACTCTGCAAAGTGGATAATAGCTCCCTATAAATTGTCCAATAACACAGCATCCCATTTCTTGGGCTGCAATCCAATACCTAGTTAACTGGAAATAAGCTCCCTTAAACTCAATGGGACTAACCTCAGAGTAGACAGCACACACTGATTAAAAAAATATACTCAGGTTCCCAGTTGTTTCCTAGTGTGAGATGATATGAAGTTGCATTTTAACGTATGTTGCCCTGGTTTTTCAGACATTAGTCATGATCTCAGTGGAAGTTTAAAAAAATCAATGCTGCTTTCAAAACAACTCCCTGCATGTTTCTTCAGCACTCCTTCCCATTCACAAATGGATTTTCACTGTTCCTTTACAGGCATGTTGTTGTTTTTTAAAGTGGCTACTTCCCATGAGAAACTCTGGCCTCAGCTACCAGGCCATTGCTTTTGAAACCAGTAAGACATCAGAACTGCCCTGCTGGATCAAACCTAAGGCTTACCTAGTCTGATATCCTGTTTCCAAAAGTGACTAGCCAAATACCCAGCTGCCATTTTTCAGCAATTAATGGCATGCTCCCACCAATCTTGGATGTAGGATAACAGACACAGAAAGCATTATCCTCCATTAGTTTTGAAGAGCTCTACATTGGTGGCCATAACTATTATTCATGCTTAGGAATTATTTCCAGAGGAAGAATATAGCAGCTCCTACAAATACAAAGGTTGTTATTGTCTAGGGGAAGGGCAGGCTCAGTTTTTGCTGGGATGACAGAAAATATTTTCCAGAGGGAGTGAAGACTAATGTGAGCATTGATTTCTTGATGAGGAAGTCAAGCCAACCCGTTAAAAAAGATGTAACCTTAAATTATATATATATAACATTAAAAATGCTCATGTGCCAGGACACATTTACAATGGAAGCTACTCACCCATTTTCTTGGCCTGAAGTGCCATTTTGTTCCGGTTCCATACACTGAATTGACTCTTGCCCAACTTGCAAAGGAGGACTGGCCATTCTTCTTTGGTGCTCGCTTCTGATTTCATCCAGAGATAGGAATCCAAGCACTCCTCACTTCACCCTCTTCAATGCCTTACAATACCTGTCAGCACAGGCTTCAAAATAACCACTTGCTTGGCCGCATATCCCAGTGACTGGGTGTATTTTACTGGGAAAACTTAACAAGTATTAAAATTGCTTCCACCTCTAACCTCGGCAGACTATTCCTAACAAAATGCAGAGGTCTTGAAGGATCCTGGTTCATTTGCACTGTGGCCTCAGAACCATGAACTGCCCCAGCCTCCTAAGGATGGATGACCTCATAGCGATGCATTTTCTGTGCCGTTTTGCTTTATAAATATGTGAATATATGATGACTGACATGGTGTCAGACCCATTATTTTATCATGCCTGGTGCTGTTTAAATCTGACTGACAGAAATTCAGGGTCTCGGGCAGAGGCAAGCTGGTGGTGGTTTACTTGTGTGCTCTCCACTTGAGACCCTTTAACTTAAGATACACAGGAGTGAATTGCTCTATTGCTGAGGTTTCAAAAAATAAATCATGTCAATTTCTTTTTACAGAAGCAATATAGGAACGACTTTGTTAAGGAGATGTGTTGGACTTGGTTAAATTTTCAGCAATGCATTAGAAGCTCCCCAAAGAGGCTTTAAGATTTGCTTAAGCATAAAGGACAGAATGAGATATCAATCTCTGCTACAATTGCTATGCCACTGCTGCAAGCTTGATATCTGATCCACTAATAAGAAGGGTTTCTAAAATGACTGGGCTCACTTTCCTGGGGGAAAAGAAGATTGCACTGGTTTTAACAATTAGTCGGAGAGTTTTTTAGTTGGCCGTGTGTAATTTAGAGAAAAATTGACCCAGCACAAGCTATTTATGGAAAGACAACTAAAACCTTTCCCTCTCTGATTTCAGCACCACACAGGCAAGAGTCAACAAAAAGGCCAATGCCTTAATTTATTTTATCATAGGTAAGCTGCATTTTGCTTCCATAAGGTGATCCCCCCATCTGAGCACTATCCATTAAGAGTTGAAAATGAAGAAACTGTGCAGGTTACACTAACGCTAAAGGTAAAGGTACCCCTGACCATTAGGTCCAGTCGCGGACGACTCTGGAATTGCGGCGCTCATCTCGCTCTATAGGCCAAGGGAGCCGGCGTTTGTCCGCAGACAGCTTCTGGGTCACGTGGCCAGCATGACTAAACTGCTTCTGGAAAACCAGAGGAGCATGGAAACACCGTTTACCTTCCTGCCAGAGCGGTACCTATTTATCAACTTGCACTTTGACATGCTTTTGAACTGCTAGGTGGGCAGGAGCAGGGACCGGGCACACTAGTCCTATTCATTTTCCTCACACGATTGTGCACCACCACACAAAGACTTTCAATAGTTGAAAAAGTTACCCACTTTTAACAAATATTGCAAAATAGTGAATACAGTGGTACCTCGGGTTACAAATACTTTGGGTTACAGACTCCACTAACCTGGAAGTAGTACCTCGGGTTAAGAACTTTACCTCAGGATGAGAACAGAAATCACGCCGCGGCGGCAGCAGGAGGCCCCATTAGCTAAAGTGGTACCTCAGGTTAAGAACGGACCTCCGGAACGAATTAAGTTCGTAACCAGAGGTACCACTGTACTATACTCTCAGAAAAATCTAACGGAACTGGAATCACACAAGTTCCGTGGCACAATAAATCTGATCTCAAGCCGCTGCGCTTAACACGCATTATAGGTAACAGAGAAGGAAAGTTACAAAGAATTTCAAAAGGTCATCTAAATCAGGGGCACAGAACCTTTTTCATTCGGGGGGCCACATTCCATTCGGGGGGCCACATGCCTGTGGAGGGCAGGGAGAAAGGGTGTGAAGTGGACAGAGCAATTAATGTGAATTTTACCTTTGTCCAATAGTCTAGTTGACAGGCATTCTCACACCATTCTTTCTATCCTTAACCTAAGGAAACAAGAGGCATTATCAGAGTTCAGAGACATATTCCAGCTAGGCAAAAACAACCAAGGAAAGTGCAGAGCGGGACAAGCAGGGGATATGGCTGGGAAGGGCCATGGGAGAGTACTAAGAGTCAAATAGTGAGGTGCAGAGGGCAAAATGCAGCCCCTGAGCCTGACATTTTCCATCCCGAACAAAATGATTTAAAAACAAAAACCCTGCATTGGTTGAGGCTCAGGCACATTTAGAGACAAAACTTTGTTGAGGCCCAGGCTAGAACCACAAATGAAAATGATGTTGAACACAATGGGGGGTGGGGAATAGGCAATTTTAAACAGGAATGTAATTTCCGAGAAGGTAAAGGAGTGAGTCCATTCTGCCCCAATCACTTCTGTTCTAGGGAGATGGTTATCTCAAGGAAAACGCTAGCGAAGGACAGCAATGTACCCGTGGAGAATAACCTTTTTGTGAGGGAAGGCCAATAGTAAACACATGTTTTTATACAAACCGCTTTAATAATTAAGCTCCAGGTAGACACATAGTTTTCAGAAAAAGAAGTGCTTTTTTAAAAAAAGTTCAGAAAACAGGTACTATTGACATATTTCACGAAGTGTGGTCGAAAGTAAATTGCTTAAAGACTGTCTCTGTTAATGCTGAGTATCTTGACAGAATAGTCGGCCCCGCAGCTCGCCAGCTGCAGCCAGCTGCTGCTCTCCGCTGTCCCTTGCCCAGCGCGGCCCACGCACTTTCTCCAACACAGCTGCTTGACAACAAGAGTGTGGCTTTGGCTGCAAAAAGACAGGAGCTATTAGGGGGGAAGGAAACCCAATTCATCTCTCGCAACCACAAAATGTCAAACTCAGCTGGACTTTGTCAATTCCAAACGTCAGCATTTAGCTAATTAGTGCACTCCTTTTCAGCGCTGCCAGCTCGGGGGGGGGGGACTAAACTTGTCACTGCCTGTAGATATTAAAGATGCTGGAGCTATTCTGAGTTCAAGTGGCATTTCTCCGCTTCATCCCATAAATAATTCAAACAGAAATACACCTATTTCCGCTGTAATTTCAGGTCAAACGTTGCCATTAGCCATGCAAGCTTCTTAACAAAAAGTTACAAAACACATCACTTAGAAAGTTTAAAGAGAAGCAAGTGTCAGAGAGTACAGCAGCTCAAGGGAAAAGATGCCAAACCATGGGTTGATAGTCAGGGGTGCCTTTGAAAGCCCATGTGCTCACTCACTCCTTCTCCCCCTTTTAGGGTGTGAATTCCCCCCCCCCAATTAATTTTCACTTCTAGTTTTCACTAATCACAGTTTACCATGACATCCACATTGGCAACCTGTCGTTAATACCTTACTTCCAAACCAAAGTTTATAAACAAACTATGGGTTCATATTATGAGTTCTGGGCAACCAACAGGCTACCAATATGGTTATCTCAGCAAATTATTATTAACAAAAATCAGGACAGGATGATGTAATTGACCCATAAGTTTGTTGGGGCAATCCTAACCACTGAACTATGATTAGCCGCCGCATCGAAAGGCAAAATCCGGGTGTGCAAACAACTGCAGTCAGAAGCACGTGTGGAAAATGTTAATTGCCCAACTAATATTCACATTTCCCAATGCTTTTTGAACTACAGACATGTTCTTCCACAGAGTAAACAACTCAAATAAAAGCAAATATTAGCTCCAATTCAATCTCCTTCTGTTGGCACCAGAGCAGGTAAACTTGTTCAAGAATTAAGTAGCTACAGCTGACAATTTGAAACATTGAACTCTTAATAAATGTAAAGACTGTTTGGTGAAACAAACAAGACATACAGAAGTCAAGGTATGCCAACAGAACTGTGTAAAGTCTTATCTAGCTACTGTGCTGGCAAGAGATGTCCCAGAGGGCTCTGGACTGTGTGTGTGAGATGTTATGTGGAGCCGGGCAAACCATCTGAAGGGCGAACAGATGCTGCTGGTACACTAGTAAGCCCTTTGGGCCAATTTAGATAAATGGAAAAGTTAATGGCATAGTGAGAGATTCAAACATTCATGGTCTCATGGGGCCTTAACAAGCCAGATCCCAAAGGCACAGAACTTGAAATCAGCATGGATGTGCATCCTCTATTCATTGTTCATGCAGTAGTGATACTATAATTCTTATTAAGTATTGCATTATTTTATTTAAAAAAATTATTGTCTGCAAATTGCTTTGAGCACAAATGTGGCAGATCATGTATTATATAAATAAAACTGACTCCAACTATATATTCCTCCCTCCCATCAGATTTCAGCTTTTAAAAATTCACCCTATATGCATTTCTACATGTCCCATTGAGGTCTTTCAAGTTCAGCTTGCACACGCAAGCACATCAAGTTATTTGCATCTGATTTGGAAAGGCTTAACCCAGTATGCATATAGCTGCAAACAATTGTAGTAACTGATTCCAGAGCTAAACTGAGTTTCATTCCATCTTTTATCTAAGGCTTAGTTGTATCTGAATTGAAATTCAGGTTGCTAGTTCCAAATATGGGTATAATTTTCTAAAGGGGTGATATGGGGATACATGCACAACATGAATGGCAACTGAATTCTATATATGGGCTAAAGCTTCTAATATAAGAGCTACAGTAAGAGACTGGGGCTACAATCCAGGGAGTCCTTGGTTCACAGCTACTTGCCTCCTACCACTCAAATCTGTAATATCGTCAGAATGATGACCCATTTTACAAGGTTACTGAAAGGATTACAACCAGATAATGTAATGTGCAGTGCTCTGAAAGTGCTATATAAAGGCCAAGTATTGCTAACACACTGCCCTCTTCCAGGGCTGAGAAACGAAATAGGCAGAACAGAGGACATTTGCTGCTATAATTCTGCAACCGACCGTGATGATAACAGTGCAGTGAAAGAAGGAGGGAAGGATATTTTTCTTCATGCACTACACAGAAGAATTCCACCTGTGCTGTACTGTCTTCCCTCTCACTATAGGAAAATGAACGGAGTGCAAGGATGTACAGGGGAAGCTGATCTCTGGGATCAGCTATGAGTCGAAAAGCATGGACCAGGAATTGCATATGTAACACAGTAACCAAGACCACTGTGATAGTGTATGGCCTGAATCTAAGCAGATCTGGTTCTGGCCACAGGGCTTGAGGGATGACTGCCTGGGAACTGCAGTGAAAGGCAGGATATATTGATAATAATGATAAAAGTACTGCAGGGACCTTTAGCCTTATCACACAGAGAATTCGGTATTATATGACATTCATCTGAACCTGCTAACAAACCTTTACTGAGATGAACCGGAATCAAATCAGAACAAGTTTAAGAACAACAGAAATGGTTTGACTCTGGCACTCCCAAGAGCAACAGGGTCTGGAAGAGCTCTTGTGCAACACTTTCTGAAATTAAGCAGTTCTTGAAAAAGAAGCAGAGAAAGGACCACAGCAACCATACAAAGACACAAGCATCCACAACATTTTCACCTTGCTCCTGGCTCCCCTCCAGTGCACATCTTGCTGCTACGATATCACGGCTCGCCACAATTAAAATTCAGCTACTGGCTGGGGGCAAATCTGAAGCAGAGAATTCCCAGCTCACATTTCTAGCAGCTATGCTGCATCAGCTCTATAAATAAGGGTTTCTACAAATGCAGGTCCCTTAAGGCATCATTATAACAGGTGCCAAAGGGGCCTCACAGAACCAGTGCAAGAACCCTCACACAGCCAAATGCTAAGGCATCTGTGAAATAGTGGCTTTCTGTATAGTTGCTTTGAGACACAAGAGGTTTGGGATGGGGTTACCTGTTGTCTGTTTCAGCACATTTGGTCCAGTCCGAAAGTGGCAGCCTCTTGTCGCTTGGTTTCCATTTATACAAGTGAATCTTCCCACTTTCTGTGCCTATTGCAACGATATAGCTATAGAAAAAGGAGAGTTCTGTCAGTAATTAAAGCTCATTACCCAGTCAGCAAGCTTGTTTTCTCCTGCTCCAGAGGGTAAGGCCCAAACCACTGGCTTCAAGTTACAAGAAAGGAGATTCTGACTAAACATCAGGAAGAACTTTCTGGCAGAAAGAGCGGTTCCACAATGGAATGGTCTCCCTCAGTAGACTGTGGACTCGCCTTCCTTGGAGGTTTTTAAGTACAGCTTGGATGGCCATCTGTCAGGGATGCTTTAGTTGTGATTCCTGAATTGCAGGCGGTTGAGCTAGACGACCCTCAGGATCCCTTCCAACTCTCTGAAAGCTGATAATCCCAGCTCAACCACCACATATTTGACATCACATCTAAACTGCACATAAAGGTAAAGGTAAAGGGACCCCGGACCATTAGGTCCAGTCGTGGCCGACTCTGGGGTTGCGGTACTCATCTCACTTTATTGGCCGAGGGAGCCGGCGTACAGCTTCCGGGTCATGTGGCCAGCATGACTAAGCCGCTTCTGGCGAACCAGAGCAGCGCACAGAATACTACTACTACTACTACTAATAATAATAATAATAATAATAATTTTTTATTTATACCCCGCCCTCCCCAGCCAAGGCCGGGCTCAGGGCAGCTAACAAGCAATAATAAAAACAAGTTGAATGAATACAACTTAAAAACAAGATTAAAATACATTAAAATGTTGAAACATTAAAATATTAAAATGCAGCCTCATCACAGGAGGAGAAAGGAAAAAGGAAAAAGAAAGAGGGGGAGGGGAGGGAATCAAATTGGCTCCAAGCCAAAGGCCAGGTGGAACAACTCTGTCTTACAGGCCCTGCAGAAAAAAATCAGATTCTGCAAGGCCCTGGTCTCATGAGGCCAGTGTTGAAAAGGCCCTGGCTCTGGTTGAAGCTAATTTAACTCCCTTAGGGCCCGGGACCACTAGGGTGTTGCTATTTATGGACCTTGAGGCTCTCTGTGGGGCATACTGGGAGAGGCGGTTAACACCGTTTACCTTCCTGCCGGATCAGTACCTATTTATCTACTTGCACTTTGATGTGCTTTTGAACTGCTAGGTTGGCAGGAGCAGGGACTGAGCAACGGGAGCTCACCCTGTAGCAGGGATTCAAACCGCCGACCTTCTGATCAGCAAATCCTAGGCTCTGTGGTTTAACCCACAGTGCCACATACAAGCAACTTTTAAGCCTTCCACCATTTTAAGACTTGTTAATCGGGCCTGTGGATATTACAATGTACATCCCATGTAGAGCAACACCTAGAAGGGGTAGAGGCAGGTAGAACCAGTGACTGTCTGAATAAGAGTTAGAAATACAACAAGGCGAACTAAGAAACACAGGCCACAAAAGCCACTAGTAGTGGCTCTGTTTCAGGAAATCAATCGCCATGAACATTCGGCTTCTGAGCACATGGCTTCTTCTTTAAGGACACAACATACCTCCCATCAGGAGCAAGCAGATGACTAGCACTAAGGGCCGTGACAGAGTCCCCAACATCCAGGACTGGCGAACAAGGCTGGATCTCACCCGGGTCGTTTTCTTTATTCTCCTCTGCTGAACAACATTCGCCCCAAATAACAACCTATTTTAAGGGCAAGTAGCAGAGTATCAGCCAATGAGACAGTGAGGACTGCACATTTGGATCAGGTGGGAGTTTCCACCCCTGCAGTGTTTCTTCCCAATGCTGCAAGAAACTAACTGTTCTCCATGCATGGAAAATGTTTGGGGATGAATTTAGTATGTGAAAATCCTGTTTTTCTCCCCACCTCTTCTCTTGTTTGGGGTCCAGGTTTGTTGCGAGCCCTCCAAAGAATACAGACCTATATATGCTATTGAAAAACTGTTAGCCACCCTGAGCCCAAGGGATACAGAAGGATATAAAGGTAAAGGGACCCCTGACCATTAGGTCCAGTCGTGACTGACTCTGGGGTTGCGGCGCTAATCTCGCTTCATTGGCCGAGGGAGCCGGCGTACAGCTTCCGGGTCATGTGGCCAGCATGACTAAGCCGCTTCTGGCGAACCAGAAACGCCGTTTACCTTCCCGCCAGAGCAGTACCTATTTATCTACTTGCACTTTGACGTGCTTTCGAACTGCTAGGTTGGCAGGAGCAGGGACCGAGCAACGGGAGCTCATCCCGTCATGGGGATTCGAACCGTCGACCTTCTGATCAGCAAGCCCTAGACTCTGCGGTTTAACCCACAGCGCCACCCGCGTCCCCACAGAAGGATATAAACCCATATAAATAATAAAACTAACCATAAAGGCAAATATCTCTCTCTCTCTCTCTCTCTCTCTCTCTCTGTGTGTGTGTGTGTGTGTGTGTGTGTGTTACACACAGAACACTACTCTGTGCAGGAGAAGTGATTTCACTCTTCTTCCTGCTAGGCTTAAGCCCATCCTTGGAATCATCCAATGACCTCAGAGATTGGCTACTGCAGTTTCAGAAGTGTTCAAAGGCAGAGCTTATGCTAGTCAAATGTAAAACTGATCACTGTCTAAAAGCTGCAGCAGTGCAGTAAGCAATAATGATATGTTGACTTTTTTTGCCATACTGAAAAGTGAAGCGTGGGGGAGCTTTTGGGGGAATCTGAAGTTAGGAGAAAGAAGAAGGCACTCCCAACTTTGCTCACAGCAATTCTGAAATGTTTACAGGGGTGATTAAAAATAATAATCCAGCGCAAGTGTTGATGTACTTTATGGAGTCCAAAATTAGTTTTAGAGCAGAGGCTTAGGCTCTGGGAAAGCCACTGCTGGTTAGCAAACAGTGTACAAAACACATAGTAAGTTCTACTGCTGTACAAAAAACATTTAGAAGCATGGATTAACTGATAAGGATTATCTGGAAAACCTTCTTTGCTGGGCTGCTCGCCACCAGCAAAGAAAGGATATTGCAAAAAAAGAGAAAAGAACCTGTATGGGGGCTTAAGAAAGGATAACAACGAAGGCGATGGAAGGTGTTTTTCCCCCATGTGAAGGTGGGAATTTACAAAATAGCTTATTATAGCCAGTGGTACATAAATAAGGCAAGATCTAAAGCTCTTGTTCACTTTGTTAGCAGCAAGGCAAAAGCCACTCTAAGCCGGGACTGCAAAACAGAACCTAACAATACGTGAAGAGGCATAAGAAACAGAGTCGTTACCATAAAAAAAATACTTTTTGCACTTAAAAAATTTGATTATAGACAACCACCACTCACTTTTCATTCCCAACTACCATGAAATCAGAGTATGTGTAACTACAGTTGCTCACATTTATCTTCTGTTATCCTTGCATCTTTCGTCCCTGATCTTCCTCTGCTCTCTCTCCACTGATAAACCTTAGACTATAAGCTCCTTATAACAAGGAACAGTGATTTTCTGTCACTTATACTGTGAAAGCTTTATATATACTGATGGCACTGTACTAAATTATCACAGATGACCACCATATGCACAGATATGAAACTAAAATAATTACCAAGTTCTTAGGATCTGGGCAAGATTCTATGCATGGCTACACTTCTGTAGGAGCATAGAAAACCCACAATATGTGCTATGGAGCACAGAATTCAGCTTCCGGAGAATTTCATCCTTTTTCTCTCTCCCCCCCCCCCATTTTATTCCCACAACAACCCTGTGACCTGGGTTAGGTCAAGAGAGAATGACTGGCACAAGGTGAACAAGTGAGATTCAGTGCAGATTTCTTCCTAGGCTCAGTCCAACACTCTAACCACTACCGCGCCTGTTCTCATAATAAATTATTTGAAATAAGGTACCGTATTTTTCGCTCTATAACACGCACCAGACCATAACACGCACATAGTTTTCAGAGGAGGAAAACAAGAAAAAAAATATTCTAAACGAAACAGTGGATATATGATTTTTGTGGTTCATGCTGTGGCCACAGACATGTGATCTGACAGTGAGTTTGGAGTAGCCCAATGCAAAAATCCTGAGGATCCATGTGGATCCGTGCTTTGTAACCACGTTTTAAGTGGGGAGGGAAGGAAAAGCACTCAAGGGACAAGGAGCACGCATGGGGTGTGTGGAGAAGGATGCTGCTAATAATGAAGAAGAGGGGTATAAGGGGAGAAGGCTCCTCTCCTCTCCCACTTTGCTCCTTTAAAGTAAGCAGGCTCTGCTTTTCTCCCTCCTCCCCGCTAGCGAGCTGAAAAACTTGGCTGCTATTTAGCGAGCTGAGTGGGGAGAAGAGAGGGACAGAGAGCCTGCTTGCTTTAAAGGAACCAACCGGACAGGAGCCGCTTACACGAGTGTAAGCAGCTCCTCTCCTCTCCCGCTTTGCTCCTTTAAAGAAGCAGGCTCTCTGTCCCTCTCTCCTCCCCACTCCGCGGCTCTTCTCCTGCTTTGCTGTTTCAAAGCGAGCCACGGAGGAGGGAAGGAAGGGGAACCATGGATCCTCTGCTCATGACTGCAGCAGATCCACACACCACCCCTGCCACCCGCAGGCATTCGCTCCATAACAAGCACAGACATTTCCCCTTACTTTCTAGGAGGGAAAAAGTGAGTGTTATGGTGCAAAAAATACGGTAATTTATGCTAATTTCTCAATTTGCAGAATCCACAGATAGCATAAATTTCTAATTACTTAGCACATAATTTGGACTGCCTAGGTATACAACATTTTATTGACTGATTGATTGATTGATTGATTGATTGATTGAATGAATGAATGAATGTAGTACACCCTGCCTGAATTCAGGCTTCATCTTTTTCAAAAGCAATGCCTTAAGCAGGTTCTTGCCCCATCATGGTACGCAGAATATGGCTATAAGAGACTTCCTACTGCAGTGTTTCCCAACCTTGGGCCTCCAGCTGTTTTTGAACTACAATTCCCATCATCCCTGACCACTGGTCTTGCTACCTAGGGATGATGGGAGTTGTAGTCCAAAAACAGCTGGAGGCCCAAGGTTGGGAAACACTGTCCTACTGCATAAAACTATTACCTCTCTAAGCTAACATGCAAGATCTCGCTTCAGTCCTATACTCACTAACAATGAGCATGTTAGAATTAACAGCAGCTGGGTAAATAATATTTTGTGCAAAATTCCTCCTCTGCTTTCTAATACACTCAACATCTTCCATCTGCATTGAATTAGGACTTTCAGTAAAAGATTATGCCTATATATAAAAAAATAGGTAGTCAAGTTCAGTGCCAAACAAATTTACTGAGGGATGAATTTTTAAAGGCATATTAATTTTAATGACACATTCCGCATAAACATACAAGAACATGCTCCTTTGGTTCTTTCCCCAAATAGGAGTGAAGTATTGGTTTTCTTTAAACATTTTTGTACTTTTTAAACAATTACATGGATGGAACACTGCCTTAGACACCCTTTTTAAGGAAGAGGGTGGGGTATAAATGCTTTTAATAAATAAATATTGATTTGTGTGAATTAACTCTGTGAAGCTGGGTAAGGAGCAACTGATTATTTACTTACCTTTTTGTCTCTGCTTCCAGTAATGAAATACTTGCTATCAGGGGTCCAGTCGCAGGACCAAATGATGCGAGTGTGCACAGCCGTGCTTTGATTTGTGTAAGCGAAAAGGCTGAAAGCTGGGTCTGGAATGACAAATATGAAACAGAAGAACGTTGTGATTTATTCCTGCAGGCAGACCTTGCCCCAGAAAATAGTGGGGTAAAAGTTTAAAAGGAGGGAACAGTAATACAGAGTACAGATGGCCAACTGATGGCTCAGAAACTGCATCCAGACACACACCCCATTCCTACTTCCTGGTGTTCTGAACACTACAGGCAGCCCTCTGCGTAACTGCAGAAGCTTCTGGGGCAACTCAGATCATCTTCTAAGATTGCTCAGTCAAGGAGACGAGACCTTCCTGAGCCAAGCTGCTTGGGCAACTACAGTGGCATCACTGCTAGCGAGTTTGGGGGTGGGAGGTGGGGGGGTCTACCAACATCGACCAGCTGAAAAACTGATCTACTGCATTCAAATAGCCTTCTTTAGGGAAGATTTGACCTCACCAAACACACACAATCTACAAACCAGTTAAAGAATTGGCAATCGTTTCCAAATCCCACAAGACTGTCAGGAACTGCAATACTCATATTTAGATGGTTCAATAGAACAGAATACATAATATCCACTTCTTCCAGCACATTTACAAGCTTTCTTTAACATCCAGTGTTAACTCTCCTGGAATGCCATCACTTTACGTACAGGATACAAAGATACCATTCAGCAGTCAAATGTTACTGGACCATGTATTTACAGGAGAAATGCCCGACAACATTTTATCAAGAGAGTTGCTACTAAAAAAAGAAGACAGGTTGCTATAGCTTTTACAACTGCTCAGCTTCCTGAGCACTGCTCTGTCCATAATGGTCAGGAGCAGGGAAACTATTTTGCCATTTCATCAGAGTAGGGCATAAACAGACATACTGTACGTTTGTCCAAAAGTTCCTTTTCCACAAGAAACACCCAAGGCCAACAGGAAGAAGCAAACAAGACAGCTTCCACCACCCTCATTTGGTTAATGGATTGCCATGAATCAGCAGCCTGAAAGTTTCTGCTGTCCAAACGTTCTCTCCCCTGGAAACTGTAAGATGAAGGCCAGATTTGTAAATCAAAATATGAAGAATATGTTTGCAAAAGAAG
Organism: Podarcis erhardii; assembly: GCF_964252035.2. Taxonomy (NCBI): domain Eukaryota; kingdom Metazoa; phylum Chordata; class Lepidosauria; order Squamata; family Lacertidae; genus Podarcis; species Podarcis erhardii. The sequence goes on from NC_138499.1 coordinate 81,857,797, forward strand.
ATGAAGTTTAAGAAGAAACTAAAAGAGAGTCACAAAATGGAGGTCTGTGTGTTCATTCGTAACACACCTTTAAAAGCTGCAACGTTAGTTTTCAAGCAGTGACACCAACTGTTAGCTAGCTTACCTGGTTGCATTGAACTGATGTCGTTACACTTCCAAAGTGACCACTGCCTGTCTCTTGAAACTGCTAACAAGAATTTATCGTTGGGGGAGAAGGAAATCTGTGTAACTGTCAGGTTGTGGAAAGGTAAGCTCTGTATCTGCTTCCACGTTGTGGTGCTCCACAAAATAATGGCTGCATGTTCTTTTTTAGAAGCCTGCGAAACGGGGTGATGGAGAGAGAATAAATACTGGGAATGAACAAAAGCAGCTTTGAAAAACAACAACCATAAGGGCAGATAAGCAATTTACAGAGACATTTGCCGGGTAAGATTGTGTTTAGGATGCTTGATGTCATTATTGCAGTGGTTTTATTGTTGCTCCAGTTGGTGTTGATATTTATCCACTCTTCTTTTGTATTACCGTTTGAATTGCTTTTATGTTTTTAAATAGTCTTATCATGTCGCACCCTGGGAATGAAGGGTGGCCAAAAAGATTCCTAAATAAAGCCAGCATGATGTAGTAGCAAAAAGTGCTGGGGGAAATAGTGAGTCTGAACCTATCTTTTTTGGATGAATAAATATTTACTTTGCAAACTGTCCTTTGGCAGGAATCTTTACTTCACTTGATTTTCTCTTTTTGCTTGTGTCAGAGCTGCCTCTAGGTCCCAGCTCACAGAGGACCAACGCCCGGTTGATGTAATGTACAAGAGTCTTTATTGAAGTTTAGTTTCCATTTCAAACCCCAGAGCGTGCAGCCCTACGTCTTGGCCCTAGACCGGCAAAGTCCCCTCTGAGTCACTACCCCTTCTGCACCAGTTTAAGATCCTAGCCCGGCTCCACCTCCTGCGCTGTTCCTTCCTCCTCTGGGTCCTTCTGCCCCCTGGGGTTTCCTCCCTCCTGGACTCTTCTGACGCTGACCCCCCTGAGTCTTGCCCTTCCTTCCGGCGGGCTTTAGGACCTGGCTCCCTATCCGGGCTACCTGCTGTGCCGCTCGCCTGTACATTTGAACTTGGCACGCGCGCCCAGCCGGTGACTTTCTTCTTGACCGTTTCCCCGCTCTCCGATGGAGGCGTGGCCAATCCTGACTCATCTCCTCCCTCTGGTGGTGAGAAGACTGCTCCCGATGCCTGGGACTCCTCCCCCCCACTACGCTCTGGTGGGGACGCTGATTTCCAACTGCTGCTCAGGGAGTCCCCGCTGGCCCCTTCCTTCTGGGGTTTCCCCCTTGGCACCCCCCTTGTCCTGGCCATCGGCGCTCCTCTCTGTGAATCTTCCGATTCGCTGGAGAGACTCGTGGAATCTCTCTGACCACTGTCACTGCCTACACCCCCCTCGGATTCCTCCTCCTCACTCTCCATTTGCTCCTTCTCCTGTGTCTCTGCTCCTGAACCCCTGACAGCTTGCATTACGGAAATGCCAGAAACACTTATTTGGTTGATTAGGGCAATGCCTCATAAAAAAAGCAGGTGTTTCAGAAAAGCTTCCCTTAACAACTCTTCCTCTCAAAAAATGACCACCACCACAAGTGGCTGACTCCACTACTATTACAATGCAAGAACTGATTGTATTTCTTACAGTCCTTGGCTTCCAGAAGCTCATGTTCTGCATATGTTGGCCCAGGACACCATTCTACAATAAAATGGCCAGGTCTGCCCCGTCCTTCGAAAAACCTATTTTGATTTTGCTGATTAATCAACATGCCCCATGTACAACGAACAGCCTATAAGAGGAATCATCCACTAATTTGCACCTGTGGAGTCTCTCCGCACATTAATTTTAAAAATATGCATCTGATGTATTTAAGATACATGTCTTCATTTTTTTTAATAAAAAAAAGAGGAACAGTTCCACGCAATGAGGTCACTCTCCCAAAGCAGCTTTCCTGTCAGCACCAGTTGCTGCCACAGGTTTGTGAGACTCTCTAGCTGGTGGGCCTCTGGTCTGATCCAGCAGGATTCTTTCACGTGACTCAGGCCACCCAGATCACTGTGATCGGAATTTCACAGCCGCTTTTTACTTTTTCTTACCTTACATGCCGAGGCAATCACAGTTTTCGCATTATTGCAGGCAACACAAAAAACTTCATAGCCATGTCCATACCTAAAATGACAAAGACCCCAAAGTAGTAAAAAGGCAAAGATAGCAAAAAATGTCTGGTGGGCTACAGTTTGTTGCAGTGTACACGCCCCCCCCCCCACTGGCCTATGAGCGCTCCAATTGGAGAACAGCCTTTACCAAAGGTGTCATGGGCTTTGAAGACACTCAAACTCAGGACGCAAGGGACAAACGTGCTAGGAGGAAGGCACGCTTGGCAAATCCACACCGTGATCAACACCTATCCGGAAACCAATATCCCCACTGTGGAAGGACGTGTGGATCCAGAATTAGCCTCCACAGTCACCTATGGACTCATTGTTAAAACCGTGTTTATGGAAGACAATCTTACTTGGCTACGAGTGATTGCCAAAGAAAAGAAGACGACACACACCCCAGTTCCTATTCATTTCCATATAACTTGGCTATTACTGGTATGGAGGTATCAAAGCTCTGCTGTCTTGCACCCAAACCAAACATTGAGCTAGATAAGATTCAATGCGATCTCAAAGCGAAGGCTCTCCTAAAAGTGTGGGTCTTTGATTGAGAGTGTCCCAAAACATATTCTGGGCACACACACACCTTGCAGCCTCTCCATTCTTCCTCTCTCCTTCCTGTGCGGTTGCACAGCCAAGTTGTGCCTTCATCATCCAGCTGGAAGGAAAAGCCCTTGCGAAAGGGTCGCCTTCCTTTTCTACATGTAAGGATGTCTGGATGATTAGGAAGCAAGGGTGGAGTGCTTTGCATGCCGACGGCCACGGGTTCAATCGGCAGCAACATCTCCTGTGACAGACTCCCTTCCTGACACCCTGGAGAGCTGCTGCCAGGCAGTGTAGATAATACTGAATTCGATGGACTAATAATAAATAATAATTATTATTATTTATTTATTTATACCCCGCCCATCTGGCTGGGTCCCCCCAGCCACTCTGGGAGGCTTCCAACAAAACACTAAAATACAATAACCTATTAAACATTAAAAGCTTCCCTAAACAGGGCTGCCTTTAGATGTCTTCTAAAAGTTTGGTAGTTATTTTTCTCTTTGACATCTGGTGGGAGGGTGTTCCACAGGGCGGGTGCCACTACCGAGAAGGCCCTGTGCCTGGTTCCCTGTAACTTGGCTTCTCGCAGCGAGGGAACCACCAGAAGGCCCTCGGTACTGGACCTCAGTGTCCGGGCAGAACGATGGAGGTGGAGACGCTCCTTCGGGTATACTGGACCGAGGCCGTTTAGGGCTTTAAAGGTCAGCACCAACACTGACCAACAACCTGACTTGGCAGAAAGCAGGTTCCTGGAGCTCCTATGCAGGAGATGCTGCTGCCAATTGAACTCTTATTTGGCCTTGGAAGGAGCACAAATGTGATGTTCAAATAAGAAGCCATATGGGTCAGAAAATGGTGGGCTTGGGAAGACGGAGGGGCGAGGGGCAGGTAGGCACCAAGCGGAGAACTGGCAGACTCGACTTAGCATCATAGAACAGTAGAGGGCCTTCTCAGTAGTGGCGCCTGCCCTGTGGAACGCAGATGTCGTGGCAATAAGCAACTATTTTACTTTTAAAATACACCTGAAGGCAGCCCAGTTTAGGGAAGTTTTTAATGTTTAATGCTGCTTTGTGTTTTTAATATTCGGTCGGGAGCCACCCAGAGTGGCTGGGGAAACCCAGCCAGATGGGCAGGGTATAAATAATAAATTATTATTATTCCCTAATCATTTCTTTATAAATCGACTATTAGTGGCAGGTCACTTGAAGAGGCCTCAGCAACCACATGGGGTCTATGAAGACTGCACAACAGAATGGTCTGCAATGCCTTGAGTTATAACCTTTATTCACCCTGTAGTAAGACCAGCCCAACAAATGTGAGCTAAAAAAGCAAACACATTTTGCATGAAGCTCGACACTGCAAGTTTTAGTATGTTGCCTCATTATTCCTGTAATTATTTTAAAGTTCAACCGTACTATTATTGAACTATAAAATGTAATCTTTGCAATGGAACACTTCAGTAGACTCCTATGCACAATTATCTCCTTAAATATTTATCAAAGTTAAAAATTTATTCTGAAATCTAAAGCCGAGGTGACAGTATTTCGCACAGAAATGCAATTGCCAAATGGTCTATTTTTAGCAAGCTGGTTCCTGTTTTTCTTGCTGCTATGGCAACATTAAACCTACATTTTCTATTATTTCACATTGCTTCTTTCAAGATTAATACTGCACAAATACAATTGGGAACCGACAATATTTTCTTTATCTCCTGTCAAAATACATTGCTTTCTACAAAAAAAAGAAAAAAGAAAAAAGAAAAGATCCTGTAGAACTCAGTCTTGGAAAAAGTCTTCCCTAGCGGGTTTGAGGAACTTCATCTTATTAATAGGAAATGCCACGGCCTAAATCATATTCTTCATTGGGCCAGTGATCCTTTTTCCATGACTTTGAACATTTGAACCTAGACTGGGTTCTGATATAATGCAAAGCCATGCATTGTTTCGCTAAATCAAAACTTGCTTTAATGTCTGTACCCAAACTGTGGTTTGTTTAGGCCAATAAACCACAGTTTGAAGCTGGTTTGTAAAACGTAACATTTGGAAACAGCTGCTTGCTGTTTCGTAGGACCTCACAAGCCACGGTCTGGGCAATTGATCCACCTCAAAGATCTGCTATACTATGGCAATAGTTCTGAACTTATAAAAAGAGCAGATGGGAAACGAAAGTAGGCAAGCAGATCTTGGATCACAGTTTGTTGTTGGACTATGGTATGAATTCTTAATCATGGTTAGCACAGACTAGCATTTTAACTTCATACCAGATGTGGAGAACCAGTTCCAGCTTGGTAGGCCTGATTCTTTCATTTCCCCATGCCATGGGCCAACTTTGACAGGTGGGAGGGACCGCTACATGACATCCACCCAACTTCATAAGAGGGCCACAATACCTCAAGGACCGCTTCTTTCCATATGAACCTACCCAGACCCTGAAATCATCTTCTGAGGCCCTCCTTCGTGTGTCTCCTCCTCGAGAGGTTCAGAGGGTGGCAACATGAGAACGGGGCCTTCTCTGCAGTGGCTCCCTGTCTGTGGAATGCTCTCCCCAGGGAAGTTCGTCTGGTGCCTTCATTACACACCTTTAGGTGCCAGGCAAAAATGTTCCTTTTTAACCAGGCCTTTGGTTGATCCAGTTTACATCCTATGCCCTTTTTAAAAAATTGGGGGGGGGGGGTGTTTCTTGTTTATATTTTTATTAGGTATTTTGTGGTTTTATATTTTGATTTTATTCTGTGAACTGCCCTGAGACCCCTGGGTATAGGGTGGTATATAAATTCAATAATTCAACAACAACAACAACAACAACAACAACAACAACAACAACAACAACAACAGGTGATTGCCAAAGGGGCTTGCTGTAACCTCCAATCAGCTAATCGGAAGTTACAGTGACCTTGAAGACACTTCCAGCACCTATCAGCTAATGAGTGGTTCCAGGGAGTCCCCTCTGAAGTTCATTTGTAGGAAACATTTGGATACAAACCATTTCCTGCAAACAGAGCATTTTCTTTTCTTACAGGGAACTCCACTTGCCAAAACAACAACAACAACAACAATTGGGAGCTCACTTAATAGCTACAGCCGTACCTGAGCTACACCTGCCATCCCATATGCGCTCAGGTGTGAAAGTTTGCGGGGAACAGCCTCATGGGCCAGACGTTCCCTACCATTTTTTGTTATATATTTTTTCTAAATTAATGTAACTTATTTAAATTATATATAAATTATGTTATTTGTGTGATGGAGAGGAGAAGCGCGTACACACACAGGTCCCTCCACAAACACAAGTCAAGTTTGATGATGAGGTATATAAGAATTGTATATAAGCAGCAAGTCCAGAAACAAGCCAGAATTTGAAAATTTGGGTCTAAAGTTCAATGCATTATTCTGTAGATCAGGCTGCCTCCACACTCATAATTATTATAATAACATTTTTCTATTTACACATCAGACAAATGGATCGTGAGACATAATCAGCAATTTTCTCAGTGCTGAAGAGGTTTCATATCTCTAATCAGATGCAAAGTTACATGAATCAAACATTAGATGAAATAGGACTCCAGATATTTGTTATATTGTATTTAATTGATTTTATGGTTGTTTTTAAGTGTAACTCACACTGGGATCACTGCTCTTAAATGGGGCAGACTTATAAACGGACTAGATACATACACACACACACACACACACACACACACACGGATGGTATCTGCATCTGGATCCAGCAAAACATCTGTTTGGTGTGCTCTTTGCTAAAGTACAGCCTTGGTTAGAGAAATAATTCTCTTTCCTTTCAGAAAAACCTATGATGAGCAAATGACTTCACTGGGGATTCACCAAGCTTATTCAATGTACGCTGCTGCTACCTGTTCCACTTGCCATTCTCTCAATAATGAGCTTGCAGCCGAATGTAACAATTGTCCTCTCAGAGCACCTTTAGCCAGCTAGCAAAGAGTCTCTCTCCTGAGTTTATGAGAGTTCACTTCGAAAACCTACTAAGATTACTACAGATTTAAAAGAACTTCCCTATAAAAAAAAAATCGAAAAATCCTGCTGCTCCCTTTCCTCCAAATACAATGACAGCACTTATGTGCCTTTAAAAGTTATTTATTTACTAAGTGTTTTCGGTTACTTGGTTATTGGTTACCTATTATACTGACCTTCAACAAAAGAATTTGAAGGCAAGGGTGAGGTGCAGTAACAACCACCCTAGTTAGGCTTAGAGAGAGAAAGGAAATTGGTTCTTACTGTGAATTTCTATTTACTGATTGTGTCGCGAGGACAGTCTCTAGATAGGATGACGTCCTCAGGATCTTGAGCAGAGCGACACATCCCATCTAAACCCACAACTAAAAATAAATCTCTCTCTCTCTCTCATTACAAACGGAAAAGAAGTAGTGAACACTGAGTTCATAAAATAGAGGAACTGTCAAAATGTAGTTCCCCATGCCAATCTGCCCACCCCAGTGAATGAGGACCCTCCAAATCCCAGCCAATAGTCCCAGACAATGGTCGGGAGTTAAACAGGGTAGACAACAGAGTGGATAGCACAAGAGGAATTGTTTTTATTTCTCTTTTTAACTGTAGAGCAGTTAAAAGTACCGCACTGGAAGCCTTTTCTGCTAAGGAACAAAAGACTCGAACTAACCCATCATGGGGTGGCGCTGTGGTCTAAACCACAGAGCCTAGGGCTTGCTGATCAGAAGGTTGGCGGTTTGAATCCCCATGACGGGGGTGAGCTTCCATTGCTCGGTCCCTGCTCCTGCCAACCTAGCAGTTTGAAAGCACGTCAAAGTGCAAGAAGATAAATAGGTACCGCTCTGGCGGAAAGGTAAACGACATTTCCGTGCACTGCTCTGGTTTCGCCAGAAGCGGCTTAGTCATGCTGGCCACATGACCCGGAAAAACTGTCTGTAGACAAACGCCAGCTCCCTCGGCCTGTAAAGCGAGATGAGCGCCGCAAGCCCAGAGTCGTCTGCGACTGGACTTAACGGTCAGGGGTACCTTAATCTTTACCCCATCATGAGGAAGGGGAGATTTGGAGAGTGGGACAACTTCTCCTCCCTAGAAGAGGCGAAGCTTTCAAGACCCTGCGCTTCATGTCCAGAGGGAGAATGCCATCCTGTCTAGACAACATCCTCCAACATAACCGGGTTTTTGGCTTGGCCTGACATCTTCCACTGATGGCCATATGGTTGACTGAATGATTGACACCTCATCACACCGTTCTAAGAAGCAGACTGAGCTACTACCTTCCCTCCACCAAAAACATGCAACAAGCTTCTTCCCCCTGCCCCTAACACTGAGCCAGAGGGAGAGTTTTATGAAACTCTAAAACCCATCCGTGTAAAGCTGGTCATACTGCAGATTTCTAATTGCTTTGTTTTTGCTGTTTGCTTGTGGCTACAAAAACTACAGCTGGCAGCTGGCAATACATGGCCTACGGGCTGCATTCTGCTTGGTGGGTCACAAGGCGTGCAGGCCTGTGGACAGGGCTCTGGCAAATGGTCTTGGCAAACCATGCAAGGATTTCCCCCCGGCCCTGAGAATATTTCCAGGCTTCCCTGCTCAGATTCAGCAGAAAGTCAAATTGCTTGGAATCATGGTACCTCTGCCACCTCCAGCCTGCCAAGAATGAGAGACTGTGAAAAACTGGCACACTTTGCAAAGAGAGCTGCCAAAATTTAAAGCGCCTTTAAGGCAACTGCAGCGAGCAAAGAAAAACAGAGGGGAAAACAGCCTCCCTGGGAATTGTTCCAGGACAGCAGACCTCGCTGAATCTAAAGGCAAAAATCTATCTCCTGACCTCTGCTCAAATGCACACATATTTGATGCAACTCAGCAACTCCTTCACTGAACACAGAGCTGCCTCTGGGTTACCCTCTAGCTCCTAAAAGCACTTGTTTCAGGACAGCAGCCACTCATGCATCTATTGTTTGTTTCTCAGTTACAGGAGGGAGCTATACTCAGGATCAATAAAGCTACTGCTCCGTGTTTACCAAGTGATATAGTATAGCAGCTAAAAATGCCATTAGTAAGCCAGAAGGTCACAGGTTCAAGTCTTATCTCAGCCACTAACTCTTATTAGTTAGGAACCTACACCCTTCAGGAAGCCACTCTCTCTCAGTCTCCATCCCATTGCCCAGATTATATTAATGACAGAAGCATAATAAAAAAAATCACTTCTTCTTCTTCTTCTACTACTACTACTACTACTACTAGGGACGTGGGTGGCACTGTGGGTTAAACCACAGAGCCTAGGACTTGCCAATCAGAAGGTCGGCGGTTCGAATCCCCGTGACGGGGTGAGCTCCCATTGCTCGGTCCCTGCTCCTGCCAACCTAGCAGTTTGAAAGAATGTCAAACTTCAAGTAGATAAATAGGTACCACTCTGGTGGGAAGGTAAACGGCGTTTCCATGCGCTGCTCTGGTTCACCAAAAGCGGCTTAGTCATGCTAGCCACAAGACCCGGAAGCTGTACGCTGGCTCCCTCGGCCAGTAAAGAGAGATGAGCGACGCAACCCCAGAGTGGGCCACGACTGGACCTAATGGTCAGGGGTCCCTTTACCTTACCTTTACTACTACTACTATTACTACTACTACTAAATAACAACAGCTGCTTATGAGGTTTTGAAAAGGTTGCAAAGAATTCAACAAAAACTTGCCAAAGCCTAGGCCAGTAGGTCTTCCAGAAACATCATCCGGCCTTTTTTAAATTCAAATTTACTGTCAAGCAGCTAATTGATAGGGCAGAGTAATTCGCATACTGTAACTTGCCCCAAGCCTTTTGGATGGGATAGGACATAAAATCAAATACATACATAATATATACATTAGATGCTAAACGTTCTTACTAAGTATCTTCAAACCTGGCTAGAGACCCAGGTTCAATCCCCGCCCATTCAAGGCTGTTGTGGGAATAAAATGAAAGATGATTTTGCATGCTATTCTGAGCTACCTCAATAAAGAATAGGATGCAAATGTGGTTTTTAATAAATGCCATTCATTCATTTGGCCCACATTTAGCCCAGAACAACTCCAAGTTTAATGAGGAAATGAGGACAACTCGTGGGAAGTTGACTTTAAACAAATGAGTTAAAACCTTTCCCCATATTTTTCCCGTTTATTTCTCATCTGATAAACAAAGCAACTTACAACTTTTGTGTTTCAGGCCATAACGTGTTCTGCAAGAGATGATCTTCCGTGGGAGGTTCTGGAAGATATTAATTGGTTTAGAACCAAGAGGTTTTTTCCCTCATACTACCCCCCTTCCCTTTCATCTGCTCTCTTAATTTACATAACAAAATTCCCAAACACAGCATTTTAACATGTTGCATACCTGTAAGACTACATGGCTGAAAGTAATTTTCATGATACTGGCTGGAAGCGTTACTAAGTTTTTCTTCCTCTTCAGTTGTCTGGGCTGCTGTATCTTCAGCTGTAAAAGAGACATATTTGAGAGTCCGAAAGTAACATGCCAATCAAGGAATGGTTAACAAAATACAGTGGTGCCTCGCAAGACAAAATTAATTCGTTCCGCGAGTTTTTTCGTCTTGCGAGTTTTTCGTCTTGCGAAGCACGGTTTCCCATAGGAATGCATTGAAAATCAATCAATGCGTTCCTATGGAAACCGCCTTCAGACCAGGTCTGGGGACAGTCTGTCCCCCGACCTCTTCTGAAGGCTGGGGGGGGGGGACAAGGGCTTTTCTTCCCACCCCCAGCATTTTAAAAAACCCCGGGACAGCGGAGGACTTCTCCGCTGTCCGGGGCGATCTTAAAATGCTGGTGGGCGGCAGCGCTGCCGCCCGCCAGCATTTTAAGATCGCCCCGGACAGCGGACTTCTCCGCTGTCCCGGGGCGATTTTAAAGCCCCCGGGAAGGCAGGCGGGGGGGAGCAAAGACTTTAGCCCCCCGCCAGCCTTCAGAAGAGGTCCAGGACCTCTTCTGAAGGCCAGCGGGGGGCGAAAGTCTTTGCTCCCCCCCGCCTGCCTTCAAAAGCCGTCCGGGATAGCAGGAAGCGCTTCCCTGCTATCCCGAACCGCTTTTAAAATGCTGGCGGTGGGGAGCAAAGCCTTACGGCCCCCGCCGGCCTTCCTGGACCTCTTCTGAAGGCCGGAGGGGGGGGGGAAGGCTTTGCTCCCCACCGCCAGGATTTAAAAGAGGTCCCTGGAGATTTCCCTATGGGCTTTCTTCTTGCGAAGCAAGCCCATAGGGAAATTCGTCTTGCGAAGCGCCTCGAAAAACGGAAAATCCTTTCGTCTTGCGGGTTTTTCGTCTTGCGAGGCATTCGTCTTGCGGGGCACCACTGTACTGAACAGAAAAGAAGAATTCTGTTTTCAGTTTAAATTATCTAAAAGAAAATTTGGTCCATAATCCAATTACGTTTGGATAGAAAGGTTAGCAAATTTTACAATGCAAGGTAAACTATTTGGGCCTCACGACACAACTCCTGGCAGGACCTAGAGAAAGCAGAAAGAAGCTGGTATGGCGTTCTCCTGAGCTCACCCCATAACTCATCTTCTTGGTCAGCTTTCTACAGACTTTTCTGCCTTATACTTTTCCCAGCTGCAACTCAGCATTTGGCAAAGTGGGCCATCACCTACAGAATTTAGTCTCCAGATGCCATCAAATTTTTGTTTTTGCTTTTGTTAGACACCCCTGCCAATCTCAGCTCCCTCAACCGACTTCTGTAGGAAATGAAGTTTGCAATTTCATAACAATTGCACTAAATTTATTAATCAAGAAGATTTGTTCAAAAAAAGGGAAAGCTTAAAATATACACTCTATTGAATAGTTTTACCCAGCCATCAAGTATGGGTGTGAGCCATGAAGCGTGGCATTTGGAGACTTTAACCAGTGGCATCCGATTAAGTTTTCAGGGAAACGTATGTTACCAGATCTGAACAACATAGGAACATACAGCACCCAAGACATCCAGGCACCTCCCCTGCCATCTTGACATCAACAGCAGGGTGGGCTATGCATTGGAATTACAGGGCAGTAATTTAACTGCAGAAAATGAATTCTTGAAAGGACTTAGAGACAACAGCTCATGAATTCTGGTATGACACAGCAGACTATGAATAGGCTTATCACAGTACAGTGGTACCTCGGGTTACATACACTTCAGGTTACATACGCTTCCGGTTACAGACTCCGCTAACCCAGAAATAGTACCTCAGGTTAAGAACTTTGCTTCAGGATGAGAACAGAAATCGTGCTCCAGTGGCACGGTGGCAGCAGCAGGAGGCCCCATTAGCTAAAGTGGTGCTTCAGGTTAAGAACAGTTTCAGGTTAAGAAAGGACCTCCAGAACGAATTAAGTACTTAACCTGAGGTACCACTGTACTGGGTAACTGACAAATGTCCTAACAGAAAGAAGCGATATACTGGGATAAGGACTGCAATCTAAAAACCCATCTAGCATGCTGAGGAGGGGAGGGCGTTGTACAAGATGAAGCAGAAGGCTCCCTCTGCCCAGCCCAAAACAGCGCCACCAGTCTTTGCCACAAAATCACAGCAGTGTCACACCTCTGGCACACCTCCCCGTTCATCTTACCAAACATACAGCCAGGAGGACTTCCGCCAGAGGTAGCCCATTGAAAGCCCCCCAAACAGGGCATTCCAGGAGCAGGCAGAGGGGAGCCTAACCAGCCTAGCATCCAGAGCCAGCCCAACTTCACTCACTTGACTCCAGGCTAACATAGAGTAGAGCAGTGTTCTGTCTGCTAACCCCATACACCCCCCAGCTTCTACCCCCGCTGGCATGAGTGGTGGGCTTGCAGAAGCAACAGTGGCTACGCCACTCTGTCTTGGACCACTGCTGCCTGGACGAAGGTTAGGACTGCTATTCCAGTGTCGTTTTTGTGGACAAAATAGCTTCAATCATAATATCTCTTTAGAGACAAGAGCCAGCCAATTCCTGGTTTTTTGAAGCTACCTTGCACACTATCAGAATTTTTGGCCATCTAGCCCAATATTATCTTGTCCTCTGAGTGGCAGCAACTAGTCTCCAATGTCTTAAAACTCTTTCCCACCAGCTACTATCTGATCCCAGAAAGGAAGTGTTTCCAAATTCCTCCAAACGGCTAGGCTAGACTTAGCAACTTGCCAGAATTCAAACCAAGGCTAAATAAGGGCCAGCCACCTAGTGCCTCCCCTCTCATCAATCTAAACAACACAAATCTTATTAAAAACAACAGACACACAAACATTTTATTAGTCACATATGAGTGTGTGTGTGTGTGTGTGTGTGTATACACACAAGTGTAGATAGAGAATGATTTACAAATCACACAGACAACACACAACTCTTACCTTGAAAGACAGCCTTATTGGACAGCCCCAAGGCTGGCACAGTAGCTCCTTCTGGAAGATCAATCATTTGCTAAAAAGAAAAAAGAAAATGTTATGTAGAAGTTAGCTGGGTGTTTGCTTTCCTTGCGGGGGGGGGGGGGGGTTACTCATATATGATTTGAAATTTCTTGATGGTCCTTCTTTGGTGTACTTTCAGCCTGACCTTCCATGACGTAGAAACTCAAGCTTGGTAATACATAATTCCCAATATATTCCAATTGCTAGGAAAATACCAATCCGAAACTGTTAAAACTTAAAACTACATGCTTCAACTTTATAGGTAAGGTGAAAGTACCAACACAATTTTGGCTCCCCAGTGAGCCAACTACCGTAGTTCCAGGCCTCGTGTCTTTTAGTCTGTATTTCTCAAAGACTCAAAGGAGGAACCGTGGCTCAGCTGTAAACAATTCACATAGTGAAGATCTCCGGTTAATGGATCTCCGGTAAGAGCTCACACACTTTAAAAGAAAGTAAAAACACACTTACTCCACTATTTAGTTCCTCCAGAGATATACCAGAAATGCTGCTGAAGTTTTCCATAAAATTCCTGGGTGCAGTAAATACTCGAAGCACCTTCTCATCTGCTCCAGACACAAACTGGAATCGGCCGGTCATCGCTAAACACTGCATGTCGTATCCATGGACCTGGGGTCTTGCTATTTCATGCCATGATGTCTAGTAAAGGGACCATTGACATGTAAGTATGTGCCGGTATTGTCAGCTATAGGAAAGAAGCACTGAAGAATTGAGAACATTTAGCCTCAGTCCATTCTAAATAGTCAATTTTGCTGAAAATGGACATTCCCCAGAAACAGCATCCTTGCCCTCGACTTAGTCCTCACTGGAAATGCTAGGGATCTCTTTGCACTTACGAGCAATGGAGAAAAGAGTGCTGTGATTTTTATCAAGGCTGCAGGAAAGCATCTCTGCCAAAAGTTGAACAGGTATCCCCAAGTTAAGTCTGACTCCCTCCACTTACTGGTTCTAAATATCTCTTTAATATATTTTATTCCTCTAAAGGAAACAGAACAGAGCAAGGAGATGCTGCATAAACAATGACACAATTAGCAGGAAGTCTGCAAAAAGCAAGATATAATTTTTGAACTGCTCCTTTTAGTGCAAGAACTGGACATTTTTAGACATCCGCAATATTGTAATATCATAGTAGCAAACTACAGATCAGTGTGCAGCGTAAATGGTTTTTGAGAAATTAGAGACGAGCCATTGTTCAAGTTTCACATTTTGTGACCTATTGACTTACAGATGATTTCGCAAGCTTGTAGAAAAGATTAAATAAATAAATACCTCTGTTTTGTTCTCCCTTTTCCACGGAGCAAAGATTCTTGTAGTTTGGTCAGAACCAACAGAGATGATGAATTCTCCTTCTGGATCCCACATCACATCTTGCACGGCATCAAAATGCCCTGAAATAACCACTTCTGGAGCCCATTCTCTCTATTAAATCAAGACCACTAATATTATATAAAATGCAAATGAGCTATCTGTTAAATATAGAGATCTCACTATAAATGAAAAGCATTAGCACTCGGGGGCGGGGGGTGTCAGCAGATCTGCTAACAGCAGCTGATAGTCCAATGAAGAATGAGAGTAAAGTATTACAAGGTTGGGAGCCACATTTCCTTGGAGACCAATAATGGACAGAGCCAAATGTCTAACTAACTAGCCCAGAAGAAAAACTGCCCTGCCTCAATTTTCACAATGACCCTCTCAAATTAGAATACCCAATGTTAGGTCTGCTCAAAAGCAAACCCCACTAGGTTACATGGGGTGACTCTAAAATGAGTATACAAAGGATTATTATATTTACAATAGACCAATATAGCTACTGTTCTGAGAAAGCAAGAAAAGGGCATTCCTTTTGAACTTTAGCATGCTATTCACAAACACATAGCAGAAGTCTGAGCTGTAAAAACAGTGGCGGGGAGTCAATAATAACACACACACACACACACACACACACACACCCCTCATCAATTTATTTTTATCCAATAAGATATTGCCCTTTCCAATTGTTCTGATGCTACATAGGTGGGGAAAGGAGGGGCTTTTAAAAGCCAGGAAAAATAAGGAGGAAACAAACAGGAACCAAGGAACTTTGATGGGATTCAAGCCACATAAAATGAGGACATGGTCATAGGCATACCTTGCTGGTTACAATGAAGGGGACCTTTGGCCGGGTTTTCATACATTTGAAAATGCTACGTATATTGAAGGCAACGTGATCCTCTCTTCCAATAGCATTTTACCCACCCACCTCATACCTATTAAGAGCTAGCCTGGAAATGGCATGCGCATTTCGCAAGCAGAAGGTCTCAGGTTCGGTCCTGTCATCTACAGTTAAAAGGCTGGGAAAGATTTGTCTGTCTCACAGATCTTGGAAAGATACTGCTGTGGAGATCTACCCACTCTGGAAGAATGGCAGATGAAGGTGATGGAATATATGGGACTGGCAGAAATGACTGGCAGAATCCGAGACCAGGGAAAAGAGTCGGCAGAAGAAGACTGGAAGAAATTTAAAGACTATTTACAGAAATATTGTAAAATTAATGAATGTTAGAATGATGTTGGACAGAAATTAAGTGGTTTCCAGCTGTAGCGCTTAAGAGAATATGAAAAAAAAAGGTTTAGAAATAAGTAAAAACTAATGGTGAGGATTTGCTGAACTAACAATCTGAATTGGAATACAGAAAAGGGAGGTATGAGGAGGTTTGGGAAATAAGTTAAAAGAAAATAAGTAATGGAAATTCTATGTGTTTTTAATTGTTTTTATTTTTGTATTTTTGTTATTTTTTCTTTTTATTTTACATTGTATTATTTCTGAACATTTTAATAAATATTCTATAAAAAAGAAAGAAAGATTCTGCTGTGGGGTAGACCAGAGTGGGCCAGATGGACTGACTCAGCACAAAGCAATATATCTCATTCATATATATATATATATATATATGCAGGTTTTGGTGTCCTCGGGTGTCTTCCCGTGTAAAAGTTGGGGTGTCTAGGCGACGTTTCGACGAGGTCTCACTCGTCATCTTCAGGCTGGTGCTTTCGGCTTCTTGTTACTGGAACAGAGCAGGATCTCAGTGTTTGAGTTCCTATAAATACTGTAGAGGGGGTGTGGTGTATAGCCTCCAATGTTCTGGGCAGAGAGGAAGTTCCCAGGCTAGTGTGCCTTTTCTTCTTTTGTTCCTTAATTACTTGAGAGATATCTTGAGTGATTTCTTGAGTGATATCCTGAGTACCACTTAGTACCACTGAGTACCACTTACTAATGACCCACCTAAGTGGTACTCAGGATATCACTCAAGAAATCACTCAAGATATCTCTCAAGTAATTAAGGAACAAAAGAAGAAAAGGCACACTAGCCTGGGAACTTCCTCTCTGCCCAGAACATTGGAGGCTATACACCACACCCCCTCTACAGTATTTATAGGAACTCAAACACTGAGATCCTGCTCTGTTCCAGTAACAAGAAGCCGAAAGCACCAGCCTGAAGATGACGAGTGAGACCTCGTCGAAACGTCGCCTAGACACCCCAACTTTTACACGGGAAGACACCCGAGGACACCAAAACCTGCATTCCTGTACCCGTGAAAATCTACGAAAGCAAATATATATATATATATACACACACACACACACACACACACGATGTTTACTACCCACAGAGCCCAAAAGGCACACCCCAGTGATCCCATCAGATTTAATCTTGTTTGCTACTAATTGTGGTAGGGGAAAAAAGAAAATTAAGAAGATCAATGCTTTAGCTTAAATGAGGTATTCAGAATAGATATCCAGTCTAGTGTATCTTTTGAGCACAAAGCCACGGCTTACTATACAACAAGAGTCCGTGAACATTTTCCTCTCTAGCAACATAAATAAATTATCTTGCCTTGTTTGCTGAAGTCTGTTTCCAAAGATGCAGTGCTCCGTGGAAAGCATGAGCAAGAATCATTGAGCCATCTGGGCTGAAGTGACAGTCAAAAAACCCCAGAGTATTTCCACCCACTTCTCCTACGCGGACCTTTTTTGAAAAATTGAACACAAAATACATGAGCCAGCCACCAGTCAATCTGCTCATTGATGGCTAAAGACTTAATCCTAAACAAAATAACAAAACTTCATCTACAGTTTAGAATTACACCCAAAAGAGAAGTTAAAAGAACGCAGTTACAGCAGCATTAATGTGCTATTGATCTTACAAAATTAAGAAACCATTAGTTCAGGGTCTAGGCACACAACTGTTATATGTACAAACAACACAGAAAAATAGATTCAACCCCCCCATACTTATCACCAATATATCTTAATTTTAAAAATGGTTTGATATGTTTATTTGCCAAGTTCACAGGCAGTCTGCAATAAAAATAAAACATTCCAAGGTGAATTGATGCTTATTGGCTTAGCTGGCTTAAATTCTTTTTTTTAGACAAATTCATAAAAATCAGTATTTATTATCTGTAACAGCTAAATTGAACCTCCATGTACTGGAGCAGGGTACTAGATGCTGGGAACTTCTGGTTTATTAAAAAGAAAAACACCAAGTTTCCAGCATAAGGCAAGTACTTAAGTTTCAGTTCGAATCCATGTGTAGGCAGACAGGCTGGACGGGTTTCAAATGTGTGTGGCCTCTTTGCTGCAAGCACAGCCCCCTCCCTGCCCTCATATGCACACAGAAGTCTTTACTGCTTTTAAGAATCAGTTTTTGTGGTTCTAAATACAGCAGAATGTTGCTTGTTTACTCTTCCACTGAAGTAACAGCCTGCTACAATTACAATACTTTCCACTTGAATTCTTTTTAGGCTTGGATATGACCTCATATTCCCTTTACTTAATTTCTAAAGCCGCGGGGGGTGGGGGTGGGCAGGGAAAGCAAGAGAGGAAAATGTATAAAACATGCCTACCTGTTCCAACCACACCCCAGATTCATCATCTGGAGCCCAGAGTATCACAGTTTTGTCCACTGAAGCAGACAACAACCTCATTGGCTGTTCCATCCTGCCATCTACAGTGCAAGGAGAAAATTTATCTTTGTGGAAGATGCTAGCATGCTTTTTTGCGTCTCACATATTGTATTTGGGATAGCAAAGGTAAGATAATTCTACAAAGGCATGCTGCAGAACAAACTGTGTTGGGCTGAAGAGGAGAGAAATGTGTAGTTGCAATTTACAGTATTCCAAGAAGGGTGCAGAGACAAAAGTCTTGCACATTGAATACTAGGTGCTGTAGTAATTGTCTACCGCCCCTGCTTTAAAAGGGAATGTTTGCAGATGGTTCTGGGTCCATACATTTCAAATTGCACAAATTCAGTTCCAATCACAAGAGAAAACATTACACCCAGAAGTGCCAAGTATAGTCACTTTTTGGAAATGCAGCACTTGGTGAATCATTGGTCGTTAACTGGCGACTCGTGACACATTAAGTAGTAAATCATAGGTTGAGATGAACCTTCAGGCAGGCTGCACTGGCAAAGCAATGGCGATTTTCCAAAAGAATCAGCATTTGTGATTCTAAATGTCACTGAATGTTGCTATTTTCAATAGAAGAAAAGGGAAAGAGAGAAAGACAAATCTGGATGCATATTTTAAAAGGCAATGAAAAAAAGTAGCCCCCTTGTCAGTGTTAGTGGCTCCTTGGTCTGAAAAGGCTGGTGGTCACTGTAATTATTGCAATGATTCAGCAACTGGCAATGTTAAGGTTGGAGCAACCATAAGGACAGACAGTGCAGAATAACCAAAATCCATACCCATGCAGAATCAGGACTATAGGAAAAAGTTAATGAGCTACAGGCAGAATCAATATCATTTCCTGCAATTCCCAGCCTCTACTCCACATCACCAGCTGCCACACTGGGATAGGAAAATGCACAACACGGAGATAAGGTATGGGAGAAGTCATTATGGGTGTTCCATTACCCACAGCAATCCAGTGTTCTTCGCCATGTCTAGCTGTCCCCCAATTTGCAGCTCACATACTTCTTACCTTTGGGAAAGGAAGGCTGCCAATGAACAGCATATACCCAGTTTTCATGTCCAGCTAACACAGAGTCCAGCGTAACAGCAAAAGATGCATCTGAACCTACCACAGAGCAAAAAAGATAATAAAAATCTTCAAAGCTTATATCTATAAAAGAACCAAGGACATAGTCAAGATTACTGGTGTATGAAACCAGCTAACATCCCCATAAGGTAAATTCACGAAGTAACTCCACTACATTCCCTGAAATCCGTTAGATGCAAATAACAAAACCTGGACCATTCCGTTCCTGTCATTGATGTGAGTCTTGCATATTGCAGGGGAGCTTCTTCTCAAACCTTATCTTATTTGTCTCTTTTAGCTGCTTTCCAATGGTTTCAGCTGTTTCAAACAGAATGTTACTTTGTGTGCATTGTGTGTGTGTGTGTGTGTGTGTGTGTGTGTGTTTTATTTGCACGCCACCCTGGGATCTCATGGGAGGAAGGATGGTTTAGAACTATAGCAAACAAACTACAGTTTTGCATAGAAAAGCAAGGATAGTATGGAGTTATGCTATAGGTACGCGGGTGGCGCTGTGGGTTAAACCACAGAGCCTAGGGCTTGCCGATCAGAAGGTTGGCGGTTCGAATCCCCGCGACGGGGTGAGCTCCCGTTGATCGGTCCCTGCTCCTGCCAACCTAGCAGTTCGAAAGCACATCAAAAGTGCAAGTAGATAAATAGGTACCGCTCCAGCGGGAAGGTAAACAGCATTTCCATGCACCAGAAGCGGCTTAGTTATGCTGGCCACATGACCCGGAAGCTGTACGCTGCTCCCTTGGCCAATAAAGCAAGATGAGCGCCGCAACCCCAGAGTCGTCTGCGACTGGACCTAATGGTCAGGGGTCCTTTTACCTTTACCTTTATGGAGTTATGCTAACAAACTGTCAAGAAGCACCCAGCCATAGTGTGGATAGTTGGCACAACAAATAGATGCCACAACAAAATGTGAAAGCCTAAGTACGACTTCACATGTCCCTGAGCACCTTCAGAAGTTTGTTTGGGAAGTCAGATAGGGTGGTACAGCATCACATCTGCAAATCCTGGGTTCTGAATGCAGGTACGCCTCTCAAACATACACAAAATGTAGCCTCCTATTGATAATGGAGATATGTGCAAACAAACTTGTTTCCATTCACAAATATGTCTCACTAGGGTGAGCTGATGCAATATATTTCTCTGTGCAATTTCTGTACTCTACTGCTGACTTGGCTATGCAGTAGGAAAGGTTAAATCCCTGCCCAGGAATAGGAACGGATGATGTAACAGGAGTGGGCTGAAGTTTATGAGGTTAGCTGAAATAAAGCACGCAGAAACGCCACATGTCTCTTGGCCCTTTGGCTAGTATAGTCATACAGCATGAGTTCAGTGAATTATTCTCAGGAAAGAAGAATCTGAAACTCAAGAATGGCAAACCAGGACTTATGTCCACATGTTGTAGAGGTGTAAATATGTAAAAGAAATTTGGCAAAGGGTGTTTAAGGAGATAACAGAAATCGCTGGGTTAAAGCTGACCAAAAGTCCAGAGGTAGCATTATCATCAATTTATGAGGAGGTGGAAGGTTTGCAAGCTATGAAGGACTTGCTCACAGATTTATTGACAGCTGCACAACTTGTTATAGCTAGGAAGTAGATGTATACGGAGTTTATTTAAAAGAACATTGCAAAAATATAAATCTGTTGGCAGGTTTGAATTGACTTTCTGCGTGTAATAGAAGAATCTTACAAAACTAATGCAATTGAAACAACCGAGAGGAGACAAAGTTTAGCGCGCAGATAAAGAATGTAATCTGTGAACCACAACGGGGGGCCCAGAGGTCGTGTTGAATCCAACTAAAATTGTTACATACAGGACTTCCGGGTCAGTGCGAACGGCTAATGGCGGATTCCCTCCGAGCTCCGGAGGGAATCGGCTCCGCTGAAGACGGGTCTTGCCGTGCCGGCGACACGGGGACCCTCAGAAACCGCAGGCGCGGAAGCCTGCGGACTTGGTGACTCGGTGGGCACCTTAAGCGCCCTCCCCGACCCACGAAGAGGCTTTTTAAAGGCTATGGAGAGGGTACGGAGAGTGGCGTGGTGCTGAGAGTAGACCGCTACTTCAGTGGAGCGAAGCCGCGAGCCATGGCCAGAGAGCGCTGACTTTCTTCCCAAAATTCGGACTGGATAACAAATAACCCGTGAGTAGTGGAATCTGGACTTTAAAAAATTTTACCTTTTGAATTCGACACGATCGGGGGATGTGCTAAAGGGAAGTCCGCACCCCCTCTACTTACAGACGATTTAAAGCAAGGAACGGAGAATTAAGGTGGAAAGATTACTATTTTTATGACTTAAAAGTTTTCATAAATTTGATAGAAGAAGTTTTTGTGCTGGAGAGAAAGGGAAGAACTTTGGAACTTTGTGTGTAATCCCCCCCCCCCCCAAAACCCGGGAGTGTCCTGTTTGTGTGCTGGAGGAAAAAGTGAAAGGAGTTTGACAGCTGTCAAAGGAGCTGTCAAACGGGTGGACAAAGTTAAGAATCTTGTTATTTAATAACTCTCTGAATTAAAGGTGATACATTTGAACTGAGGTGGTTGGAAATAAAGTAGTGATAACAACAAAGTAACAGATTGTTGGAAAAGGACTACCAAGTAACTGAAATCCCCCTAGGGGGAATTAGTGACATTACAATGGCTGCAGAGGGAAAATTACTGGCGGAGATAGAAAAAATGTTCTTTCTCGTGGGAATCCTGCAAGAGCAGAGTATGGCTATGAACAAAGCACTTACAACCTTGAATTCTAAAACAAACAACTCTGCTGAATGTATAAAGGATATAACTGATAAAAAACCTGCAGCTGAGCAGGAAGAGATGCTCTTGGAATTGACAGAGAGGAAAGAAGGAGTGCAGACACTACAAGTGGAAAACACCAATCAGGAGTCCACACTGTTAGAGTATGAGCAAGAAGACCTTTGGATTACAAATCTGCGAAAGATGAGAAAGAAGAAGAGGGAAGTCCCTGGAGTACTTGGAACATTAAAACCAAAAAGAATAAAGCAACACGATTGGGACTTCCCTCTTGAGTATGGAAAAGTAGCCGACCTTTCGCAGCAACCACTTTCAAACATTCTGGATGGAAGATTTTTTGATGTGACTCTGACTGAACTCCTTCGGGGTCCCAGGATCAACAAAAAGGACTACCAATATAATTGGCAGAGAGGGACTAACAGAGAATTAAAGGCCTCGGACGTGAGGAATCCGGGCTAAGAACTATTTTTTATTTGTTTATTGGACATTTGTTTGGGAAGGGACAGAAACCGGGGCAGGGAGGGGGGAGAGAATAGAATTCTAAAATGTTACGATTTGCTTATTTGGTTAATGTGACCTATAATCAATATAATAAAGGGAAAAATTTGTGGAAGGGAAGTCAGATCGACCTTAAAAAAAAAAAGAAATTAATGATTATAAGAGAATTGGATAAGTTGAATATAGACAAACAAAAAGAATTAAGTTTTAAAAGTAATATTAATATGTTTAAGAGGTTAGGTAAGAACTTGCTGAATTAATTATTGGAATTGGGATGTAAGAAGAGAGGGTGGGGGAAGTCAATGAAAGAGGGTAAAGAAAATCAGGGTATGAATTTGTACTTGTTTGTTTTTGTCTTTTTGTGTGTGTTTGTTGTTATAAAATGTAAAAACCTAATAAAAATTATTTAAAAAAAATAAAAAAATAAAATTGTTACATACAACAAGCACCAACTCTGGAATGAATGTTTATTTTTCTTTTTGTTTTCTGTTGCTTACTTATGTTACACAGTTTTTAAAACCAATAAAGTATATATTTTTTAAAAAGGAAGTGGAAGGAGCAAGATGAATATAAAGAGGTGTGGGATATAGCTATTAATGATAACTTAACATGTGCTATTAAGGTAAGACGGGGAATATGCAGGAGAAATGATTTTGAGGAGATATGGAAGGTATTTGTAGAATTTGTACTGTTAAAATGGAAAGGGGTCAAACTATTGCAAGGGGAGTTGAAATTTTGGGAGACTGGATATTGACAATGGAATGGTCTTGTGGGTGGGGTGCACATTTTTATTCTTATTTATTCTTATTTTGTCAAAATAAAACATAAAATAAAAATAAAAAGAATGGCAAACCTCAGGTTCTACACTTTCATTTAACCCTACTGATAACAATTGCAAAGTGCCTCAGAAAAAGCAACAGCTATTCATAGAGACTCACCACTGTCATTTTTCACGGTGAAAATGTTCTCCTTCAGCCTTATGGTTTCCTCATCTTGGGCTTCCACAAGCAATGAAGTTGCATGCATCTTCCAGATCCTTATCAGACAATCCTGGGAACAGCTTGCCAAGAAGAGATCTCCGTCTTTTGCAAAATTAAATAAATGAAAATCAGGAAGATTTTAAAGATGGGAAGTTCATTGCCCAGGGAAATCAGTATTGCCATGAGCAAGTTGCTAACGAATACCAAAATAAATACTTTGCTGTAGCGCATGTCGGCACCATTCAGTGTGGAGAGGGATAAATATCACACTGTCATATTAGCTACAATACTGAAGAAATGCCTCACATAATCTAAGGAAAGCTCTGTAGGTTGGAATACGTACTTGAATCTAGATTGGAATAGTTTGGCAAAATCACCTGTTTGTGGAAAGATAGTGCTACGTGGTTTCTCAGGGCGGGGGGCAGGATTCAGTATCTTCTAAGATTCTCTATTTCTAAAATTGTGCTACACAGAGCAAAGTCGTCAACAGGCTCATCACAGCTATCTGCCAATCACCCATTCCCACCACCCTTCTGAGTAATACCCCTCCCCACCTTCTCACTATATAGAAGGGTCTGGAAACTTCTGTTTCAGTGTATCTGAAGAAGTGTGCATGCACACGAAAGCTCATACCAAGAACTGACTTAGTTGGTCTTTAAGGTGCTACTGGAAGGAATTTGTTTTGTTTTGACTATGGCAGACCAACACGGCTACCTATCTGTAAGTAGAGCAAAGCTGTAAGTACCTATCTGTACTGTATCTACCTATCTGTAAGTAGAGCAAAGCTGTAAGTTATGGGCAAGGTTGCATATATGCTGAGATTCCACAGGGGTGGAGGAATCATATGATTATATGCTGCCTTAGAGTTTTTAATTTGATTCAACACATGTAGCTATTATTAATAGTAATTATTTTCAGTTGTTATCCTTGAGAAATGTAGAAAATAACAGGATATATTTATCCGAAAGTCTTCAAACTTACACAACCCTTTAAAAATTAGGTAAGGAACCAAATGCTATATAATACTGCCCGAAAAAGACCCAATATGGAGGCCAAATGGCCAAAATATTGGGAAATATTAGAAAAAGATGGAGACAATTGGAAATTGCAGAGTTTGGAGAAAATGAAGGATAAGGTGCGAGACTGGTTACATTATGCTCAGATTAAAGAAGTTTTCAAAAATGACAAAAAGTTAGGGTTCCAGGTGGAGAAATCGAAGTTAGAAACAGAATTGTTAGAACCAAAGACCAAGGTACTATCTAGAATGTATAACTTGCTGCTAAAATGGAATACACAAGACGAAATGGTTAAATCGGCTATGATAAAATGGGCACAGGACATTGGGCATAACATTATGTTTGAGGACTGGGAAAGGTTGTGGACCACTGGGCTGAACTTCACCGCATGTAATGCTCTGAAGGAAAATGTAATGAAAATGATATATAGATGGTACATGACCCCAGTTAAACTTGCCAAAATATACCATTCGTCTGATAATAAATGTTGGAAATGCAGAGAAAATGAAGGAACATTCTTTCACCTCTGGTGGACATGCCCTAAGGTGAAGGCCTTCTGGGAAATGATATATAATGAGCTGAAAAAGATATTTAAGTATACCTTCACAAAGAAACCAGAGGCCTTCCTTCTGGGTATTGTCGGCCAGAAGGTGTTAAAGAAGGATCGAACATTTTTTATGTATGCAACAACGGCAGCAAGGATTCTTATTGCAAAAAACTGGAAAACTCAAGATCTACCCACACTGGAAGAGTGGCAGATGCAGCTGATGGACTATATGCAACTGGCCGAGATGACCGGCAGAATCCGTGACCTGGGAGAAGAGAAGATGGAGGAAGACTGGGAGAAATTTAAGATGTATCTACAAAAACATTGTAATTTGGTTGAATGTTAAGAAGGATGCTAGATTATAAAAAACTGGCCACCACTAAACTAGATTTAAATTTGATGATAAGTGAGACTAAAGAAAATATAAAAAATTTTTGGAAGAAGTGTTAGATTATATTTGAATGAGTGGACATGAGATTGTAAACAAGTTGATAATTTGTTTGGAAAAAATTTTTAACGATGTAAATGGGAGCGGGAGACGTGAGGGAGTCCAAAGAAGTGATGAAATTGTCGTAAAAGAAGTAAGATTGTTTATTATGTGTGCATTTATATTTAAAAACCTTAATAAATATTTATAAAAAAACAAAAAAAAACAAATGCTATATAATACTGTTTTATAAAGTATTTTCATGTAATATTTGATACTTCCAGCTGATGAAGGTCAATACATCAAAACAGGGTCCTGTCCTGGTTTCTAATCCATAACTGACTTCTGATTTCTGCTCAGTGACTGAAATTAAGACCTCCACAACGAATATGGACTAACATGAATTTATCTCCACTCATAAACTCTTATCTCTAATTCTGTAGTGAATTATTGTGTTATACATATTTTTATGAGTTTGTAATCCTTGTCAGAATACATAGTTTTGAATGGATTAGTTTTTTTTACTATTGACTATTGATTTGCGAGTAGGGACCATTCCCACTA
Organism: Podarcis erhardii; assembly: GCF_964252035.2. Classification (NCBI taxonomy): domain Eukaryota; kingdom Metazoa; phylum Chordata; class Lepidosauria; order Squamata; family Lacertidae; genus Podarcis; species Podarcis erhardii. Next base: position 81,883,737 of record NC_138499.1, read on the forward strand.
CTGAAACTTACATTGGCTTGAGTTCTTGGTGTGCTCTTTTCTCGAGATTCCACAGGGGAACAGAAAAACTGGAGAGTGTAGAAGTGGGCATAGAATCCAGTTTCCCTAGAACAGGGGTCAGCAAACTTGTCCACTGGCGGGCTGGATCGCCCACATGTGGGAGCGCGCGCCCACGCCCACTGCTCCTTCGGAGCCATGGGGGGGGCCTCTACGACTTCCTATTGGCTGCAGGAAATTCCTGCAGCCAATAGGAAGCCGTGGCTACGTCCCGGAAGTCAGTGCCCATGCGGAGCAACCAGTGCAGCGCGCCAGTTTAGCTCCTCGTGGGGACCGACCGAGCGGGCGGTTTAATGACCCCCTTAGGCCGTATCTGGTCCATGGGCTGTAGTTTGCTGACCCATGCCCTAGAACCTCAATTACCATTTTTAAGATGCAAGTGTTGAGGCCTTGATTCTTCTAGGCCAAGCACCTGCATTGGAAGACACAATTGTCCCTCTTTGTTTCAACAAAGGCTGAACTCTAGGAAGCAGGCTACTCCAGACTGAAAGGGCAATCCCCTTACATCATTATCCAAAATGGAATACTTGCCTATTACATTATATAGTCGAATCCTCTGAAATTATCTTTCCCTATTAGCAACGTCACCTTCAAAATGTGGAGAAGAAAATTCATGCCAGCGGAATTATAAAAATAAACATCTAACTATAGTGTTAAAAATTACAGCACTCTCGTTATCAAGTTCTGCCATCCTACTTGTTTCTGCACGCTGCCCCGCTGGGTCTCAAATACTATGCTTGCATATATGAAAGGGGGATTAAAACCATCTCAGATGCTTGGCTTTTCCTAGTAATCTTGCTCTATATGGCACATTAGATTATTAAAAATGCCTTGCCGCATTCCCTACCTACCGCAAACTGCCCATTCAATCCCTCTTATCCAGTCTTCATGGCCATGGAGCAGCAAAGTCTTCTGAAACTGAAACAAACCAGTGTCCTTATGTAGCACAAATATCTGTATTTTGATGCTCCGCATTACAGCCTGAGGGTTCTCCTGGATTCAGCTTTGTTGCTATGAGCTCAAACAGCACAGGGTTCACCGGCGAGGTCAGAGTCAGCCATGCCCTGGTAACCTCTCTCGAATGGATTACTGTAATGCATTATACATTGGGCTTAATTTGAAGATTATTCAGAAGCTTCAGCTGGTACAGAATGTAGCGGCCCAGATTCTGACAGGCAGAGCTTATTTGAGATAGCTCCAATGGCAGCCTCTCCAATGCAAACTTGATTCAAAGTGATCTGGGGACATGAAGGAGTACCTTCTCAGATTGTTAGCTGAGGGTTTTCTCTCTGTTCCCTCTTCATTTAAGATGAAGCAGGAGACAAACACAATGAGGACCATTTTGAGCTTGTGGGATGCCTTTCCCCAGCAAGGTTGCGTTCTTTTAGGTGCCAGGCAAACCTGCGGGCTTTTAAAGCTTGCTGTCTTATACTCATTTACCTGGAAGTAAACTTTATTGAGAAGGAATGCAGGTGGCGCTGTGGTCTAAACCACTGAGCCTAGGGCTTGCCGATCAGAAGGTCGGCGGTTTGAATCCCCGCAACGAGGTGAGCTCCAGTTGTTCGGTCCCAGCTCCTGCCCCCTAGCAGTTTGAAAGCACGTTAAAGTGCAAGTAAATAAATAGGTACCGCTCCGGCGAGAAGATAAACGGCGTTTCCGTGCGCTGCTCTGGTTTCGCCAGAAGCAGCTTAGTCATGCTGGCCACATGACCCAGAAGCTGTCTGCGGACAAACACCGGCTCCCTCGGCCTATAGAGTGAGATGAGCACTGCAACCCCAGAGTCGTTTGCGACTGGACCCAACGGTTAGGGGTACCTTTACCTTTAAACTTTATTGAACACATTGGGACTTACTTCTGAGTAAATGTGTATAGGGTTGCACTGTTTGGCATTTAAAAGTATTTGTGAAGGCATTTTGATATTTTTAATTCTGTAAACCACACTGAAGCCAAATTCAATGAAGGGTGGTATATAACTAATTGGGATAAATAGGCACATCGGTCACCATGAGTTGGCAGGCATGCTGAACAATTCCACACACACAACCTGTCTATGATGAATGCTAGCACGGATGTCAATTAACATCAAATGTGAACTGGAAGGAACACAACTAAACCCAAAACACATTATTTGTCTAAGCTCAAAATCCTCCAAATAGAATGGGATATAAACAAATTAAAAGTCATTTTGAAAATTCAATATAAAGGCACACCACAGCAATATTTGTAAACACTTCTCCCACGTATTCAACTTCATTTTTCCTACCTTCATTTTCTCCCCACAAAATCACAGTCACAACAAAACACCAAAAAAATGACATACTATTCATGGGATAGGAGACAAAAGCAATAGTTACCTGTCCATCCTGCTGCACATATAAATGAATTTTGCAGTCATCCCCACCGCAAGCCAGTACCGGTACTGAAATGGCAAAGCAGTCAGTCAAAACCTGCTGTTTCATTATTATTATTTTAAACAGAAAAATAAAATGGACACAAGGGAGTACACCACATTTACTAAAGGAAGAAGAGAGCGAGAAAGAGAGGGAAGGAGGGAGAGAAGGAGCCTAAGGCTGCAATCCTATGCCAAAGCACCAGGAAGCCAGCACACCTTGAATGCTCTGGGTCTTACTTCTAAGGGTGTGTTACACAGTTCCAGGACTATAAAAAAAACTCATAATCTGTAGAATATCCAGTGCTGCAGTAGTTATAATTTCACAAATTTCAAAAATAAGGAATTAAGCTGCTCTCCACACTGCTAAAAGTCAAATCACAAAATTTTCTGCCTTCCTATATTATGCTCCTGCACTAATGTATCTATTTACCCTAGGGCAGAGAATGGCTTTCTGGATCTCCATAAACAGCACCATGAAACACATGCTGAGCCTGGGATGAAGATAATATATCAGGATTGTCTATGCATCATTCCAGTGTTTTGGAAATCCAACTCCTATGAACAGAATCACTGTTTTATATGCAGGCAACCCACATAATCCCAGGACTAAAAGGTACTTTAATACAACAGGTGAATGGCAACTCCTAATTGATCCTGACACAACACCAATAATTTCCCAACATATTCATTTCCACTTCAGCAATTACCTGCTCATCTGCAAAGAGTTAATTTCATAGGTATTTTCTCAAAAAGGATAATGTATAGATATTGACTTTTTAATATTTTAATGTTCCATTATTTTAATGTTGTATTTTATTTTTGTTTTTAAGTTTGTAATCATTCATCTTGTTTTTATTATTGCTTGTAAGCCGCTCTGAGCCCGGCCTTGGCTGGGGAGGGCGGGGTATAAATAAAAAATTATTATTATTATTATTATTATTATTATTATTAATACAATAGAACTTAGAAGCAGACATTCGCTACTAAAGACTTGGGTCAAAGGGAACTTTAAAACGCATCATTCTGACAAGTCTGATAATCCCAAAAGTCAGTATTGATTTTTGCATCAGGCATGGTGGATACAATCACAAGCATCCAGCTGAGCTGAATTTATTTGAATGGGCTCTCTCCCAGACCCTGCACCACACTCAATTTGCAGCAAACATGGGGATATTGTTTGCAACCATAAAGGAGGTACCATTTTCCAATAAAACACACAACATCTGGAGCAGATATCCCTCCTCTCTGTTTCATCCTTCCACCCAGCAGTGACGAGGTAAGGGAAGGGTGTGCACATACCTAAAACTCCTGCATCACTGAGAGGCCATCATTTAAAGACACACCAAGCAATAAATTGTTTTATTACCATACCACCATTAATGTGCATGGTGCTTTAGCAGAGTAATAACCAAAAAGGCAGGGGCCTGCCTGTCCCAAGGCACTTGCAACCTAACATTCAACACATGGGAGACAACAGAGAGAAGGAGGAAGGTGAAGACAAACAGAGGGAGAATATTCAGCATTTAGGGATAGAATCACAGCTCAGATGACCAACTATGCAATTTTTGCTTGCATTTATTCTCGAAACACTGAATAGAAAGCTGAAAGTGGAAAAGTAACATTCACTATCTCCTTTGATACATTTACCAATAAATGTGGTGCACACAAGGGAAAAAAAAACATTTCCTCTAAACATATTGAGCAACATGGCAAAGAAAGCAGTACTGAAGTCAAATTAGTGTCAAGTCACACTGGTGTGGGTGGGTGTGAAAATGGGAACTCACAGGAGCAGATATTAGGAGCCCAGTACTGCACTTTTGAAATATACTTTAAAACAAAATGTTTGAGTCAGTCTTCGAAATTTGCTGCCATCCATCAACTACATCGACTAAAATGCTTAAGACACCAGTTAAGCATCCCTTTAAATGATTAAACAGTTTCACAGACACACTTACTGTTGCTGTCTGGCAAGAAGGACAAAGAAACATCCATAACAAATCCATTTCCAAATAGCAGCGTCTGAAGACATTTAACTGAGAGGGAGAGAGAGAAAGAATAGTTTTGCACACCAACAGTCAACATGACAGACAGCCAATGTAGAACCAAAGAGATAAGCTGCTAATTACAGCTACAAAGAATTAAAACTCACCCAAGATTAACCTAAAGGATTGTACATCATAAAGAAATGCAACAGAGAAACTGACTCAGGTATAGAAAAACTGATAAGGAGAGGTTACAGTAGATCAGAACGAAAGAATTCACACTGACCTTGGCACATTGAGAGGTGGTTCCTCATCTCAATGGGACAAAATTCATCTACTTCCCTTATTATAGGAAACAATTTTAAGGATTCATGCATTGTGGCAAGTAGCAAGGCAAGTGACGTAAAGGTTTGGCATAACACAACATAGCTATCGCCTTTGCCCTTTCTTTGTCAAGATGTATAGCTTGTGGGAATCCCTTGCAGATGACTACAGTGCCTGGAGACAGACAGGTCATGGACCCACAGCAGGCATTTCAACAGCAGGCATCTGCAGCAGCACAACCGGACACCTTCATCTGCCCCAGCTGCAACAAAACATGTCTCTCCCATATCTGCCTTTACAGCAACAGCAGGCACTGTAACTTTCCAATCGTTTGACTTCACCCCCAAAGGCACACTCTCCAATGGCACCCAGAGCAGATGAATGTCGATAACATCAGATATTGAAAGTACTTAAGGTCTGAGCCTTATTCAGGTGTTCAATACTGAGTGTCCTGAATGCTTGAAGAGGCTCTCTGGAATATACAAGCTAGCCTCTCTCCTAGATGCTGAGGCACATACCAGCCATGACTCCTAACTTGACCTGCCTGAAGTGGGGCATTCATGTATGGAGGTACACACACACAAATAGGGCTCCAGGAGGGATCTGGGTTTTTTGTTGTTGTTCAGGCTATGGGTCCAGGATTCCATTTCAATATCAGCTACCCAGATGCCTTGGAAGCTCACAGGTACAGCACAAAAGCAATTGCCACCCCCTATGGCTTATCCTCAATCTCTAGCACTTAAAGGTACAGTGGTACCTCGGGTTACATACGCTTCAGGTTACACACTCCACTAAGCCAGAAATAGTGCTTCAGGTTAAGAACTTTGCTTCAGGATAAGAACAGAAATTGGGCTCTAGCGGCACGGTGGCAGCAGGAGGCCCCATTAGCCAAAGTGGTGTTTCAGGTTAAGAACAGTTTTAGGTTAAGAACAGTCCTCCAGAATGAATTAAGTACTTAACCCGAGGTACCACTGTATATCGTTTCTATTAGCTATCATGGCTAATAATCATTAACAGACCTATCCCCCCAGGAATTTGCACAACATTAATTTGTCCTCCAAGTTGATGAAAGTATGACTATGATTTGTGTTTGTTCAGCATGCCTAATTATAATTGAGAACCTCTGTTCTAACATATCCTGAATACTTTCCTAACTTTGACTATCCACTGGACTGCCACCTTTCTGCTATTTTAAGTGTTTTTATATCACTCTTCAGTTACATTCCCAACTAGCTTTACAAAAAGAAAATAGACACACCCAAAACTGTTTTTTAAAAAAAATATTTTTGCTAGCTAGACAACTGGTGGCTATTCGAAACCAGTGTACAGTGGTGCCTTGCAAGACGAAAAGAATCCGTTCCACGAGTCTCTTCGTCTAGCAGTTTTTTCGTCTTGCGAAGCAAGCCCATTGACGGCTTAGCGGATTAGCCCTATTAGCGGTTTAGCAGCTTTTAGCAGCTTTTAGCGGCTTATCGGCTTATTGGCTTAGAAAAAGGGGGGGGGAAACCCCACAGGAACTCGCAAGACATTTTCGTCTTGCGAAGCAAGCCCATAGGAAATTCGTTTTGCGAAGCGCCTGCAAAATGGAAAACTCTTTCGTCTAGCGAGTTTTCTGTCTTGCGAGGCATTCATCTTGCGGGGCACCACTGTATTCCAACTGGAAGAAATCCAGATTCTCCATAGTTATGGATGCATATCACCAAACTTTGCTACATGAATGTGACTTCTTGAAAGAATCTGTTTACAAAGCACAATGGAGATAGTTACCTTCTGTTCCTTGTTTGGACCAGATTCGCACAGTAGAGTCAGAAGCCGCAGAAGCTAAAAGTATATTTAACTCTCCTGTAGACTCATTTGTCATGTAAACAGCATCCGAAGAGCAAACTGCTTCAGTGTGGCCTTCAAGACGAGTGCAGTTCACAAGCTAAACAGAACATTATAAGATTACACAAAGGAAGGACAAGAACCTTGAAGTCCAAATCAAGCTGCCATGCAAAGTGTGCAGTTTTCAGAACTGTCCAACTACGGAAGTGCTAAAAACTGTAACAGAAGTGAAATACAAAAGCTTTAGTTGAGGACACTGGTAAGCAAATTACATTGCTCTTGTTTTTGTCCAGGGCATTAGAAAATATGCACTTTATACAACGTTCTATTTGTAATCTATGCTGTTCTGTGCTCTAATAAAAATTAAAACTCCGTTACGTTCACAAAAAGCAACATCACTGGGTTTTTCCATCCATTTTCTAAATCTACTTTAAATGGCTTGGTATATGACAAAAATAGTAATAATTAAGGTTTAAACTAAATTGAACACAACGGAAAAGCATTCAGGCAGAATAGAAAACATCTGAAGGGTAATATTGATTAAAATAATTCTATTCCAAATGCTATCAGAAGGGTCATTTAATTTCATCTCATGTATGGCACAGGGCAAATGCAATTTGTTTTCTGTGGAGTCTTCCAGGTTCCATTTAGTTTAAGCATTTCTTTTTATGAGAGAGTCTAATCTCAATTTAAAAAACGATAAGCACTTGACTATACCAGTTCACTTAGCCTTCTGTTTCACCAGCTAATAACACATAACACTTTTACAGTTAAGTACATGAAGTGCTTTGCAATCATTGGGATTGTGGACATACCAGCCGTTTTCCTGGAATATATCCTCAAAACAGCAGGCACAGCTTACACCTCATCCTAATAGTATTTCCGATTAGGGATCTACTTCTAGGTGCTATTCCAGACAAGGTGGTACCTCATTAATGAGGTATTTACGTCCACTGCCAGCACATTGCCTCCTTCAGTCTGTAGATAGGCTCAAGATAGTGGAAAGAGAAAAACTTTGGGGTGCCATTTCATATTCAAGCTACTGTCACGAGAACATTCATGGTTGTGGAAGAGATTTGACCTCACTGCCTTCAGATTTGCAAGAAAGCATCCCAGCAATTTGTTTGCTCACAAAGAATTCCTGCATTTCGGCAAAAGAATTTACCATGCCAGGTGGATCAAAAGTTAAGTTTGTTTGTCTACTACAAAGAAATAAGACTCATGTGGATACAACCTTGATTATTCCTCACCCCTCACTGTTACAGAGAACCAAGACTGAACGTCACTGAGATGTGCGCTTGCATCAGACAGGTGATCCATGGTGATATATGGCTGGATAGAAACTCTCTCAAGCCCTCTTGTAATATCACTGGTTTCTTATTCTATGTTGTCATGAAAAGCTATTTTTTCTTTCTTTCTTTATATAGGTAAATTATAGTGACAAAGGAAATCTCATTCACAATGAAGTAACATTGTAATACTGTATGTCTTCTTTGCTATATCAGGTACTAGGCTCAAGAAGAGAAGAAGAAGAGGAGGAGTTTGGATTTGATATCCCGCTTTATCACTACCCAAAGAGTCTCAAAGCGGCTAACATTCTCCTTTCCCTTCCTCCCCCACAACAAACACTCTGTAAGGTGAGTGGGGCTGAGAGACTTCAAAGAAGTATGACTAGCCCAAGGTCACCCAGCAGCTGCATGTGGAGGAGTGGGGAAGCAAACTCGGTTCCCCAGATTACGAGTCCACCGCTCTTAACCATTACACCACACCGGCTCTCTCTGGTTCAGGAGAGAAGAAGGAATTATCTCATTATAAAGAAAAAGAACACCACAGGTATTGCAAATTTGTGTTGGGTCAAAACGTAGCATTGGTATATCATGATAGAAATTAGAACCTTTGGATCTCCAGATGTTGTTGAACTACAACTCCCATCATCCCTGGCCACTGGCCATACTTACTAGGGCTGATGGGAGTTATAGTCCAGCAACATCTGATATAAATTCTCAGCCTTAAGTATTTCTGGGTGGCACTAATTGTCTAGTCTGTGGCAGGTGCAAAACTTGAAAAGACAGGGCAAATCGGATTGGTGAATTTGTTAAGTGTGTGTAATTAAATATGATACAATAAACAGGACGGGAGCAAATCTTTTCTTACAAGATGATGTAAGACCTCAGGCCTGGCAGAAGTGGGCAGAGGATGAGGAAAGAAACACCAGCTGCAGCTCACTGCCTGACTTTCAACCCAGAAATCACTATTTAAAGAGCACTGCTGCTGCAGCCCTTTTGCTCGAAGATGCTCACTGGTGTTTTTCCTCAGTCAGTCAGGAGCAAAGAAATGAGTGAGCCCAGCAAATCCTCCTCCGTAATCCTCCCTAGTAGCCCTATCAGCCTTAAAGCCTTTGTTTGGACAAGGGGGCAAGCCAGACTCCAGCTTGTTTTGCCTGTAGTGTGGCAGAAGCAGAGGAGGAGCTCTGCAGAAACTTTTTAAGCAGCATGTGCGGCTCGTTTATGTCAAGCCATAATTTATTTTAAACTATGGTTTAATTGGCATGTGAACCAGGCCCCTGAGTTAAACAGAGCTGTGGCATTAAGGCCGAGTACTAGGCATGTATCATGCCTAAATAACCACAGTTTCTTCTCTGCTAGGGTAGTGTATTTCTGAGTTTCCTTGTTAAGCACAAAATGTGCCACTGACTGCAAAATTCAGCTTCCTCGGGATCTCTGGTATCATTTTAGTAAACATATGTTTGCAGGCCTTAATTTAGCAAATATAAGCATTTAAGTGTATACTGTAGACAATGGATGACAAAACCTAAGAATTCAGAGAGATAACTAAATACGATTTTCAGTGGGATGGGCTTCCAGAATTGATATACCTTCCAGTCTTCCAAAAGACAGAATGCACGGAAAATGTAACATAATACAAGCACATTTGTTCAATTATGCATAATGTAAACAGGGCACAGAATTCTGTTTTGTTTACAGTGCAATCCAAAGCAAGTTTCCTTGGAAGCAAGTCCCACTGTCCTCAGTGGCACTTACTGCTTAGGAAGTGCATATAGTATTGAAGTCTTAGTATAGATTTCTCCCCTTTACACCAAGTACTACACAACACGTACAATGGCAGATCCTTGAACAGATCTCTTTTGCTTTCACTGTGATGAAATTTTGAATCCAGATTACTAGCAATGAATTTGTTGCAGTATAGAATTGCTTAGTACAATACTTAGAGTGGAAAGAATGGAAAGATTCAGAAGCTGTTCTAGTTTTTATTTTTTAAGGGGGGAAATCATGCTTACAATTGTTTTATTCTCACATATCACAATTGCTCTACATACCTTCTCATTTTGTGTTTCCCAAAGAATAAGTAGTTTGTCAGACCCTCCAGAAATTAATTCTGTTTCGTAAGCTGTGAAGGGGGAGGGAGAGAAAGGTTGAACAATGGAAAAGTTGAATAATTCTGATTCAAGATGACTTTTGGTTTGTTTCAGTGGCAATTCTTCCTAAAGGTCAAAATGTGCAAATAGATTACTTTTTTAAAAAGCACACATACATACACACACACACTGAAGTCTGTACCAATAGTTTCAATTTCTTCCTAGGTCCCATCTTTCCAACAGAGGAGAAAGTAGAGACACTTGCAACTCCACAAACAGACTCTCCTTTACTTTACTAGGAATTCACCTGAATTTGTGGTTATCCTCAAGCACCAGTCTCATGTAATTGCAAATTCTCAATTCCCTACATTTACATTATACATAACTTTTCATTTTCACAGTGATCCTCACGTTTTTAAGACTATAATCTTTAAAGAACCTCTTTCATTTCAGGAGTGTTTAGCTCTATTTAGCACTCTTTTAAGCTGCATTTTGTTTTGCAAATGGCAATATGCACAACGGAACTGTAAAATGTAAAAGAGGCCTCACTTTAGGTACCATTATACATTATACTTTATGCCTTTCCTTGAAAACTGGGTGCACAGGTTAAGCTGATGTTTTAACTTGAAATACAGAATTGTGTCCTGAACATGTTTCAAATTCTCTTGGGATATCTCTATGCTCAAGAGACAATCTCCCCGCCCCCCCAAACTAAAGAACTCACTTTGTTTGGTCACCTAGGACTACATGGTCTTAAGATATTAAAAAGAACATAGCATAACATAAAACACCACTGGCCATGCTTGCAGACAGCTGGACTCCTTGCCCTGTACTGTATACTGTATCTTGAAAAAGTACAGGGCGGAATAAATTTCAAATGTAGAACATGCCCACCAGAGGGCACTGCCACAGCAACAGTCATAACCCAGGTAATTCTTCTGGCTACCTAGCAGTGCAGAAAATGCAGATCTATGGCCTGGATTCAAAGAAATATGTAACTATTTCTTTGTTTCTAATAAAGTATTGGACTTGCACTTCTCACACATCCTCCATGACATAAAACAAGTCACATTTGAAATGGAGTTTCAAAAACTATGGTTCATAAGGCACAGGAGTCCACTGTTCAAAGGAGGAGCAGGAAGAGTCAAATATCCCACCCGGTGGGTCCAAGCCTGGTGGGCCAAGCATGCTGATGCTCTTTGCACCCTGACTTGTGTAACCAAGGGCACAACAGCTTTTCCTTTTATCCCCTTCATGCTTCCCATTGCCATGTATTATTGCACAAATAAATTAACTGCATCCCCAAACATATTAATTACAACAATAATATAAAACATTTGATAGCCAAGTTAAAGTTGTGTGTGTATATGTGTGTGTGTGTGTGTGTGTGTATAAATACACACATACACATATATACACACACCGTATTTTTTGCTCTATAAGACTCACTTTTCCCTCCTAAAAAATAAGGGGAAATGTGTGTGCGTCTTATGGAGCAAATGCAGGCTGTGCAGCTATCCCAGAAGCCAGAACAGCAAGAGGGATTGTTGCTTTCACTGCGCAGCGATCCCTCTTGCTGTTCTGGCTTCTGAGATTCAGAATATATTTTTTCTTGTTTTCCTCCTCCAAAAACCAGGTGCGTCTTGTGGTCTGGTGCGTCTTATAGAGCAAAAAATACGGTGTATATAGTGTGTGTGTGGAAAAGAGAGGCAATTGCTGGCCCAGAAGTCCCAGGGGACTTCCCATGTAGCCTGACCATAGCCCCTGACCACTATTAAATGGACATCCTCTCCCTTTTATTATGCACCTCAGCAACTTTCTAACAACCAACTCTTCTGTGTCTTGGAAAGTACAGGTGAGCTGAACAAAGTCTCTGTTGCTGCTCACACCGGGCTGGTTCGGAAGCAATGCCAAACTATGGTTTGGTGCTATGTGAAGAAAGACCCTTGAGCTTCCATGCTCCCCATTTATCTCTCTAGCACACAGCAATTCTCTGCCTTCCTTCTTAAGCCCAAACCTGCCAACTATGGTTTTAACCACTGTGGTTTCTGAACATGGTTTTCATGGAAAGCACAAACCATAGTTTGTCACTTCAGACAAAATGACCCAACTACTGGTTGCCTCAGATTGGAAAGGGAGTAAGAGAACTGTGGCATGCAAGGGCAAGTAGAAATACACAAATCCAAAGGTCTCTAAAGACTGATTTACACAGCATTAAGCCTCAGTATGTCATTGTGAGGTCTCTCAGTTTAAGTGCAATACTGTCCACTCCAGAATTATAGTATCTACTGATTGCATTTCAAACCTGTTTCCAACTCGAACAACCCTATCCTATACATCTAAAATGGATTGTAAGTTTTGAGGTAAAAATATATTATCAGTACTCTGCACCGATCCAGGTGCATTATCAATGGCCCTTTAAAAAAAAAAAAAACACTCAGTAGAAATAGGCCTCTTAATACAATTATACTTACATCCATCTTTTCTGCGAATCCACTGAACACAATTAACTCTTCCAGTGTGTCCATTCAGTGTGCCAACTACTTTTCTTCTCTGGGGAAAAAAAAAGCTTGTGGTGGAGTTGAGCAGAATTCTGATAAGGAAAAGTTATTTATCCAGAGATGCTCTCAAAGAGACTATTGCAACATTCTTTCAGTAACAGCATTAAAAGGGAAAAATATTTCAGAAGTATGTTATGGTTAAAAAATTAACCATTCACTAACTGTAGTCAGAATACTCCCCAACTGGCTGACACTAGGAAAGCATAGAAACCACAGGCAATATTCACCAGTGGAAACCCATTATTTGTTAAATAGTTACACCTTTCTATTACAGGGCGGGGTTGATGACTCACACCTGAATCTGAATCCAGGTGAGGCGAGTTATTTTGGGAATATGGAGCCCTCAGGGAGGAAAAATTTGGAGTCCCCACATCTTAAATAGTTCTTGTTTTCAGAATAATTCATTTTGGTACAGTTGCTTTTTATGGAACTTCTCGGCAGGTTGAATAAATATAGATTTACCATCACCATCATCATCATTATTTAGCACCCGTTTTCGGCTCAGCGCCCTGAGCGAGGGCAAAATTTGCCCCCCGCCCCACCCTCAATATTTATTTCCACAACAATTCGGTTTGGCACAGCTACTTCTTATGGATTTTCTCAGTAGCTCTATTAAATAGGCTTTATTTGTATTTATTTTTTTGAGCCTCCAGGGTTTCAAACTTGGGCTGCCTCAGCGGCTGTCGGACTACAACTCCCGCTATCCCTGACCGCCGGCCCTAAAAGCTAAGCATGATGGGAGTTGTAGTCCAACGGCAGCCGGGCCTCCCGCGTTCGAGAAGCACCACCCTAGCCGAGCAAGAGCGAGGGGAAAGCCCGCCGCCTCACCTGTGGGTCGTAGAGGACGACCGAGCGGCACGAGCCAAAAGCCACCAGGCCGCCTCTCCCCCAGGAAACCACTCCGGGACCGGCTCGGTTGGCGCAGCAGGCGACATGGCACACTTCGAAGGGCGCCGCCATCTTGTCGCAACCCCTCGCCTTCGCTACGGTAGGTTTTTTGCCTCAAAGCGGCCGCCGTAGAAAAAAAAGGAAGGCGGGGGAGGCAGCTGGGAGTTGCAGAATTAGTACCAGCTGATGTAGCTGGTTTTAAAAAAATGTGCATATATTAGATTAGAATAATAAAACATAACAAAACAAAAAGCTGCGTAGGGTCCCTAGAAGCTTCCTTTCCTTGCAGAGTTTCTTCCTTGAACAAGTGTGCATGCACACGAAAGCTCATACCTAGAACTAACTTAGTTGGTCTTTAAGGCACTACTGGAAGGAATTTTTTTATAGAGTTTTAAATGTTTGGGATGAGTGTCTGGGAAACTGCAAAAGAAACCAGCTTAAATATCTCTTTACTTTTTGTTTTTTTGCTTTTTTTGTTTGTGTTGGTCTGGCAGAGTTGGAGTGATTTAGGGGAGGGACAGCAAGGGTGTGCAAACTAATACGAGCTGATGTTGCTGGTTTTAAAAAATACACATATATTAAGATAATAATATGAAATAAAGCAGGGTAGGGTCAATAGAGGCTTCCTTGCCTTGCAGGGTTTTAAATGTTTGAGATGAGTATCCCAAAAACAGCAAAAGAAATATTTAAAGTTTAAATATCTCATTTCTTTTTTGCTTTTTGTGTTTTTGGTCTGGCAGAGTTGGAATGATGGGGGGCAGTTCGCTTGCATTTTTAAACCTCTCGTGAGAGGCAAAAAACCCACACAGAGATGATGATGTGATGAAAAATGCCGCACCGGTTGAATACCTGTCTTTTTTTGTTACACAGTTTTCTGGAAGGTGCAACGGATTTTAATCCCCCGCTCAGAAGTAGGATGGCTAAGTTGTAAAGAAGGCTGGGCTCCTCTCTACACCTTTAATAATTGACACCTGAAATTCCCTTTTCCTGCACAACTTTTAAGGGTGCAGAAGCCTCACTTGGAGGTGCTCCGGTAGGAAAGTAATGGGGGGTGGGATGCTTTGTTTGTGAGAAGACAGTCTTGCAGACCTTTAAAGACTAAAAAAATATGTTACGGCATAAACTGTTGTGGTTATATTACAGATTTGAAAATAAGCTTTGTATGTTGCTCTGCTTTTCTGTTTTTTTAATGTTGCACTGTTTTCTATGTACACAATATTTGCCTCGCATATTGAGGATCGCAATCGGAGCTGGTGCTGGACAGCAACTGAAACCCAGTTTGGTCTTTCCATTCCTTTTTCAGGTACAGGCACCAATTTGTGGGAGAGGTTAACTAAGGGTTAGGGCCTCTGCCTTATTGTCACACTTTCCCCAGTTTCCTGTGCCTCCAGGCCCTCCCTCGTTGTGAATCCATAACTTCTGTGTGTGTGTGTGTGCAGGGAGCTAAGCAACAGGCATTGCTTGGCAACACCTTCTATTTGTGCTGAAAGAGTTTGTTGGCTTGACAAGGAGGTGTACAAAGAAGTAACGTGCTTCCGAGTAAACGAAAAGCTCCCCATTTTAAAAGGACTTCCAATCCCATTAGAAAGTATTGTGCCCATTATTTGTATCTGTTATCTGCCCAAATCAGATACCTTTCTAGAGGACGCTGTGCAAACAGAATCGCTGCTCTTTTCAACTGGCTGTTCTACTATGGCGTAGCCAGACACAGGATTTTCGTAGGTGAGCTTTTTCCTACCTTCTATGCGTTGCTTGCTAATTTTAGTCAGGCTTTTGTTGCAGGAACAGAACCAGGGCTAATAAAACTGAAGTCAGAAGCCGTAAACCAGTGGAAGGCAATAGAGAATACAGTGGTACCTCAGGTTGCATACGCTTCAGGTTACAGACTCCGCTAACCCAGAAATAGTACCTTGGGTTAAGAACTTTGCTTCAGGATGAGAACAGAAATCGTGCTCCGGCAGCGCAGCAGCAGCAGGAGGCCCCATTAGCTAAAGTGGTGCTTCAGGTTAAGAACAGTTTCAGGTTAAGAACAGTCCTCCAGAACGAATTAAGTACTTAACCTGAGGTACCACTGTAGACTGATGTTAAGAACACTGTACCCATGATGCCACATGTGTGATTTCTCTCTCCTCTACTTCCCCCCATGTTGATAAAAACATCTTGCATAGTTTGTTCCCAGATGTATACGTTGATAACATAGGCTAAAAAGTGGAAGATACTTAAAGTGCTTTGTTATGTGTGATTACATGCAACATTTCTCCTCTTGTGTTTTAAGGAAAAGTTATATACCGTTTTTTGTTTGACAGGCTTACATTTTGTCCTCTTTAGGGTATCACAGAACAGGAGTGCAACTTTTTTCTGGCATATCAACACTTTAACCTAGTTTCCTAAAGCCAGTGTGGTGTAGTGGTTAAGAGCGGTAGATTCGTAATCTGGTGAACTGGGTTCGCGTCTCCACTCCTCCATATGCATCTGCTGGGTGACCTTGGGCTAGTCACACTTCTTTGAAGTCGCTCAGCCCCATTCATTTCACAGAGTGTTTGTTGTGGGGGAGGAAGGGAAAAGGAGATTGTTAGCTGCTTTGAGACTCCTTAGGGTAGTGATAAAGCAGGATATCAAATCCAAACTCCTCCTCCTCTTCTTCTTCCTGTAAAAAGAAAAAAAAAAATCCAGGGATTTATTTGAGGGCCAGGTAAAGTACTCAAACTTTCTCACAAATAAAAATGCAGCCCCAATTTTAAAAGTCCTATGACTTCTAAGAGATTCTTGGACTGTATCTGGCATGTGTGGAAGGGAGGAAAGTGATGCCAATAATCTCCACAAATGCCTGTCAAAATAATAGATGGTCCTGTATACCTGAAGGAGCGTCTCCACCCCCATCGTTCAGCCCAGACACTGAGATCCAGCACCGAGGGCCTTCTGGCGATTCCCTCATTGCGAGAAGTGAGGTTACAGGGAACCAGACAGAGGGCCTTCTTGGTAGTGGCGCCTGCCCTGTGGAACACCCTCCCTTCAGATGTGAAGGAAATAAGCAGCTATCTCCTCTTTAAAAGACATCTGAAGGCAGCCCTGTTTAGGGAAGTTTTTAATATTTAATGCTGTATTGTTTTTAACACTTGATTGGAAGCCGCCCAGAGTGGGTGGGGAAACTCAGCCAGATGGGCGGGGTATAAATAATAAATTATTATTATTATGGTCATCTCTAGGATTTGCAAAAAGAAATTGTATGATGATGATGTCACTGCCATTTCACTCTGGCACATGGGAAGAGTAGAGCCTGCCTTGCTAGAGTTCCTCTCCCCCGTACAGACAGGTGAAGGGAACATCAAGGGATCAGCTCGGTGATATGTGTCCTGTACAGACACACCCTTTGGCTTCCTACAGCCAAGTAAGTATCATCAGTGAAAATAATACAGAACTAATGACAAGCATCTGCTAATTATGGCTGCCTGTAGTACATTAAAACATGTTCTCAAAATCTCATGCTGGCAGGGCACAGATTACCCTCCTGAAATAGAACATGTCAGCTCAGTCAGTAAGTTTAGTTTATTGTTAGCTGCATCTGTAACCAAACACTTCTTTCTAAACAATTTCTTGTGTTGGCACTGTGATTTGAAGGATGTCTGCTGCTATTAATTGCAGGGCATTGCAAATCAAGCTTCGGATGCTGAATTTTTTGGCCCTGGTTGTGTCATTAGCCTTGTAACAGGCCAAACCTTGAGAAAGAAGTTATTGCTTGAGTTAGATGATAGCCCTCATATACACTGGATGAAATAAAGAGTTTTATGATGGCACAAATAATTTATAACAAGGAACGTCTTGTTCCCGAATGCCACAAATGCTTTATCTCCTGGGGTTTGTGTATCCCAGGCATCTTACTTTGTAATGCAAAGCAATCAATCAGATTACCAGTTCAAATGTGGTCATCTCAAACTGCTTGCTTCTCCCATATAAAGCTATAAGACAACATCATAATAAAAAATCTAAGAGTTGTCATTAGCACACCAATAAAATCTAATGTAAGAGATCAGGCCATGGTTGTAAAATAGGAAATAAAGCAACTTATTTGGAAGTTATTTTTGGTCATCTTTTTCTCTTCCCCCACCCCATAGACTAAAATTTAGGTAACCAGTTAATCAGGACAGAAAACTCCCTATTTTGTGCTTATTTTTCTGATATTGCAGTGTTGTTGTTCTGCATGTTACAGTTTCTGATTCTTTATTGTATCCACTGAATATGTGAACACTTGTGCATAAAAATAACTTATGACAGCAGAAGGATGTTTAGTCTCTGTTTCCCTGACATGGTTAAAATCTTGCAGTTATTTTTATTGCATGCATTCAACTTTGCAAAGTATTTTACCCAAGTTTTGCAGATGCTCTGTGACAAAACATCAGCAGTGTAGATGAGCTCAGAAGTAGTCATATGTTCACAATACAGTGCTCTCAGATACCTGATACAATGCTGTATCTGTTCAGGGTTATTTACAAACTATTTAGGGCACAATCTAGCAAAGCTCAGTAGTTATGACTACACCTCAATTTTCAGTGGCAGAATGGGAAATCATTGTGATTAATTAATCACTCATTGATTCATTAATTTTAATGGAAGTTTTGTTGTGGCTCACTTTTGCTAGTTTGTGAATGTAGTGATTTGTTTGGAATCTTACGGAGGCTGATGAAATTATACCACTGTATAAGGCCAGTAAATTATAATGACTACTGCTACAACAATTGCATTTATATCGCACGTTTGAGCCTCAGCCCTTGTAGCCCAGTGACAGATTGACCAATGATTTGACTTGGTATAAGGCAACTTTCTGTGGTCCTTTCCTCCAAGAAACTCATATTGCAACGTCACACTAGCCTCTTACCTTGCCGTTTGCTTGAATTCTGTTTCAGTATGTCATATTTCCAGTAAGTGAAAAGAGACATCCCCCCACCCCATTTCCCCTTCTATTTATGTAACACATTCCAAGCTAAAAAGCTGACCATTTTAAAGGGCTCTATTTAGCCCCCAGAAGGGCATTTATATTTGGCAGAAACTTTCAAGGGGCAGGCTGAAATGTGACCTTTCCTTTACAGCTTGTTTTTCCTTCTCCAAAATGACAGCCATGTTTATTATTGATTTATTTAGTTTTATAGCCCAACTTTCCTGAATGCTCGAGGTGCAATTTCCAAATTAGGAACGTACTAAGTGTCGTAACTCAAGCTTAGGGAAGCAAAGTTCTTTAAACACAGGACATGTGAACCTATCTTTTTACCATTAAACCATTTTTAAATTGTGCGACTTCAAAATGTTCATAATAATCATTTTCAAATTATACACTTGTCAGCAAACAACAATAAAAAATAAGAACCTGAATTCCTCTTAAAACCAAGAGGGTTTCCCAAAGAGTACTGCTTATAGCCATATATTTTTAAAATCTTGTTGAATGAAAGACACATTTGACCACCTCTCTTGCCAACTGCAACCTGTGAATATTAGTGCAAGACAGAAAGTGGTAAGGGGTGTTTTTAAATAAAGCATGCATACCAGTTAACAGGTTTAAGTATCAGGTGTGGAAATTGTTCAGAGCCATGGTTTTGGTTTCTGAACATCACCATTTAAAAAAAAAATACCTCAGAGTTTCTTCAGTTAGTGTTAGGTGAGAGAGATAATCAGTTTGGTTCATCTTCTTTCAGCTAGTACAGTGGTACCTCGGGTTACATACGCTTCAGGTTACAGACTCCGCTAACCCAGAAATAATACCTCAGGTTAAGAACTTTGCTTCAGGATGAGAACAGAAATCGTGTTCTGGCGGCGCAGCAGCAGTGGTAGGCCCCATTAGCTAAAGTGGTGCTTCAGGTTAAGAACAGTTTCAGGTTAAGAACGGACCTACGGAACGAATTAAGTACTTAACCCGAGGTACCACTGTACTAGGAGCAACTGCTAATAGAAGCAAGGAATGGAAAACTAATAATAAAATGCCAAAACCAATATAAAGACATTTTATGGGTGTGGGTTTTTTCCATAACAGCCTAACTATGAAGCTGTGCATCATTAAAATAATCATAGTGGATATATTCTTTTAGAACAACATAAGCCAGACAAATCCTGTTGCTCTGCAACCTAGAGACGCCTGCTATCATTCATAATCATATGAATTATATTCATAATCATATTTTCTCAGCATAATGGCAATTCATGTTTCCACTGTGAATGGAAAGGTAAGGGCCCATTAATGTGCAGGCAGCTTGCCACTTTCTTATTCTGGTTTTAGACTGCACTTCTGGCAATCCATTTGTGTAATGCAGTCATGCTTCAGGCAAACCAGTCATTAGAAACAGGAAAAATATAACACTTTTTAAAATGCTCCAGTGCTTTTAGATTGAAAATACTCAGCACCTGACCGGAAGATCATAGATACTGTGGATTCCTGCACTGTATGGGGTTGGAGTAGAAGACTCTCAGGGTCCCTTGCAAATCTACAGGGCTTTGATTCAATGTGGACATAACCGCAAACATAGGAAACTGCCTTGCAATGAGTCAAACCATTGGTCTACCTAGCTTCTCATTCTCAACACTGACTGGCAGATCTCTCCCAGTGGCAGAGCCAGTGTGGTGTAGTGGTTAAGAGCGGTAGTCTCGTAATCTGGGGAACCGGGTTCGCGTCTCCGCTCCTCCACATGCAGCTGCTGGGTGACCTTGGGCCAGTCACACTTCTTTGAAGTCTCTCAGCCCCACTCACCTCACAGAGTGTTTGTTGTGGGGGAGGAAGGGAAAGGAGAATGTTAGCTGCTTTGAGACTCCTTAAAGGGAGTGAAAGGCGGGATATCAAATCCAAACTCTTCCTCCTCCTCCTCTTCTTCTTCTTCTTCTTCTTCCCCCCAGCCAGGAGTCTCTACCATATTACCTAGACACACAACCCACGACCCTGTGCATGCAAAACACATGTTCTGCATATATTATTGTGGCCAGTTTGAATAACACGCAACCTCCATTCTGTAGCGCAGGGCAGTTTTGAATTTATTTATTTTTTAAATCCTACCTGAAAACATGAACACAGGCAAGCATCAGTAGCCCTTTTAAAGCTGTAGAAAAAATTGCTTAGACCAGAAGTAGTTAGTGGCCCAAGCGATGTTTTGGCACTTAGAAGGGCAGGAAAGAAAATTTTATATGAATACAAATCAATAAAGATTTAGTCTGCTAGATTTTGCCACTCAGTTCATTTGCGAAAGATTTATACGCTCTGAAGAGAAACCAGAGTATTTCATTTGCAGGGGGCTATGGGAGCAGCCGGGATTGAGAATTTGGATGAAACAGGCCATTTGCATCACACTGTGATCCTATTCCTTTCCTTTTCTATGAAGTTTGTACACATGTTAAGATAATGCAAGAGACTAAAGTAACGTTTTGCTTCAGGAGAAACATAATTCATGTACAGTAGGAGCCTCCAGTGCAAGGATAACTTTGCTTCTTTATTCTGGCACTGAAAAGTCACTCCCAACCCTGAATAACTGTTTTTTTTGTTCAAGCAACATCTTAAAAACTGTCTCTTTTTTCAAGCCTTTGCCACATAGGTGGAGAATTGTTTTTTTAAGTGGTCTAACGATTAGCCTTCTGCGTTTTTTTAAAAAATGTTATTGTTGCATTATTATCGTACATTGGTTTTAAATGCTGGGTTAGATTGTCTTTTATGTGATTGTTGTTGGACAATCTGGGCTCCCTTTGGAGGAAGGTTGAGATACCAGAACATATAATCAGAAAACAGTGAGTTTTCCATAACTCACTAGCACTAGTGTACCCCCATACTGGCAGAAAACGGTGGGATGCTCTTGAAACGAGAGGACTTTGCCCCCACTTGTATTATTAAAAAATCCCACTTTAGCTCATGTAATGCAAAAATCTGCACCACAACATTTATAACCCCAGATCATATAAGCAGGACTGTGAGACTGTGGACCACAGTTCCCATCATCCCTGGCAATTATGTTTTTTATATATAAAAAAAATCAGTGTGACCGTCTCCTACTTTATTTTTTTACACAGCTATATTCCTAAATGTGTAATTGTTTACAAAATATTTTGATAAATCTAGAAATCCACAAGTTTTCCATCTCTAATAATAAAGGGTCACATGTATCCCGCACAGAAGACACAGTTGTCAAGTCAGCATTCATTTCCCATTTCACTCATCTACCTATTCTCATGCGTAAAAGGTAAAGGTAAAGGTACCCCTGCCCATATGGGCCAGTCTTGCCAGACTCTAGGGTTGTGCGCTCATCTCACTCTATAGGCCGGGAGCCAGCGCTGTCCGCAGACACTTCCGGGTCACGTGGCCAGCGTGACAAGCTGCATCTGGCGAGCCAGCACAGCACACGGAACGCCGTTTACCTTCCCGCTGGTAAGCGGTCCCTATTTATCTACTTGCACCCGGGGGTGCTTTCGAACTGCTAGGTTGGCAGGCGCTGGGACCAAACGACGGGAGCGCACCCCGCCACGGGGATTCGAACCGTCGACCATGCGATTGGCAAGTCCTAGGTGCTGAGGTTTTACCCACAGCGCCACCCGCGTCCCTATTCTCATGCGTACCTATCTCTAAATCAGTTACTTAACTGAAAATGCTGGTAAGTCAACTGATATTAATTCTATAAAATACTTTGTTCAATTAAAAAAAAAACCTTTGGAATGCCACCACAACAAATTACTCTCCCCACTTTGGAAGGCCACTGCTCCAGTAACCCGTGTCCCTTTTTCCTCTAACCTCGTGCGATAGGCAAGGCAATTCCAAGTGTGTTGTGGTTTCCATCGCTCTGCAGTTCTCAAGGCTGCACGGTTCTCCCAACTACACTTTGGACCTTCTCCAACCTGAGGAGTCCTGATGCTTGCCTTACTCCTGGATTCAACTATTGCATGTTCTTAGTCTTTCCCTCCAGTGGAAGGCTGGAGAGCTCCCAACAAGGATGAGTCCAGGTTCCCTGAGATGCTAGACCTGGTGGGTGGCGTTGCTAGAGCTGCTTGAAGTCTGAGAAGTTGATGTCAGAAACCTTGGTATCTTAGGAGCCTGAAGTGGAACAGATGGGATATATCATAAAAAGAGGATGGGTCGCTATCCTCTACCTTTACCCAACCCTGTATAAATGAAGCTGCCTTTTACCAAAACAGACTGTCTGTTCATTTGGCCTAGGGACTTGCCTGAGGTCCTCCACATGTTATTGGTCTGCCAAACACTCATCAGCCCCAGTCAATGTGGCCAAGAGACAGGGATGATGGAGGCTGTCAGCATCTGGAGTGCCACAGGTTAGTCACCCTAGCTCAATAGTGCCTAGGTAAAGGTAAAGGGACCCCTGACCATTAGGTCCAGTCATGACTGACTCTGGGGTTGCGGCGCTCATCTCGCTTTACTGGCCGAGGGAGCCGGCGTACAGCTTCCGGGTCATGTGGCCAGCATGACTAAGCTGCTTCTGGCGAACCAGAGCAGCACACGGAAACACCGTTTACCTTCCCGCCGGAGCAGTACCTATTTATCTACTTGCTCTTTGAATTGGTTTCGAACTGCTAGGTTGGCAGGAGCTGGGACAGAGCAACTGGAGCTCACCCCGTCGCGGGACCTTCTGATCATGCGATTGGCAAGTCCTAGGTGCTGAGGTTTAACCCACAGCGCCACCCGCGTCCATAGTGCCTACTCTAGCCTATTCTGACTGGCAGTGTCTTAGCAGAGGTCTTAGCAGAGGTCGAGAGCAAGTGTGGTGTAGTGATTAAGAGTGATAGACTCGCAATCTGGGGAACCGGGTTCGCGTCTCTGCTCCTCCACATGCAGCTGCTGGGTGACCTTGGGCCAGTCACACTTCTCTGAAGTCTCTCAGCCCCACTCCCCTCACAGAGTGTTTGTTGTGGGGGAGGAAGGGAAAGGAGAATGTTAGCCGCTTTGAGACTCCTTCGGGTAGTGATAAAGCGGGATATCAAATCCAAACTCTTCTTTCCCAGCCTTCTTCCTTGACATCTTTTTAACCACAGGCACTGGGGATTAAATCGGAGCCCTTCTGCATGCAACAGTCACTGATGGTCCCTCCTCAAGAAGGTACTGCAGCAAAACCACTGCCTACACATCCTGCAAACTCTACCTAGGGCACATCCAAATGGGCCACTGGTTGCCTCGCAGGCAGGCAGGTAAAGGAGCAAGACCAAGTCAATTGGGCCCCAGTGCAAGTGGAACGCCAACCTGACCTCAGACCAAATGAGAATCGCTGCTGTCCTTTTTTCCTTCCTCTCCATTTGTCAGTACTGTGTTTTGTTTCATTGTGATTATTTTATCTGCTTTTTAATGGGTTTGTTTTCAGGTGTTTTATTATTGCAAGCTGCCCCAAAGACATTTTAGGTGCCAGCTGCTCTCTGGATCACTCCCAAAGGGCACAGGCTATTTTGAGAGCATCAATTAATATTTTTAACCCTGTCTCCTTTTAAAAATGTAATACTGAAATATTTATTTCCTCTCTTTGTTAGCCATTTGTCCTTCCCGTACATGCTGCTTAATTCCTGTATTTGCATTTGATTTCTTGTTGCTACAAAAAAGGACCATTTATAGGTAATAATGTTTTAAAACAGTGTAAATATTTATGCAGGTGACTTACAGCTGTAACAACAGCATGAACAAAACCAATGATTTCAAAGCAGATAAAATAATAAAATGTGCCAGCTGGCGATATTTAATTGGACTGTGATTCTGTTGCCTTTTTTAAGAAGTTGAAGTTGAGATCCGGCAGCCAGACTTGTAGCTAAACGGATAAATTCCATAGCTGGTCTAATTGCAACCATACCAAAGTTGCACTATTTCCTAGAAAGTATGCATTATGTCTCAATCCACCCTAAATGTCCATTGCAGCATCTTCTACAGCTGTTGACCATGTACATGTTGGCTGGCGGGGGGGGGGGGGGAATAAATAAATAAATATAGAAAGGAGAATTCACTGGATTCCAGGATCCAAGTATGGGACAAGTACTTGCAGAACCATAGAATTGTAGAGTTTGAAGAGACCATGAGGGTAATCTAGTCCAACCTTGTGCAATGCATGAATCTTTTCCCCAATGAGATTAAGATTCTCATGCTCTACCAACTGAGCTATACCAGTGAGAGAGCCCCAGCAGAGGCCTGCGGCCACATTTCAACATTGCACCTCAACATCCTCACTGAGGTGTTTTGTGCGAGGGAGGATCTTTATGGTTTTGGGGTATATATATGTGTGTGTGTGTGTGTGTGTGTGAGTGAGTGTGAGTGAGAGAGAGAGAATCTGCAAGCATTAAGGTCCCCCCCAAGTCTGCAGATATCTCATTCTCTTGGGTAATTGAATAATTTTTGGCTCCATAAGGATCCTATTAATCCTCCCCTCTGTTACAGGATAATGGGGCCCTTTGCCCTAATATTTGCTCCACTTGCATTTCAAAGAGAATATAGGCAGTTAAGGGTGTTCTGTTAGAGATTGATTGTAAAGATTAGACCAGGCATAGGCAAACTCGGCCCTCCAGATGTTTTGGGACTACAATTCCCATCATCCCTAGTTAACAGGGCCAGTAGTCAGGGATGATGGGAGTTGTAGTTCCAAAACATCTGGAGGGCCGAGTTTGCCTATGCCTGGATTAGACCAAGGTCCTCCAACCAGATCTGGTATTCTGTTTCCAACAGAGCAGCCAAATGCCTTTGGGCAGTGCTCACTAGCATATGAAGGTGATGGCCCGCCTGAATTCTCTCTTCCTAGTACCTGGCGTCCGGAGATAGAGTACTTGTGTAGATGGAAGTTCCATTTAGAGAAATCTACCACCCACAAGCTTGTCTAAGTACCAAAATCAACAATGTGCTGCGTGAATAGCTGTAATTATATGAAAACGGCTACACATTTTTGCTCCTTAGAAATTGTAATTTCCTGGCTCAATTAGGCGTTCTAACACCGAACTGTCTCTTATATTAAATTTCTTCTGGAGATCTATTTACCACTATGAACGTTACAGCTCTCAGTCCATCTTTAAGAAAACATTCTAGAAACTGCTAAGAGCAGGCGTAATCTTTTCCACTGGGAGACAGTACCACTTAGCCAATCTCTGAGAAACTACTGTATTAATACATATATAAACAAGTCAGTTTAAATGGGAGCCAGTTGAATGCAATGCTCTGTTAATCCACAGCAGGGCTTCACCTAATCGCTGATCAAATATTTAAGGCCCTCTAGTGAACATGCCGTGATCAATGGAACTGACTCCCACCAAGTTAAGTGTGTATAGGATTTCAGCTACAGAGAAAACGTAATTCTATTTTTTTACTGGGTCAGTTAATGACTGTGTAGTGCAAGTGTCAGAACCTGTGTCCAGCAGACTAATTTCACAGGGAGGAAAAGAAGGAAGGGAAGGGGACAAGAACAGAGGGAGTGATGAAGAGCAGTGGGAAGCAAGGAAGCCCTGGCAAGGAATCAGTTCAAGAGTGATCTGTCCCTTCCTCCACAGCCCACTGGGAGGGGCATCAAAGAAAAGAAAGGTGCAAGAATGGATGTTTCCTCCCACCACTGGCATGGAAGTTGCACCTCAGATTGCACCTGTGGGAATACAGCCCTCCAGAGGAGAAAAATGGCGCCCATTCTTGAAATACAAGCTTTCAAGTTTTGAAACCCTTTTGTTGTGGTGATGGTGGTGGTTGAGAATGAGAAAACAGAGGTAATTGGGTAGCAAAAAGAGAGAGAAATATTCCCGAAAAGCTCTAGTTCCAATCAACTATAACATGAGTAGTCTTGGTTGCTTTCTCATAATTTTGGCACCGTTGCATGTAACTTGAGTATGTGTACAAAGGCTTGTCCTTCAGCGTTTTCTTCTTCCCTTGTACTAAAAAACGAGAATTAAAACCTACTGTCTTTTCAATAAGATTCATTACTGTGTATGGATGTCCTTTATGTGTGGGAGTGTCACTCTTTTCACTTTCACATTTTGACGCCATATTTCTTCAAGAAAGCAAACAGCCCCCTGCCATTATTATATGCATTGCATTCTGAGGTGTAATGGGAAGAAGAATCCTAAAGCATGCATACAGCGTGAAAATGAGACAGTACACCCTCTCCTTAAATGAACATTCACATAACTTCATGTACCGTATTTCACTAGTCTTCGGTATCTATGCTTCTCTCACAATTGTACCCCACACTTTTCCCAAAAAGCTCAAATTGGCATACATGGCGTTACTCCATTTTATCTTCACATCTGTGCAGAATGTTAACTCGACCAAAGTCACCCCAGGTCAGCACCTGACATATCATGCCTTGGCAGGGCCTACTGCTGACAAAGTTCTTGGGACTCCATTTTGGGAAAACAAATCTGGCTCAGCACTTTTAACCAATACAATTAGGCCTACCTACCATTCTAATTTCCCACAATGCCCTGCATCAATGCTATGTAAGATATTTTAATAGTAGCGAGACCCAGTTTCCCAACACTGCTTGCAGAACTGCTACATGTGATTCAGTGGGGGGGTAACACATTTTAGGGAAAGTGTTCAGTGCCGTACCAAGCAGCTTCTCTTTTTGAAATAATAAATAAATTTGATTTATCTCCTGCCCTCCTTCTCAAAGGAGTCCAGGGTGACCAACACAGCAATGGAAAAACTATTTTCCCCCAAACGCACAACTAAAAACAGTTTTAAAGCATCATTAAAAAACCAGCTAAAAACATTCCAAAACAGTTTAAAACATTATTAACCAGTAACAAACCATTTGGCATTGAGCAGAGCAGATCATGAATTAATCGGGATTGTCAATTGTTTTAAGATGTGAAGGACTTCCATGCAATGCAATAAAACCTGACATTTCTATGGAATTAACTAAAACAACTTTATAAACCGCTTAGTATTTGAAAAT
The DNA here is from genome assembly GCF_964252035.2 of Podarcis erhardii. Lineage (NCBI taxonomy): Eukaryota > Metazoa > Chordata > Lepidosauria > Squamata > Lacertidae > Podarcis > Podarcis erhardii. The sequence goes on from NC_138499.1 coordinate 81,911,012, forward strand.
CTCTAGGTGGTGTACGACAGAAAACCCCCGATATCATTAAAGCAAAAATACAAACTAAAAGCAACAAAACAGCAATATAAGAGCATCTAAAAACAAATAAAGCAGGACTCTGGGCGATTCACTACATATGTGCAGAATGCTGTATTTTATCATTCTTAACAGTGTTGTGTATGATAGTTTGACAGTAACTAGAGGAGTTTCATCAAGGATCCTAAAGAAAAAGACAACAACATTTGAAATATTATCACTCATATAAAATCACCTAATATCAGAGAGTGCAGATGAGTCTCTGAGCACAGCGGAGTCTGCATTCGTTTGTACCAGAGGAGATCTAATCACTAATGAAAAACCCATCAGTCTGACCTGGAGACAACAATGATGTCGTCACAGCTAGCAGTGTCTGTGACTTTAATAACGTTGGTGTCTGCAAGCCCTGCCTGAACTGATCTTGATAACAAAAGAGAATGCTTTCTGAACTGACTCCAAAAGCAAATGGAAGAGGGGAGATGGTTTCAAGACAAACCCGCTGCGTTGTGTGCCAGTTGTTTATAGACTGGGTTTCAGGAGTTGTCCATGCTGTGAGATTATATACACTTTATCAATAAAGGTTGTGGGGCCCTTCTCCTCACTAGAGCCCACTGCCTCTCTCTCAATGGAGTGCACCTCTAGGGGTGAAGCCAAACTGCTGTCTTGGCAGCACCGAAGTGACCCAGGCCAAAAGCCTTGCCTAGACAACAAGACCCTCCTGCTGCTGTGGTCCAAAGGAAAACAGAGCAATACCTTTGGCACCAGCTTGGCATCAGGAAATGCCAGGATGCATACAAGGTGCCATCCAACCATCTTAGGTACTCCACTCTGGATTTGTGTAGGGCTTAATCCATAGCCATTTCTCCTCCCAGATGTCCCACAAGGCAGCGGAGGTTTAGGATCAGAGTTTTCCTTCTCCTAGATGGCTGACAAGCCCCATCAGCCCCCTCTAAAGCACGGGCAGAAACTGGCTTCTTGACTGTTGGACCCACTATTGGTCTTGTCCTTGCAATCCGCCATGGCCTGTCTTCACATGCAGGGGAAGTCCCTAACACACGGAGGGGTTGAGACCCATCAGCTCCCCTCACCTGGTTTAGCTGGCCAGTCAAAGCCATATGTGAGAGCTGAGTGCAGGTTAGGGACCAAAGGTGGAAAAACTACCCCAGAAGGAGCATGATGTGTCCCCCAACCAGAGGTTCTACCCCTCCCCAAACACCCTATTACACCCTTAAGGTGTTATAAGTCCCTGAGTAATCAAAGGGACAGAGATATCATGTGATATACAGGCAGTGTGAAAAGAGGCGCTTTTGCTTTCCCCACTTAGCAAGAATGCCATTTAGGAAGCCTTGCAAGACAATGTGATTATATGTTTTGCAAGGCATTAAAAGGCAAGCACTCTTGAAATACCCCCACATTTTCCATCCAAGTGCAGGACTCTTGATTGAAACTTGAAATGGTGTTTCTGCAGGGAGATAAAATATCATAGACAGAAACAGGTGCTCAGGAGCCCTTCACACATGCTTGCATATCATTTAATCTCTTTCACCATATGATGACTGGCAGCTGAATGTGTGAATGGACTCTGTTTGAAAGCACTGTATCAGAGTTCTAGGCATGCTGTTTGATCTGGTAAAGTTCGCTCATTCCTACAAAGTGACCACAATGGTCCAGTCTCCAAGTGGTGAACTTACGTACCTGTTTGAACTACCTTAGTTATGAGCACCCACCTTCTCTCCTAGTGCTACAGTTGTCACCCTTAAAAAATACCTGACACCACATAACTTTAAGCATCTCAAGCCATCCTATTCTAACTAGCAGTACTTTGAAATAATTGGCTGTTAGTTTACCAGGCATTTATATCAAAAGTCCTCCCCACCCCAAGTGCCGGGAACAATAAACCCTCTCGAGTCACTTCCCCGCAACAGCTTTCGAGCACACCAAATAAAAATTTAATAGTAGCTGTAGCAGCTGTTATTATTTCAGAACAAATCACCCCCATAAAATGTTCTCGAAGGACCTGATCCTAAGGCTGCTGCCCAGTGCACACTTACCTGTGAGAAAGGCCCATTGAATAATCAGATCAGATGGGTAATTTTTGGTGCCACCAAGGTTGTTGCTCTGTTAGATGTGGCTGACACGACTGCTTCCAACATCCCTCCCCACTAGTTCGTCTGCTCTGCAGTACAGTTGTATCTCGGGTTACAAACGCTTCAGGTTACAGATTCCACTAACCCAGAAATAGTGCTTCAGGTTAAGAACTTTGCTTCAGGATGAGAACAGAGATCATGCTCTGGCGGCGCAGCGGCAGCAGGAGGCCCCATTAGCTAAAGTGGTGCTTCAGGTTAAGAACAGTTTCAGGTTAAGAACAGACCTCCGGAATGAATTAAGTACTTAACCCGAGGTACCACTGTACTATCCAGCAGAGCTGTTCTGGGTCGTTCAAATTTTCTTCGTGTTGGGGAGATGTTCAGGAAATCTTGGTCCTGTAGGTGGGGTTGCACTCTCCAGAATTAAGGAGGCTGATGGGTATTTATGTGTGTTCTTATATGACCTGCTGACCTTGCCCTTGGAAGCCCAAGTAGTCCCTGTAACACAAGCCACTTTTCACCCTGGTATCATCTTGTTTAGATTACAGTGGTATCTCGGGTTACAGACGCTTCAGGTTACAGACTCCACTAACCCAGAAATAGTACCTTAGGTTAAGAATTTTGCTTCAGGATGAGAACAGAAATTGCACGGCGGCGGCAGGAGGCCCCATTAGTTAAGTGGTTAAGAACAGTTTCAGGTTAAGAATGAATTAAGTTCTTAACTCAAGGTACCACTGTACTCAATGCTTTATGCTTGCAGCTACCTCTGAAATCTGCCTTGGAAGTCAGCACCTGAATTCCAGACTAGGACAAGGCATAGGGAACACATTTCACCAATTTTTAAAGAACTGCACCAGATACCTGTCCATTTCTAAATACATTTCAAACATCTGGTTTTAACCTTTCAAGACCTGAAAGGGAGCCAGTTGTATGAAGGACCGTCGTTTCCCGTTGTGAATCAAGCCACAGCAATTAAGATTATCCTCAGAGGCCCTTCTTTGCGGCAGTGACTGCAAAGAACTGACAGTAGAGAGCTTTTCCACTTGATAATACCTTTATACGGAGGTGTACCTGCCACTGACTGACTGTCATTTGTTGTTGTTTTGGTACCTGGTGAAAACTTTTATATTTATCCATTTCATTGAAAATTTACCTGCTCTACAGCTGTCTTCTGCTCTGTTCTGTAGTTTTGTTGTAGAATCGTGGCTTTACTTTTTTTATGTTATCTGCTTTGGGAGCCTCCCTGGTGGAAAAGAAACAGAGCAAATATATTCAATGAATGAATTAATCCATGTGCACGAACATTAAGATGCCAAATAGCACACAGCCTGCCATTTCAGCGGCTGCATTGATGAGGCTCGTTTGAGCTCTTAAGTGTCATACCATGTTATAGGACAGCTATGTTTTTCTAATCAGTCTGTGACAAAAGGCAAACAAATGCTCTCTGCATTAAATCAGCACAGGACAGGCCATTGGAGAGGAAATTAATGCAGCATACAGCATACGGGGAAAAACCAACAGCACTAGGTAGAGTTGCTTTGGCAATTTTCCTTGGTATGAAAACAGGAGTGTCACAAGCAGTGTTCGAAACTCCCATTGTTCTAGGCGCGTTTTGCGACATGGAATTTCATTAGCGCGAGCCGTTTCTGAACTCTGGGTGCAGTACTGTGCCTAAGATTTCAGATTAAAACTGGAGAGTGGAAGGAAAGGAGGACCTTTTTCTGCCTCCCCATTTCCAGCTCCTCTCTGAAGACTGGAGAAGGGACCCTCTTAAGAATATTGGGGGGGGGGGGAGGCAGGGGAAGCATGGCTTTGTTTTTTGCAGTCTTCAGATGAGGACTAGACGATGTGAAAAATGAATATAGGATTTTAGCTGCAGTTCATTCATTTTCAGCTTTGCATTCTTGTTATTAAAAAAGCATGCCTAGACATTCTGTTGTTGCACCCATAACCTAGGTTTAAGGTGCCATTTAGCTCCTAGTGTTCATTAAACCTAGGTTTAAGGTGCCATTTAGCTCCTACCCTAGGGTATACCATTAATCAGAATCCACCACATAGTTCAGGATGATTAAACCCACTAGATTGTGGCCACTATAAACTTAACAAAGAGAACTTGCTGAAAGTAAAAGATGTTCGTGAGTGGTGGACTCGTCTTCCTTGGAGGTTATTAAGCAGTGTTTGGATGGTAATCTACCATGTATGATTTAGTTGAGATTCCTGCATTGCAGAGGGTTGGACTAGATGTCCCTTCCAACACTGCAATTCTAGGATTCTACAATTTTATGATTGTGAGGGAAAAACAGGAGAGAGACCCTGTGTGTCACCCAGCTCTCCTTGGAAGAAGTTGGGATAAAAATACTGCATAAGATTTATCTTCCATCTCAGTCGTACATACAGAAATAGTCACACTAGTGTTTTTACAGCAAAACTGCAGAGTCCTTGGAGGCTAACAAATGTATGATGGCATTTAATCCACTAATTAAGTGGGTTGTAATCCTGAGTGTTAATCCTGAGTTGCAGGTACATGGTTAGAGGGAGGGATTGTAAGAAGTTAGGATAGAAGGAAATTAAATGCAGCAAAGTAACAGACACTTATGATCAGTGCTTTTTTTCTATAAAAAAAAAATGTTTAGGGGTACTCTCATTTTCCTACTCATATTGAAATACTGCCCCTCAATGAGGCCAAACTTAGATTCACAAAATGTTTGGGGGTATGTGTACCCTGCGTACCCCGGGAAAGAAGCACTGCTTATGATGATGGACGTAACCCTAAATTACGGAAATTCACAAAGCAGTTGGCTTGATGGCAGAGACATCCTGGCACTGCTAAATCAAGCAACAACACATAGAAATCCCTTGTGTGCCTTCAATCCACAAGTGATAGCATTGGAATTCTTGATGCATTGTTATCAAGCAGGTTTCACTTGACAGCCTCCCCTTGAAATGGATTTGCTCCAGGATAGCTACTTTTAAGTTTACGGAGTATTCGCCAGATAGATCTGATGAAGTGAAAGACAACAAAAACCTCATGCCGTAACAAATGAGCTGGTTTTTAAGGTGCCACAAGGCTCTTTGCAGTTAGGCACCCATCTAACCCGTGTTAAAAGCTAAGGATCTCGACGTCTGACAAGGCAGTTTGGGGTGGATCAAAACTGGCCTTGCCAGATTATATACATTTCCCCCTTTTTTTCTCATGGACCAACACGACCGGCTTACTTTGCTTTTGGGTGTGCCCAACGGCAGAAGAAGAAAAAGAAGAAACTGAATGTAATGTTTACACTGCCATCTTGACGACTCGCCAGTGTGCGAACTAACTGAAGGGAAAATGAGTAATGGAAGTGCCCCAAAGGGAGAAGGAAGCCCTTGCCCGTGGCGACGATTCGCTCGCTCGCTCGCGCGCGCGCAAATAACCAGCACTACCAGTCGTCGGGATGCGATGACACGGGTGTGTGGCCGAAAACTGGGCGGGCTGGAGGGCGGGGGCACCGGGGCTTTTCGGCTGGAGAGGAGTTATATGCGCTGCAAGGAGCGGAGGTGGGGGGGGGACGGGACCTCAAGCTCGGCGGCTGCCATTTCCCAGGGCAGAAGGCGGGAAGGCGATGAGGAGGAGACAGGGGAGGAGCGCGCCGGAGCCGGAGAGCTCCAGCCGCCGCCGACACCTCCTGCTCCTCCTCTCCCAGGCGGGAGAGCCGACGAGGAGCGAGCTGCGCGGCTCCGGAGCAATGGCCGCGTTCCCCGGCGGCAGCGGAGTGTCGTGGCCGCGCTCGCCGCCCGGCGCGGCTCTCGCCACGGCTTTGGGATGGGAGCCGCTGCCGGGGCTGCAGATCCGCTCGCGCTCCGTGGAGCAGACGCTGGTGCCGCTCGTGGCGCAGGTAGCAAGCTACTCGCGGGCGCTCCGTCCTTTCTGCCGGGATCCCCTCTCCCTCAACCTGCTTCCCTCCTCAACCCCCCCCCCCCGATCCTGAATGCAATCCGGAGCCGCTCCGAATCGGGGCCGCCTCCCCCGGGGGGGGGGGCTTTGCGCGCGCAGAAGTCCCCGTTTCTACTTTCGCCCGCTTCTTAGCCATCGCTTTCCCGGGTAGAGTTTTAAGGTGTTGGGGGTTTGGTGGTGGTGTGTTTTTTGGGGGGGAGGGGGGGAGGGAGGGTGTTTGCATAAAGCATGCATAAATGCATACCTTGCTTGCAAAAACCCTCCCGATTTGACGATCTCTCCTCCCCCCCCCCCGCCATCCCCCTTTTCCCCTCCCGGCCAAAAATCTGCAAAGAGAGCGATTCCGAACATCGGTTTGTCCGCACGGGAGCCGCTCGGCTAAATCGAGACCTTTTTAAAAATAAATAAATGAAGCCCCCACCCCCTTTTTTTTAAACATCCGACTAAAAGAGTTTTGTGCTCAGAGGGGGAAACCTTTTGGATTCCCAGCCCGGCCTTTGTTGTGCTTTTTCATTGTGTTTTCCGCTTTCCTGGGGCCCAGGACTTCGTTAGATCCATCGCTAGCTGTGCAGGACTTTAAAAAAAGAGAGAGTTTCCACTAACTTCCGGAGGATTAGCAGCGGCGTTCAGCGCAGCCTTGCACTTCGTAGCGAAGTTTTTGCACGACCGATTGTGTATGTGTGTGTGTGTTTTAGAGTTAATATTGCATGGCTGTGTTACCTTATCCGAGAACGATGTGCAGCACGTATCCCTTGTAGGCTGCCTGCAAGGCTGCAGGGCAGGAATTTCAGCAAGGACAAATGCGGTGCACGAGCCACTTCAGCGCCCAAGTGCTCCACAAATAGTGCCCTAGAACTTGCGTAGGTGTATTTACTCCCATGATCGCCCCGTGCGCTTTACCGCAATGGCTCCAGATTAAGGAATGCCGTGCTTTATTTGAAGTTAGGACCAAGTTCTTCAACAGAGGAAGGGTGTACGAGCAAGCCGTTACCCCTTACTTAAAACAAGTGCATCTGAAAAGAGCAAAACTTATTCCCGAGTAAAAGTATGCACTAAGAAATTCACTTGCACGATAACAATGGAAAAGAAGGAGGAGCTGTACAAAAGGCATCATCTTGTTCTTGTGCTGTGGAAATGTTCTGTTGAGCACCCTGGTGGGTTGTGTCCAGTGGTATCAACCTTAGAAAACAGCTAGGTCTGCTTACTGCGGACCAATCCCTTTCCTGCTAGTCCGCTTGAGCAGGAGAGGATTGTTAAACCGCAACATTAATTTTGTAGAATGTTGATGTCTGTGGGTGTGCAGGGAATTTCAAATATCTCACTTTGGCAGCCAGAAAGAGTGGGAAATCTGAGCAAAACAGTAACGGAACCATACTTGGAAACATCATTTTTGACATTCTTGGTGAATGTATTGCTTTTAAAAGCTGTGCAGAATCGTGTGCACATAAGAGACTGCTGACAGTAACTAATCAATGCTTATGGAAATGAACAGTATAGGATTGCATTGTACATAGTTTGTTGCAAACAAAGTTACTCAGAATGATGGTGCTCTGTTGCTTTGTAAACTGGAGTGTTATCAAGTTCTGTCTAAATTTGCTTACTGTAACCTGGTTCCCTCCAGGTGTTCCTTGATTACAATTCCCAAAGTTCTGACCATTAGCCATCATGGCTGGGGTCAAAAATATCTGCGGGGCAACCAGTTTGGTAAATACAGGTTTATTGTTTAGAAAAGAAGCCCACAAAATTACTAGCCCATATATATTTTTAACTGTCCTCTCTGCCCATACAAATTCCCATTAGTGATTTGTGGCTCATTACCACGAGAATTACCGTACCAACTTGCTTTGAAAAGCTACCGTACTTTGCTTGATCATCTGATGGTGAGTCTCAATTTCCATAGGCAGCCATGCGGCAAGAATATTGGGTGCTATCCAACCAGCCCTTTAGTGCAAATATTTCTGCTTGCACAATGGCATTTCCCTGTGTCCTCTTCCTACACGCATTTTAAATCCTGCCCAAATCTGCTCTGGAGGGGGTGGGTAGCAGAAAACCAGAACAGATGTGGGAGGGAGTTCCCTTGTGGAAACAGAAATCATTGCGCTGACAGAACAAGTCAGTAGAATCCCATCCATTGAAACCATTTACATTGTGCAATGCGGTCTGCAGCGTGAAGTTATAGCCTAGGTTGGTGAGAATGGAGGGGAAATATCCAATAGTTTTCAGGTTGACCTTTAAAAAAAGGTAGGACAGCTGGAAATAACAGAAACAAAGTACAGTGGTACCTCGGGTTAATTCGTTCCGGAGGTCCGTACTTAACCTGAAACTGTTCTTAACCTGAAGCACCACTTTAGCTAATGGGGCCTCCTGCTGCTGCTGCGCCGCCAGAGCCCGATTTCTGTTCTGAAGCAAAGTTCTTAACCTGAAGCACTATTTCTGGGTTAGCGGAGTCTGTAACCTGAAGCGTATGTAACCTGAAGCATATGTAACCCGAGGTACCACTGTATATGCAAATCCCAACTTTAGGAAAGAATCCATTTAGTCTTGTTTCTAAGTATTACCTAAGTTTGTAAGTTGTAAACAGCTGGAAGCTGTAATTCTAAGTATTTCTGAGTAAATAAGCACAGGATTGAGTTACATGCAAACCTTTCCCAGTAATTCCCATAAAGTTAAAAATGGTTTAAATTGGGGTGGTAAACTTGTGACCCTCTGGAAGTTGTTGGGCTCCTGCGTCCCTCAGCCCCAACCATCATGGCTAATGATCAGGGGCGGTGAGAACTTGCAATTTAGCAACCTCTTTCCATCCCTGGCTTAAAGTATACACTAGTTAGATGTGCATTGATGCGCAGGCAGCCACTCACAGAATTCCAGACCCAATAATGGGCCAAATAGATCTTTTACCATGCATTGGACCAAAACTTTTTGTTCTGAAAACTTTGGAATACTTAAAGTAAAGGTAAAGGGACCCCTGTGCATTAGGTCCAGTCGTGACCAACTCTGGGGTTGCGGCACTCATCTCGCTTTACAGGCCAAGGGAGCCAGCGTACAGCTTCCAGGTCATGTGGCCAGCATGACTAAGCCGCTTCTGGCGAACCAGAGCAGCGCACAGAAACGGCGTATGCCTTCCCGCCTGAGCGGTACCTATTTATCTACTTGCACTTTTATGTGCTTTCGAACTGCTGGGTTGGCAGGAGCAGGGACCGAGCAACGGGAGCTCACCCCGTCGCGGGGTTTGAACCGCCGACCTTGTGATCGGCAAGTCCTAGGCTCTGTGGTTTAACCCACAGCGCCACCCGCGTCCCTGGAATACTTAGCCAAGATTAAATAAGTAGCATATACAGGTGCGACAGCCTCCCTGTGGAAATGGGGAGTTGCCTGTACACCATGCTTGCTGGCAGCTCGAGTTTGGGCTGAACTGAAATGCTCCCTCTTTCCCTAATGTGTATATCCTCTTTTTTGTCACCACAAAGCCAAATAGGAGAGAGAACAATGCTTCTTGCACATAGTGTGCTATCTTGCGGGGAGGAAATGGTGTCTTGTGACAGTGCGAGACACCGTGCCTATGAACAAATAAGTCTTGTGGCACCCTAAAGGCTAACAAATGTATTATGGCATTCGTTTTCATGGACAAAAGACCACTTTCTCGATGAGGGCAGCAAACGGAGGTGGCAGTAACAAAAGATGATTGGGGAGTTTTGAAGCTTCATTAATATTTGGAAAGTTGACCTGGGAATTTTTGACTACTTAAAGGTCAGGCACTTTGATGGAGCAGTAGAGTTGTGGGTCTATGAATTTAGTACAGGCCCTAAGATGGCTCACATCATGAATGAAAACAGACACAACTAAACCACACTAATCAATGTAAATATTTTTAAAGCTCTATCAGACAATGTTTCTCTGTCCTCCTGTTCCAGCTACTCCGCTCTGTTCCACTAGTTGTCATGTTTTTGTCTCCTCCCACTCACTTAACATTTCGTGCCATCGAGTAATTATGGGCTACCTTGAGTCTCTCTGTATTTCTCTTGTGTATTGGTAGTGCAGTTTGGCTACATAAACATAGAAGAAGAAGACTTGAGTCAAGCACTTGCCATAGTGAGTCATTTGTAGTTGCCCACAGGAATATATTCTTCCACCTTTCTTACTTAGGGTAGCGTTGCGGCATCAGGAATCGCTTCAGAGCTAATTTAGGGAGCTGTTGTTGTTTAGTCGTTTAGTTGTGTCCAACTCTTCGTGACTCCATGGACCAGAGCATGCCAGGCCCTCCTGTCTTCTGCTGCCTCCCACAGTTTGGTCAAACTCATGTTTGTATCTTCAAGAACACTGTCCAACCATCTCGTCCTCTGTCATCCCTTCTCCTTGTGCCCTCATACCAAACATTGTCCATTTAGCCTAGTATTGTCTGTACTGACTTATTGCAGCCACGCAGGGTCCCAGGAAGAGAGAGGATTTTCCATAAGCTGCTACCTGACTGATCCTTTTTTTTAAAATTGATCATTAAACCTGAGACTGAAGCATGGGTTCAAGCACTTAGCTGGGCCCAGTGTCTCCTAGCTGTGTTTGATTGAAGGGGCAAGGCTGACTGCTTTCAGCTCAGAATCTTTCCCCAACTTATTTGTCACTGTTAGATATATAATGATCTCCCATGTGTAGAATATTTTTCTCCCTCCACATCCAGGGTCTCCTCAATACGTTCAGAATCTACCATTTTCTTACAGAATATGTTGTTTAAGAACTTATGTGCCTTCCTGCCTGTTATATCTGCTCCTAGATCTTTTCGCAATATCACCGTTGTCATATTACTTCCCCTCCGTCTGTTGCTGTGATCCTATCTCGTGCTTTGACTCTGGTTGCTGGCTTTTAATCCTTGGCTGCATCAGCTTCAAGTTTCTAGTCTTACCTTTAAGAATTTCCATTAGTAGATCCCTTCTCCCATCTCCCCTTATTCCAAGGTATTTCCTCTAGAAATGACATAACTGCGGAATCTCCAACTAGTTTAGAATATGGTAGAATATGATCTTGGCAATATCAGCTGCCATGGGTACATTAACACGACTTTATTCCTTTGCTGTGGTGATTATTTTTTACAAGCTATAATCAAAATCAGGGCTACAGTGCTGATTTTTCAAGGCATCTACCAGCTTGGGCAAGAGAGGTTGAAAGGTCAGATATGCTAGCTGCAAACATTTCCACTAATGTATTTTTCAGTGGAAAGAAAAATCTCATTTCTAAAACTGCATTGTTTCACAACGTTTATTGGAATATAATTGGATACATTACCAGTAAGATTGGGCCATTTCAAAGTTGTACTTTAACTGGTTTCAGGTCACTATCCCTAGGAAGCAATTACGCATAGCTCTTTGGGTATGCTAAAATTACTACGTTAATAGCTTTCAGCCCCTTAATGTTATTCACCCACCCCCAAATTTAAACATTGCAAAGGAAGTATATGCTATTGAGCTGTCATGCATTTGGATATTCTTGGATATAAATATTCCAATAAAAAAAAAAATTCCAAGCAAAGAATTGAATTTGTTTGAATATATTCAAATAATAACTTCCAAGTAATAATTTTCAAGTAAAGCATTGAATTAAACTATACTAAGTGCACTTTATGAATTTCCTCCCTATAATCAGCTATTTCAGTTTAACTACTTTTGATAGGTTGAAGAACTTTTGAGATCCATATACTGTACCTCATTACACTGTACTTTTGCATATTTACTTACTACATGCATTACAACAAAAACATGCTGTACTGGATCACAGTTATATAGGGTATTCAGAAATGTTAAGATTTAAACATTTCAAAAAAAAACAAAAACAAAAAACAACCCCACATCACTGGGACTCAGAATCATGTATTCCCACCATGTATAGGAAGTTAAATGTGACCCGAGATATATAGAGGCAGATGATTTCTGATTCGTTTGATTTTAACTTTCCCTCCTCCCCTTTCAGGAGGTGGAAGGTATGTGGAAATTAGGCAAAATGCAGAACTGCGCATATGCTTATGTCACATTTTATTTCCTATGTGTGGTGGTGAATGTGGACTTATGCGGAGGCACGCCCCATTGCATTCCTGGGGTTGTCAGTGTTTGAACCAACCATACAAATACTGCACCCCTCTTTTCCGTATATACTAAAGACGGAGTACACGTGCCCTTGGATATTCCAGCTATCACCATGACAATTGTTATCATATCTGGTATTTGGCATAATATGGCTGAGTGTTGGATTAGGATCTTGGACAGGGGTAGGCAACCTAAGGCCCATGGGCCACAAGCGGCCCATGGGGGTCGTTTAACCGGCCCCCGAGCCGCCCGCTTGGCGAGTCCCTGCATTCTGCGCTAAACTGGCGCAGCGCGAGAACTCACTTCCACGGTGCTGGAAATCGCGTCTGTGCATGCTCAGATCCCGGAAATCATGTCTGCGCAGATGCCAGAAATTGCGGCTGCGCGTTCTCATGCGCACATGCGATCTGGCCCACAGAAGGATCTCCGCTGGAGTGAACCGGCCCAGGCGAGGTAAACCTTGCCGACCCCTGACTAGGAGTTCAGGGTTCAAATCCCTACTTAGACCTGAAGCAGTCACTAACTCCCAGTACCACAAGGTTGTTGTTAGGATAAGAGGGGGGAAAGCCATGTACAGTGGTACCTAGGGTTAAGAACTTAATTCGTTCTGGAGGTCTGTTCTTAACCTGAAACTGTTCTTAACCTGAAGCACCACTTTAGCTAATGGGGCCCTCCTGCTGCTGCTCGCCGCCGCCGCCGCGCGATTTCTGTTCTCATCCTGAAACAAAAGTTCTTAACCCGAGGTGATATTTCTGGGTTAGCGGAGCCTGTAACCTGAAGCGTATGTAACCCGAGGTACCATTGTATAACCTTGGGCTTCTTGCAGGAGAGGTAGGTTTGAAGCGGAACGCACTTCCAGCAGATGTCAAAGCGATAAACAACTACCTGACATTCAGAAGACATCTTAAGGCAGCCCTGTTCAGGGAAGTTTTTAACGTGTGATATTTTATTGTATTTTTGCTTTCTATGGAAGCCGCCCAGAGTGGCTGGGGAGGCCCAGCCAGATGGGCGGGGTATAAATAATAAATTATTATTTATTATTATTATTATTATTATTATTATTATTATTATTATTATTATTATAAATGCGGTGAAATAAAAGCTCCCATGTTCCTTCCTTCCGTGTGGAAGTTGTTTGCAGTTGAGCCTTGCAGCTGCAATTGCCTAGGAGGGGGTTTTATCCCCCGGAAAAGAAAGCATTCTTCAAAGGTGTGAAGCTTCTGTTCACCTTAGGTTCCTACCTTATTGCAACCACAGGAATCCTCTTGTTGTTGATGGAGAAACATTCCCTGTCCCTGGGGGTAGTTTACAATGAGCATTCCAAAGTATCAGTTACCCTTTCTAGGTACAGATAGGTAGCCGTGTTGGTCTGCCATGGTCAAAACAAAATAAAAAAATTCCTTCCAGTAGCACCTTAAAGACCAACTGAGTTAGTTCTAGGTATGAGCTTTCGTGTGCATGCACACTTCTTCAGATACACTGAAACAGAAGTCACCGGACTATGCATTGTCCCACCCTCTGCATCTGTAAAGAGCAAGAGGAATGTAGGAGAAACAGGAGATTTTACTGGGATCCGGGAGGGGAGGTTGCCTTGTCAGGTAGGTACAGGTTTTGTTGAGGTTTCTTTTTTCCTGGTATGATACAGTAGAGGAATTTAGCAAGTGGACTTAGCAATAATTGCTTTATTGTTAAAGAACCATACCTGAATCATTCTTTTGTCTGAATGGGGTTATTAGATGAACCAGTAGTAGCATTAATCATGAGTTCGGTAAAACAAAGCTACTACAGAAACACAACAGGTCATGAGATTAAATGCTGGCAGCGTGCTTCTTGCAAAGCGGGGGCGGGGGGGGGGGGAGAAAGGAGGTCTGCAGAACAAGGCCACCTGGAGACACAGCCAAACTGGATACAGAAAAGCAGGCTGCTTCTCACAGCTGATAGTGATGGTGTAAACTGAAGTTTGAAAGCAGATGAGGAGTGTGCATTCCCTAGCTCTCAGTAAGGAATATATAATAATAATACTAATAATAATAATAATAATTTATTATTTATATCCCGCCCATCTGGCTGAGTTTCCCCAGCCACTCTGGGCGGCTCCCAATCAAGTGTTAAAAACAATACAGCGTTAAATATTAAAAACATCCCTTCACATGTCTTTTAAAGATAGGATAGCCGCTTATTTCCTTCACATCTGAAGTGAGGGTGTTCCACAGGGTGGGCGCCACTACCGAGAAGGCCCTCTGTCTGGTTCCCTGTAACCTTACTTCTCACAATGAGGGAACCACCATAAGGCCCTCGGCGCTGGATCTCAGTGTCCGGGCTGAACGATGGGGGTGGAGACGCTCCTTCAGGTATACAGGACCGAGGCTGTTTAGGGCTTTAAAGGTCAGCACCAACACTTTGAATTGTGCTTGGAAACGTACTGGGAGCCAATGCAGATCTCTCAGAACCGGTGTTATGTGGTCCCAGCGGCTACTCCCAGACACCAGTCTAGCCGCCGCATTCTGGATTAATTGCCGTTTCCGGGTCACCTTCAAAGGTAGCCCCACGTAGAGCGCATTGCAGTAGTCCAAGCGGGAGATAACTAGAGCATGCACCACTCTGGCAAGACAGTCCACGGGCAGGTAGGGTCTTAACGGTGCTTTGTGCCTGTTTGACTAGGGGATGTTCTAGAAGCAAAGATCACCAGTGTCGAAGCAATGATTCTTCAACATCAACCCATTTGTTGGACTGGTCATGTTGTGCGAATGCCTGATTATCGTCTTCCAGAGCAACTACACTATTCCAAACTTAAAAATGGAAAGCGTAATGCTGGTGGTCAACAAAAGAGGTTCAAAGACCCTCTCAAGGCAAATCTTTAAAAATGTAGTATAAAGACCGACAACTGGGAAACACTGGCCTGTGAGTGATTAGAGAAGAGCCTTTACCAAAGGTGTCATGGGTTTTGAAGACGCTTGAACTCAGGACGAAAGGGAGACATGCGCTAAGAGGAAGGCACGCTTGGCAAACCCTCACCTTGATTAACTCCCACCCAGAAAGCTATGTTCCCACTGTGGAAGTAGGTGTGGATCCAGAATTGGCCTCCACAGTCACTTACGGACTCACTTTTAAAACCATGTTTATGGAAGACAACCTTACTTGGCTACTAGTGATCGCCAAAGAAGAAATAAGAAGATATTGCACATATTCTAGGGGTTGCCAGCTTGGTGTCTTCTTGTTGTTGTTTAGTTGTTTAGTCGTGTCCGACTCTTCATGACCCCATGGACCAGAGCACGCCAAGCACTCCTGTCTTCCACTGCGTCCCACAGTTTGGTCAGACTCATGTTTGTAGCTTCGAGAACACTGTCCAACCATCTCGTCCTCTGTCGTCCCCTTCTTCTTGTGACCTTCATCTTTCCCAACATCAGGGTCTTTTCCAGGGAGTCTTCTCTTCTCATGAGGTGGCCAAAGTATTGGAGCCTCAGCTTCAGGATCTGTCCTTCCAGTGAGCACTCAGGGCTGATTTCCTTCAGAATGGATAGGTTTGATCTTCTTGCAGTCCATGGGACTCTCAAGGGTCTCCTCCAGCATCATAATTCAAAAGCATAAATTTTTTGGCGATCAGCCTTCTTTATGGTCCAGCTCTCACTTCCACTTCTCACTGTAGACACATAATGCCCACAGAGGCCTTCCTTCCCTGACACCCTCAGAGCCCCCTCCCCTAATTGAAATTAAGCTTGAAAGATCTGAAGTATTGATCCTGCTGTTGTTTTTGAGTCAAAGGATATGAGTCCACCACCCAAACACATTGATCATTTGATAAATTCCAAGTTGTGTTATGATGTTTATGAGCAGCCAATGTAAATCAATTCCCACAGGTTACTCTATCTTTCAACTCATCCCAAACATTTTCTCTCACTTTTGATAATCTGGGTAACAGCAAACAGCTCTGTATCTTGAGTGGCTTGACGTTCCCCTTGCTGTGCAAGATTAACGGAGCACTTCCTCGATTTTTAACATAGACTTAATCTATCAGGTATGCAGCTAAGTAACAGATTTAACTCTTGGTAATATTAATACCACTTGAAGAACTCTAGACGTGTGAGGCTGTATGAGGAAAGAGACGCTTGGTAATAGAATGTCAAGGGTCAGTATACTAAGATACGGTTAAAAAAGAAGCATTCAAAATCAGCATTATATATTCAGGGCATTATTCATTAAAGTGAATGCCCTGCCCCCAAGATTCAGGCTAAATCATGACAAAGTATGAAGTTTACTTCTGTGTGCGCGCGCAAGCATGAGGGAGAAAGAAAGAGAGGCAATTTATGTTAGACTATAAATGATCTGTTAGACGTAAAATCGGAAATTTACATGTGCTATAATTATAAAGATGTCACTGTGTGAGCTGTTCTCTTACAGGCTGCTTATTTGTTTAAATGGAGTGGTGATTTTCAAATTAAAATGTGGGGAAAAGTGAAATCATTTGCGGGGGGCGTTTCCTCAGTTGGAGGATTAGTAATGAATTGCAGCTTTGAAACTCTTTTCTTTATGTAATAGTGTGCAACTGCAGGATAGTGTTGAGTGGGTGGAGCTGTGGTCTAAACCACTGAGCCTCTTGCTGATCGGTAGATTGGCAGTTCGAATCACCACGACAGGGTGAGCTCCCATTGCTCGGTCCCTGCTCCTGCCAACCTAGCAGTTCAAAAGCATGTCGGTGCAAGTAGATAAATAGGTACCACTCCGGTGGGAAGGTAAACGGTGTTTCTGTGCTCTCTAGTTTCCGTCACAGTGTCCCGTTGCACCAGAAGCGGTTTAGTCAAGCTGGCCACATGACCCGGAAAGCTGTCTGTGGACAAACGCCGGCTCCCTCGGCCAGTATAGCGAGATGAGCGCCACAACCCCATAGTTGCCTTTGACTGGACTTAACCGTCCAGGGGTCCTTTAGCTTTTACCTTAGTGCTGAGTACCTTTGATTAGCAGCAAAACACGAGCAGCTGCCAGGAGTTTCTCTGCATTTTGCAAAAAAAACTGTTCAGAACCTGATGCAGTCTGAGTACATTTTATGGGAGTTCTGACACACACCCCCCACAGGGGCCTGTAAATGGGAAATACCTGAATTGGGGCTGCATGTTTGGATTGGATATGAAGCACTGGCTGAGCAAAGGGATTGGAGAGCTATTATGGTATGGTGTGGTATGTCTTTGGCTGGATTTAAATTTCCACTCCTCCATCATGTTTGTGGGTGACCTCAGCCCAGCCTCCCCCAACCTGCTGCCATCCAGATGTTTTGAACTACAACTCCCATCAGCCCCAGCACACCCATTGTACAGGAGCTGTAATCCAAAATATTTGAACAGTACCAGGTTCCAATAGGCTGCCTTTGCCAGATCACACACTCTCAGCCTAATCTGAGAATAATTGCGAGAATAAAAGAGGGGACCATGTGTACCATAATAAATAAAGTAATAAATGCCATTTATAAGCAGGTGTCCATGTATAAATATATTTTGCCTTATAAAAATAAAAGAAAAATTTTTTTTTCTCCCTCACCTTGTATTTTGCATGAACGTAACAAAATTTTGTCACAGCCCTGAAATAAATATGTCATTGGAATAGTTTTAGCTTCACTTCATGTGCAGCTGTGTTATGATTTAGACACAGTTGCTGTCATTTTTTAAAAAAAGGGATATAAAGCAAATTCATGTGTAAACCAGTATCTGAGATCTGGTTGTTCCGAAAGTCCCCCTTTTTGAAGACATTACATGATTTAGAGATATCACTGATCTATTCTCAGCTTTTAAAAACGTTTTGTTCCTAGCAAAGGCTGGGTTATTTAGCAGTTGGTCAGAAAGCAGGCATTCTGGTTTGGTATCATTTCCTCCTGGGCGCATGTGATAAGCTCTTGTCTGCTGTTCCAGAAATGGGAAGAGCTATCTTCTGTGTCATAATTTTGGCTGAGTGCCTGGAGGGGCAATGAGTGGTCTGCATATGTGAGGTTTAATTCCGTAAACTACCTTAAAGTTGACTTTATTATTCCCTGGTGAGTAGCGGGAGGCCTGGGCGTGAGAATGTGGAGCAGATGGTTTATTCTGCCTGCCCTGTGTGAAAGAGACATTTCCACCCCCTTTCTCTTGAGTGTATTGTTCTGCTTCCTCAACTTCGGCTAGTAGGTGATTTTCGAAGGATTTGGGTGATTTTGAGAAGTGGCTTTTGCCTCACGGCACAAACACACAGTGGCTGAATAAGAGGGCAGAAATTTAGTATCAGTTACCAGGAGGGCATCTAAACAAACAAACACGACACTTTTATTTACATGTCGGTAGAGTGGGAGACTCTTAATTTCAGGGTTCTGGGTTCGAGTCCCACATTGGGCCAAAGATCCCTGCATTGCAGGGGGTTGGACTAAATGACCCTCGTGCTCCCTTCGAACTCTATGATTCTCTGAACCGCAGGTGAAAGTGAACAAACTATACTGTGGACATTCAGTGGAGATACCCATAGGGTCGTAAATCCCAGAGCTTAAAATAGCCAGTTGCTTTGTTTTCCCTTTGTGATGTTTTGGACGCACCAGGACTCTTCAAGAAAATGCATAATTCTGGGTTTCTTTTAGGATGAAGGTCTTTTGTTGTGTGCTGCAGTGGCTGGATCAGGGGGACGGGGACGGGGGAGTTTCTGCTCCTAATTATCCTCTCGCCTCCTGAGTTTAATTTTGTCGTTGTCTTTCCCCATTAGCTCTGCAGCTCAAGGCTTTGGCTGGCAACAGACTGTTTAACACACTTGTCAGTTTGAATGTTTCCTTTGGGCTTCCCAGAGTCGTGCTAATTTCGCTCTGTTGGCGGTTCTTAATTGTGTGAGCAGCGGCAGAACAACTGAAGAGTCACCCCTCGAATGTGCTCTCATCTGGCTGGTACAATGATGCTCCCGTACAGCAGAATACTTGCTAATGGTTGTGATAACTAAAAACACTGATTAGCAAGTTCCATTCATCTCAAAAGAGAATTAGAAGAGCTTCTAATTAGGGTTGAAGTGTTTAGAGCTGGAGGTGAAATGTTTGAAATCAGGATGGGGCAACTTGAGCAACACTGGCAGTGCAATCCTATATAGTCCTGGACTCAGAAGTAAGTCACATTTAATTCAGTGGGGCTGTGGTCTAAACCACAGAGCCTCTTGGGCTTGCTGATCTGAAGGTCAGCAGTTCGAATCCCTGCAACCGGGTGAGCTTCCTTTGCTCTGTCCCAGCTTCTGCCAACCTAAGCAGTTTGAAAGCACACCAGTGCAAGTAGATAAATAGGTACCACTGTGTCAGGAAGGTAAATGGCGTTTCCGTGTACTCTGGTTTCCCTCATGGTGTTCTGCTGCACCAGAAGCAGTTTAGTCATGCTGGCCACTTGACCTGAAAAGCTGTCTGTGGACAAACGCTGGCTCCCTTGGCCTGAAAGTGAGTTGAGCGCCGCAACCCCATAGTCGCCTTTGACTGGACTTAACCGTCCAGGGGTCCTTTACCTTTACTTCCACAGATAAGTGGGCATAGGATTGCAGTCCAAGAGTCCTGTCAGAAATGTATCCTGGGTAGAATCACAACAATGCGCTACTTTTTAGCCACATAAAATTAATAAGCTGTGCTGTCACTGTCACAAACATTTTGTTTATTACGGTTCTCCCTCCAAGGACCTTGCAGTGGCCTGGTATTGCCTTCCATCTAGGAAGATCTTAAGGCCAGACCTGTTTAACTGCCTTCTAACCATTCTCCAGGACTAGAAACTTCAGTATTTAAAAAAAAACCCTGATGTTTACATTCCTAGAAATGTTGGACTCCATAAACTGCCATGCTGCCTGCAACTATATAAGATCATGCCCAGGACGCAGGAGGTGTAAAGATCATTGCAAAAAAACCAACAACCCTGAATTGGTCTGTAACGAATTTTAATAGCTTGCCTACTTGCCCTGAAACAAATGTTATCATGGCCTAACTAGATATTTGTTGCAAGGAATAAGCGCTTTTTATTTTTTAAAAATAAAACCCATAAAGTTCAGTAGATTTTTTGATTTTGATTTTTATTTTTTTGGTCTTTGGCTTATTGTCAAAGAGAATTTCCTCCTTGTCCCTGTGATCCGGGGCAGGGGTATTGAATAACGTGAAGATAAGTTAATTTGTGCCTGCACAGACTTGCCCACGCTTGAGAGGCAACCTAATTATTCTTGGTTGATTTTGGAAAGGTTCATTAAACCTTACCACGAACAAGATATCTCGGGGCAGCTGCTGTTGTATCTGACACCTTCCTGGATTTCTGAAAGCCTTCAGTTCATGTTTATGGTTTCATGCTTCCTGTGGTGACGGAAGGACACACAGTTCTGTATCCCCATGTCCACTCTGCCGTACAATGTCATAAATGTTTGGTTGCTCCTCTCTCTGCTCCTCTTTCTGTAATGTGAACACCAGCCACCAGCGCTTGTCAACATTTGGCCTATTAGCAGTGCCATTCCTCAGCATGTTTACTCAGAGGTCGGCCCCATTGAGTTCAATGAGACTTACTCTCATTAAGAGTAAACCAAGAGCACAGTCCATTGGGAAGCAACGGCATTGAAATCAATGGGAACAGAGCAGCACTGAATTCTTGGGCTGCCTCCATACATTTTAGTAGTGTTTGTACAGGAGAGAAAGCCCGGGAATTGTACTCTGAAGATCAGTCTCCTCTCTTTCCTTATTTCTAGAAAGGAATTAGGCTTCCCACAATTTACTTCAGTGTAAGTTCAACCACAGAGCCTCGGGCTTGCCGATGAGAAGGTCGGCGGTTCGAATCCCTGCGACGGGGTGAGCTCCCGTTGCTTGGTCCCTGCTCCTGCCAACCTAGCAGTTCGAAAGCACATCGAAGTGCAAGTAGATAAATAGGTACCACTCCGGCGGGAAGGTAAATGGTGTTTCTGTGCGCTGTTCTGGTTCGCCAGAAGTGGCTTAGTCATGCTGGCCACATGACCTGGAAGCTGTATGCCGGATCCCTCAGCCAGTAAAGTGAGATGAGCGCCGCAATCCCAGAGTTGTCCGCGACTGGACCTAATGGTCAGGGGTGCCTTTACCTTTACCTAAGTTCAACCAGCGTTTGTGTGTGTGTGAATTAAAGCCAGCTACATTTACTACAGGGATTGGCAACTATTTTTTGGTCAGTGGGCACCTTTGGAGTTTTGAGAAAGGCCCATTGGCGCGCACACTACATGGGGACATGTGCTCAGAAGAAGCAAGCACGAACTGAACAGGAAGAGCAAACAGTCTCTCTTCATTGTGGATTTTTGAAGGAACATCTCCGAAACCCACATTCCCAGCATGTTCACACACTTGTCTCAGTGACGTCTTGCTGGCTCGGTCATGTCCACAGAATGGAAGATGGCAGGATCCCCAAGGGAAAGCAGGCTTCTGGCACCAGGCCTGCTGGCAGACTAACTCTGTGTTACAAAGATGTCTGCATACATGACATGAGCGCTGGCGACATCAACTTTGCTGTATGAGAATCCCTTGCAGACCATTGCGGTGCCTGGAGACAGGCAGTCAAGCTGTGTATCCATCGCAGAGACCAGGGGAGGAGTGACTGCTGGGAGGAGCACAGGGGGAAGAAACGCCAAGGTGTATCTGCAGCGGCAAAACTGGACGCCTTCCTCTGCCCCAGCTGCAACAAAACATGTCTCCCGTATCGGTCTCTACAACCACAGCAGGAGCTGCAGTTATCCAAAAAATTTACTTTACCCCTCAAAGGTGCACTCTCCTGAGACAGACCAATTGTTGTTTAGTCGTTTAGTCGTGTCCGACTCTTTATGACCCCATGGACCAGAGCACGCCAGGCACTCCTGTCTTCCACTGCCTCCCCCAGTTTGGTCAAACTCATGCTGGTAGCTTCGAGAACACTGTCCAACCATCTCATCCTCTGTTGTCCCCTTCTCCTTGTGCCCTCCATCTTTTCCAACATCAGGGTCTTTTCCAGGGAGTCTTCTCTTCTCATGAGGTGGCCAAAGTATTGGAGCCTCAGCTTCACGATCTGTCCTTCCAGTGAGCACTCAGGGCTGATTTCCTTAAGAATGGATACGTTTGATTTTCTTGCAGTCCATGGGACTCTCAAGAGTCTCCTCCAGCACCATAATTCAAAAGCATCAATTATTCGGTGATCAGCCTTCTTTATGGTCCAGCTTTCACTTCCATACATCACTACTGGGAAAACCATAGCTTTTACTATATGGACCTTTGTTGGCAAGGTGATGTCTCTACTTTTTAAGATGTTGTCTAGGCACCATAGTCTAGGCACCATAGTTACTAGTGGGAAAAATGCCTGGACAAAATGATGCTCTGTTGGCAACCCCTGTTTTTCTGTAAGCAAGTTTTAATACGTCTCTGTATTTATGCAAGCCCCAGCATTAAGGTAAAAAGCGGCATTCATTTGCACAGCAACCGATTGGTTGCAAGGCACCCCACTGCAATGAAATCTTATTTACAATTAATATACATTTCAGATTTGCATTCTTCTGACAAGGCAATGAATATTTTTGCCATGATTGGGAAGTGGGAGTAGAGCTGCCTGTTGGAGGGAACCATATGTCATGACCTGGGCCCTGAATTCCTAATGTTTACTGTTCATTTACTCTCCTTTCAACTTCTTCCCTCTTCTGAGATGCTTTGTGAAGTTGTGAATTCAGGACTTACTGCAGGTTTCCTTATGTAGGTAAGGAATCCTAGGTGAAATGTTTTCTGTTGAAAGATACTCCAAGCTAAACATGTCAGGCCAACATGGTGTAATTTGACATAATTCTGTTTACATGTGACGTCCTGGCATGAAACTGAGATGAAGCAAAAGCCTGTGATTTTTAAGGGGTTCTTTTACTTCTTTTTAACTCACTTTAAGCTTGGATTCAGCATTTGATTATGCACATGGGGTATTAAGATGTTGTGTTTTTTTCTAGGACAGTCTATGTAAACTGCTATGCTATTATTATTATTATTATTATTATTATTATTATTGGTTTGGATAGGTTTGCCAGCAGGCTTCAGCCAAGTAAGCTTAAAGGTAGATCTCGTATTCAGAGGTAGTACACATCTAATTCCCAGATGATGGAGGCAAGACAGGACTGCTTGGTCTCTGTTTGGAGACAGGAATGTTGGACCAGATGGAGCCAGATCTAGTATTTATTTTTCGGTTCTTATCGCCATCTCCTGCAATTTGGCAGTTTTAGGCATCGTGGTCTGAATGAGGAAAAATGAACACAGAAGAGAAAATAAATGAATAAAGAGAAGCATTGGGAACACACACCTGCTCATTTCTTGCTGAAGAGTTAAACAAGAATTGAGGAAGAACTTGGGAGACTGGTGAGATACTAGTCCATGGCCTGTCATCCTTTCAAGTCACCTCATGAATGGAGGAGAGGGGGAGGGCACAACATGCAAACCCATTTTTAAGAAGCAATTGGCCACCAGTAAGCCAAATGGAGTACCAAAATAGAAAGTACCAAATAGAAACACATTTACTTGCCATTCAGTGCAAGCAAACGTACCCTTGTTTCTTTTGTTGACTGCTGCTCTAGGATCACATCTTAAGGCTAGATTTAGTTGATGCAGAAGGAAACATGCAATCTCTTGTCCGAACAAGGTTCAGAGGTGTGGCGTTGCTGCTGTTGTTTTTTTTTAAAAAAAGATTGTTAATCTGTTTACATAACGTATTCAGGAGTGGGGAGTCAAACAAACATTTTACTGAGATCGCAGACCGGTGTATCACTTCAGATTGTGTATGGGGGCTCATATGTTTGAAGGACTTCCAATTAGAAATGAGTAAATCCCTACACCGGACAGAACACTGGGGCCAATGGTTCCACCGTATTCTGTCTCTGACAAACTCGTTTTCTACATGGCATGCAGTGAGGTGTGTTTTTGTACGGAGGAGCATTTAGTCATGTTAATCGCCATGCGCAGCCTGAAACGGAACAGCCCAGACACAAGTTTTCCACCTCAGTAAGAAACTAGGCCTAATGGATCAATCAATAAGATTGCCAATCTTATACCTGCTCTTCCTTCAAGGAAATTTAGCAGAATCCTGCTTTGCTTCAACCTGACCCATTTGACTGAATTGCCTCTGTACTGTGTGCCTAGAGAACATAAGAAGAGTGGAGAAAGAAAATATCCCTCTGGGGATAGCAGCCTTGTCCTCCATGAATTTGCCTAATCCTCTTTCAAAGACATTGAAGTTGTTGGCCGCCAATGCCTCTTGAGAGAGCAAATTCCATCGTTTCAGAGCACACTCTATTTTATACAGTTGCATTCCTATCTTCCTTGACCCTTGGCCATGCTGGCTGAACCTAATGGGGGGGGGGTCCTGCAATTTCTAGAGAGCCAGAAATCCCTGCTTTACATGATGATACGTATGAATGTGAAGGGACGCAGATGGCGCTGTGGTTTAAACCACAGAGACTAGGGCTTGCCAATCAGAAGGTAGGCAGTTCAAATCCCCGCAACGGAGTGAGCTCCGGTTGCTTGGTCCCAGCTGCTGCCAACCTAGCAGTTCAAAAGCACGTCAAAGTGCAAGTAGATAAATAGGTACTGCTCTGGCGGGAAGGTAAACTGCGTTTCCATGTGCTGCTCTGGTTCACCAGAAGCGGCTTAGTCATGCTGACCACATGACCCGGAAGCTGTCTGCAGACAAACGCCGGCTCCCTCGGCCTATAGAGTGAGATGAGCGCCGCAACCCCAGAGTCGTCCGCGACTGGACCTAACGGTCAAGGGTACCTTTACCTTTACCTTATGAATGTGAAGTAGCCTGAGGTTGATGTGAGCTTCAGAAGACTAGTGGTTATCCAAGGATAGCTGATCACGTAAACATACGAGGTTCTACCACTCTGTTGTCTCCTGCCAAAGAAAGAGGAGATTTATTTAGGAAAAAACTCGCCCATTAACGATAGGATGCGTAACAAATAAGCTACTGGAAACAAAACAAAAAAATGACACTGAAACATTGAGATAGAGATTATTAGAAACCGTTAATTCCAGATGAATATTCATCTGGAATTGTGTGAACTTTATTTGGTTTGCACCCATAAATGCTTTGCTTATGCTTTTATATACTGTTGGTTTCTGACAGATAAAGTTATTTTAGCTTTTAGGTAATAAACGTAACCCATGGGTGCAAATATAAACAGAGGTCAGGTGTTATTCTTGTTGCATTAAGCTAAAATATAGTGTTAGAAGGGTTCCAGTTATACTGTAGTTTTAATCCCAGGAGTGTAGCTCATGCAAGTGCTTTCTGTCTAGGAAATTGTGTGATACCTACATGCAGACTGTAGCATACAAGAGTTGTGCAGCCCTCTTTTTCACTGCCTGGGGAAGCCACGATTGCCTACGACTCCCCAGAGTTTGTGTCACTTGCACACAAAACGTTTACACATTATTTTAATAGGGGAAAGTGGTTGACACATGAATTAGCCCTTAGTTTTCAGGTGTAAAAAGCCACTGAATTGCTTTAATTGTGGCACAGTGAGCTCACGCACATTTAACTTGTGGTCATTTAGCTTTACACACTTGGCAAAAAAAAATTAAATTTGAATGGGAGGCAGAAAGGGAAGCGGGCACTCGGAAGAAAAGACTTTGGCAATCCCACTCGCTGTTGCACCCAATGTGTTTTGACCATACACAATTTAGGTGTGAAAGTAACCTCTGCGTAGGTTGAAGACTTCCTGTGCTTGAAAGACACATCGTGTACATTCTGGAAGAATAGCTATGTTAGGCCCAGTTCATACATTTCCTGAGCCAATGACTCCCTTCACAATGAGGAATAAGTGTATGTTCTCCCTCCGACATACACCTAATGTAAAACATCAAGTCTAAGTCGTGAAAACTGTGTTCGTGTATGCCTGATTTTTTTTTGGGGGGGGGTGAGGAGACATAATCTGAATTGGGCCTCCATATGGACCATCAACATCATGAATTATATTACTTGTGTTCTAGAGGCACACCTAGGCACCCTTGGCATGGAGCTGTATCAGCAAATGCACCTGTTCCTTGTACCCTTGGTAGTTGCTGGCTCTCTCTTGTCTTCCTTCGCGATTCTTGAGTGCTACTGTGCTTCTTGCGCACTTGGCGGGAGCCAATCTAAACAACCCTTAGATGCGCCCCTGGTGATGCTAAGCCAACCTGCTGCCAGTCAGTATAAGGCCACTTTCTAAGTTCCTAAAACATTTGTTGTGGCATGGTCTAAAACCTTACTTCATCAAATGATGATGATTAATTTGATTACTTAACCACCGTTCACATGTAACATCCTAGGGTGGGTTGCAGTGATTTTAACAATACAATACAGTGGTACCTCTAAGATGCGAACGGGATCCGTTCCGGAGCCCCGTTCACATATAAAAGCAAATGTAACCAGTGACAGCATGTCTGCGCACATGCGTGTCGCTTTTCGCCGCTTCTGCGCAAGCGCGTGATGTCATTTTGAGCGTCTGCGCATGCGCGAGCAGCGAAACCCAGAAGTAACGTGCTCCATTACTTCCGGGTTGCCGCGGAGAGCAACTCGAACGTGCTCATCCCAAAGCACATTCAACCCAAGGTATGACTGTATTTAAAAACAGTTTAAAACATCACAGTCACACAGCTAGGGTACGTCCTAGAAAATAAATATCTCTCAGGTAAATATAGTCTTTCCCCCCACTGTCTATTATTGTTTTGAGTTGAGCTTCTCAATACATGCCGACACACTGTTTAATGTGTAATTTTAACTGATAAATGTTTTTGCTTTCAGATAACCACCCTCATTAACCATAAGGATAAGCCAAAGAAGTCAGACAAGACTTTGAGAGCGGTTCAGCAAGTGGGCCAAGCCGTAAAACTGGCTGTTGGGAGATTTGTCATGGTCGGCAAAGCTATAGCCAATGAAAACCAAGAGTTGAAAGAGGAAATGAAGGTTGCTTGCACTGAGGCAAAGCAAGCAGGTAAATGGGTATTTTTAGAGCATTAGAGGCATGCCATCATCTCTGCTCTGAGAACCCCAGAAAATGCTTCTTTCTTCCAGCTGCTAAAGATAGCTTGAGAGGTGGTGATTAAAGCCATTGGGTGTTGATTTGGCCGGCAAGGAAGAGTTGCAATTTATAATCTTTTTAGTATTTGGAGCAGTGCTCATATCTCCCTACTGGGATTTCTTCTAGCTAGGATGTCTACTTTTTTGCTGAAATTGTACTAACTCCTTCTGTTGATTACTGGCATATAGCCAGTTGGGTAAAGTGAAGCATTAACCTGGAGAAATTGTGGAATGACCCAGCTCCTCAGGGATAATCCTTACGTGATTATGTAAAATAGAAACTGTGGTAATGATTGTGTTGGCTCATTGGAGAATCCTCTGCGGCTTCTGGAAGGAAGTCCCAGGTGTCTAGGCACCTAAATTAGGGGTGACTGCATTTTGTACTCTCTAAATGATGATGTAGAAAGGTGGCCAGTCAGAGAGTGAAGCACTAGAGAATAAAAAAGTTTGCCAACAACCCACCCACCCCCCAAAAAAAATCTTGCCTCGGGGCGTGGCTATAGAATGATCACTTGAGACCTCTGCTCACAAAACAGCCTTGCAATAAACACCCCTTCTGATGATTAAAAAGATAGAAATTGAACATTTTGTGATGATGATGATGATGATGATGATGATGATGATGATTTTGAATTGATTAGTCACTTGATCTTGCCCAGGGCAACCCAAAGCAACTTACAACCAAACAAATAAGCAGACAAAAAGAAAGCTCCACGTAGATCAATTAAAACCAAGAGGAAAAAGAAATACATTTAAAACATCCTGCCCACTTCTAAAAGCCCACAGATTACAAGGCGAAGTAATAGAGAATAGTAATAGGTTATAGAGAAAAGCTTTTGCCTGGCATGCTTCCAGGACCTGAGAAAATAATGGAGGAAACCCTAGTTTTATACTTTAAAACAATAGAAAAAGAAGGAGGCATTATTGAGCCTCACTTCATCAATAATGAAAACAGAACGGCCCCTTATTCTTCCAAACATCCCTTCCCAGGGATTTTCAAACTGATGCAGAATGAAACTTTGCAAAAGAACTAGCTGCTCAGTTCCAGAGTTTTAAAATAGAATTGATGGAAACTGGGAAACAACTAGTTCAGCTCGTAAGAATATTTATTTACTTACTTACTTACTTACTTACTTACTTACTTACTTACTTACTTATTTATTTAACAAACAGGCACTTGGGACTGAAGATATTGTAAAAGTGGTGTTAGAAGTAGAGTTGGTACCTGACAGTACTGTCAAAAAATTGAAAAGAGAGAAGCAAGTAATAAAATACCAACTGTGGGAGGCAGAAAACCTAGTCTTCATCATGATGAAAGATGAAAATGAATGATGGGTTGGATTAGAAAACAGAGAAATATCCGGTCTCCCAATATACATGCTTGCATTGTGGAAGCAAAAACTAAGAACACTTCCAATGATTTAAGAGGATTCATCTATCCCCTAGTATAAGTGTGGAGAACGAGAAAAGAAAAAAATGTCGCCGTTTGTTTCACCTTTTAAACCCCTTGCTTTTCACACAGATCCCCTGCCCCCCGTCCAAACAGGCATTGTGAATATGTGCTTCTGGAAAACAATGGGTTGTACAGTCTGTGAGACTATACTGCGGTATCTGAATAGGAATACAAAGACAGATTTCAGGGGGGGCTCTCTGTGATAGCTTAATTATCATCATTCGAGCATTAGAGTGATTTGGGAGTGGGCTGGGAATAATAGGGGATGAGAAGATTTGCATTTCCTTCGGCAGTTATTTGTCCCTAGACCTTTAGCGCTGTTGATTTAAGATGGCGTACACTCCTCAATACAGCCGTACCTTGGTTTTCGAACAGCCTAGTTCCTGAATGTTTTGGTTCCTGAATGATCAAAACGCAGAAGTGACTGTTCTAGTTTTCAAACGTTCTTTTGGAAGCCGAATGTCCGGCAGGCTTTCCACGACTTCCAATTGGCTGCAGGAGCTTCCTGCAGCCAATCAGAAGCTGCGCTTTGGAAGTAAAACACTTTGGAAGTTGAACGGACTTCCGGAATGGATTCCATTCGACTTCCAAGCTACGACTGTACTCAAAATCGATCTGAATCTGTTTTAATTGCTGTACTTTGCTTAATTTATAGGTGAGACGATAGCACAGCTTACAGATGTAGCTACCATGGACCATCCAGAATCTGATGGCCAGATAACAATTTTCACAGACAAAACAGGAGTGGTAAAGGCTGCAAGACTGTTGCTTTCTTCAGTGACTAAAGTGTTGGTGTTGGCCGACAGAATAGTTATTAAGCAAATTATAACTTCTAGAAACAAGGTATTCAAGGTTTTCTGAATATGGGCACTTCATGCTTGCGTGACTGAACGAGTTGAGTGAGAATGAGGCTTTGTATAGGACTGATAGCATTCTTTAAAATGCAGTTGATTTCAATGGGAGCTAGTTAAATAAATTGGACCCAGATGTACAGACGGTGATCGTTTTGCACAGGGGTTCCATTCCTTGTGTGTCAGCAAAGTGCACTATATGCCTGTATTTAACTCAGACTAGATTGTATCAATTATGTATTAGCTGTTTTTGAGCATTAATACCCCCCCTTTAATATGTAACTGCTACACAGCAAACCACAGAATTGGATTTCTTGGTGCTACAATGGGAATAAATGAACATGAATGACCAGATAGGTTGGGAGTTGAGCTACATTTTGGAATAAAAAAGTGAAAAGGGACTTGCAATAGGAATAACTGACTTGAGTTGGGTGGCCAAATAACGTAAGAAAAGAATTCTTGCATCTAAAATGCAAAACTAAATGTTCCAGAGATTTTTCTTTTTCTTTACCAGTGATATTATAGGTATGTCATTGATAGCTTTATTAAATTTCTTTGGTAGGTCCTTGTAACAATGGAACAGCTAGAGAGAGTGAGTAGTTTTCAGGAATTTGTGCAAATATTCAGTCAGTTTGGAAATGAAATGGTGGAGTTTGCCCATCTAACTGGAGACCGGCAAAACGTAAGTATTGCGAGAAATCCTGCTGCCCTGTGCTTTAAAAAAAGTAAATAAATGAAGTATATTTAAGCAAAGTACTGCGTTTTTCCCCTGCCTGCTTCCATAGGAGAGGAACAGTCATCTGTTCTGCCACATTAAAAACTCTCACTTGCTATTTAGTGGCTGTATTTGAATATCCATTTCTCAGCATATGAGCTTTATGTACCTACACATAGCTGTTTCACTGCTCCCTTTATGCAGGAGGGACAACAAGCCAGGAAGCTGCAGTCAACCATGGCTTCCTGTTAGGTCCAAGCTGCCAGCATGCCCGATAGCCATTAACCATAGTTTGCTGGGCCAGATGTAATGAGAAGCTATAGTTGGCTGCAGCTTCTTGGCTTGCTTTCCCGCTCGCCTGAAGGGAGGAGCGAAGCAGCAGTGTGCAGGTGCAGGTAGTTCATCCATACCTTAGCTTACTAAGCGAAGAGTTCATCATCTGAACACGGCCATTGAATGTAATAATAATAATTTATTATTTGTTCCCCGCCCATCTGCCTGAGTTTCCCCAGCCACTCTGGGCGGCTTCCAACAAAGATTAAAAATACATTAAAATGTCACAGATTAAAAACTTCCCTGAACAGGGCTGCCATCAGATGTCTTCTAGATGTTAGGTAGTTGTTTATCTCTACCGAGAAGGCCCTCTGCCTGGTTCCCTGTAGCTTTACTTCTCGCAATGAGGGAACCGACAGAAGGCCCTCGGCGCTGGATAGAACGATGGGGGTGGAGACGCTCCTTCAAGTATACTGGGCCGAGGCCATTTAGGGCTTTTAAAGGTCAACACCTACACTTTGAATTGTGCTCAGAAACGTACTGGGAGCCAATGTAGGTCTTTCAAGACCGGTGTTATGTGGTCTTGGCGGCCGCCCCAAGTCACCAGTCTAGCTGCCGCAGTGTAGGCTACTTTGCACAGATGGACAACTTATTGGGTATCTTAAGGCATAAAGCTCTTTAGGAACATTGAGATTTCATTTGGCTGTCCTTGGCTGAGAGCTAAATGCAGCCTTCACAACTTGTGCCCTCCATCCTGGGCTGATGGGAGTTGCAGTTCAAAATATTTGGTGGGCCCCATGTTGGGGAAGCCTGCTAAATGGAACTGTCAGGTTCATAGGCAGTATACCTCTGAATGGCAGGTGGCCGAGACAAATAGTTGGGGAAGGTAGTTTCTGCTTCCGTGTCCTGCATGCGTATATCCTAGAGGCATCTGGCTTGATATTTTTAGAAACAGGATATGGCCTGGATGGACCTTTGATATGATCTAGCAAGGGGGTTCATACATTCCTACAACCATTTTTGGCAAGGGATATCTGTCTATGAAGTGGACTTCTTTAGAATGAGACAAGCTGGCGAACGAGCCTTGAAATGGAACGAGAGATGTGAATCGCCCAGTTCAAATAGACATGAATGAAAACAGCTCCAGCGTACTCTAGGCGACCTTAATAAGGAAATCAAACTATTTGTGCTCCAATTACGGAGGGTGACTTTACATAATCAAAGACCCATGTGGGTTTGTTTCCATTATCTGGATGCCATATTTGTCTTTGATTACTGGTAATAGATCCCACGTGGATTGCTAGTTCACAATAAACAGTGGAAGCCGCAACTTGGCAGGATTCCTATATCACGGTGTCTGCCTAGCAGCCATTTCCTTCAACCTCCCCGCCTCTTGATCACTTAGTACAGTTGTATCTCGGGTTACATACGCTTCAGGTTACAGACTCCGCTAACCCAGAAATAGTGCTTCAGGTTAAGAACTTTGCTTCAGGATGAGAACAGAAATCGTGCTCCAGCGGCGCAGCAGCAGCGGGAGACCCCATTAGCTAAAGTGGTGCTTCAGGTTAAGAACAGTTTCAGGTTAAGAACAGTCCTCCAGAACGAATTAAGTACTTAACCTGAGGTACCACTGTACTCTTATTCCCTACCCTCAAACCCCACAGCATATAGCTTCTCCTGACTCCAAGGTTTGTGGATTTTGTTCAGTCCCTTCTGTATGATTTCCCCCTTCTTGTGTCTTTTCCTTGCCCCATTTTCTGCAAAACACTTGCTCCTTCCTTTAGGTCAAGGGCAGCCCATCTTGTTTTTGCCACCTGAGGCAAAACCAGAAGGTTGCCTCCACCCCACCCCCGCAGCCTTGCTTAAACAGGGTCATGTGGCTGTGGTTGTTTCCGGAGAGATCCCATGGAATGCAAAACAAGGCAGACAAATATGTGATGTTTTATATATTTCCTGCGTGAAAGAACATTTATGATTCAACGGAGATTGCGCATTTCATGGTAGCTTGGAGATTTATATGGCAAAGGCACACATGCTCAAACTGATACAGCTTCAAAGACAAGACAGTTGAACTGCATCAGTCAGTAAATCTTAAAACATTGAAGACCCAGAAGTCCAAAGGTGTCAGTAACATGTTTGCCTTATTACAGCACATTTTACATTATGAGTCGTTTGGATTTTATTTATCAGTAGAGTCTATCGTATTATAGGAGGACGTTTCAAGTACAGTGGTACCTCAGGTTAAGTACTTAATTCGTTCCAGAGGTCCGTTCTTAACCTGAAACTGTTCTTAACCTGAAGCACCACTTTAGCTAATGGCCCCCCCCCCCCCGCTGCTGCCGCATCGCCGGAGCACGATTTCTGTTCTCATCCTGAAGCAAAGTTCTTAACCTGAGGTACTATTTCTGGGTTGGCGGAGTCTGTAACCTGAAGCATATGTAACCCAAAGTACCACTGTATTACCTTAATCTATCAAATGCTTTCAGGTGTCAGAGATATGCGATCTATCTCAGATGAGTTAATTTACAGAGTTAAGCTGGTCTAACAGTTATCCTCTCTCCACAGAACTAGGAAACTAGTTCTGGGAGAGGGCTGGGGTTCTGTAATACAGGATTAAGGCTTCATCAAACTACAGTTCTCAGGGTGCTGGGCTGGAGAGCCACAACAGTTAATCTGTACTAAAAAACTGTGTAGGTTGGTAGTGTAGATATATCTGAAGCCTGCAAACAGATAATAGAGTTCAGCCATAATGTTTAATTCCACCCGAATTTTACAGAAAAGCTGTCCAAATACCTCGTCATTAGATAAGGAGGTAAGCTAAGCTCTTTGACTGGCTATCCACCAAGAGTGTTTTCGTTTTCTTTCCTTAGGATCTGAAAGACGAAAAGAAAAAGGCCAAGATGGCAGCGGCAAGGGCTATTCTCGAGAAATGTACCATGATGCTTCTCACTGCTTCCAAGGTAACTCGTTTACTCATGTGACATTAGCAGAGCAAAGACTTTGGGAGCCTCTTTGCTGCAGCAGTACAAGGAGAAGAAATTCATAGAATCATAGAATCATAGAATCATAGTGTTGGAAGAGACCACAAGGGCCATCGAGTCCAACCCCCTGCCAAGCAGGAAACACCATCAGAGCACTCCTGACATATGGTTGTCAAGCCTCTGCTTAAAGACCTCCAAAGAAGGAGACTCCACCACACTCCTTGGCAGCAAATTCCACTGTCGAACAGCTCTTACTGTCAGGAAGTTCTTCCTAATGTTTAGGTGGAATCTTCTTTCTTGTAGTTTGGAACCATTGCTCCGTGTCCGCTTCTCTGGAGCAGCAGAAAACAACCTTTCTCCCTCCTCTATGTGACATCCTTTTATATATTTGAACATGGCTATCATATCACCCCTTAACCTCCTCTTCTCCAGGCTAAACATGCCCAGCTCCCTTACCCGTTCCTCATAAGGCATCGTTTCCAGGCCTTTGACCATTTTGGTTGCCCTCCTCTGGACACGTTCCAGTTTGTCCGTGTCCTTCTTGAACTGTGGTGCCCAGAACTGGACACAGTACTCCAGGTGAGGTCTGACCAGAGCAGAATACAGTGGCACTATTACTTCCCTTGATCTAGATGCAATACTCCTATTGATGCAGCCCAGAATTGCATTGGCTTTTTTAGCTGCCGCGTCACACTGTTGGCTCATGTCAATTGACTGAATTTGACTGAAGTAAAATTGACTGAAATTGACTGAAGTAGCAACAGCCAATGCATAGTAAGGCTAGAGGGCTTTCCAAAAGGCAGTGTTGACAAATGCAATGGCTGACTAATTGGTGGGATTGATAAGCAGCCTTGGCTGTTTTGCTTGAGGGAAGGAGTCAGAGCATAGAGAGATTCTTCCTTCAGCAGAAGCTGATTTAGGGCGGTGCCTCTGGTTCCCCTGTACCGGGAGCTGAGCCAGGGCGGGGGGGGCAGGGTGCCACAAATCTTGAAGGTGTAGTGTACGCACAGAATTGGAGGCAAGAGGCTGGAAGGCGCAGAATTTTGGCCTTGCACAGGGCGTTGCTGAAATTTGAAAGGCTGCCCCTGCTTGCAGACTGCACACCTGGATAATACCTGAAGGAGCGTCTCCACCCCCATTGTTCTGCCTGGATGCTGAGGTCCAGCGCCAAGGGCTTTCTGGCGGTTCCCTCATTGCGAGAAGCAAAGCTACAGGGAACCAGGCAGAGGGCCTTCTCGGTAGTGGCACCCGCCCTGTGGAACGCCCTCCCATCAGATGTCAAAGCGATAAACAACTACCTGACATTCAGAAGACATCTTAAGGCAGCCCTTAAGTTCAGGGAAGTTTTTAATGTGTGACATTTTAGTGTATTTTTGGTCTCTGTGGAAGCCACCCAGAGTGACTGGGGAAACACAGCCAGATGGACGGGGTACAAATAATAAATTATTACTATTATTATTATTATTATTATTATTATTATTATTATTATTATTTTCAACCTTTATTTCCAAGACCTGTTTAAGACATCCTGACTGTGAATCAGCACGTGTAAACAAAGGAGCCGTGTTCCACAGGATGAGACTAGCTTTGGAGCAGGTAATAGAGATTGTAACGGACTCTCGACCCAGTGGAGAGAATGAACCAGGCCCAGTGAGCATCTATACTGGCATCAAGGAATTCAAGGTAAGGACAAAACAGTGGGGGGTTTTTGTTTCTGTTTTGAGAGTGTGGCTTAAATCCCTAGGTCGAGACACATGAGCAGAAAACCACCTTCTGCATACTTGGATTGATGGGCAATAGAAGTTTCCTTTCCTCCAAGGGAAAACAGGAGGCACTCTTTCATGGAACCACAGTGGTACTAAGGGCCCTTTATATATTAAGGAACTCTGCGTGTAGAAGTAAAATGAATGCTGTTCAGTTTCAAATACCAGATAACTGGCAGTAGGTGCCAGAGTTTTGTCCGCCTTTTGTGCAACAAAATTCAAAAAAATTAACCCAAGAACACTGGTGAGTATTTAAGGTCTCCAACCCTAATCTGCAGGTTTCCATCTGATTGGATTTTATTCTGATCCTGATCTGATTTTAGGATGTATTTTAATTGAGTGCCTGATTTTATGTTAATGTGTTATATATTCGATGTTAGCTGCTCTGAGCCTGGTTTTGGCCCGGGAGGGCGGGGTATAAATAAAAATAAAAATAATTACTACTACTTACTACTATTAGTTTCTGCTGTGAAGGTGTTATAAGTTAATATAAAGACAAATCCAATTTGAGAGGCTTCTGTATAGGGGGAATGAGAGAGAGCATCATGCTATGCTCCTTTAAAATATGACATTGTTGGTGTTAGTCACTGTATGGAGTAGGTGTTGCTGTGGTTTCGCCAATTTCCACCATTCAACCCATTTCCCCCCTCTTTTGGGGGGGGGGGTGGATAGCCATTGCTACTTGTGGAGTGGCACATGGTTCATATGGCAGTGTTATGCACAGCTATTAATGTTGAATGTTGCATGTGCTCTATTAGTGTTGCATTTGGAGTCCAGATATTCTTGGACTCCAGCTCCCATCAGCCATGGCCAGTGGTTAGAAACGATGGAAGTTGTAGCTCAACAACATCTGGATGGCCACAGGTCCGTCCCTGTCCCCCTGTTCTTATTATCCCACTAAACTCTTCCACCCTTTGAAATTCATATCCCCAAGGGGATTGGATGAAATATAGCCATGCATTCCTCATGTGTCACTTGTATTTCTTTTGTATATCATCTTAGAAAAGTGTATTTTCATCCTGCTGCACTGATTAGGGTTGAAGTAAATGAGCCGTGTATATAATTATTATTATTTGCATTTTATCATTCCCCCCTTCCCCCCCCCCAAAAAAGTAATCCAAGGCAACTTACAAAGTAGTACAAAGATGAAAAGCAGTACCCAAAAAAGATTGTGGGGGCACAACGCAACATCCTGATGCCATGCGCATGATATTGCGAGGTGCCGGGGCGGAGACATGGGGGGGGGGAGCAAAGTTCCTCCGTCCCTAGGAGTTAGTGCAGTACAAAGCTACAACAGAATAAAAACCTAAAAACCCATTAACACATATAAATGGCATCCTGCCCAGTAAAGAAAGGTTGATCCAGGTTGGTTCATGTACATGTACCGTATTTTTCGCTCCATAAGACGCACTTTTTTCCTCTTAAAATCCAAAGGGAAATGTCTGTGCGTCTTATGGAGCGAATGTGTGGTCCCTGGAGCGGGGGGGGGGGGGCGGGGGACCTGCAGCCTTTCCGCTGCTCCCCGACCTGCTCTTTGGGGCAGGCGTTGGGGGGAAAGCCCGGCTTCTCCCGCCAGCCCCACAAGCTCCTGAACAGCTCTGGGGTAGCCTGCGAAGCCTCCGCAGGGCAGCGGGGAGCCTTCATCCCGTTGCCCTGGGGAGGCTTCACACGGCTATCCCTGGCTTTTGTGGGAGGTGGGGGAGGAAGGGACAGACCGAGGCTCTCTCACTTCCCCCACCTCCTGCAAAAGCCCCTAAGAGCCGCATATTTTTTTTCTTGAATTCCCGCCCCCCCCCAAAAAGTATGTGTGTCTTATGGTCAGGTGCGCCTTATGGATCGAAAAATACGGTATGTCTAATTACACTGTGGGACCTTAAAGACCAACTAAGTCAGTTCTTGGTATGAGCTTTCGTGTGCATGCACACTTCTTCAGATACACTGAAACAGAAGTTTCCAGACCCTTCTATATAGTGAGAAGGTGGGGAGGGGTATTACTCAGAAGGGTGGTGGGATTGGGTGATTGGCAGATAGCTGTGATGAGCCTGTTGACGACTCTTAACGACTGCAATAAGTCTTACAGGAAAAAGCAAGGGGTGAAAAGGTGAAAAATGGCTTTGTCATGTATAATGAGATAAGAATCCAAGGTCTTTGTTCAGACCAGGTTTCTCCATGGTTTTAAGTTTGGTGATAAGTTGTAATTCAGCAGCTTCAAAGCTTGGTTTGGTGATAAATTGTAATTCAGCAGCTTCAAAAAAAAGTTTGGTGATAAGTTGTAATTCAGCAACTTACAACTTATCACCAAACTTAAAACCATGGAGAAACCTGGTCTGAACAAAGACCTTGGATTCTTATCTCATTATACATGACAAAGCCATTTTTCACCTTTTCACCCCTTGCTTTTTCCTGTAAGACTTATTGCAGTCGTTAAGAGTCGTCAACAGGCTCATCACAGCTATCTGCCAATCACCCAATCCCACCACCCTTCTGAGTAATACCCCTCCCCACCTTCTCACTATATAGAAGGGTCTGGAAACTTCTGTTTCAGTGTATCTGAAGAAGTGTGCATGCACACGAAAGCTCATACCAAGAACTGACTTAGTTGGTCTTTAAGGTGCTACTGGAAGGAATTTGTTTTGTTTTGACTATGGCAGACCAACACGGCTACCTATCTGTAACTACACTGTGGGAGATATGCAAAGATCCTGGATGCCACCTATAGATTCTTTAACAAAAGATCCCAAACATTAGCTTAAGACAGGGATGAAATATATAGATAGATAGATAGATTCTTTATTGTCATTACACAAGTGCAACATTGCACAAGTGCAACGAAATTGGATGCCATCCCTTAAAAACAACAAAAGCAAAACAACAACAACAACCAAACAAACCACATTCCAGCCACACCCACACCCACACCCATCAAACTCCCAGGTCACACTATCGAGTTACTGCATTTAAGAAGGCCACAGCTCTTGGATAGAAACTATTTTTCAGTCTATTTGTCCTTGACTTGATGTTTCTGTATCTCCTGCCAGAAGGCAGTAGTACAAACAGACTGTGTCCCGGGTGAGATGCATCCTGCAGGATATTGTTTGCTTTCCTAAGACAACGGGAACCGTACAGTTCTTCCAAAGATGGGAGGGGATGACCAATAATCCTTTGGGCTGTGGTTATGACCTTCTGGAGCACCTTCCTCTTCCTAGCTGTACAGCTGGAGAACCAGGCACAAATACAGTATGTGAGAATGCTCTCTATGGAGCCTCGGTAGAAGGACACCAGCAGTCTCTCACTCAGATTGTTCTTCTTTAAAAGTCTGAGGAAATAAATTCTCTGCTGGGCCTTCTTCACCAGAGCAGTGGTATTTGCGCTCCAAGTCATGCCCTGATCGATAGTCACTCCCAAAAACCTGAATTCCGCCACCCTCTCCACCCGTTCCCCGTTGATATACAAGGGCTGAATAATTTTGGTATTTAGAGCTTGCAAAGTACGTTGCCCTCATTTTCATGGTAGTTTCGTTTCCTTAAAACAACCTGTAAGCCCAGTCAATGTTTGCCCTCCCACCAGCAATATGGAAATAATAAGAAGCTTAGGGCAGGGGTGGGGAGCCTTGGCCCCACAGGATGTTGTTGGGGTTAACTCCCATGTCTCTGGCCATTGGCTAGGCTGAGTCATGCTAGGAAGAGTTGGAATCCCAAAGCCATGATGGGCCAGTGGCTTCTTCCCCCAGCCCAAGGCAGCAGTAATTTTATATCTGAATTGCAGACTACAGTGGTACCTCGGGTTAAGTACTTAATTTGTTCTGGAGGTCCGTTCTTAACCTGAAACTGTTCTTAACCTGAAGCACCACTTTAGCTAATGGGGCCTCCTGCTGCCGCCGCACAATTTCTGCTCTCATCCTGAAGCAAAGTTCTTAACCCGAGGTCCTATTTCTGGGTTAGCGGAGTCTGTAACCTGAAGCGTATGTAACCTGAAACGTATGTAACCCGAGGTACCACTGTACTTGATTCACAGCTCTTAACCATTATGGTACGCTTGTTAGTCTTCTATGATTTTTTTGAGGTGTCTTCATGGTTCTCCCCACCCTGTTTCACAGAATAAGGTGGAAGGATTGCGGGAGAATCTTTATCTTCTGTCAAAGGAAAATCTTCGGGCAATGCTACGTGTTGTCCTCGAGCACACAGAGGACTTTACTGATTCTGCTTATACTAGCCACGAGAACAGAGAGCGCATCTTGGAACTGTCCAAGCAAGCAAAGATGGAACTGGAGCAGCTGGTGTCAGCGTGGATGTATGCTGTAAGATTTTTTTTCTTTCCCCCCTAGCATTGCTGATTCATTTACGTTTGCTTGAAAAGAAATACACTTCAAGGGCAATTTGCAGAGAACAGCTTATTTGATAACCCTAATAACATCCCATTACAATATTGCAAACATCATAAGTTAATTATAATCCTTGCCGTTGGTTTTTTAAAACTTCGTTTTGTTTAGTTGTGTTTTGCAGTCGTTTACAAACCAGATATAAACACACACTAATAATTGGAGATGCACAGATACACACACACACACAAAACACACACACCTCTCACTGTTGGCTAATATAGAAAAGTACACTTGTATTGGACATATTTATTTCTCCTCTGGAATCTGATTAACCTTTCCATTAACATTGGCTTGGTAGCCCCAACATATGGTTTGGGAGCACCAGATGTTGCAGCATGGCTAATGCTAAACAGATGTGAATCTGGCCCCTTGGATGGAGGCTGGATTAAGATGGTTGGGGGCTTTGGTGCAGTTCCCACAATAGGGCCCCTTTCCCCCAAAAGGTAAACATAGAATAATGTACCACAAAATAAGACTCGTGGTATCTTGAAGACAAACAAATTTTTATCTTCATCTTTATGGTACAAACTTTCATGAGCTAAAAATAAATAAATACTGTGAGCATGTACAGTTTTGCATTTAAATTCACATAACTCATTGTTTTGCTCAATTGGGTCAATATCCAACTCTCGGCCTAACCTGCTTCACCTGTTGTGAAGACACAACAAAAGGTGTAAAATGGCGGCACAATGGGTGCTTGTATCATAGACAACAGATTTTGGTTCCTTTAACCAGAGTGATGGATATTTGTAGTATAAAGGACCATTATTTTTCTGACCACCCACTGCCACCCCCAGTCTTAATCTGGCCTGCTGGTTGTTTGTTTAAATCTGTAAATCCAACTTGTAAAATCATGTTTGAATTGAGCTTACCCCTAGGTTAGTTTGCACAGGGGGTTGATTCCTCATAGGACTGGGAGCGGGGACTGCGGAATGTAGAGCGATCTTTCATTTTATAAATGTTTTTGTTTACTTTTTACTATTTTACCAATGGACTGTGGGCCACACCTCCAGTAAGTACACACGGTCTGTTTCTTCCCCAATCTGTCATTTTACAGAAACCCTGCAGGGTAGGTTTGGATAAGAGAGCAAGTAGCCCAAGGTCAGGGACGCAGGTGGCACTGTGGGTTAAACCACAGAGCCTAGGACTTGCCAATCAGAAGGTCGGCGGTTCGAATCCCTGCGACAGGGTGAGCTACCGTTGCTCGGTCCCAGCTCCTGCCAACCTAGCAGTTCAAAAGCACGTCAAAGTGCAAGTAGATAAATAGGTACCACTCTGGCGGGAAGGTAAACGGCGTAAGGTAAACGGCGTTTCCGTGCACTGCTCTGGTTCACCAAAAGCAGCTTAGTCATGCTGGCCACATGACCCGGAAGCTGTACGTTGGCTCCCTCGGCCAATAAAGCGAGATGAGCGCCGCAACCCCCGAGTCGGTCATGACTGGACCTAATGGTCAGGGGTCCCTTTACCTTTACCTTTAGCCCAAGGTCACTGGTGCACATAATGTCATGGGTTTCCAGGACACTTACCTTTTATGCTGCACTAACGTACACAACAAACAGAAGGGACACGAGTGGTGCTGTGGTCTAAACCACTGAGCCTCTTGGGCTTGCCGATCAGAAGGTCGGTGGTTTGAATCCCCGCAACGGGGTGAGCTCCCATTGCTGTCCCAGTTCCTGCCAACCTAGCAGTTCGAAAGCATGCCAGTGCAAGTAGATAAATTGGTACTGCTACGACGGGAAGGTAAACGGTATTTCAGTGTGCTCTGGTTTCCATCACAATGTCCCATTGTGCCAGAAGCGGTTTAGCCATGCTAGCCACATGACCCAGAAAGCTGTCTGCGGACAAACGTCGGCTCCCTCTGCCTGAAAGCGAGATGAGCGCCGCAACCCCATAGTCGCCTTTGACTGGACTTAACCATCCAGGGTTTTACTTTTTTAAAAAAACACAACCAACAAGTCACATGGTCAGGATTGGCTAACAAATTATTGTCTAACAGAAGCACAGTGGATTGCTCTGTATTTTTAATTCTGTGATAGAGAAGCATGCTGGAAAAAGCAGAACGTATATAGTCGAACCCTCGTATCGTGGAATTGTAGAATTAGAAGAGACCCTGAGGGCTTAGGGAAGTTTTTAATATTTAATGCTGTATTGTTTTTAACACTTGATTGGAAGCCGCCCAGAGTCACTGGGGAAACTCAGCCAGATGGGCAGGGTATAAATACTAAATTATTATTATTATTATTATTATTATTATTATTATTCAGGAATCTCTGTCCCTGCTTACTCCAAATAAAAGTCTCACTCTGTTCAGGGAGCTTAACTTCCAAATTAGTATGCATAGGGCTGCACCTTTTACTTGCAAACCCATGTTTGAATTATTATTATGACGGTGAATTGTTTGAACAACTGAATTGCCTAAAAACCCATCCTGCGGGATTGGGAATTGTTTCTCTCCAGCAAAGTCAGAGGAAAAAGGATGTCACGGAAGACCTGGAAGTAGCGATATTAAAAATGTGTCAATGTATGACCGAGCTTCAGAGAGAAGTAAGTGCAATTCAGTATAATCCGCAGTAGATTTCGGGAGCTACTTGGGCTTTGATATGTATAACTTTCTGAAAAACAAATCCTTGGCTCAGCAGATATATAATCATGTGATGGTAGTTCCAACTAATTGAATCTACCACTTGAGCCTTTTTTTATATTGCAAGATATAAGCAGGTAGCCATGTTGGTCTGCTGTAGTCTAAACAAAATAAAAAAATACTTCCAGTAGCACCTTAGAGACCAGCTAAGTTTGTTATTGGTATGAGCTTTCATGTACATGCACACAAAGAAGTATCTGAAGAAGTGTTCATGTACACAAAAACTCATACGCTGTGGGTTAAACCACAGAGCCTAGGACTTGCCAGTCAGGTCGGCGGTTCGAATCCCTGCGACGGGGTGAGCTCCCGTTGCTCGGTCACTGCTCCTGCCAACCTAGCAGTTCGAAAGCACGTCAAAGTGCAAGTAGATAAATAGGTACCGCTCTGGCGGGAAGGTAAACAGCGTTTCCGTGCGCTGCTCTGGTTCACCATAAGCGGCTTAGTCATGCTGGCCACATGACCCGGAAGCTGTACGCCGGCTCCCTTGGCCTATGGAGCGAGATGAGCGCCGCAACCCCAGAGTCGTCCGTGACTGGACCTAATGGTCGGGGGTCCCTTTACCTTTAAGGTGCTACTGGAAGGATTTTTTAAATTTTATATTGTGAGGTTATCTTGAAGTAATTACCTGCATAGAAGCCTGCTAGCATGACCTGAATACGCACATTGCTAAGTAATATTTTAGAATTCGGACTCGCATGGCTCAGGTTTTATTCTTCTTATGTAGTTTATTTCCCAGTGGATGCTCTGGTGGCGCCTTGGGCTGTGGCATTAATGAACCTAAGTGCCAGTCAGGGAGTTTCTGAGATCCCCAGGTAAGGTGCTCTGAGCCCACTTTAAGAAGGACAGCTAGACGTATGCATGGAAAAATGAGACACATCAGTTTACAGTTAAACACAACTACCAGTAATGGAGGTAAGGTTAGGTTGGAGATGCTTAACTGACCTGGGAGGTGAGTTGCTGCTGCTTACTGGGAGGGATGATGTGGTGGGGAAGGCAGCTCAGCACAAGTGCTCTGGCGGAGCCAACCCATTGTTCCTGTAGTTGTGCGGGCACAGCAATGTCTCCAATTCACTACTGCCTCACC
This sequence comes from Podarcis erhardii, assembly GCF_964252035.2. Taxonomy (NCBI): domain Eukaryota; kingdom Metazoa; phylum Chordata; class Lepidosauria; order Squamata; family Lacertidae; genus Podarcis; species Podarcis erhardii. Next base: position 81,954,284 of record NC_138499.1, read on the forward strand.
CCTCAGCTTCCGGGTAGCCAGCAACAACTCCGGGAGGTCGGGCAAACATCTCTGCCCCACCACACTCTGTGAGACTGATCGCAATTCTTTAATTCTTTTTTTGTGATGAGGAATTGGAAAAAGAATGATGCATAATGATGGAAGTTTTGTACATCTCGCCCAGTCTTAATTTGCTCTGAATTGTCCACCACAGGCAATCTGGTGTTGTAACCTACTGGTTTCTTTTCCTTCCTTCCTTCCTTCCTTCCTTCCTTCCTTCCTTCCTTCCTTCCTTCCTTCCTTCCTTCTCCTCCTCCCCCAAAAATATATATATCAAAGCTTCACAGTGCAGCAACATCTGTCGCAGCAGACGTGATAAAATACCATTCTGACCACCTTGTTCTGAAAGCTCTGAAGATCTGTGGGACAGAAGGAAACATAGAGGCAGTCGCAGAACACAGCTGTAAGCTCTCTGAACAGAAAGAACAGTTAATTGAAGTAAGTTGGCATCATGTTCATGAACATGTTCAAAAATGTTTTAATATTAAGATTTAAAGCGGTCTTGGGTTTTTGTCGGTTTGGGGCACACCTGTGAAATTTGTGCAGGTTCCGACTCCACATGCATGCCCATGCCCCCACACCCCAGGGCTGGGGCATCAGTTGACTAGGCTGTTAGGCCTTGCAGTACCACAGTTCTCAAGTTTGCCTGTTCTGTGCTTTGCCTGGACTCAGGGATGGGGGAGCACATTAACATAAAGGTAAAGGGACCCCTGACCATTAGGTCCAGTCGTGGCCGACTCTGGGGTTGCGGTGCTCATCTCGCTTTATTGGCCAAGGGAGCCGGTGTACAGCTTCCAGGTCATGTGTGCAGCATGGCTAAGCCGCTTCTGGCGAACCAGAGCAGCGCACGGAAACGCTGTTTACCTTCCCACCAGAGTGGTACCTATTTATCTATTTGCACTTTGACGTGCTTTTGAACTGCTAGGTTGGCAGGAGAAGGGATCAAGCAACGGGAGCTCACTCCGTCGTGGGGATTCGAACCGCCGACTTTCTGATCGGCAAGTCCTAGGCTCAGTGGTTTAACCCACAGCGCCACCCGCGTCCCTTCCCTAACATACGTAGCACAGCATTAAAAAAAAAGTAAGAGGAGCCTTGTATTAGGCCAGTGGTTCTCCCCAACTTTTTTCTTTCGGCCACAGCATTGGCCAGTGGCTCACCTAGTCCACTATTCTGGTCTCACCGTGGCCAAACAGATGCCTTTGGAATGCCGAACAAGCAGACCTTGAGCGCAACAACAAACTCCCCACGTGTGATTCTGAGCAACTGTCACTCAAAAGCATACAGAATCCGACAGCGGGACATGGGTGGCGCTGTGGTCTAAACCACTGAGCTTCTTGGGCTTGCCGATCAGAAGGTCAGCGGTTCAAATCCCTGCGAAAGGGTGAGCTCCCATTGCTCAGTCCCAGCTCCTGCCCACCTAGCAGTTTGAAAGCACATCAAAGTGCAAGAAGTTAAACAGGTACCACTCCGACGGGAAGGTAAACAATGTAGAAAGACCTATATTGGCTCCCAGTACGTTTCCGAGCACAATTCAAAGTGTTGGTGCTGACCTTTAAAGCTGTAAACGGTCTCGGTCCAGTATATCTGAAGGAGCGTCTCCACCCCCATTGTTCTACCCGGACACTGCGGTCCAGCTCCAAGGGCCTTCTGGCGGTTCCCTCACTGCGAGAAGCCAAATTACAGGGAACCAGGCAGAGGGCCTTCTCGGTAGTGGCGCCTTCCCTGTGGAACGCCCTCCCAACAGAGAACAACTACCAGACTTTTAGAAGACTTCTGAAGGCAGCCCTGTTTAGGGAAGCTTTTAATGTTTGATATATTACAGTATTTTAATATTTTTTTGGGAAGCCGTCCAGAGTGGCTGGGGAAGCCCAGCCAGATGGCGGGGTATAAATAATAATAATAATAATAATAATAATAATAATTATTATTATTATTATTATTATTATTATTATTATTATTATTCCGTGCTCTCCGGTTTCCATCACAGTGTTCCGTTGTGCCAGAAGCGGTTTAGTCCTGCTGGCCACATGACCCGGAAAGCTGTCTGTGGACAAATGCCGGCTCCCTCGGCCTGAAAGCGAGATGAGCACCGCAACCCCATAGTTGCCTTTGACTGGACTTAACTGTCCAGGGGTCCTTTACACATTCTGTCAGTGGAGGTAGAACGCACTATGCTGATAGCTGTTGCTGCCTCTTGTAATGCATATCAGAGTTGCAAATCATGTTCTTAGGGTATGTTCCTGGTCCAGATGTGGCTTCCTAGGAGGTACCATCTCTGTTACCACCCTTAGAGTTGAAAGGGGAAATCTCATATGGGGCATCAGACCTTGTAGGTGGGTCACCTTAGTTGCGGAGTGTTTTTTTATATATATGCTGCCCCTCTGCCTTTTTCTACAAAGTGGTACTGTAGTGAAACTAGTTTCTGACCTTAGTGTATTATGGCTCTAGAATCAACACTGTGCAAAATGACTGTGGGGCCACTGCAGCCAAGCTTCCAGTGCTATTGATTTAGGTGGGAGCATTGTAGAATTGTAGAGTTGGGAGGTTCATCATTCTAGAACAACCTGCTGCAATGCAGGAATGCTAAGCATGTTCAGGGGCCAAGCTGGAATCGCATGCTGGATTTCAATGTCAGATGTCTAAGGAGCAGGAGGAGGAGGGAGAGAATTGGAGGAGACAGATAAGATTATCCCTTTGCCTGGCTACCCAGCTGCACATTTGCACCAGCTGAGGCAAAGAAAAAAGGTCTAGGGGACCAGAGTTCAGGAGACAAGTGATGGAGGGGCAGGAAGGTCAATCACTGCTCCTCTCCCCTTAGCTTTTTAGCCGTTCAGCAGAGATCCAGGTTATCATCAGCAGTTTCTGAATTCTAAAAGCTTTCATTTGGCACCAATGTGATTTCTACGTTGTCTTTCCATAACCATCGCATAATTGGTAGGTGGCTTTTCCTGCTTCGTTTCCTAGATATGTCATTTATTGAGGCATGTCTCCGGAACAGAGCCGCTGGAAATTACTTGTCTACATGCAGAAGACACTTTTCACGTGACGGGGCCTCAGGTAGGTGTGATTTTTACCTTGCGGTGTTGAAAGAGATGTTTTCAAGGCAGACCTGTGTTTGCGGTATCTCATTTTGGACACATCCAGCTTTAGAAACAGCACAGCTAGGAGGCATTGAACTGCTGTGCCATAAGCTTTTGGGTGATAACCACTAGCAAGAGCTTAGCCTCTATCGCTGCTGCAGATTATCATTTTTCCTGTATCAAATTGAGGAGTTCTGATGTTACCTTTTAATCAGTCCACCTGCTCATCAGTCATTACACATTCAAGCTGATTTCCTTCATCTAGCAGATCAGATTAAATGGATTTATACAGTGGTACCTCGGGTTACGTACTTAATTCGTTCCGGAGGTCAGTTCTTAACCTGAAACTGTTCTTAACCTGAAGCACCACTTTAGCTAATGGGGCCTCCTGCTGCCGCCACACGATTTCTGTTCTCATTCTGAAGCAAAGTTCTTAACCTGAGGTAATACTTCTGGGTTAGCGGAGTCTGTAACCTGAAGCGTATGTAACCTGAAGCGTATGTAACCCGAGGTACCACTGTATTAATGTGCATCAGTATTACTCCCAGTCTACATGGACTTTACAAAAAGAGACCAATTTAATATCTCTTTTTCTATTTCACTATCTCTTAGTTCCTTTCGTATAGTATGCCATATTTTTAAGCGGCATCCTTTTGCAGCTGTGAACAGATTCTATTCCAGCTCTTGGCACTCCAAACTAGTGATGTTAAATTCTCAAGAATAATCCTTTGAAGAATATTCTCGATTAATGAGAATATTAAAGAATTTTCATTTAAAATAGGAGAATATTCATTTTAATGCATTGAAAATGATATAATTTTAATGCGCTTTAAACCTTTCTAAGGTGATGGCACCAGTAATTGTCATGTTAAGATTTGGTATAACGAAACTCAGTAGCTAAATCATATTTTATTCTTCCATTAGAACATGTACGTGTTATAGGACAAGTCAAAAAATACAATTGGCATGTTAAGGTTTGATACAAGTAAATTCAGTAATAGGCTATCTTGTGCTTCTAATTGCTCTAACACCTAATAACTGTTTTGGTGACTAAAACATAGCTTGATCAACAAAACTATATGCATACATATAAAAAAGAAGCCATTAACATTAAATATATTATCATTATATCATAATATATTTCAGCATGTCAGTCTCTGGTAAATGGCACCTTGTACCATTGAATGGCACTGCAAAAACCAGTTACTGGCACTAAATAAAAATATAGAAATGTCAACTGTTTAAATAAAGGCCACTTCGCATGCTGTTACACATAATTGTATAGGCCTAGGTATTTTAAGTGTATAAAGCATTAAAGCTACTTTCTGTAAAAAATAAAATAAAAAAATCACACTGTATGGCCAAGGCTATAGAATTGCTAAGAATAAGATCACACCAAAATAGAAAAAAGGCTATTACATGTAGCTGAAATACATACGAATTCAAATGTTCATCAAATTAAATGAATAGCATTTTTTAAACTAAAAAAATAAAAATGTTTTCTGTAGCTCACATTTCAGAAGTGCCAATGGTGAATGACACAATGCCCAGTAATGTAACTGGATTAAAAAAATAATAATCATTATTCATTACTTAAGCTGGCAGTATCACAGCTTGACTTACTGTTCACTAGATTTTTTAAACGTGGTTTGTAAAACTGGTTCTTACATTAGAATTTACAGTTTGTGGAGAATATTCTCTGGAGAATATTCTCACCTCACATACTACTCTGAACCTCTGAACACACGAAATCCTTTGCAAAGTATTACACTTTCAGCACTGACCCAATCCCATTTTTATTAATCTAATTTGATTTTGCTGGGGTCAAGTACTGGTGGTATAACCCTTTGGAATGATTTTCTTCAGTGTTATAGTAATTTTGCGGTTAACACCCACAGGGAATTCTCTTCACAGAGAGGAGAAAGAATACATACCCAATCTGTAATGGACCATACTGGAAGGCCAGAATTTAGACTTGCTCTGCACAAATGAGGCTACTTTACACCAATCAGACCATTGGCTCATGCGTCCTGATACTGCTTTCTATCCAAAGCGTTGGCAAGTTGTCCTTGCTGCAAATCCTCTGTGCTAAATTCTATGTGAATTCCATATTAGATAGATTTCATGAACATCTGAGTAGCAAAATTGTTTTGGGACAAAAGGGAATGTTAGTTTTAGGATCATTTTTAGTAACCAGTGTTCCACAGGTGCAGTATAGTTTACGTGGAACAACATCTGGGCTCTCATCTGCAGTACTGCACATCTGTGATGTGATAAAGCTCTTCTTACAGACATTCTACCAATTTCGGTGAACCTTTTTTGCCTTTAATATGAATGTATTATGTAAATTAGTAATAATCTGTGAAATTGTCGTGATTAATTATATTAAGTGGTTTTTCTCAGTTCACTCAATTTAAGAAAGCTGTTTGTTCAGAACAGTTTTGCACAATGTGCTCCCAATGAATGCCCTTAGTGTTTGCAAAGCTTTGCCAGGCAAATGCTACAGCGGCCCTTTTTAAATACAAATGAGAGGCTGTTTATTCTTTGCCTCTGGGGGTGGATGCTGATTAGCAATTTCTGGTTACATGGCAAGATCTGCTTTGTTTCCTTCAGATAATTTCTGCTGCAGAAACCCTGACGTTGCATCCTTCCAGCAAGATTGCAAAAGAAAATCTGGATGTGTTCTGCGAAGCCTGGGAGTCACAGCTGACTGACATGTCCTTGCTCTTAAGAGAAATCAGTGATGTGTTTGAAGGAAGACGAGGTGAGAGAGCTGTTCTTAGATGCAGACAACCTACTGTCCTTAAATACAAGCTACCAACTTACAGCACACGCGTATTCTGAGTACCCTGGCTGTTATGCAAGATTGGTTTGTGCATCTAAGTTGAATCCTTTATAAGGTCAACAAAGGACAACTTGGAGTCACTTAACATTTTACGCAGCTCCATAGGTACCCTCATATTTGCTACGTTGCAAATTGTGAAGCCTGCAGAGCAAATACGCAGCTCCAGAGGCAGCAGATAAATTGACATGGAGGCCCAGTTGGCAGAGCTTCTTGGCGTATGTCCACTGAGTGTTTAGAAACACGTAATTTACTATTGCATTTATTAGCCCAGCAAACTTTGGAGAACCCATGATGCTGTGCTAGTGTGAAGTAGCTAAATAATAACTCTGAATCAGTCTGGTTTCACCTTTTCAGGGAAAGATTGGCTGTGCTAGCACGTAGCGCTAAACCATGGTTTAGTCTTATGAGGACGAGTTGCAGGGAGCCATGGTCTCAACACGCTCCCTGCTCCATTTGTGTGGCTGGAAGGAGCAGCTTAAAAGACTTTCGTATCTGCTTTAGAGCTTTTTATGATGTCCGTACATGGGGAGACTGCATTTAGTTTTAGCTATGGTGATGATGATGATGATGATGATGTTGGTGTTGGTATATAAAATACCAACATAAATATACAAAATGAGAACACAAAATATATAAAAACAGACCAATAACCCCTATCCAAAGTTATAGAGAAATATTTTTGCCTGGCACTGAAAGATATGTAATGGTTAGTGTGAGCAAGCCAGCTCCGAACCCATAGCTTATAAAGCTGACTTGCTTTCACTAAACATAGTTAATAAAATTTACAGTTTGGACAGAAGTGGAAACTTTTGGCCTCCTCCTTGCAGCTTCACCAACAGGGAGTGGGTGGTATGCAAATCTTAGGCTCACTGTAGCTCACATAATTCTAGCCATGGTTTGTTGTTCACGTGCAAACCAGGCTAACGAGTATGATTTTGAGGCTGAGCATTTTGTAAATTCGGGGTTCCTTGAATCTGACAAGGAGCGTCCCATAAGTCTGGTGTGATCATGCTCACAGTTAATGCTTTAAAAGAAGTGAGTTTGAGCTTCGCACCTCAAGGAACCCTATCTCTTTGGATTGGACAACTGAGGAGCCCCTGCTAGTCAGCCTTGGAGCTCCTGCACGTTGCATAGGATTCTGGGGGATGTTCCTGGGTGCATTTTCACTTCTTGGGCCTAGCAGTTGCTCCCTGTTAATTGGGGTTATATTGTATGATGTACCCTGCAGTTTCTCCCAAGGCTGCGTTTTGCAAGGAGGGCTTTTTAAAGTAGCTTGTCCAACACTGAGGAGCCCTGATAAACCTTTGAAAGAGCTCCCGGGTGGTATAGTTTGAAAACCATTATTTTAGAGGGATAAATGTTATACAGTGAGAGTACTTTATAGGTTTTGCTTTTTATGGAGATGCAGCAATAAACTTTCAAGCATTAATTTCAGGAAATGCTTAGTAATACAAAACAATGGAAACATTTTTTTTGCGAGGGGGTTGTAAAGAGACGCCTTTCTTTCTTTCTGTCTGACCTAAACTGTCCAGTGTTCTTGCAAAAGAAACACCCTTTTATTTCTGTACTGTCTGCTCTCATTCTGTTCGCTCCACAATGTAGTGAATGTAGCTATTTGATTTTTAAACTGCTATCCTTTCTGCTTGGATGGGATCTCTCTGATGACTCTACGCAACTTTTGGCCTATTTTCTGTGGTGGGTAAGTCACCTGGTATTTGTATGGCATGTAGAAAAGAAACTGTGAAAGAGCAAATCTCTCTCTTAATGTCTTGCCCGAGGCGTTGTGCAGTGTTAATTTATCAAGAGACTTCTCATTTCTAAGCATAATTTTAATTTTCTTCAGATAAGTTTAATTCCAGCTTTTCAGTTTTATGGAGGGTTTCGCCCACTGAATTGTGCCACACTTCATTTTATAGAAATGTAGCATCTGATGTATTGATTCAGTTGTGTGTTTTATGGAAAACTCAGGGCAAAGAAATTAGGTTTGATATTAGAGCAAAACCCGACATACAATGGTAGCTTTTACTGCAGAGTGCCAAAGGGGAAGTCTGTGTTTAGTCTTTTATCCTCCATAGTTTCCTATTGCATTTCTGCTAGCAGGGCCAAGATCTAGAAGTGTCCTAACCAGTGCTTTTTTCTGGGGGGAGGAATACCGCTAAACATTTTGTGAATCTTTCTACTTTTGTCCATTTACTGCATTTATTTTCCCTGATTAGAACTACAAAATGGTGGTTTTCTTGAGTCAAAATGAGAGTACCCCTAAACATTTTTTAGAAGAAGAAAAAAAAGCACTGGTCCTGACTATCTTGGACTTGTATACCTGTGAAGGTATAGGAACTGTGAAGTGTGGCTGGAAGCAGAAGCCATATGGAAACAGAGTTCACAGCAATGGAGAAGATCCAATTGTAGCTTCTGCTTCAATACTACATCAGCCTTCACCCATAGTGACAAATACAAGTAGGCTTCCTCCTAGGTTGCTGTAGGGCAGGATGCCTTAGCAGTTCTGTAGAAGACGAATTTCAGCAAGCGCAGCTTTTCTGCAGCACTACAGCTGCAGGAAGGGACACGGGTGGCACAGTGGGTTAAACCACAGAGCCTAGGACTTGCTGATCAGAAAGTTGGCGGTTTGAATCCCCGCGATGGGGTGAGCTCCCATTGCTCGGTCCCTGCTGCTGCCAACCTAGCAGTTCGAAAGCACGTCAGAGTGCAAGTAGATAAATAGGTACCACTCCAGCGGGAAGGTAAACGGCGTTTCCGTGCACTGCTCTGGTTCGCCAGAAGCAGCTTAGTCATGCTGGCCACATGACCCAGAAGCTGTACGCCGGCTCCCTTGGCCAGTAAAGCAAGATGAGCGCCGCAACCCCAGAGTCAGTCACGACTGGACCTAATGGTCAGGGGTCCCTTTACCTTTACAGCTGCAGGACAAGCAGTTGCAGCCTGCCAAAATTATTCCCTTTGTGCAAAGAGCTCTTTTCCGAAGCTCCCAGTTAAGTTCTCTACAGCAGAGCTCTCTTGCATCCTTAGCATAATGATTGATCCTGTCCAGGCAGGAGGACAACTTTGATGTCCTGCTTGGAAGTTTGAAAGAAGAACTGTGCATTACCCAATCTGGCGGGCTAGTGCTGCAAAACAGCCATTTGTCACTATGCATGCTTTGCTTGTTAACAATGGGAGAAGTTTCCCCCGATCCTTCTGAAATGGGTATCTATTCCTGTTTGTCCCATGGTGGGTCATTGGATCAAATAGATATTTACAAAAGAGAAAGAAATGGCTTGAGGAATATGAGTGAGTGCTCTTTGGATATGCCATAGTGAACAGGAGATTGTGTTCCTATTTCACCTGTTTTGTCTCATTTCTATTCCTGAAGTATATTTAAAAGAACCAGAAGCACATTCGGGACAAGCTTCTATTTTGTCCTTTTGCTGCCTCGGGTCCATCTGTTGGGATCTAACATTGTAGTTCTGAAACTGTTGGAAGTCACATCAAGAAGACTAATCATAGTCCGCAGAGGCATTGCTAGATATTTAACACCCCTGATGATCCCTGTCTTTTAGGTGGAAGGAACTATTTCCAACTCATAGAATCAGATTTCTGTTGGAATTATTGACTCTTCATCAAATCCAGAGTAGTGTTTTCCCATGTCGAACGCAATGGCTGCAATCCAGAGAGAGAATTGGTCATGTTGAGGTTCCACTGAAATCAGTGGGGAAAGTTAATATATTCATCTTTAAGTTCCATTAATTTCAGTCTGAATCTTAATGGACTGAGGCTCAAAGTGTAAAGGACAAGATGTTGTGTCTCCTAACTCTGCAGTGAGCACACACAAGAAAAATGTGACCGGTCAAATCCTGCTTCCCATAACTATAGGGACTATTTCATACTTAGTAACAAGCACAATTTTTGCTTAAAATTCGAAGCAGGTCTAAGCATTTGTCCCAGCTGACTCAGATGCACATTGCCCTAGAACAGGCATGGCCAGACTTGGCCCTCCAGCTGTTTTGGGACTACAATTCCCAACATCCCTGACCACTGGTCCTGTTAGCTAGGAATGGTGGGAGTTGTAGTCCCAAAACAGCTGGAGGGCCAAGTTTAGCCATGCCTGCCCTAGAAGAAGAGAATATCAGTTTTCTTTCTAAACCCAAAGCACACCTCTCCAGTTTAGGAGTGAGTAATGTCTAAATGCCCTTAAACTTTCCATGTTGGCACAATGTTGTTGCACTTTAAATTATATTGTATGAAATTGCCAATGGAATGTTTGCTATAATTTCATAGCAAACTTAGAAAATATTACATACTATGCATTTATATTTTTTTGTGCATTTATGAAATGGCCTAAATTTTGCCCTCAAGGAGAATGGGGGAGAGGGGTAGAAATCTAAACCAATTTGCAACCTTTTGACTTTTCCTACCGGAGCAAAGTGATTACTTGGCATTCAAGGAAAAATTCAATGCAAAACTTGAACCTGGGCGTGATTTATGCCCTTCCCCTTTGTATTTGCAGGGTAATACAGAGTCATGTGTATGTGTCCCCATTTGGCAACATCCACAAGTTGTCACATGCTTAAAAGAAAATCCACACAACCAATTTATTATGTAAATATTGAGGGAGGAAAATTAACCTGCAGTACTTCCATCTCACAAATTCTACAGGGACCTGGTTCAGCCAATCACAGATTATTGTGAATGAGCTGCATGAGACTTCGTCTTGCTCTTTCCCACTGCCCACATAATTTCCGAGAGATGGAGAGAGAAAGCTTCTGTTCCCACTTTAGGACAAACCACAGTTCTTTGATGTGTATGGGTTGTCAAAGCCAGTTAATGCATACAAACTGCTTTCTAAAACCACAACTGGTCTTGGTTTGTTTTAACTAACTGCGGTTAGACTATAGCACAGCCTCTGAAAGCAACAGGGAACTTTGCTTTTCTCTAAAGTGAAAATGGAATATCTCTCTCCTCTTCTTGCTCCTAGGAAAGGAGGGATTGTATCTGAGGCTCACACAGGCTTGGCCACAGTCATCTTAAAAATGGTTTAGATCCGTGGTCCGCTAGATGATGTTGTAGTCCCACCAGCATGGCCAAAACCCAGTGATGGTTGGAGTTGTTGCTCAACAACATTGCTACCCAACCCTGATATGTTGAATCGAATCGAGCCTGTTAGTTGGCCTGCCGTTTATATATCATGTGGCGGAATTAATAAGTACCACGGGGTAAGGACCTAAATTAGGCTTGCATAGCAAATTTGTCTTGAAAGAATGTAATGAAACACCCTTCCCCTCCCTCCTTATGAATTGTTTGTTTCATGTATTTGTTTATCAGCCAAATTATGTTGTGGCTAGGACCTACAACGTAGCTCTGATTCTTAGTTTAAACTTAGTATGAATAACGTTATCTGGCCTTGTTGGAAGCTGCAGCAAGTCAGCACTAGGAAAAAGCTGGATTCAAACACAGCAGAGGACATAGCACTGCCAAAGTGAAACGCTTTTAAGTCCCATTGACTTCTTAAGGGTGGTTTTCAGCACGTGTCTTAATTTTTCCATTCAGATTAATGGGATTGAATGTGTTTAACCAGGTCAATATGGCTTTTGTCTTGAAAGCAGCAGCTGGCATTAGTTTCCAATTCAGCATATTAAATTGGGTTGTTGTGGCTTGGTGTTTTTTGTTTTTTTAAAAAAGAACAAATTTATGCTCAGTGACAGAACAAAATATTTCACTCTATGGATTTATACAACATAAACTTCCTGGGTGTTCTCTGAATTCTTTTATCACAAAATTGAGCCTGCCTTCGCCATTGCTAGAGAACAACAACAACAACCCAATAGTGGCATTCTAGATAACAGGAGGAAACATCCCTTAATTTCTTTGATAATAATTAAAGTTGCAATTAACACTTCAGTTTGTTCTTGTCAGGAAGATAGCTAGGCTTATATACTAAGTGGACTGAAAGTTTAGCGGGCTAGTCCCCTCCACCTGCCCCTTAATTTACAATCTTTATATTTTTTACGGTAATGTAATTTTTTAAGCTGTCACTTTACAAAGTGGGGGATGTGATGGGAAAGGTATGTTTTTGATGTCTGCGAAGCAAACGCTCTCTGCTTTTTGGTGATGGTTAAAGACTGAAGAGCAATCAAAATGTGCTGGACACTTTCTAATAAACCAAGTGTATTTTTACAACGAACTGCTTGGCTCCAATCTGATTTGTGTTTTCTTTCCTTCGTGGGAGAAGCCGGAGTGCCGTGGGCTCTATTTCAGCAGCGACTCCGCAACTCCCTCGGCTGCCGCCACCCCTGTTGAAATGTTTCAGCTTCCTCCTCTGTCTCAACCACTTCAATCTTTCCACTCTGCTTTCTCTTTGCCAGACATTCTGCCCTTTCCTCATATCATGTTGAGGGACTCTCATCCTTTGATTGACAGTAGCCAGGGGTGAGTGAGGGTACCATGAAGTACTTGGAAGACTGAGCTGGACTGATCTTTGGACTCAGCCACAGTGGCGATGCCTCAGCCACCCCCTTGTTGGAAATAACTCACACAAGGACGCAGATATTAGGTTTATGTTATTGGGCAAATTTTGGCCACAACTTTATTGAATTACAGAATGTGAGCGGTATTGGCTTAGGCATTGATTGGACCCAACTATATTTGAGTCCTGCCCGCTGTGCAGGAAGTCCAGTAAGGGTAAGCCACCGGTAGGGGGAGCCCTGTCGATGCGAACCAACTCCAGCTCCCCCTGGTGTTCCTGTCGGGGTCGTGTCAAGGCCTTAGCCCCCCAGCCGGGCTTCAGACTAGATCAACACGCCCGGATTCCTTTAACGGAATACCCTTAAGCATGAAGGGGCAGGTGATGGCCACACCTCTCCTTCCCTACACAAGGTCAAACAAATGCCTAACCGCATCCCTAACAAAGTTGGGATGATTGCTACAAGGTAGGCAAAAACCAAGTGGCCAGTGCCAATTTACCAAGTGGAAAAATTCCTACCAGGACCCTCGGACGACCAAGGCGACCAACCGAAGTCCATAGCAAGGCCATAGCCTAACCTGAAAAATAGGGAGGGAGGGCGGGTGATTGAGGAAGCGAACCAAAGAGGAAGTCCTCTGGCTCGCTCCTCGGCCCCGGCCACGCTCCCCCGGCCAGCGGATTGGCTGGCTGGGCTCTGACGTGGCCGGGATCCCCCAGGCAATGGGGGACAAAGTCCCCTGCCCCCGGTGGGGAGTGGGTGGCCACGTGGTCCACCGCAACTCCTCCCCACTGGAAAGTGGAGTGGATCTACCACCTAGTAGAGCAACATCTGAATTGCATGGCCTGGGATAGTCTCTCCAGTCTTCTGTACATGGGTTGGTCCAGCAGACCAAATTGCTTGACTTGCTCCATTGCTTGCCCTCCATTCTGTTGCACAGAAGATGATAGATCATGTCACAGATCTTACAGATCCTCTCCGTTTTTGTGGGCATGAATGGGCTTTGTGCAGAGGGCTTGTAGCACATGAGATTATCTGTACTTTGGAAGGGTTGTATGCCAAACCTTCCTCTCTAATAGAGCACCTCCTGGAAAGCATGTCTCAGCCACGTCGGTGGCTAAACTTTTAAGGAGTACAGTCGTACCTTGGTTCTCAAATGGAATCCATTACGGAAGTCCATTCGACGTTCGAAAACAAAAGCGCGGCTTCTGATTGGCTGCGGGAGCTTCCGGCACTCAATCGGAAGCCATGTCAGACGTTCGGCTTCCAAAGAACGTTCGCAAACCGAAACACTTCCTTCCAGGTTCGTGAGCCAAAACGTTCCGAGTCACAAGGCGTTCGAGAACCAAGCTACGACTGTACAGCATTTCTGGATCCCAGTATAACTAGCTATTTTACTAGCATGCTAACACTGATTGTGACTCTCCAGATAATGCCACTCCAAATACTATTTTTTAATCACCTTGGGGTATGGCATGCAGTTGGTTTTGCTAGCAGATCTCTCCATTCTGTGACACTCACAGCAGGTCAGATGTTAATTAGATGTGTGTTTAAACTTTTCTGGTTTGAACGCCAAGCTTTTTTGGGCCACCCAGGTGCCATCACAATCCTCTGAATAATGCTTATGTGGACATACAACCACCTCACCCCTCCTTGAAAACTACTGGTGTAGGGCAGGAAAGACAAATAGCTGAGATGTTATATCAGAAATTACCAGGAGAAAGGCACACTCCCAACTCATTTCTGCACTTGCTTGTGTGATGTAGGCGTTCTTTGCCCCATGAAATAGTTCCCTCCCTCTCCTTGGGCATTCAGAAAGGTATTAAAAGATTTTAGAAAGAATGTCGTTGAAAAGGAAGGGTGCCTACTCAACGTGCCAGGTCTTCAAAGAATCAAATTTAAGCAGTAGCAGAATTCCCCTTTTATATACTGAAAGCCATGGCAGAATCTGTGAAGAGGAATTGTTAGAGGTAGGTGGCTCTTTTCTTTAAAAATATATTTTTTTTAAGCCTAAAGAAATGAAAGACTAAGTCTGAGGTGTGCGTGAAAGCTACATGACAAATTTTAATGTGTTGTTCTTAGGAGAGAAGCGTGTGTACCTGTCACTGCCCAGGCCGGGGGTAAGTTCACTTTGGTGGGGTTGCTGCATTTACCTTTTTTCCCATACACTAAAAATTAATTTGCTCCATTCCACATACCTCCTCCTTATTTGCCACTGTGCTCTAATTTTTAAAAATCTAGTTTTCTTTCGCCCCCTTACAGAGGGTTAATGAAAACCTCATATTGCCATCCTGGCTATAGAAGGTAGTTTTCTTTGAGGAAGCAGCAGTAACTAAACAAAAAAGAAAGTTGGGTAATCCTTTCCCCCGCCTTCTCAACTGCAGGGCTTTGCCTAAGACGGGCCAGCAAACTTTTTCAGCAGGGGGCTGGTCCACTATCCCTCAGACCTTGTGGGGGGCCAGAATATTTTTTTTGGGGGGGGGAATGAACGAATTCCTATGCCCCACAAATACCCCAGAGATGCATTTTAAATAAAAGCACACATTCTACTCATGTAAAAACACGCTGATTCCCGGACCATCTGCGGGCCAGATTTAGAAGGCAGTTGGGCCGGATCCGGCCCCCGGGCCTTAGTTTGCCTACCCATGGGCTAAGACCCCTGTAGTTCAGTTCATGACATTGCCTACTGAAGTCAGTATGTAATTGCAGGTGATATAGGAGACTCTGTTTCGTACCTGGAGAACTTCTGCCAATTAGAATTGACAGTTTTGCGCTAGATTTACTCACATATTTAAAAATCTGAAATTTTAGCAACAGCCATGGGTCACTTCTATCGTGTTCAGTGAGCCCATAAGGAAGGGGTTTTAAAAAGCAGGAAGTCCATGAAAGGAGAACAGCAGTTGGTTCATTCCAACACTGACCCAACAACATAATCCTTCATTGAATTCAATCATTCTGAGTCTGGGGTTGGAGGGAAGAGCTTTATTGAAAAACAGCACACATTCTTGGTAATTCACGTGTTGACTCCATTCCTCATCCCTTTGATGGAATAATAGTAACGCTGGAAGCAAATTCCATTCGGTAAACCTTTTCTTTTTTCTCTTAATAGAAGCATAATGCAAACATGAAAGCCTTAAAGCCAGTCAGGCTTGATAGCGAGGTAAGATACTACTTCTTAATCCGCTAGTACAATTTTTCTGTACTGTAGTTGTGAAGCTGAATAGTGTATTAAGCAAAAAGGAAGTAACTTTTATCACTTGCAGGAGCAAATGAAACTTGGGAAACTAGGCTTGGAACTGCATAAACTGACAACGCGCATCGACGCTGAGATGGAGAAGTGGGACGATCCTGAAAACGAGATTGTACGGCATGGGCAAGGCCTGTCTAGCATGGCCTATTCTATGTTTTTATTTACAAGGTAAAAACAAAAGGGTCAGGGAGGGAGGGAGGAATATTAAGGGGAGAATGGTTTGAAGAAGAAACCATGGTTTGAAGTAATATTATGAAGAGAACCGGCCATGGTTTGAAGAAGAAACCATGGTTTGAAGGAATATTCTGAAGAGAACCAGTTTGAGGAAGCTATTTTTGTTAGCCTTCATCTTTCTGCCCTTCCCTTGCCAAACTTGACACTGTATTATCGTTGGGGCTGGGACCTCTCTTTGCTCATGTTAATTTGAAGGCTAAACAAGAAATTACACTAAACATGCGGCTGAACGTGAAAATGGCCACTGTATTCCCTTCCCCTCTCCCTTGTATCATTGAGCGAAAGCTCCTAGAACTTGACTCAGATTATAATGTTCTTTTTCTCCACAATGCTGGCAGGCAGGCAGGGAAAGGGGATGGCAGACGTCATAATATTTCACAAGCCCTACTTTGATGCTATAAAGGGACAAAGGGAGCTAAATGCACCGGTGGTGCCTTTTGCAGCAGATGAATATTCAGCATAGTGCCATTGTGTGCAGTGATTATGCTGTGTAAAAATATATACATTACAGCCTTTTGGTGTTGAAGTATAGCGCGAGCCATCTGGCTGCAGAAACGACTGCCTAGGACAGAAGCTTTTTAGGGGCATTAATGAAATACCACGCAGTCCTGTCAGGTGGTTCCTAGGATCTCTTGCAATGTTGTAGGGGATGTTGTGGGACTGCTGAGTTGCATCTAAGATAAGGTTACCAGATTTTTTTCAAAGAATCCGGGGACACTTTTTTTTTTTTTGAAAAAAGGGGAAAAAATTAAAAATAAAGAAGTAATATCTTCTCTTCTGTAGTCTCCTCTGTCACGCGGCCTTCCTCTGGGCCTCAGACTGCTCTCTTGGAGAGCTAGCCACCATGGAGTAGGCTCAGGTCAGGCCTGGGCTTGGCCACGTGTCCTTGCCCTCGCTGTGCTCTCCTACCTCTCCTCCTCAGTGGCAGCGGCGCAGCAGGGTCAGGGCTGCCTTCTTTTTTCTCCTTCCTCTTTCTCCCTTTTCCTTCTCCCTTTTCCTTCTCCTCTCCTCCTTCTCACTGCGTGAGCTCTGGGGGTTTTACTGGCCCCGGAGCGCCACTGGGCAGTTGGCTGGGTGGCCAGATGCTCTCACTCCCAGCTCAATTTGGGTCGTGCAGGGGGGTCAGCAGTTCCCCCAGTTGACGCGCCGGGTGTCCCCGGTTCCCCCTTGGCAGCGGCAGACTCAGCAGCCCGAAGCCAGCCTGGTAATGCAGTTGGCTCTGGCTGGCTTCAGGAGCTGCTCGCTGCCATGACACCCGCCATTTTGCCTCGTCGGAACTCCCCATATGATGTGTCTTGCTTGTTGAACTAATCACGCAGCATTCATTCCCTACTAATAAATCGACAACACTTAAAATATAAATTCCAGAACATTAAATGAAATCCAGGGACATTCCGGGGACGGATTTTGTTTGGGGACAGATTTGTAAAGCCGGGGACTTTCGCTGGGAAACGGGGACCTCTGGTAACCATAATCTAAGAGTCCCCCCCCCCCCGCAGCATTGAAAGAGATCCCAGAAAGCTTGTCTTGCTGAACCCCCCCCCATCCCCACTTGTGTGTACTTGGTTTTGTATCCTGGGGAAGGCAGCCATCAGCCAAGTCTGAGAAGTGTCTGGACGGCATTTTTAAGGTCACTGCTCTTTCCTCTTCTGAACACTAGCAAGACAGGAAAAACTTTTTTTATTATTAAAAAAACTCATTACACTGGCCTTCCATGTTTCACCCTTAGCTGAAATCTTACTTTGCACCTTCAAGTTAAGTAACCTGGATGTAGTTACAGCAAAGACAGCTCGTTCTCATGTCGCGAGGGATGTTTCGATAAAAAACAAAAAATCACTGTGCTCCTGTATCTTCAGCCAAAGCGATGCCCAAGTCTGGAGCAGAACCGAGAGATTGAGCTGTTTTCTCCTTGGCAGAGTCTATTCTGGGCCACTCAAGCACAGACAGGGAAACTCCCGAAGTTGTCAGACTTGCAACTCCAATCAGTCCCAGCCCAGAATAGCGAGAGTTGCAATCCAACACCTGGAGGACCACAAGTTGCCCACCTCTGAACAAAATCTTCAGCTTCTCTGTCCCAGCCCTCCAGAGCCCTAATCACAGGGTTTTGTAGATTAAACAGTCTTTAGTGTGTTGGAATTGTTATTATCATTATTATTTCTCTCTCTCTCTCTCTCTCTCTCTTCTTTAGAGGAGAAGGGCTGCTGAAAACCACTCAGGATTTATTTCAGCAGTCAGAGGTAATGAACAAACCAAAAGAGAGTTCGCAAACTACTTTCAAGATGCTGTCAGCAAAATGTTTTAATTAATTCCTGGAACAACATGAGGTCCTGTTAGCAAAAACACCGAGCAATTAAATCATGGGGCCTTTGGGTTGCCTAATGAATATAGCACTTTTTGTCTAGGTTAATATTTTCCCTAAATCTTATTCCTCTTAGGTATCATTTATCGGTGGGGGAAATCTAATAAGTACATTTGTATGTATCTTGAGGGTTTTTTGTTTTTTAAAAAAAGGATTTCCGTATATGTGAACTGTGTATTGATTTTAAATTTTGGAGCGGAGAAGAGAAGTGGGTTTGCTTCATTCACCCCCAAGCTGATTTTTAATCTTTCCTCCCAGTTTTATTCTGGTGGGAGACAGTAAGAATATTGCTGTGTTGCCTCACATATATATATATCGTTCAAACTATGGACATGTGACCCTGGATATACCCGTGCCTCCATTTCTCTCTCGGAGCAGGTCTTTTCGAGTCTGCAGGTCAGGATAGGCTACAAGGAAAAGGGAGGGGATTGCAGACAGCCAGTGGATGTATTATTAAATACATACACACACTCTTACACCAGTGTATTTATTTTAAGTGAGCTCTGTCTCTTAAACAACAGTATTTTAAAGTGTATTCCTTTTGAGCTGAATTTGACTTGTTCAATCACCAACAGGTTTTTAGGTCTGTTGTTGAGAGTAGGACCTCCCCTCGTCTCGTGTTGACTGTTCTTTACGTTTGCATGTAACTTCTCCCCTTTCTGTCTTAGGCCTTTGCTGCAGAAGGACTAAAGCTCGCCTCGGCTCTCCTTGCGTTTTCTAATCAGGTACCGTACAAATTCCAAATATATAAAAAAAAGTTGCGTTTAAAAATTTCTGTTCTTGATGCTTCCATGCCTGGTTTCTAGTCTTTTCCCCTTATATAAATTCTGTCATGTTTAGCTCTCCTATCCATAGCTGTCAACTTACAGATTTGAAAATAAGGGACCAGCAGCCTTGAAAATAAGGGACCAGCAGCCAAAATAAGGGACCTGCAGCCTCACCTGTCCCAGGCACTCCAGTCTTCCTGTCCTCCTGCAGTCTGGTCAAACTCATGCTGGTAGCTTTGTAACCAGAGGTTCAACTGAATAGAATCTGAATCACATGCACCACAAGGCCTATGCAGCCTCAACTTAAGATGGCTCCCCGGCCTGGCTTTGCACTGCAAAGTTTGCAGCAGCACGTGCAACAAAATGGCGTCCAGCATTCAAAACGCCCCTCAGCTTTCATTAACTAGCCACACACAAGGCATGCAAGCTCCACCACCCCCCAGTCGTTCTTAGACTTCTTATTGGGTGAGCAACACAGCCAAGCAAAACAGTTGGCGCCTCCCTGGCCGGCAGGGAGGGAGAGGAGCTGCTTCCTTTTAAATTTAAGAGACATCATTTAAGGGACATCCATCAATAAGGGACAGCAGCAGGACATGGCACTGGAATAAGGGACTGTCCCTTCAAATAAGGGACACTTGACAGCTATGCTCCTATCTTAGAGGCATCTATGTGTTTGTTTCAGCTGGAAGATGATGACAAGCCATTGGTTCTACAGGAGATTGACAAAATGGTCCCTGCTTATCAGCAGCTTCAGGTAACAGCCAAAACCCCTGTTCAGGGTAAAACTGCAACTTTCACAAAGGTAAGCTTCTTAATAAATTTTAAAGAGAGTTTTGCCAAATGAACTTGCTTTTTCAATTTTCTCTTTTTTGTAGTCGAAGGAAGAAAACCTAGTGTTAATCATGCTGAGAGTAGACTCAGTGAAATCAGTAAGCCTGCTTTGAGTATGACTAATGTTGAGGATCACACATATTATTTAGTTCTGTGTGTTGAATAGAGCAGGCAGAGGTTGCATGGTGCTATTATGTCGCTAAAATTAGCCGGGTCTCAACTTGGGAGGCCACTTTACACTTATACGGTGATGCTTAAAAACAAATCGTAGCCAAACAAGTCAACGGTCTTCTGGAAACAAATGTGGTGCTCCAAAAAGTTTCCTTGTTCCAACAAAGAAATAGGGGTCCCAGATTTTTAAAAAGCAAGCACAAATCCTGTTACCCCATCAGCACCTTGTAGAATGTATGCTCAGGCCTGTTTTAAAAGCATGTCTAATGTAACACAGATACCATGAATTGTCTTCGTTTTAAGCTTGCTACAAAGTATTCAGCATATTGCTTGCTTCCCAACCGTAAAGAAAACAAAGATGCCTGTTTTCCTTTCTCAAAAGTAATAATAAATGGTGGGCTGTCTTAAATTTGTGCATTTTTTAAAAGAGAGAGGTTACCTTTTTAAGGACTCGCCAAAACAAAACAAAAATCACCTTTAAGGCATTGAAAAAATGTGACCAGTTCATTGCTTGAAAGCCAGTTCTTTGATTAAAGCCTTTTAATCCAGCCTGCAAGAGAGCAGTTTAAGAGAGTTGGGACCATGCATGTCTTCACGTGATTCTTGTTCCTTGTTCCTTTAATTAAGGCTTATGCAGAACTTCCTACTGGATTGCGCTCTTTATCCTTAAAAGGTGACGGTGGAGGGAAGAAATCGTAGTGGAGTTTGAGCCACTAATGAGTCTTTGATAAAAGTGCGAAAGCAATTTTCATAGGCGGCGTTTCATGAACTCTTTGGTGATGCCCAGATTTACTCTGTGTTTAGGTGGACACGTGCATTCACAAAGCAAAGTATATTCTCGATCTGCTGGCCCACGTTCTTCCACTTAGCTGCAGGTTACTAAGAAAGGTGAGTTGGCATGCACACATCATCTAAATGTAGCAAAATGAACCTATTTCTGGATGGAGCAACAACTTGTATTTATAAATTACGTTTATTGCAGCACAGAGGAGGAAATGACTATCTTAGAGCCCATCATCCCTGGAGGGAAAATGGCCTGCAGACCGTAGCAAGAGAAAGTGGTGGCCTGGCTGGAAGAACAGACGCCTTTGGGATAAAATCCTTGGAACAACACGTAGCATACCTCAGTATTTTGGAGAACAAACCGTTCTAAGGCGCTTTTTGGGAACAGAAAGATTTCCATATGAGAGTTTGTACACTAAGCCTCTCCTAATTGCTTTCTTTTGAGAAAGGTGAAACCAGGATAGAAAAAGCTCTTGTAACCTTTTCACATCTAATAGATGTCACGGTACTTGGCAGTTAACAAAAGCAACACGCAGCTTTAAATGGCTGCATATTTTTGTAAAATGAATACGTTTTTGTCCACTGTTAATATGTACCGCTATTTTTGTAATCCCGTGCATTTATGAATGTCTTACTCTACAACCCCAAAGATGCTGCTATAGATCTTTATGCACATGAACTGGATAGTCTTTTGATATGCTACATGGGGGGAGGACTACTGGTATTTTGTTGTTTGTTTAATAGTCACCACTAAGGACGCTGGTCTGAAAAGAGGTATTGTGGAAGAGTGTTTTTGAAAAGGGAGTAAAAGATGGGACTAGAATCTATCCCCCTCCCTCCTAAAGTGACCTGCAAACAGGTTCTGTTGCCACAGATCCCACTTTTACCTTGAGAGGAGGAAGGGAAAGAGGCAGGTATAGTCTCTTTAGGGGCAAGATTTGGTCCCAAGGTCTCCAAGCTGCTGACCTCTTCTGAAAGCATTTGCTAGTTACAAGAAAGCTTTAAGGATAAAAGCCTTCTGTAAACCTCACTCTTTTTTAAAAAAAAAAGAACACCAAATTTACCAACTTACAAGGCTAAAAATAAAGGTTTTCGTTAGTGCTGATGAAGCCAACCAGTTAAGAGCTTGTGTTTGTCTTGTTTGTTTTTATAGTACGCTCACACAGAGTCAGTAAAATTTGTGTCGTATGCTCTAAGCAATTTTATCAGAAATATCTCCCAGGGAGTTTAGGGAGATTTCCCTCCCTAGTGAGTGAGCTTAGGACTGCAGCTTTAAGTGTAAAATTTGATCCCTCAGTTTTAGGTAGCTAACAAAGGTTATATAATTCCACTTGGAAATAAGTTGTAGCTGTTAAAACCAGTCACTACAAAGAGGGCATTACTTGTTTTGTAGAAACTAAACATTCTTCATTCTTGTTTGAGATGTATGTATGTTTGCTGTAGTTACTGAAGTGCTCTGGTCTGAAGTCTCGCTATTATTCAACCCCTATTTAGAGTCCTGCAAACCTGAGAAACTTAGGCAATGACTGATGTGGCTATGGTTAATTGCTCCTTTTTATTCTCTTACTTTAGGATAAAAATTAGACACTTAATGGCAAAAAGAGAATTCCCAATCTCATTTTACTCTGATGTGCAAAGTATGGAATAAGGGCTTCCCCACCATTTATTTTCTGTCCTTATCACCTGCTGGCCTCTTTTCTTCTGCAACGCCAGTCCTATCCCGAACTCTCAACGGAGGCAAAAAGCTGGTTGGGTAGAAAAGGGGCAAGTGAGGAGAAAGCTTAAGCATCCCACTCAAATTACCATGTGACTGAAAAGGCCATATTAGCTAGTGAGTGTCTAGTCATTGCATTAGCTACCACCCACAATATTTCGCTCAGGTGTACATTTGAACAATAAACTCTTCCAAATAACAAACTTGTTAATGGTAGATAGATGCCACCCTGTCAAGATTTAGTCTTCACTTAATAAAGTAGAGGGTGAAACTGATAAACTATAGATAAACAAAACTTCTGTTGATACTGGAAACACTATTGTATTTTGGCATTCCCCCTTTAAATGCCACAGTCAAAGTTACCGTATTTTTTGCTCTATAAGGCTCACTTTTTCCCTCCTAAAAAGTAAGGGGAAATGTGTGTGCGTCTTATGGAGTGAATGCAGGCTGTGCAGCTATCCCAGAAGCCAGAACAGCAAGAGGGATTGCTGCTTTCACTGTGCAGCGATCCCTCTTGCTGTTCTGGCTTCTGAGATTCAGAATACTTTTTTTCTTGTTTTCCTCCTCCAAAAACTAGGTGCGTCTTGTGGTCTGGTGCGTCTTATAGAGCGAAAAATACGGGTAAGTTCTCTTGAAGTTCCACTGATATCACTGGAGATTTAAGTAATAAGTTGACAGTTTGTTAATAAAAGTGCTTTTTTAAAAAAATTGCTTGCTTGCGCTGAAAAAGAACAAATTCTCAGACCTGTTGTTATTTGAAATTCAAAGCGTTTTTATTCAGTTCTCCTTTCCGGGTTAAGTACGAAAGCGGAGAAGTCACTTTATTGTGGGGTATACTGGAAGCAGTCTCGCTCAGTTCTTGTACCTGCTAGTAAAATGTTGAGTTCTCATTCTGTGCATCTTATCAAGAAACGGAATTAAAGCGTTTTGACAAAACATCTTCGTATTCTTTCTGCGTCAAAAGTCCCTGAGTTATGCTTTTACTTTCTTCAAACTTTGGCAATACCACTGCTATGTACCCATCTGTGGAAGGCTAGAGGGGAAAACATGAGAAGTGAGACAAAAAGTAAGAGAATGCAGAAGAGAAGAGAAGAGCTAAGAGCTAGCTTAAAATTCTGACCTTGGCTTGCAGCAGATTTGGACTGTCCAGAATGTTTTCATTCACCTCTATCAATCTCCCTCTTATACAGCTGCAAAGAATTTCCAGTTTAGTAAACTCTCAAATGGTAGAAGCAGCGCAAGGTAAACAAAACTCTCCTGCTTACCTATATATGGTATACTCTTCTCCATCTGAGCAGAAAATTCGGCACAAAGGGGAAAGTTCTGTTAGGAACTGAGCACCCTGGGGAGAAATGGAGGGTATACAAATTAAGACTCTGAGAAAAGGAAACTCTGCAAGAGCCTGACAGGTTTCATTGCCAGCAGTAAAAGTCCAGGGACCTTGTTTTATTGTTCTGAACAAAAAACTTCTAAATTAAGCAAGATGCCGTTTCCTTCCTTAATGTGGACAAAACTGATAGGCATTAGATTCTGAATGCCAGGAAACCCATGTTCAGATCCAGGGTCCTTTACAAAACCCATTAGGCTGCCAGTATAAACTTACATCTATTGTAACCTGACATTAAGCCTTGGGGAGGAATGATAACATGATTTTTGCTGATGACCCCCTTCTCCTTCAGAGAAATGCTTACAGTGGTGGCCAAGTCAATTGACACTGGGATTAGAAATGGTGGGGGGCCATCTTCTGTGGTCTCTGCAAGCAACTTGTGGTTTGTGGAGACAGTAGACAAAACAGCAATGGATGTGTCTCATTCCTTGTACAGTATGCTAAATTCTGGCTCCAGAGATTCAGAGATTTTCACACACACCCCTCTCAAGACAAGCAGACGACATCATCACACTTCAAGGACAAAGTCTAGCAAGGCCAAAACACTGAAGTTGAAACAGAGCAGAACGGGTAGAGGATGTGGTTTGGAGAGGGTTTTGTGAGAAGATAGAGAGGTTTAGAGAGAGCATGGGTAGGCAAATTAAGGACCAGGGGCGTGATCCGGCTCAATCGCCTTCTAAATCCGGCCTGCGGACGGTCCGGGAATCTGTGTTTTTACATGAGTAGAATGTGTCCTTTTATTTAAAATGCATCTCTGGGTTATTTGTGGGGCATAGGAATTGGTTCATTTTCTTTTTTTTCCAAAATATAGTCCAGCCCCCCACAAGGTCTGAGGGACATTTGCTCTAGGCTCTAGGCCTTGACTTTGTTTCAGTAAACCTGAACTGGCATTTAGTAACTGGCAGCCTGGCCTCCCTCCTTAACGGTAAGGTAACGCCTCAGACTATTCTTGTTCTCCTTCTACCAAGAATATGGGAGGGAATTCAAGCATGATGGATCATACCGACAGTCAGAGACCCTCTTCTTAATGCAATCTAATCTCCCCTAAGTCACAAGAGGAAGCAAGCACCGCAGGTCACTAGGAAAAGGGGGAAGATGGGCTTCTTTCACACAAAATAGCTTCATAACTACATTCGCCAACAATAGGCACATACTATTTTAGTCTATACCATGTTAACCCCTCTCTGTAAGTACCGATAGCCCCCTTACAGATAACAATATTTTAAAAACTCTTCCTTCTCTAAGTCCAGCAGAATTGGTGTTTTTTAAAAAAAGAATTCTTACTAGACAATCACACTAAAGCCAAGTTAAAAAATGGAATGAGACATACCCGTTTAGACTTCCCAGAAACTTTATTTTGCAGCCTGCTGCAGTTGGCACTGATCTGGTAACTAATCCTCTCAATGGATTTTCCTTTTTGAAGAAGAGGATGAGCCTCTGCGAGAGTGACAACACAGATTCTACAAGAAAAGAGGTTAGAACAATGAACTGCTTGGACTTCTCTAGTGCCAACTGCTAGGGAAATTGCTGAATACAGTAATTTATGTTGCTTTGGGAAGTCCCGCTTTCTTATGGATGAGTTACTTCGACGAAGCCAGAAGCCTTCTCAAAACAGTTTTCCAAAAGTACAAAAAATAACCAGTACGAAAATTAGGTAGGGAAACATTTTAAAGTTACAGGGTGTATCTGGCTAAATTAAGCTGCAAAAATTCTTATGTGTAGTAAGCCTATCACTTCTGTTCATAAAAGCAAGTTTTTGCCCTAAAAGGCCTCAATCCAGCGCTGGCTGCAAATAAGTAAGTTAATGCACATCTTATTTAAAACAATACAACGTAGATCAATTGCACCATCCCTTATATGTGCGCCTGACTGCAGCTAATCTCAACTGCCTCAATGTTGAGGCAAGAATCTCTTAATAAGTAAGACCTATTGAGCAAATCCTGCGCTCACTTACTTGGAGTGACACCCCCCCCCCCACTGAACACAAAAGCAGTTCCAAGTTAACATGCAAATAAATGGGCTGCAAAAAAGCTTACCTGTTAGAATGCTGCAATATGCAATGGTCCTCGCATGGATTACCTTTGACATCTGTGGAGGAGGGAATTAACCATCAAATAAATAACTTTCCAGCCAAAAAAACATGCAGAGATGAGGTTGGGTGAAATTAGTTGAAATTATGTAAACACACTTCTTGGCCCAAGAAGCTGACCATTTATGTTTCTATAGCAGGGGAGGCAACAACAACAATGAAGTGTGGCAAGGCTAAAGCCTGGTTGAGAGGGGATTAATTTCAAGAAATGCAGTTGCATACAGTTCTGCTACAATCCTTTTGCTTTTAATTTCATAAAATGTTTAATTTATTAAAAAATGATTGTTAAAAAAAAGAACAACCTCAAAGCGATTTACCAAAGGTAAAACAGTAAAATTAAGAAAATTTCACAACCCTACTGTAAAACAGAGAAAAGCTAAAACACTAAAACATTAAAATTACCGCAACCTCGTAAGAATCTGGGTAGGCCCCAAAAGGAATGCTCTTAGCAGGTGCCAAAAAGGCACCTTCTTGAGTTCAATAAGCAGGGAGTTCCAAAGTGTAGACACTGCCACACTAAACAATCAAGTTCTTGCAAACACGGAATGGGCGTTATGTGTCTTATATTGTTTTTAATGCTGCAACCAGCCCAGGGACTATGGGCTGAAGGGTGCGTAATAAATAAATCAGTAACATAATGGGAATCATGGGATCACAATGTAAGTCTTCATTTCAGAGTAAAAGGGATTGGCCGTGGAAGAGGTGGGTCTGGATGAGGCCAGCCCAAGGCCATGTGCTGCTGCAGTTCCAATTACATAAATTACTATTCCTAGTCACTAAATTTGTTAGCCACTTTCTCTTGCCCAAGGATGCGGATGGCGCTGTGGGTTAAACCACAGAGCCTAGGACTTGCCGATCAGAAGGTCAGCGGTTCAAATCCCTGTGACGGGGTGAGCTCCCGTTGCTCGGTCCCTGCTTCTGCCAACCTAGCAGTTCGAAAGCATGTCAAAGTGCAAGTAGATAAATAGCTACCGCTCTGGCAGGAAGGTAAATGGTGTTTCCGTGCACTGCTCTGGTTCGCCAGAAGCGGCTTAGTCATGCTCGCCACATGACCCGGAAGCTGTACGCTGGCTCCCTCGGCCAATAAAGCGAGATGAGCACTGCAACCCCAGAGTCGGCCACAACTGGTCCTAATGGTCAGGGGTCCCTTTACCTTCTCTTTCCAGAGGCAACCCAAAATGACTTAGAAAATCAGAGAGTGAATCAGTTACTGCTGTACTAGTGTGCATGTGTGTCTATGCATCCTATAAAGCAGAGATGGGGGACTTGCAGTCCTCCAGATGTTGGGAGTGGAACTCGTATCATATGGTGCGGCAGTGCCTGAACTTTGGAACTCCCTGCCTATTGAGATGGAGCCAGGCATCTTTGCTGCATAGCCTTTTTGCTGCCTGTTTAAAAACACCCCCCTTAAGGCAATCCTATTCAGATGCTAAAGGACGCGGGTGGCGCTGTGGGTTAAACCACAGAGCCTAGGGCTTGCCGATCAGAAGGTTGGCGGTTCGAATCCCCGCAACGGGGTGAGCTCCCGTTGCTCGGTCCCTGCTCCTGCCAACCTAGCAGTTCGAAAGCACATCAAAGTGCAAGTAGATCAATAGATACCGCTCCAGTGGGAAGGTAAATGGCGTTTCCGTGCACTGCTCTGGTTCGCCAGAAGCGGCTTAGGCCTGCTGGCCACATGACCCAGAAGCTGTACACCGGCTCCCTTGGCCAATAAAACGAGATGAGCACTGCAACCCCAGACTCGGTGACACTGGACCTAATGGTCAGGGGTCCCTTTACCTTTTACCCAAGATGCTTCAATCGAGGCAGTTTTAATCTATTTTTGTATTTTAACTTTCCCATGCTTTAAAGCAGGGCTTACCATTTTTTCTCGATTTTATTGTTTCATCTTTTTTGCTTTGGAGGGGCTTTCCCCCCCAGTCAAGCGGGGGTTCATAAATTTTAAATAAACCCCCACCAGCACCCCTTATCATGTCTGCAAATGCGACCCCCGACCCCCATCTCTGCTGCAAACCCTCCTTTGCGCCGGATCCATATTTATCTTTTTGCAAACCGCTTTGAGCTTTGTTTGGTGTTTTGTTTTGTTTGCAATCAAGCGGGGTTTCATAAATTTCAAATAAAAATCCCACCATCCCCAACCATGGCTGCAAATCCCCCATCTACGGTTGCAAATTCTGCTTTGGGCTGGACTTGCAGCCCGGAGAAAAGGACGCTCGGGGAGCCACCGACCCGAGACAGAGCTTCCGCGGCGCTTCTGCTGTTGCAACTTTACCGGGTTTGTACCAGCGGGTGAAGTAGCGCTCCGTCACGCCGGACGGCGCCGCCGCCGCCATTGGCAAGAGCGCAAGGGAAACGAGCCCGTCCCGGACCTGCAGACACGGTCACCTTTAGGACCGCGCGGACGTCGCGCGCCGAGGCGGGAGCGGAGAGGGCGGAGCCAAGGGCGGCAACCCGGAACCGCCTCGCGCCCGGGCATCCCCCGGCAGAGATAGGAAAAAAAGTATAGATCAGTGCATCCATAAGGAGCTTCCGGGTTCGCATCTGCCAGATTTCCCCATGGAGTTGAATTTTTATTTTTTTTAATCGGGATTTTAGCGTCGCTGCGGTCAGGCAGACCCAAGCTGGTGGGAGGGGAAATAATAAACCTTCGGCAATGCTACATTTTTAATACCAAACGCAGACTAACAGCCTTAAATAGCTTACCAACAGCCTTGCAGTGCAGTCCGTTATCCGTATTGCAGGTTGACAGGTGAGGGCACTGAGTCTGGTTTGCGTTTCTGACTTGGAAATGCAGCACAGAAACTCCTAGCTCTGATCCCTCCCAGGTTCAGAATTCAGTTGCGTCCAAAACTGCATTGCTCTCCGTTGACTGGCTGGCATACAGGCGCGCTGCATTTTTTTAAATGCTCGAAAACGCAAAAAAATCACGAAATAAGAATCGAGGCTTGTGAGCAAAAACACCTGCCTTTGCTGCGTCCTTTGCGGGAGGATTGCGGTTGCTGCCCAAAATCACAGCTAACACTGGCTGGGTTCACTGGCCGCTTGACTTTTAGTTAAATATTTAAAATTCACATCTCTATCTTCCATCACTCCCTGTGGAACGCCCTCCCACCAGATGTCAAAGAGAACAACAACTACCAGACTTTTAGAAGACATCTGAAGGCAGCCCTGTTTAGGGAAGCTTTTAATGTTTGATGTATTACAGTATTTTAATATTTTTTTTGGAAGCCGCCCAGAGTGGCTGGGGAAGCCCAGCCAGATGGACGGGGTATAAATATATTATTATTATTATTATTATTATTATTATTATTATTATTATTATTATTATTATCTTCCATCACTCCCCAGCCACCTCCCATTTATCAACCTAACCAACCAAAAAGGCAGAGGGTTGTCGTGTTGCCTCCATTCTGTCAAGTGTTTAAACCACTATGAAATTAATGAAGCTTAAGTTTCAGGGCCTCTGATCGCAGAGGGGACCCCCCGCCCGAAGCGACTTTAGTCCACATTGTTTAAACGTTTTGGGTCTAGTAGACTCAATTTGAGTCGCACAACTCAATTTGATCTATGTTGTATATATTTCAACAATCCCAACGTGATCTGTTCTGGAACATAACCCCATCGAAGAAGGTAACTTGTTACCTAGACCTCATTGCTGGTTGTGAAGGGGCCCTCGTGACAGTTCAAGCTTCAAGGCCCCAAAATGTAGGTCCGCCACTGGTTTAACCATAAAATTTCCCACATTCTAGTAACTTTCCACAAAGTATTATCACATGCAGAGGCCACCTATCATGTACGCTTTATTGGAGATTCTTGTATTGCAGGGTGTTGAACTAGATGACACTCATTATCACTTCCAACTCTACAATGCCATGACCAAGATGACATTTTCCTTTAATTTTTACATCTCCTGCATGGTATCGTCCGCATTAAAAGTCAGTGAAGTTCACTTCTCAGCAAATGTGCACAGAAGTAGCTAGTACTCTGGGTTTCTCACTGAAGTGCCCCTGCTATGAATGTGCAGGGATATCCTGTATCCTTCCCCAAGCTGGTGTCCTCCAGATATTCTGACTACAAGTCCCATCAGTTGTCCCATGGACTTTTCAGCGATTATGGGAATTGTAGTTCCAAAAAAATTTATGAACAGCAGCAGCTTGTGGGAGGCTTCTCTACACACTTTCCTGATTCACGGGCAAGTTGCAAATATCTGGACACAGATGTTCCGTGGCTCTAAAATGGGACTTCATGCTTAAAAATAAGGAGCAGCTACGTTGTTTCAGCAAAAACTATTTTTTTTAAAAAAAAAATCTATCATGGAATTAAGAGCTCAGACTAATTACTTAACATTCAGCCTCAGTAAGTAAAATATTCACCAGCTTCTAATATTAAGAAAGTAATTCTAGAACATGGGAGAGCCCTTTCCTGACAAAGCAGGGTGGTGATGCCAGAAGAATTCAGCATGTGCGCATTCTTATTTATTAACTTATTACTTACCTCATTGGGGCGAATCTACATGAAGCATTTGTGCCTGAAAGTATGACAAATTGAAGTTAATGACGCCTCTTGTGTGAAGCTTATTTCTCTTCTGAATCAGTGCTGTCAAATTTCCAGTTCTGAGGATAGGCTTCTAGATGTGACAAAATGTGACTCTAAACAATAAAATATGTAGGCATGCATAAGGAAAATGCTCGCGTATTTTAGTGGTATGCACACTGAGTGTGAATTATCACACACCAGGCAGTTATGTATTTTCTTTTTTAAAAACCTTGCAAAGATGTAGTGTCTCAGCACAGCTCTTCTGCAAGAAACTCTGAAACCTTTTCTCAAGCAGGCAACATGTTACTAGCCAAGTTAGATGGCTTCCCCCTCCCCAAAAAATTATTTCTACTTTGACATTTGGCTTTAAAAGGCATTTCCCTGGAATTCCGTCCTAAAATCTCCATGCATAGGACATGGTTGAGCTACATTCTTGTGTAATCAACTGTTTCACAAGGTTCTCAAAGTTCTGTGTCTCCTTTTCGCTTTAGGAAATTAAATCAAAAACTCTTAAGTTTCTCTCCCTGCCCAAGAGCTGGTCTGAAAGGTTGTGTAACTTTGATAGCAGAACTCAGGATGTTACCAGACAGAATGAAAATCCCATCAGACTTAAGAAAGAGAGAGAGAGAGAGGAAGGAGATTCTTATGTAAAAGGAGTCATACCCCTTCTTTAGGATGTTCCCAATGTTGGATGTGCTGTTATTCAGATAGGAAGTACTGTGCAACTTTTTTTACTCTTCCTGCCACCACACAAGAAGAGTTAGTACCCAAAACTTGACTGAAGCAAGCAGCACTACATGTACAAATTGCTAGCCAGTATGGTAGAGGTGGATTTAAATAGCAGCTGTTAGTTGAATGAAGACAGGCTACTAGTTCTATAGATACACACCAATTTCATTATTTTGAAAACTATTTGACAAAACATCAATCATAGTGGGGTGGGAGTGCTCACCTGTTTAAACACACAGGAGCTATAGCCAGGAAAGAGATTATAACCCAAGATGTAGGAGGAGACACCACCCTTTTCTAGACCAAAACAATCATTTACCTTATAAAAACTATTGCAAAAGCTATTATTGTGCTTATTTCTTCAAAGAAATGCTTCGATCCGTTTCATTTTAGATGGTATCCAGTTCATCAGAAAGGATTGTACTGGACTTGAACAAAGAAATCCTGTATCTAAATCCACAAATATCATCTCAAAAATGTTTTTATCAGCCTTACATACACACATAAAATCAGAGTGTTTTGTGCAGCAAAGGCTTATTTGAGATGGATAAAGGACTGTGAACTACGGTAATTTTTACAAGAGAAAGTGCTAAAATATTGATATTTGAGACTAATGCTCAATAGCTGTAACTTTTTTTAAGAAACTAAAGACCATAACAGCATCTATATTGAATATGCCCTTGGCACCTTCCCTGCTTTATCAGTCTAAATGCTCTGCCTGCAGAGAAAGCCTGAAACTAACAGTGCTCTGCAAAAGTAACAGGTCTGTTCTATAATACCAATGAAATCTACATCTTCTGAAACTGCTGCTCCGGGTCTGAAACCAATGCCGGGAAACTGGTGAGAAGCAGTTTTCGCCTTATCTTTAGGAGAAACATGTGTGTAAGAGCCATTTAACAATGGAATAGGCTGCCTCAGGAGGTGATGAGCTCTGTTTTGCCAGGTGTTTAAGCACAGGTTGAACATGCCAGGGATACCTCAACTGCATCCTGCATTCTGCACTGAGCGAAGAGTTGGAAAATATCATCTAGTCCTACTCTAGAATTCTCTAAAAATCGAGAAGATCAGCAAAAAAGTATATTTAAATTAATTTAATCATAGAGAAGGCTGATCGCCAAAGAATTGATGCTTTTGAATTATGGTGCTGGAGGAGACTCTTGAGAGTCCCATGGACAGCAAGAAGATCAAATCTATCCATTCTGAAGGAAATCAGCCCTGAGTGCTCACTGGAAGGACAGATCCTGAAGCTGAGGCTCCAATACTTTGGCCACCTCATGAGAAGAGAAGACTCCCTGGAAAAGACCCTGATGTTGGGAAAGATGGAGGGCACAAGGAGAAGGGGACAACAGAGGACGAGATGGTTGGACAGTGTTCTCGAAGCAACCAGCATGAGTTTGACCAAACTGCAGGAGGCAGTGGAAGACAGAAGTGCCTGGCGTGCTCTGGTCCATGGGGTCACGAAGAGTCGGACACGACGAAATGACTAAACAACAACAACAATCATAGAGTTGGAAGGAACCACAAGGGTAATTTAGTCCAACCCCCTTCAATGCAGCAATCTTTTGCCCAATGTGAGGCTCGAACCCATGATTAAGAGTCTCATGCTCTACTGACTTAGCTATCAACCTAAGTTGATATGATCTATCAACCTAGATCATATGGAACTTTATGAGCAAGGTTGGGCCAGCAACAAAATACATTTTTAAGGAGCTTCTCGTCTGAAGTGCACATAAAGGTAAGCTATCCAGGTAAATTACCATATTTTTCGCTCTATAGGACGCACCCGACCATAGGACGCACCTTGTTTTAGAGGGGGAGAACAAGAAAAAAAATTCTCCCCCTCTCTGCTCAGCGCCCCTTCAGCGAAGTGGCAGGAGAAACGGAGCCCCTTCCATTTCTCCTCCCGCTTGGCTGAAGGGGCACTGCGCAGCTCTCCCTCTCTGCTGAAGCTAGGAGAGTCTTGTTCTCCCGGCTTCAGCAAAAGGAACCTGAAGCCTCCGGAGCGCAGCAGGACCTCCCGCTGTGTTCCGGAGGCTTCAGGCGGCTATCCCTGAAGCCTGGAGAGCGAGAGGGGTCGGTGCGCACCGACCCCTCTCGCTCTCCAGGCTTCAGCGAAAGCAATGCGAAGCCTCCGGAGTGCGGAGGGAGCGCTCCCTCTGCACTTCAGAGGCTTCGTGTTGCTATCACTGAAGCCAAGGAGCCTGCATTCGCTCCATAGGATGCACACACATTTCCCCTTAATTTTTGGAGGGGAAAAAGTGCATCCTATAGAGCGAAAAATACGGTAAATAGCAAAAGTTAGTATTATAGAATTAGGATAACTGCTACTCTATCCAAACTATGACATGCGTCTTAGCAGCTGATTTAGGCCTGTGACACTCCTCTGTTGCACACATGCTTTTCATACCACTGAGCTCTTAAGAATCCAGTTCTCTAGGAAGTGAAAGATGTTCTTTCCAACACTAGTTTCTATTTTAAGCATACGTATGGTGTGAAAAAACAGTTCCTATTCAACTATTCACTCTGCCCCCATGCACTACGAAACTTAGAACTGTTAAGTGTGCACACAATACAGTTCAGAGCAGAATTCTACAGTCTCCCCCTACTTCTTGTGCTCTTTTGTCTGTGCAGTTCATTCCTTATAACCTTCCCAATATTGTGAGGCACCCACCTCTGGTAATTGTTTTGTCCTCCACTGGTTTTATATTTCTGTCAACACTTTCACTTAAATACACAGCATAGCTCTTTTTGAAAATATTGTCACATTCCAATTTTTAAAACTACATTTTTAAAACTACATGTAGAATCTTGACTCAATGTAGATTTGAGGCCTTGAAGTGGGACATTTCACAACTTTTTACTGTAGTGTTAATAATTTTGTGAACATAAACACAAGTGAGCATGTAATTTTAATGGTAAGCCAAATATTTAATCTCTTCATTAGAAAACTTGTTTACAGTAGCATAACTGTTCAAGAATGCTCTGAGTGCTTGTTCGCCCCCGCAATAGCAGGAACGAAAATGACAGCTTTCGTTTTTTCTATATCATATTACATCAGAAGCAATACAACTTCATGTTGGGATCACCTTGTTAACATATACAAGACTAAGACAAAACCTCACATTGCATGCTATTAAGTATCCTTACAATATTAAATAACTTTTCAAAATAAAATAAAAACACTTCCCTTACAGTTTTAGCTTTGACTATGTTAGGCAAAGTGTGCTATTTAATATGCCAATTTCCCCATAGTGCTACATACTATATTGGTAAAGGTACCTTTTTTTTTAACCTTTTTTACATACTATATTCTTGCCATGTATGCAAGCAGTTAACACTACTAAAAAGGCCTAATCAGGAGGCAATTAAGAGGTAAAAAGTGCCCACAGTTAGTTTTCAGTACCATGTCAGTATCAGGAATGTAAAAAACAAAAAAAGAACCAAATAAAAATTACAAGTTTATGCTGAACACAATTTTATGTTCAAACACAGAGATAAGTAGCATAATACCAAAACCTAACAAAATCCCAGCATTCTGCAACAGGAAATACCCCCAGCGACTACATCCATGATCACTAGCGTCATTGTGGAGCATTTCAGGCACCTGAATTTAAAAAGGAGAGAGAGACATAAACAAAATTAATCTGAATACTATAGAAAGAACATGTTAATGCTGAGACATTAAGTTGTTCAAGTTGGTAATAATTCCCCTTCTGTGAAGACGAGAGCAGCTATAAAATACTGCAGTATATCCCAATTTCTAACCTAAGTGCTCTTGTGCAGGGTTCCAGCTAGACAATCATGCTATCTTATGAAGCTCAAACAAGCCATTGTACCCCAATCCACCCTATCCTTCAACATGCCATGGCTCCTGGTGTCCATTGAGTATGCCAAGTCCTCACTGGGCTCTTTGAATGGGGGAGCTGCTATATTTCTGCAAAGCGTGGGGTTCCCCAAGCATGCTGAGAGTTTTCCTCTTGTTTCTCAGTGGACCTGTTTTAAGCTTGCTATTAGGGACAATGAGAGAAGACTGCTATGTCAGCAATAGAAGCAAGCAGACTATGTTCCTTCATGTGGTACTTGTAGCTCTCTGTGGCTGAATTTAAGTAACCACTGCTAGGATGCTGAACTTAATGTACCCTTTGCCTGATGAGGAAAGGCTCTTATGTACAGCAATTCAGATGTTGGCATCATCTTTGATTAAAGTTCTGTTGCTGCAACTATTTCATACCAGAGTGCTATCAATATCCAATGATACTTATATATAGTACTTACCATATCAACAAGGGCCACATACATAAACAGCCCAGCCGTAAGTGCAAAGATCCACATAGATACATTGTCTGCATAGTGGCCAATGAGTATCCCAGTAGCCATTCCAAGATAGGCTAGCATAGCTGAAAGCGCATTATAAAGAACAGCTTGTTTGACAGTCATGCCAGCTTTGAGAAGTACAGCAAAATCTCCTGCCAAGAGATACAAAACATTTTTGGTCATTTGTCAGCATACTAAAAGTCCACCATACTGCTTCATTTCCCCTGATTCCCCAGAAATATTTTTATGCCTTAAAATCTCATTTTGTTTTTGTTTTTTAATGCGGTCAAAACTTTTGGAGGACAGGAGCGCCAAGCAATCTTAGCAGCCACAATGAATATCCTGCATATGTATACATACTTGAAATGTATTTGTTTTTTCCACCACTCTACTGGAAATGGATTGGGACATGCTCATAAAGTTCACATTAAACTGAAATAGTACTATTCAAGAGTCCTCACAATGGCTCTTTATAGTTAGAATTTACTGTGTTTTCAATCAGTGGAAAACTCGTATCATTTCACTATGCTTCAATGCAACGTAATGTAATTGGTTAAACAACATCAAGAAAAGCTGAGCTAATTTGCATTAAATTGACAATATGTTCTCGAAAATCTCCCATTCAGCAATGCATATTGCCATATTAAGTGCACTGCCAATGGTGTGTAAAGTAAGTATTTGCATCATTCAAACCATTTTGTTTCCTTTGTTGGTCTGGAAGCAAGATAGAATTCATTTGTTTGAAACAAAGCAATATTAGATTAGTTTTAGTTGATTGTCGTGCTTTTTAAAAAGCGCACTTTCCCTTGAGCAGTCTATTCTACAGGAGCCCGAGAGGATGGGATATTACTGTTAGTCACACATACTATGAAATACCTCAATGTAACTGTGACAGTGATCAATCAATCAACCAAATGTAAATGTATAGAAACAATACCCTACCAGTAAGCAAAATTGGCTCCCTCTTACCCAGTTCATGTGGTAACTCATGACAAAAGACTGCTACCGAAGTGCTTAAGCCACTAGATAAACCTTCAGTAAAAGCAGCCCCTAGGAGAAGACAAAGAAAATTAAAGAGAAGCAATCTCGCTTGAAGAATGCAGTTACATCCACATATAAATTATATGATGACCTAGTTTGCGCTACTGCTAAGCCAAACCATGACTTAGCTCTGGGTAGCATAGCAACAGCAGAACTGGGAGAGGAGTAAATCAGCGGTGATTTTTCCTCCCATGCTCCCTCTAAGCATCTCTATCTCACCCTTTGGACTTGCCTCAGGCCATGTCCCCTTGAGTGCTTTTGCCTGACTGGAATGCATCCTTAAACTGTGATAAGGCTGCTTGCCTGCCTGGATGTAGATGTGTATGTATAAGCCTGTACCTTTCATGTAGCAGGAATGCAGCCCACTGTACAAAGCCGTGTTAGAAACTGAGATATGAAAGCTAGGAGCTAAATGGCACCTTAAACCTAGGTTATGGGTGCAACAACGGAATTTCTAGGCACACTTTTTTATAACAAGAATACAAAGCTGAAAATGAATGAACTGCAGCTAAAATCCTATATTGATTTTTCACATGGTCTAGTTACTTCCCCTGCCCACCCCCCCTAATATTCTTAAGAGGGTCTCTTCTCCAGTCTTCAGAGAGTTGTTGGGAAAAAAGGTCCTCCTTTCCTTCCACTCTGCAGTTTTAATCTGAAATCTTAGGCACAGCACTGTGCCCAGAGCTCAGAAACTGCTTGCACTAATGAAATTCCCTGTCACGAAAAGCGCCTAGAACAATGGGAGTTTCGAACACGGGTACTAAGTTAAGAGTAGCATCTGTTGCTCTACTCACTTTTGCCCCTGGCTCCATCCACTGTTGGCATGCAGCCTTCAAACCGAAAAAGTTTTCAACAATGGCTGTTATAGAATCTATCATCAGAAAATGGTACTTTTAACCTTGTTCGATTAAAGAAGTTCACTATAAACCTTAACACACTTTGGATCTGCAGTATATCCACCACTGGGTAGGGAATGTACTGTGAGCTTCACACACGACAGGATTTTGAGGAGACTAGTCAAGACCACTATAGATGAGAAGAGCCTTCTAAGCCATCTGGTCCAACCCCCTAGGGTCCAATGTCACTGCCTAAGACAGGCTCAACCTCAGCCCTCCAGATGTTTTGGGACTACAACTCCCATCATCCCTAGCCAGCAGGACCAGTGGTCAGGGATGGTGGGAATTGTAGTCTCAAAACATCTGGAGGGCCAAGGTTGAGGAAGCCTGGCCTAAGAGCTCTAGTACTGGAGAGTTCACAACACCTCTAGGTTACTTATCCCCATTATCAAACTGCTCTTCCTGTTAAGAAGTTTCTCCTAATGTCCCACCATTATTTACCCTCCTTTCAAACCCATTAAAAGAAGCCCTGCCTTCTGCAACAACAGACAACCAGGCTTTTGCCTTTCTGCTTTTATACTAATACCAGAAATGAAGAGGTAAACAGCACAGAAAAGAGTTGGATCGGCCACTAATATGTATGGGACTAATCAAGAAAAAACATAAAGATACACTAACCAATTGCAAGGCCATCACTGAAGTTATGTAGTCCATCACCCATAATTACCATCCAGGCTAGAGTAGCTATACCAGCATCTTTCAGTTCTTCACGTGAGTAGCGTTGGCTATGGCTATGAGGGTGATGGTTCTGATGATGATGGTGATGCAAAATATGATGGTAATCATGGTGATGATGACTGAGATGATCCGACTGTCCTAGGGTGTCATGTAAATGTGAATGGCATTTATTTCTACACCCCCTGGATGCATATTCATGGTCAGCAGGCTCATGGTGAGCTATCATAACTTCTTCTTCTTCTTGTACTACTGGCTTCTGGGAGATGAAATTCGAAGGC
Organism: Podarcis erhardii; assembly: GCF_964252035.2. Taxonomy (NCBI): domain Eukaryota; kingdom Metazoa; phylum Chordata; class Lepidosauria; order Squamata; family Lacertidae; genus Podarcis; species Podarcis erhardii. The sequence continues at coordinate 81,992,757 of NC_138499.1, forward strand.
TCTTGTGAATGTGCCCCCAAGTAAGCTTCTGGCCCTTTGTGAAACACAGGAAAAGCAGATTACATTCTCAAAACAAAAAGACGCAACAGAATATTCAGAACACTTTTGCCTACTGCAACATTTTCGGTACTTGAATATCTTACTCATAAAATATTTTATGTCAGAGATGGGAAATCTGCCACCTGCCTTCTTTCTCCTGGTCATTTGCCATGTAGATTGGGACTGATAGGAGATGAGAATCCATAAATATCTGGAGTGCCCCATATTACCCATTCTAGTTTTATCGTATTTTTCACTCTATAACACGCACCTGACCATAACACGCATGTAGTTTTTAGAGGAGGAAAACAAGAAAAAAATATTCTAAACGAAACAGTGGATGTATGATTTTTGTGGTTCATGCTGTGGCCACAGACGTGATCTGACGGTGAGTTTGGGGTAGCCCAATGCAAAAATCCTGAGGATCCGTGTGGATCCGTGCTTTGTAACCACGTTTTAAGAGGGGAGGGGAGGAAAAGCATTCAAGGGACAAGGAGCACGCATGGGGTGTGTGGAGAAGGATGCTAATGATGCAGAAGAGGGGTTTAAGGGGAGAAGGAACACACGTGGGATGTGTGGAGAAGGATGCTGCTAATGATGCAGAAGAGGGGTTTAAGGCGAGAAGGAACACGTGTGGGGTGTGTAGAGAAGGATGCTGCTAATAATGCAGGAGAGGGTTTTAATGGGAGAAGGAACACACATGGGGTGGGTGGAGAAGGATGCTGCTAATGATGCAGAAGAGGGGTTTAAGGGGAGAAGGAGCTCGCGTGGGGTGTGTGGAAAAGGAGCTTTTCCGAGAGCTGAGCGGGGAGGGAAAGAGCACCATTGCTTTAAAGGAGCCAACCGGACAGCAGCCACTTACAGCAGTGTAAGCAGCTCCTTTCCTCTCCCGCTTTGCTCCTTCTCTCTCTCTTTGCTGCTTTACGCAGCTAATGGCGAATCCCCTGCAACCCAAGTCCTGCTCAGCGGATCAGCTGAGACGCTGGGAGAATCGTAATTTCCCCCTCTCCCTCATCCCGTGCCCTCCTGTCCCCAGCAGCCTTTTAAAAAACTTTTTACTGGTTTTCACTGCGCTCGTGGCTCAGAGCCCTCCTGTGCCCTGCCGTCCCTCTGCAGCCTCATTGCTCCGTTTAGAGAGTGCACGGACCTTTGCTAGCTGAGGCTGCAGCAGCTATTGCTGGCTACCCGGCGCTTTTTCCGGCTCGCTATGGCTCCCGTCTGTCCCTCCTCCCGTGTAAGCAGCTGCTGCCCGCTTTGCTCCCATGGCTCTCCTTCCCTCCCTCCTCCTCGGCTCCTCCCCCTCTTCCTGGCTGTAAAGCAAGCAAAGCTAGAGCCGCGCAAAGCAGGACAGAAGCCCTGCAAGCGGCTCCCGCTTTGCTTGACTGACGGCAGCCATGGCTCCGGTTGAGTGCATTCACTTCGTAACACGCACAGGCATTTCCCCTTACTTTCTAGGAGCAAAAAAGTGCGTGTTTTGGAGCGAAAATTACGGTAGATATTTCTATTACCATGGGTCTCGGAAGAGATGTGTGTGAAACACATTAATTTCAGATCCATTTTTATAAGCATCTTCTGCCAGCCATATTTTCTTGTTGCAATACTTCACGTATATAGGATTGTATTCAGAAATTCAAAGAAATGTGCCACCCTAATGTACAACCTGCCACCTTGCCTTTTCTACAGAGCTGAAGGCTGGAAGGTGTGCTGCTTATGACTGCAGAAATGGATTTCAGTTACTATGGGATGAACCATAAATGAGCCAGGTAAGAAATTTCTCCATACCACCCTGAGCCAAGACACTTTCCGTCTTCAAATTACCTTCCCTATTTGGAGCCCAATGAAGTATTTTACTCTACTGGAGTGGAAGTGCTGAACAAGATAATATTGCAGGCTTATGCTGGGCAAGCCCCATTTTACATTGACAACAGAATTCATATTTTATTTTTTTAAAATAATATCTATTAAAGATTTTCAAATATAACAAAAAAAGAAAAACATCCAAATTTAAAACCCTATTTTCATTGGCATCTTTCCAGGACTCCCCCTCCCCTCCCCCTCTTGTATTCCAATTCTTTCAAATAAGTTCAACAAATTCTTACTCCAAGTTTTAAAATTATTATCATTGTCCCAATTTAAAAATATTTTCCCATCCCCTAAAATCGACCTGTTCCCTTCCACGAGTTCCCCTCTTTATTATGCAATAAAGATTAGAATAAAAAAAATAGAAAAAAGAATAAAATGTAATTTAACACCCTTTGGATTCCAAATTTCCCTCCCCCCTTTCCCGGTTGCGTTCCCAATGTCCATCAATGTCTACTGTCATCCTGGAGCTCCCACATCTAAGCCATAGTCTTTCACCAGTCCACTTTGCCATCTTTTTAATAGTCTTTGCCGTTTTTTGGTCATCTTTAGTTTCGAATGTCCAATCTTGGAAGGAGTCTGTCTCAAAAAGATCCATTTTTTCCATCCAGATCTTTGTATTTAAGAGTAAAAACTCCAATTTTATTTCTTTAGACCTTTCAGATCTGGATGTCCCAAATGTTCCCACTTCCAACTTTGTCCAGTTCTTGTTATTCTTGTTGATCTCTCTCCTCCTTTTTTTCCCCCCTGCTCTCCTGCACAAATGTTCTAATTCCAAAAGCTTCTAATTCCTCTGCAGAGGCTTTGTTATTCAGGAACGAAACATTATGTCAAGTCCCTTCCATTCTTCGATAGATAAATCTATTGTCTCCTTTAGTGTATAGACCTCTGTAGACAAAATAGTGTTCCATTTCTGCAGTTTCCCAGGAGATAAAAAGTCCTATTCAAATTCCATGCCAGCAATACTTGTAGTGTCCCACAGCTCCTCTAGAGGGATTATAGTAACTCAGTTTCCTTCCCGATCACACCCAACAGTCAGAGTAACTTATTATTCCTTGTTTTAAACAATTTATGTCCAATTTGTAACAAATGTAACCAGCAAAGTCCTCGTAACAAAGTTCTCTTTTTGTTCTTCCGCTTTGACAGCTCCTTTGACAGCTGTCAAAACCTCTATTTCTCCTCTCCCGGCGCTCTCACAGCTCGCTCCCGGGGTTTTCCGGTGGGGGGGGTGCATTTTAATTCACATTCCACTTTTCTCCTCCAGCCCAGTCTTGTAATTTTCCATCGCGAAATTAATAACTTTATCAAAATAAGGTTGCACTCGATCTTAGTTGTCAAATCCTTTGCTTTAACTCCTCTACAACAGGGGGGAGGCTGACTTCCTTTTTGCACCTCCCCCGCTCGCTCCGAATTTTTTTTTAAAAAAATTTCCCCTTTTTAATCCAAGTTCCAATTACTCATGGGTTATTCTTTTAAGTCCAAATTTTCAATGGAAGAAGCCAGCGCTCTCCGTCGAATGGCATGCGGCTTCGCTCGGCAGGGGAAGCGGAGGACTCACAGCACCACCACCCCCCTGGCACCCGCTCCGCAGCCTTTAAAAAGGCTCCTTCGCGGGTCGGGGGGGCGCAAACAGTGCCCGCCGAGTCACCATGCCCATGGGTTTCAGCGCCCATGGTTTTTGAGGGTCCCCGCGTCGCCGGCGCGGTAGGACCCAGCCCCTGCCGAGCAGGCTCCCTCCAGAGCTCGGAGGGAGTCTGCCATTCGGCGATGGCGCCAACCCGGAAGTGACAACAGAATTCATAACATAATTAGACAAGTGAAAATAAGTTATTGGTCTTATACAAATACTAGGAAAATTATCAGTATGAAAAATGCATTTAAACTTGAAACCAGTGCTTACCCATTTGCTTCCACCCCCCACCCCATTCTGGGCTCCTATTTAAAGAGTCAACTGATGCAATACTCAGTGCCGCACTATTAACCACACAGAAAAGTGGTTCCTAAATTTCACAATTGCACAAAAATAGAATGTATAATTAAGAAAAAAAATGGTAAATTATGCTGGTAAGGGAGTATGAAAGTGCTCCCTTGCAGAAAACCAAGCATAACAGCATTTGAAAATTGGGCTGTTAGAAACAGCTTTAATAGATAACTTAAATAAGCAATTCCACAAACTGTTCAAACCTTAAACAGCAGCTACATGTCAGAAGTGAATTGTTATTCTTTCCTGCTTTGAAAGCAGATAAAGTGAAGTATTATGATTCTATGCAATGGGATAGTGGATTAGTACAAGATACAGTGTAAATATCATCTTGTAACGATGAGAAATTGTTCTTGGATAATAAGATCTCTTCCATATAGTGAACCCTACTAGAAAGGCACATTCTAAGAATGCATATTCACACTCCTGATATAAGCTATAGGTTAGTGCCAACTTTTGTAGTCATTTCCAGAGCATCTTAGATGATATGAATATGCTGAAGTACAGTGGTACCTTGGGTTAAGAACTTAATTCGTTCTGGAGGTCCGTTCTTAACCTGAAACTGTTCTTAACCTGAGGTACCACTTTAGCTAATGGGGCCTCCCGCTGCTGCCGTGCGATTTCTGTTCTCATCCTGAAGCAAAGGTCTTAACCCGAGGTACTATTTCTGGGTTAGCGGAGTCTGTAACCTGAAGCGTCTGTAACCCGAGGTACCACTGTATCAGAAGTAGCAAAAAAGGGTGGTTTATCACACCAGAAACAATAATCACCTTTTAGCTATATGTGCAGAAAAATGCACAATACACTTAGATAGCCAAATGGTATATATATTCAGTCTTATTCACAACTCTGGTTAAGCCAAAGACCTTGGGTTCTTGTTTTCCTTGAAGTCCTTTGGCTTTTACAACATTTCTGACAGGATCTCTGTTCTAGCAAACACCACCATGTTAACAGAAGTAACTTTCTGAATCTTTTTGATAGTGGGCTTGGAAATTTATATTCAACATTTCATTTAAATCCCAAAATGAGATATTACTGTTATGCCCCAATATTTATTTGCTGCAAGGGGGCATCTGAATAGCTATGTCACATACCGAGGCAATCTATAAAAATCATAAGCCCATTTATTATTTCTAGCATCTACTAGTTGAGTTGTGAATATTGCTCTGCAGAGGCACAGATACCAAGTTTGGCTGCATAGAAACACAAAGAAGAACCCATAACATTTTGAATGACAATGCTGTACAACATTTATTAAAACTTACTATCATCTGTGTCTATTTTTTCTTCATTTGTTGAAAGCTGAGAGTCATATTTAGATAGTTGCTTCTTGATTTCTGCTTCATCATCTTCATTTTTTTTCTGAAGAAATACACGAAGTTATTAACATTTTAGGTACACATCTTGAACACTATATATCTCGTAGACTATTATCAATAAAAACATGAAATGGATTAAGAAAATCAGAAGTTGAAATACAGGAAAGAAACTGCACATAAGTGATAAAATTCACAACAAGCAACCCAAGTCATTTTGCTCACTATTAGAAGTTTCAAGTCTAAATGAAACATTTCAACCAATTCTGATTCACTATTTATCCCATCAACTTTTAAACCCTTTCAACACAATTTTATTTTTTAAAACTCTCCCTCCACAGTGCTGCAATTCATCTAAGTGCTTCCTGCTCCCTCATCAAGGACCGCTTATACTGTTCAAGCTTTGTGTAAACCATCCCTTAAGATTTGGACACAGAAAAACTTAAATTCACTTTTCAATACATGATTTCTCTACCTTTTTCTTCTTGTCTTTAAACTGTTTAATTAGTGTGATCAGGTGCTCAACAAGAAACATAAAATATAATCCACCAAGGGCTGTGAGGCCCTTCCACGTAGAATCCAAGTTAGCACTGTCTTCTGCACTTTGAAAAACAAGATGCTTAAGAGTGGGGTCTTTATTGTGTTCCAATAATGGTTTCTCATGATGATGATGATGACTTCCATGAGACTAAAAGTTGGGGGGAAAGAAGGGGAAAAAATTACTTCAGACACCTTTCCATACACAACAACAAGACGTGGGCAGTGGAAGAGTCTGCCTGCATCAGTTTATTTCAAAGTCTGGGACGAGTATTTGGGGCAGCTTTCGAAACTCCCATTGCTCTAGGCGCGTTTTGCGACAGGGAATTTCATTAGTGCGAGCAGCTTCTGAGCCTAAAAATTCAGATTAAAACTGCACAGTGGAAGGAAAAGAGGACCTTTTAATGCCTCCCCATTTTCAGACATTCTCTGGAGACTGGAGAAGAGACCCTCTTAAGAATATACAGGGGGTGGGCAGGGGAAGCATGTTTTTTGCAGTCTTCAGATGAGGACTAGACCATTTGAAAAATGAACGTAAGATTTTAGCTGCAGTTCATTCATTTTCAGCTTTGTATTCTTGTTATAAAAAAAGTGCGCCTAGACATTCCGTTGTTGAGCCCATAACCTTGGTTTACATTGGCATTTAGCTCCTAGCTTTCATATCTCAGTTTCAACAGTTGAACCTATGTCTGATTTGATGAAAAGTGACACTGATTAAAGCCTGGGTTACACATGCAGAAGACTTGGATCTCAAAGGGGTAGCATGGACTGTACCACTTCAGACTAAAAGAAGAGCACCAGTTTCAAATGCTTCCTCCTGTAAAAACAGCTCCCTGCAAATAATAATTGCACATCAGAGGTTCTAGGCTCGTTTATTAGTTTTATTTCCATGGAATGTTCACAAAGAGGAGCATTAAAAAATAAAAAAGCTTACCTTAGTCTGAAGTGGTATGAGGAAGGGTCACAGCTCAGTGACAGAGCATGTGCTCTGAATGCAGAAGGTTGCAGCAGCAATCCCTGGCATCTCCAGGTAGAGCTGAGAGAGAAGCCTTGTCTGAAACCCCAGAGAACCACTGCAAGGCAGTGTAAACAGTACCAAGCTAGTTGAACTAACAGTCTGACCCAGTATAAGGAAGCTTCCTGTTTCCCATATCATACCATCTCATGGTATTATGGCCGTGTTTGCATGCAACACTAAGCCAACTCGTGGCTTAGTGCAAACATGCAGACTCCCAAGGAGCTTGTTGTTTAGCTTCTTAACGACAATCCCAGGTTAAGACAAAACTTGGCTTAGCTGCTGTGCTGCACTGAGCGTTCTATCTGTATAATACCAAAGCACTGTACTATCAGTGTCTCTTCTTATGTTAGCAATGCCTGATCTTCAGATTGCAGTGACGGCCTTGGGTTCTATAGATTTTATACTCCGTTGAAACAAGGAGGAATTTCAACTACAGTAGCACAGCTATGGCACAAAAGGATTTCTTTTGGCAGATTTATAGTTGGATCTTATAAACTGCTACAGTAGCAAGCAAACATTTACAGCTGGGCACAAACTGGATTACCAAATCTGACCTGTGGCATTCCCAAAAGCATCCTAGTTCAGGATACTGAACTAGATTTGCCTTCAGTCTGATTCAGCATGGGACTTATTAATTACTCTAATTAACCTAATAGCACATGTACTTAATAGCAGAGCTAGAGCAGAGGCAGCATTAGGCAGTGTTGAACAGTATTGGGACAATGGGCAAGTTTCCCCTTCTCCTCACCTGCCATGACCCCAGTGATTATTCTTTCCCACCCAAAGCTGTTAATTTGCATTGGTAGGGAATGATGGCTTTTCACCAGAACCACGGTAGGGTGGCTGTGGTTAAACTTCTTCTTTCTCCTTTCTCAGGTCCCCCATTGCTGCTCCCTTTCAATCCTTAGTTATTTACGTTTTAGAAAATGCATACATTGCATGCATTCATGAAATTAATGTAATGTTTAGTTTGGCCCTAAGACTGTAAGGAAAAATATACCACAGAGTAGTTTGATGTGGAAAGTGAGTTGTTAAATTAAAAACTTTATTATACTGAGGTGTGCCACAAGTATGATTATTATGGTGCAATTACAGACATTTCCTGATCATATTTACAGTACAGTGGTACCTCTGGTTACAAACTTAATTCATTCCGGAGGTGCATTCTTAAGCTGCAACCGTTCTTATCCCGAGGCTTTTGCCAATGAGGTTTCCCGCTGCGTGCGCGCGCGCCTCTGGTGCACAATTTCGGTTCACATCCTGGGGCAAAGTTTGTAACCAGGAGCAGCTACTTCCAGGTTAGTGGAGCTCATAACCAGAGGTACCACTGTAGTACTATGTCCCAAAGTGATTCATGCCCAGTAAATACAATGAAAAAGAAGATACTTACATGTGGAAGAAGATGTAAAAGAGCGTCTCCACTTAGGGTACCAACTGCTAATGCTACAAGGAAACTTAGAAGGAACTTGAAAAATACACGATTCATAAGAGGGACCAGTATAACACCCAGTAACGAAAGGAAACTGATGATAGAAATGGATATAAATCCACCGATCCAAGCTGAAAAGAAGAAGAAAAAACAGCTTGCTTTCTTGAGTAACCAATTTATTCCACCTTATGTCAGGGAGGGAAGTTTTATTTCGTAAAGCACTCCGTGGGAGGAATAATTTCTATCTAACACAAAAGATTGCATGCTGCATTGTGAACACTAGTTCACCTAAATAAAAACAGGTATTGCGTCCCTTGCTTGAGGTTTCTTGCCCTTCAAAACAAAACCACAAAGACTTTAAGATAGCAGAATCATCCAAAACAAATTATTGTTCAATATTTTGCTTTAAGTACAGCATCAAAGAAGAGATGAAATAGGAAATGTTTGACTTCACCAACAAACGTACCTACTTGCAATGAATAAGTTTTTGGAGGAGTTTCTGTCTTTTCACTTGTTGCATGAATTACACAATATCTGCCATCAATCTGGTTAACGATAGCAGGGCAAATATAGCTAAATTCTATGGCTGTCAATGGAACTCTTGTACTTATTCCATGAGAAAGCATCAGTTTTGAAGCATTGACACACTATAAAAGAGACAAACACATTTCAGGAAAATGCATACATAAATGTTGGGAGATTAATTTTAAAAGATCTCTCCTCTGAACTTAACTGGAAAGATTCAAGTGCTATACCAAAAAAAGCAAAAAATCACAAACAGGCAAAACTGAACAAAATTTGTCATATATATAGGGTAGTAACAAATGTATTTATAGGCAAAAATTCAAAAGAAATGTGCAACTAATTCTCTGATTTGATTTCTCCATGCCACCACTTAAAAACCCAAAACACACAGCAATCTGCGGTTGAAACAGGTGGGTTTTTTAAAATAATGCACGATATGGCACAGGTGCATGCCACCCCCATCAACCTAAGGAGATGTAAGTTTGACATTTTTATACCAAAAATACTAAAGAACTGGGTACAAAGGAACAAGTTAGGTAGAAATTATTTTGATAGGCCAGCTACAGAGAGGCCAAAGGGTTTCATAACATAGGTTTATTTGATAGCATTCCAATTAAGAACTTATCCAGACAACTTGATTAAAGAAGGGAATTTTTATAAGCAGTGGACAGTCATTCAAAAATGTTTTTAATGATGAAGACGAAAATTAAAATAATTGGAATTCTAAAAATATGGCTTGAAATTTAATGTCAACTAAAGGTAACCACATTGGTTGAAAAAAGGAGCATATAGTTAAACTAAGTTTTTAAATAGTTACTTACCAGATAGTGAATAAAAATTATTTCAATACAATCAAGTGGAGAAGAGTATTGTAGAAGAGAATAAGTTCTTTTCCCCCTTGTGGCAGATATGTCAAAAATTACTTTAAAACAAACTTTGGACTAATAAAATGTTGAGGCCTGGAAAAATGTGTTTAGTTATTTGCAAGGCTACAATCAAATTCACTACTTTTCCATCCTGTCTGAACAATTAGACAGCTTGCCTACTCCTTTTTCCAAAAAACGGATGCCACAAAAGTAGATATGACCTGGCCAGCACACCCATGAGACCCCTGATTGCTGGTACGCTAACAGAAATGCACTTGTGGCAAAAACACTTAAATAATAGAATGCATGTTTAGAAATGTATTCTACTTTATTGCAAGCCACTATACCGTAGCATCTCTCAATAAAGTAGCCACTATACTGTAGTATAGGGACGCGGGTGGCGCTGTGGGTTAAACCACAGAGCCTTGGACTTGCCGATCAGAAGGTCGGTGGTTCGAATCCCTGCGACGGGGTGAGCTGCCATTGCTTGGCCCCTGCTCCTGCCAACCTAGCAGTTCGAAAGCACGTCAAAGTGCAAGTAGATAAATAGGTACCACTCCAGCAGGAAGGTAAACAGTGTTTCTGTGCGCTGCTCAGGTTCGCCAGAAGCCGCTTAGTCATGCTGGCCACATGACTCAGAAGCTGTACGCTGGCTCCCTCGGCCAATAAAGCGAGATGAGCACCGCAACCCCAGAGTCGGCCACGACTGGACCTAATGGTCAGCAGTCCCTTTACCTTTATGCTGTAGCATAGCAAAACGCTAGGAACAAATAGACCCATCAACCACAAAGCTGGGGCATGTCAATGTCTCTTAACCTAAGCTACCTCACAAGGTTGCTACAAGGTTAAAAACAGGAGGGGAAGAACATTTTCTGCTGTTCTGAAGGGGGAGATAAATCTGTAGATAATAAAAAGTGTTAACTTAAAAGTGCCCTGTCCCCAAGGTTTTCAGCGGCCCCAACCCAAATGCCCCTCGCAAGGCTCAAGTCAAATCTTAGACTTGAACAGAAGTTATCCTAAAATTCACAAGCGGCTTCTTTTTTCAGTTTCATAGCTTTTGACCCTTATACAGCAATTCTATGAAGTGGAAAAGCAACGTAGAAAATATGCAGCAGGGGATGGTCGAAAAAGTGCTCATAAAGAATAAGGAATACAACGCTACCAAACATCACAACTTTCCTTTCAATAAAAAACAATCTCCCAGTACCTCTTGTGTAATTTTTCTTATTTTCGAATACATGTAACTTCCTCTTTCTGATTCCCTCACGAAAACAAGCGATTCATTTGTTTTTCCATTTACAAGTGAACTCACATTGCTGCTTTCTAGAACAATGTTAGGATTGGGTTTGGCAAGGCCTATACGTGTAGACTTCAATTCTGCAGTTTCTGAATGCTGTATCAAAGGATTGCCTTCTGTGGTCGTGGTGTAGGTGGATGCAGCTATAGCAACCGTTGTACTCTTGCTATTCACAGAGCCCTGCTGGTGTTCTGTATTCTGTTTGCTAGACAAATCCTTTGCCCAATTATTCAAATGATTTTTGCTTCCACCGACAGGTTCGTCACTAGGGCAACCTATTTTCTCAGAATTTGTACTGAGGGTAACATGATTATAGTGGTGGTGGTGGTGCTCATGATCTTGGGAAATTCTTTTCACCTTCTCAATTCCCATACTCCGTAGAAGTTTTCTAAATCCTTCTATAGTCAATGTATTGTTCTCCCCATAACGAGAGAAGAGTTCCTGAAGGTGATGTCTCTGCATAAGCGTGGCCAAATCAACATTGATACCAGCTGCCTTCTCAGGTATAAGGTTCTCTGCAGTTTGTGAAATAGTAGTTGATTCCAAGCCATGGTGGCGAGCTTCAGAAAACAAGTATATGAAAAGTAAAGTCACATAAAGCTTATTCGCCATAGCAGAGTCCTGTAAGGAAAATGACAAAAGAAAGAGTTAAGAAAACGGTTCGTGTATCCCATACTGCAATTTACTCCAGAGAAAATAAAACAAATATTTCACAGACATTCTGCTAATTTAAAACACTTTTTCTTTCTTAGTATTAACATTACTTGATATAACAGTACTTACTAATATAATATGTAATATTGTATGTTTTATTCTATTCTAATAATATAATACAATAATATTTCTTGATTAGAAGCGGAACCTGCAACAACATGTATAGTGAAGTGTTTAGAATTCCTGACAGGCTACCATGCCCTGTTCTAGGATACTCCGTTCAACTTCCCATTTCCTAGGTTTCTGTTTCTCCTATCCCTAAACTGCCACCAGCTTTCCACATCCACTGAACATAATCAATTTGCTCACTGTGTTGCTTTTGGAGTCCACCCCCACTTCACTGCATTTCCCCCCAGGAAGCACTCAAAATATATATACCAGGGATGTCCAACTTCCAAGAGACTACTCTACTCACATGATCTGCTCACATGATTAAAATCTGGCAGTGATGTACCCCTTGGGGGGGGGTTCAGGTAAAAGCTGCTGAGCTTTTTTGGGGGAGAAACGTCCCTTTGGGGGGGGGGTCAGGTCTAAAAAATGAAAACAGGGACTCACCAATAAATCACTAAGGAGGCAGTCCGTCTTCTGTTCTAGCAATCTAGAGGACGGGGGGGGGGCTGGGGGGGGCAAGGCCGGATGGAGGAGCCAGCGATCTACCGCAATCTACCAAAACCTCCCAGGGATCAACCAGTCAATCCCGACTGACCTGTTGGACATCCCTGATATATACTTGCCACCATTAATCTTCAATGCTGTCTAAACAAGTAGGCCTATAAAAGATTTAAGCTCAAGTGGACATCTCCCAGGGAGGAAATTTTAAAGTCATTGGTTCTATGATGCAAGAGGCCTTGTTCAACAACCTCAGAAGTTTAACCTTGCGAGATGAAGCAGAACTACTTATAGTTGTTGGGAATCTCTGGCCCTCCAAATGTTCAGACTCCAATTCCCATCAGCCTCAGCCAGCATGGTCAGGGATTATGAGAGTTATCAACCAACAACCTGGTTCCCCAGCCCTACATTAACAGCAAGGAGGAAGGTCATACTGAAGAAGGCGCAGCCAAAAGGGCCCAGGCTATTAAGAGCTTTACAGGTAAGAATTACCACCAGTAATAACATAGTATGTTGCACTAGGAGGGGAAATGCCATTAATTTAAGTTGTGTCTAGACACGTAGAGAAACACTGTTTTAGTTTAGAAGATGTGAAGGAGAAACTATATGGAAAACATGCAAATATTCCTCTTCACAAAATCCTGTGTGGCAATATCTTCAGGGAGAACCAAAAAGTTACAAAATAGTGAGCGCTGCTCACTCTCTGAGTTCATCCTTGTTCATATATATTTTTTTAACAGCTTAATAAACATAGTGGATAAAAATACACAGAACAGAATCTTGGGATTCTGCATTATTTGAGCGATATACAATATAACAAACTTCTGATCAATGGTATGATACATTTAAGGAGCTTTTTTTTAAAAGAAATCATGTATTTGCAAGCAACTTTGCATTCTGTACAGAGGTTCTGTGTGCTTAATAGACAAAGGTTTTGTGTTAAAGGCCTGCACTTTCCTTTACCAATAGGATTTGCTCCACTAAGATATGTATCTCCTATTTTGTTTTTTCTCTAAAAGAGGGTTGATAGTCACCAGATCAAAAAATGAGCAAGAGGGGAGGAGGCGGCGGCTTCTTGCGACATGCAACAAAAAGCACACAATGCAGGTAACACAATGGCCTTGCAACATTCTCACAAGCTTGTGACTCTTTCTGACCAATTCATGCTCATTTATTTTGCACTCCCACTGAGTTCGGTATGAGATACTGCATTACAGCAGGGAGGATGGCAGTCTGCTCAGAGGATCAGCAAGTCCTTGACTACATAGGTAATTCCCCTTAAACACCAGCAATGGGTGTGCCAGCTCTTTTCCACCTGCTGCTGCTTCAACAGCTTGCTGTATCTGGATCTCAGGTGAGCAGCAGACATGACAGGTTACCCCTTAGCAGAAGGGTGGTGATAACATTGTGGGTGGGTTGCGTCTTATGGGGGGGGGGTCACAGCTTAGCAATTACAGTGGTACCTCAGGTTACATATGCTTCAGGTTACAGACTCCACTAACCCAGAAATAGTGCTTCAGGTTAAGAACTTTGCTTCAGGGTGAGAACAGAAATCGTGCTCCGGCGGTGTGGCCCCATTAGCTAAAGTGGTGCTTCTGGTTAAGAACAGTTTCAGGTTAAGTACGGACCTCCGGAACGAATTAAGTACTTAACCCGAGGTACTACTGTATGGTGCTTCAACCCAAGTTATGACCGCACAGGACTCCAATAAATAATGTTTGAACAAGCTTCAGCTTGCTTCACGCAGAGGTGAAGGAAGCTGCACCTGCTGGAATTCCCCTCCTACACACCTGTAAAAAAAGATAATGGTGCTGCCCTTTGTATTTTGCGTAAGAACTGCTTTGCCCAGTTAAGGCCAACTGGTCTAGCCTGATGCCTCAGTGACGTGGGGGGGTTGGGGAGGGGGGGTGTCACAATAAGGGCCCGGCCAGCACACAGCCTCCTTTGCCTCCATAGGATCCCGAGGTAGACTGCCTCTGTCAAGGGAGGTTCGTCCACACTTACTCCCACCCGCCCCCTGCCCGCCATCCTGTGTGTGGAGAGGGCAAGTGGGCGGGGGGCGCTGATGGAACGCGGACGACGTCAGAGGACGACCGTTACTGACCGCAACCGCCACTCCGAACGAGCGCGAGCCGGACGCTCTTCACGCGCATGCGCCTTCTCTCGAAGAGAGGTGGGGGTCGTCTGCCTGAGCCCTCCCGTTTCGTCGCCAAGGAAAACAGGGGGTGGGGGAAGGGGTTCCGCAACCAGACACACTTACCGGACACCTTACCGCGAAGCCCCTCGCCAGCCCCTCATGAGCCGCCTTCTATTTTCCTCCCTCCCAAGTGAGGAGCATCCCAGCGAACCGGCCTTTCGAGCAAGAAGAGGAGCGCGAGAGCCCCCCCCTTTCCCACCCCTCACCTCCAAAGCAGCGAATCAGGCTGCGGGGTTTCTTGTCACGAGGGCTGCCGAGAGCCAATGAGCACCTGCGCGGCCTGCCTCACGCCTCTTCCCCGCCTCAGTTTCGGCCCGGGCCTTTTTAGTGTGGAGCGCGGAGCTAGGGGCGGGAGGGAACGAGACAAAAGCGTCTGCACCGGGGCCCACGTGGTTGAGGATGGCGACGGGCCCTTTGCACATGCGTGACCGAGGAAGCCTGTTTTAAATGCCGATGGGGCCATAGCTGTCAACTTTTCCCTTTTCTTGCGAGGAAGCCTATTCGGAATAAGGGAATTTCCCTTTAAAAAAGAGAAACGTTGACAGCTATGGATGGGGGGGGGGGGAGGCGGGCGTGTTGGTTGTCAGGGCGACCGCCTTCTCTAATGCCTGTTAATGTACAAATTTAATAATTTTTAATAATGATAGTAATAATAGTACAGTGGTACCTCGGGTTAAGAACTTAATTCGTTCTGGAGGTCCGTTCTTAACCTGAAACTGTTCTTAACCTGAGACACCACTTTAGCTAATGGGGCCTCCTGCTGCCGCGCGATTTCTGTTCTCATCCTGAAGCAAAGGTCTTAACCTGAGGTACTATTTCTGGGTTAGCGGAGTCTGTAACCTGAAGCGTCTGTAACCTGAGGTACCACTATAATTGGCTCTGTTCAGGCCCCTTGTTCAGTTATTCAGTGGAAATTAAAAGTATACAAACCTTAATGAAAAACCATAACGGAATACATTAAAATGCAACACAAAACCTAAATGAGGGGAAATTTGGAGGCATTTCCCAAGCTGAATGCAGTATTTTCTTCCAAGAAGCAGGAGGTGGGAGCATCTTTTATCTAGCTGCCTTTTCCTCTACAGTGGTGCCCCGCAAGACGAATGCCTCGCAAGACGGAAAACCCACTAGACGAAAGGGTTTTCTGTTTTGGAAGCGCTTCGCAAAACGAATTTCCTATGGGCTTGCTTCGCAAGACAAAAATGTCTTGCAAGTTCCTGCGGGTTTTTTTCCCTCCCCCCCCTTTTTCTAAGCCGCTAAGCCGCTTATCAGCTGATCCACTAAGCCACTAATAGCGCTAAGCCGCTAATGGGCTTGCTTCGCAAGACGAAAAAACCGCAAGACGAAGAGACTCGCGGAACGGATTCTTTTCATCTTGCGAGGCACCACTGTACAGAGCTACAAGATGCACACCTGTGGATCGTGTGCTTTCATTCTCGTGACAACCCTTATGGGCTTTTCCAGATTGACTCCCTTTTATTTTAAAGGGTGTGTAATCAGGGCCGTCTTAAGCATATCTGGCGCTGTAGTGCAAAGATCCCCAAAGTTGTTGACCTTTTTTAGGAAAGGTTCACCAGAGTTGACAACCTTTTTTTAGGGAGCTGACGCCACACTTACACATTATCTCTGCTTGGGAAAAGAAAACAGGAAACATAAGAGCTGGGGTTTGTGATAGTTCCCTTACTTCAACTGGACAGAATGGTGGTGGAATATTGAAGGAAAGCATTAAAGTTTGGGATTTTTTTCCAAAAAAATGTTTTTTCGCAGGCTAAGGCACCGAGGGCTGATTTTTTTGGTCTATGATAAAACGTGCTGTTAGGGGAGAATTTGCAACTGTTTGGCACCATTTATGTGTGAATTGGATAATGTCAGATTTTTGTTGAAATTAAGAGGCAAATGACAAAGGGAACTTTTCCCTTTATCTGAAGGGAAGATGTTAATTTTTATTCAATTTAATTCATTTTACTCAGTACTGTGAGAAAAAATTTACTCTTACAGTGGCAATGGTGCCCACCAGAGAGGGGCTGGAACGAAGTTCCGGTGAGTCCCGACTGAAAAAAAAGCTGTAATTTTACTTATTTTTACATTTTGCATCCCACCTTTCATCCAAGGACCTCAAGGTGGCGCATTTCTCCCTCTCCATATTTTATCCTCACAACCTTCTTTTGAGGTGGATTAGGATGAGAGACTATGGCTGGCCTAAGGTCTGTTAGTGAGCTTCAACACTGAGTGGGGACTTGAACTCTGATATCCCAGGTCCTAGTCTACACTACGCAGGCTCTGTCATTTGTAGTTTTAATGTTTCAGTTGTTGTTTTTTTATTTGGTTATTAACTGTACTGTGTTTTCTCTAGGTGCGGCAGCTCAGAAACTGGCTCGAACTATGTTTCAATCTTGTCTTCAGAAAAACCACATATAAATGATCCCAGAGCAAGGTATCGTCAGGATAATGAATTCTGTGGGAAACTCTGCGTGGCCGTGTCACGAATAACTGAAGAATGTACAGTAAGGAAAAAATATGGCAATGTGTACTTTTCCTGACCCTACTATGGTCCAGCCCTGTCCTGCTGGCCTCATTGAATCCTCCTGACCCGATCATAAATATTTCCAGATGTTTGCTGCATATTTGCTATACTTTTAAAACCCATCCTCCTCTGTGATAGCTTATTCTTCACAGAGCTACAGTTCCCAACATCCCTTTACAAACTACACGTCCCAGGATCCTTTGTGAAGGGAGGAGATGTTCTTTAAAGGTATGGTGTTGTCCGCAGCCTTTGTCCGCAAATTCCTTCTCTGTTCAACCCGTGTTTTCTACTTCCCAGTTCTCTAGCCCTCCCTTGGATGGATTACCTAACTCTACACCTCCTGATTCTAGGTCTGGTTCTCTTTTGTATTGCTTGCTGTGGATAAACTCTGTGCCTTAAGACCTCAGCTCCTGTTCTCCATAGCACCTCCATAGCACCTGACTAACCTTATTAAGGGGAAGGACTGTAGCTCAGTGCTAGACCATCTGCTTTGCATGCAGAAGGTTCAGTCGCCACCATCTTGGAAGAGACCCCAGTCTGCACACCGGGAGAGCCATTGCCAAACTGTATAGACCAGCCGTTCTTAACTTTGGATTCCCAGATGTTCTTGAAATACAACTCCCATCATCTGACCACTGGCCATGCTGGGAATGATGGGAATTGTAGTCTAACAATATCTGGGAACCCAAGGTTGAAAGAGGCAGGTGCAGTCAGTGCTGAGCTAGGTAGACAAATAGCCTGACTCATGATTTCATTGCTCAGTGGCAAATCACATGCATGCATGCAAAATAACCTCAAGATCAATACAGTGGTACCCCCATTTACGAACTTAATCCATTCCAGAAGTCCGTTCTTAAACCAAAGCCATTCTTAAACTGAGGCACGCTTTCCCTAATGAGGCCTCCTGCCACCGGTGCCCTTCCACCATTCGGCTTCCATTCGTAGACCGAGGTAAAGTTCTCTAACCGGAAGACTACTTCCGGTTTTGTGGCGTTCTTATACCGAATAGTTCGTAAACAGGAGTGTTCTTAAACTGAGGTACCACTGTACTGTTATCAGACCCTGTAGAGTGGTACCAGTCAGAGTGGACAGTACAGGGTTAGCAGATGGACAAATAGTCCACAGTTTCCTGTGTTTTGGAATCTGTCTCTCCACTGTCTCTGCTTCCATCTTTGCCATTTCATGATTTCCAGTGGGCTCCGTCTCTCTTCAGTTGCGATACACCTTGGCTCATTCATATTGTCCTGATTGCCGTGGTTCCAATACTGACATCCTGAAATAATTTGAAGAGGTGCATGATTTGGTCAACAATCTAACAACTAAAAATAAACAGACAGTAAGACAAGGCTATTTAACGCAGTGACTAAAGTAGCCAGGTGCCTTTTATTTTAAATTTAAAATAATTACTTTTCTCACCCATCCTCATATTGGAATCCTACTTATTTCAGAGCATCCTATCTGTGCCAAGCTTCACACTTACCTATTTCAGAACATCACCTTAGCTTCACTGAATCTGAACAGAACTTTAGTAAAGGCATTTATGATGTGTTAAAAAGGTAAAGGTACATACGGGCCAGTCGTGTCCAACTCTAGGGTTGTGCGCCCATCTCACTTAAGAGGCCGGGGGCCAGCACTGTCCAGAGACACTTCCGGGTCACATGGCCAGCGTGACGAAGCTGCTCTGGCGAGCCAGCACCAGTGCAACACACGGAAACGCCGTTTACCTTCCCGCTATAAAGCGGTACCTATTTATCTACTTGCACTTGGGGGTGCTTTCGAACTGCTAGGTGGACAGGACCTGGGACCGAAAGATGGGAGCTCACCCCGCCGTGGGGATTCGAACCGCCGACCATGCAATCGGCAAGTCCTAGGCACTGAGGTTTTACCCACAGCGCCACCCGCGTCCCTCTATGATGTGTTAGTACTCACCAATAATTAGAGACACAAAATATATAACGTGATAGTTTCTGCAGCAGGCTTAATTTGCCTTTTCTTGGAAAGCCTTTCAAAGTCAGTAGGTGTAATCCAGTAAAGTTAAGCATTTTTAAATCCCATTTATATCCACGGGAGAGTTAAACATATGTTTAAATTTTTCTCATTGCAATAACTGGGACTTAAAAATGCTTAATTTTGGTCCATTGTTTGTAGCTAGATTTTAGGACCTTCAATTACACTGATATAGTATATCGTCTTAAATTCTGGTGATTTGGTTTAACAAGGCTATGGATAAAACCATCAGAGAAATGGTAATTGATAGCCTTTAACAAAAGCAGCCGTCCGAAGTGAATCTTTGATACTGGTGTACCTTTAAAAAGCTGTTATTCAGCTGTTTTAAGCCTCAACTTTCAAAGGAATGTTGTGCATTCAAAATCACCAAAACGCATGGTATTGATTAAAATATAGAAATTATGTGATCTTGTTCCAGGCGCTGACATCAAACAAGTCTCAACAGGTCTTTTCTCTGACATCTTGGCACAAACTATAGCATAATCATTTACTAACAAAATGAGCTAGTGGAAGGAACAGTTACTAGAATCTTTATTTTCTTTTTTAGCAACTGCAACATGGCACCCCTTAGGAGAAAATAATCAATAGTCACCTCTTCTCTCATCAGTTCCATGACACAAACATTTTTTGTACCTATGTGGGTTCAGAGCTTGCAGGGCAGCAGCTGAAGAAGGAGCAAAGGGTTTTTGTGTGTGTGTGTGTGTGTGTGTGTGTGTGTGTTTCTTTGTGGCTGATTAGCTGCTCTCCCTGTGCAAAGGTCAGAGTTTGATCCATCTTTTAGATTTAGGGGAGCTAGTCTCAAACGTTTGTTGGGGGAGACCTAGGGTTTTTTTGTGGGGGGGGGAGTTATTTGTCCTGTCTGCACGCTTCTTATGATGGAGGACCGGTGTAGCCACCCCCAACGACACGTTCTCAAGATGGAGAGTGAGGGAACAGCTGCAGTCGCCTGCGGTTCCTGCGCAATGTTTGCCATCTTGCCAAAGGTTGCAGGCAGCTTTACCTGCAGCAATTGCATGTTGATTGCCCTCTTAAAAGACAAAGTCCAGCAACTGGAGGAACGTGTAGCTACTCTCCAAAGAATTAGAGAGCTGGAGCTCTTCTTGGAAGCAACAGAGCACACCGTCTCCACCAAGGAGGAGACAGGGGACTCCCCTGAGAAGGAGGCTAGTTCACCAACACAGGAGCCAGATATATGGAGAAACGTGACTCAAAGAAGTAGGAGGCCCAGGGTTCGCTCTGATTGTTTAGAATTACACAATCGCTTTGAGGTCCTCTCCCCTAGCATGGAAGATGAAGAGCAGACTCCATTTGAGGATCTCTCCCTCATTACAGTTGATCAGGTATATGAAGACGAGCAGCAAAGCTAGTCCTCAGGGAATGTGCAGGCGACCTTGGAACGGACAGCTCATGGAAGAACCCCAACCAAACCTAAGAGGAGGCATGTAGTGGTGATAGGGGATTCCCTACTGAGGGGAACAGAAGCAGTGATCTGTAGGCCTGACAAGATGTCTCGGGAAGTGTGCTGTCTCCCCGGGGCTAAGATCCAAGATGTAACTGAACGACTGCAAGGAATCATAAAACCCACTGACAAATACCCCTTCCTCTTGGTTCATGTGGGAACCAATGACACTGCAAGCAATAGCCTCCAGAAGATCAAAAGAGACTATGAGGCTCTGGACAGGAAATTGAAGCAATTAAATGCACAAATTGTCATCTCATCTGTCCTCCCAGTTGAACGATGTGGCCCAGGGAGAGAGGGAAAAATAGTGGAAGTGAACAGCTGGCTTCGCAAATGGTGTAAACAGGAACGGTTTGGATTCTTAGATCACGGACTGCAGTTTCTTGAAGATGGACTTCTGGCAAGCGATGGGCTGCACCTCACAATGGTTGGGAGGAATGTTTTTGCCAAAAATCTCAGAAAGCTCATCAGGAGGGCTTTAAACTGACTAATGTGGGGGAGGGAGAAAGTGCTCCTGAAGGTAGGAGTCTATCAATTGATGAAGATGATCATCCAAATGTCATAGACCAAATGGAGCAAACAGCACGCAGACCTAGTGGTGGGAGGAAAAAATCCTTAAATAAGAGACACGGGGGAATGATTAATGGACTTCAATGTCTGTACACTAATGCACAAAGCATGGGAAATAAACAAGATGAGCTTGAGCTCTTGGTGCAGCAAACTAAATATGACATAATAGGCATCACTGAAACCTGGTGGGATAAGTCCCACGACTGGAATGTAATAATGGATGGATACAATCTATTTCAGAGAAACAGACCAGACAAGAAAAGGAGGAGGAGTGGCGTTATATGTCAGGAATGTGTATACTTGTGAAGAGTTCCAAGATTTAGAACCTCAAAGCCAAAGTGAGAGCATTTGGGTCAAAATTAAGGGAGAGAAGAATAACAGTGAATCTACTATAGATGATATCTACTATAGATGATGCCTTCCTGGACCAGATGGCCAAGCATGCAAAAGGAAAGGAGATAGTAGTAATGGGGGACTTCAATTACCCGGATATTTGCTGGATGTCAAACTCAGCCAAGAGCATAAGGTCAAACAGATTCCTCACTGGCCTTGCAGACAACTTTGTTGTCCAGAAAGTGGGAGAAGCAACAAGAGGAACAGCCATTTTAGATCTGGTCCTAACCAATGTTGATGACCTGGTTAGTGGGGTTGAAGTGGAAGGATCATTAGGCGCAAGTGATCATGCTCTTCTGAAGTTTACTATACAGCGGAAAGGAGCAGCCAAGCATACTAGGTCTCAATTTCTTGACTTTAAGAAAGCTGACTTCATAAAACTTAGGGAAGTGCTGGGTGAGATCCCATGGACAGTAATACTAAAAGGAAAGGGAGTTCATGATGGCTGGGAGTTTGTTAAGAGGGAGATAGTAAAAGCACAACTTCAGGCAATACCAATGAGACGAAAACATGGAAGGTGCCTAAAGAAGCCAGGGTGGCTATCTAAAGAACTTTTAACTGAGTTAAGATTAAAAAAGGATGTGTACAAAAAATGGAAAAGGGGGGAAACCACCAAAGAGGAATTCAAACAAATAGCCAGCACGTGTAGACACAAAGTCAGAAAAGCTAAAGCACAGAATGAACTCAGGCTTGCTAGTTGCAGATAGGTAGCCGTGTTGGTCTGCCATAGTCAAAACAAAATAAAAAAAATTCCTTCCAGTAGCACCTTAAAGACCAACTAAGTTAGTTCTAGGTATGAGCTTTCGTGTGCATGCACACTTCTTCAGATACACTGAAACAGAAGTCACCAGACCTCACTATATAGAAGGGTCTCACTATATAGAAGGGTCTGGTGACTTCTGTTTCAGTGTATCTGAAGAAGTGTGCATGCACACGAAAGCTCATACCTAGAACTAACTTAGTTGGTCTTTAAGGTGCTACTGGAAGGAATTTTTTTATCAGGCTTGCTAGAGAGGTTAAAAGCAACAAAAAAGGCTTTTATGGGTATGTTCGTAGCAAAAGGAAGAACAAAGAAACAGTGGGGTCACTCAGAGGAGAAGATGGTGAAATGCAAACAGGGGACACAGAAAGGGCTGAACTCCTCAATGCCTTCTTTGCCTCAGTCTTCTCCGATAAAGAAAACAATGCCCGACCTGAAGAATTTGGAGCAAATGATTCAGCAGAGGAAACACAGCCCAGAATAACTAAGGAGATAGTACAAGAATACTTGGCTAGTTTAGATGTATTAAGTCTCCAGGGCCAGATGAACTGCATCCAAGAGTATTAAAAGAACTGGCAGATGTGATCTCAGAACCACTGGCAGTCATCTTTGAGAATTCCTGGAGAACAGGCGAAGTCCCAGCAGACTGGAGGAGGGCAAATGTTGTCCCTATTTTCAAAAAGGGAGAAAGAGAGGACCCAAATAATTACCGCCCAGTCTGACATCAATACCAGGGAAGATTCTGGAGCAGATCATTAAGCAAACAGTCTGTGAGCACCTAGAAAGGAATACTGTGATCACCAATAGTCAGCATGGATTTCTGAAAAATAAGTCATGTCAGACTAACCTGATCTCGTTTTTTGACAGAATTACAAGCCTGGTAGATGAAGGGAACTCAGTGGATGTAGCCTACCTTGATTTCAGCAAGGCATTTGACAAGGTGCCCCATGATATTCTTGTAAAGAACCTGATAAAATGCGGACTTGACTATGCTACCACTCAGTGGATTTGTAACTGGCTGACTGACCCAACCCAAAGGGTGCTCATCAATGGTTCCTCTTCATCCTGGAGAAGAGTGACTAGTGGGGTGCCACAGGGTTCTGTCTTGGGCCCGGTCTTATTCAACATCTTTATCAACGACTTGGATGATGGACTCAAGGGCATCCTGATCAAATTTGCAGATGACACCAAACTGGGAGGGGTGGCTAACACCCCAGAGGACAGGATCACACTTCAAAACGACCTTGACAGATTAGAGAACTGGGCCAAAACAAACAAGATGAATTTTAACAGGGAGAAATGTAAAGTATTGCACTTGGGCAAAAAAAATGAGAGGCACAAATACAAGATGGGTGACACCTGGCTTGAGAGCAGTACATGTGAAAAGGATCTAGGAGTCTTGGTTGACCACAAACTTGACATGAGCCAACAGTGTGACGCGGCAGCTAAAAAAGCCAATGCAATTCTGGGCTGCATCAATAGGAGTATAGCATCTAGATCAAGGGAAGTAATAGTGCCACTGTATTCTGCTCTGGTCAGACCTCACCTGGAGTACTGTGTCCAGTTCTGGGCACCACAGTTCAAGAAGGACACTGACAAACTGGAACGTGTCCAGAGGAGGGCAACCAAAATGGTCAAAGGCCTGGAAATGATGCCTTATGAGGAACGGCTAAGGGAGCTGGGCATGTTTAGCCTGGAGAAGAGGAGGTTAAGGGGTGATATAATAGCCATGTTCAAATATATAAAAGGATGTCACATAGAGGAGGGAGAAAGGTTGTTTTCTGCTGCTCCAGAGAAGCGGACACAAAGCAATGGATCCAAACTACAAGAAGATTCCACCTAAACATTAGGAAGAACTTCCTGACAGTAAGAGCTGTTCGACAGTGGAATTTGCTGCCAAGGAGTGTGGTGGAGTCTCCTTCTTTGGAGGTCTTTAAGCAGAGGCTTGACAACCATATGTCAGGAGTGCTCTGATGGTGTTTGCTGCTTGGCAGGGGGTTGGACTCGATGGCCCTTGTGGTCTCTTCCAACTCTATGATTCTATGATTCTATGAAACCACAGAGCCTAGGACTTGCCGATCAGAAGGTCAGCGGTTCAAATCCCCGTGATGGGGTGAGCTCCCGTTGCTCGGTCCCTGCTCCTGCCAACCTAGTAGTTCGAAAGCACGTCAAAGTGCAAGTACGGTAGATAAAGAGCTACCGCTCTGGCGGGAAGGTAAACGGTGTTTCCGTGCCATGCTCTGGTTCGCCACATGACCCGGAAGCTGTCTGCGGCCACATGACCTGGAAGCTGTCTGCGGACAAACGCCGGCTCCCTCGGCCTATAGAGTGAGATGAGCGCGCAACCCCAGAGTCGGTCACGACTGGACCTAATGGTCAGGGGTCCCTTTACCTTTACCTATACATTTTTTCCTGGTGTTTTGCCACATGTCAGGTTTAGCAAATCAGTTTGAAGCTAAATGAAGTAACTTTGTTATATATATATATATGTATTTGGCTTTGCTGTTTCTCCTCTTCTCTTTCTCCAAAATTTCAGGGCTAATTTATCACAGAAATAAAAATGCATTTTTAGCACATTATTTAGGGTCATAATATAAACTGAAATTTCCACGCATAGGAATTCAGTGGAATTTGAAGAGTTTGAATTTGTTCTTGAAGAGTTCATCTAACTTACTGGAAGGCATATTTCTTTTTAATATAGTGCCATGCCATTGCCAATGCTGTTTATACAGTACTATAGATTATATATCCTGCATTCTTTTGATTTTTCACTTATTAGCCTGGTTTCTGGTAATGTATATATAATGTATTGCTTCAGTTAGTTTGTGATGTGAATGTAAAACCCACAAGAGACAGAATGCTCATTCACATTATAAATGCCTCTCTCCTACTTTCCCTTTCACGTTAATAATAATAATATATTAACATAAATATAGTGGGAGAGGGGTGAAAAAGTGGAAGTGCTCTGTATTCCCTTTTAGTATGGAGAAATTCCAACTCACTCAACTTGGCTTGGGGGCTTCCAGCAGTGGCATATAAAGCAGGTAGATTTCTCCCTTCTTAAATGTCGCTTTGCAAATATTTTTTTTCTATGATAATTTAAGTTGATTGTGCTAACTTCTGCTTAGTTGAACTAATCTTTTCCATATACAGTCACCTATCCCCAACTTGTGCATTAGGAAGTTAATGATATTTTCTGGCAGGCCAATTTAAAACAACATAAAACTCATTTATTTATTTTTTAAAAAAGCAAAAAGACCAAAGAGCTGCTACTTCGGTTGTGGTAGGGAAGGTAAAATGCTGAAGCCCAATCAGGGTCACCCTAAAATCCTGGATTTCATCATTACCTTCTGTTTAATTAAAAAAAAAAAAAATGACTGGCGGTTGCAAATTAAAAAAAAAAAAAGTTTTAAAAAAGGATAAGTTATCACCATTTCCAATAAAGAAATATAGGATGCAGCTATGTGATTTACTGTGCTGTGTCGGCATCTGTCTCAGGGGAGTGCCCCTCTCAGGGTAAGGTCAAGCTGTTGGAAGGTTGCAGGACTTGCTATGGCTGTAGAGACCAATGCGGGAGAGACATGTTTTGTTGCAGCTGAGGCAGATAAAGGCATCCAAATGTACCATGCCATTTCTGCGATCCTCCCAGCAGTTATTTCTCTTCTGGCCACTGCTATGGATACACAACTTGACTGCCTGTCTCCAGACACCGCAGTCATCTGCAGGGGATTCCCACATGGCAAGGCTGATGTGGCCAGCCTTCATGTCACATTTTCAGAGATCTTGGTAAGGCAGAGTTGGTCTGCCAACAGGCCTGGTGCAGAAGCCATAGAGCATCTCCTTGGGAATCCTACCATCTAGCATTCTGTGGACATGACCAAGCCAGTACTAAGTTAACAATAAAACATGCCAAGAGGGAAAGGATGTGTGATCTATATTTACAAGGTCTAAATAAAAAAGAGACTTACCATTTTTTATTTCAAAAAAGAAGGTAAAAAGAAGCCTTGGACAGCGCTAAATTCAGATACTTCCATAGACCTGTGGTACCTGACACTTCTCCATTATATTTTATAGGCAGCTTTTACCTCTGCCCTGGAGAAGATTTTTTGTGTATGTAGCAAGTGGCTAGGAAGTCTAAATCATTATCATTTTCAGATAGGGTTAGAAGTGTCCCCTGTTTGAAACTCAGAAGAACTGTTGTCAGTCATTGTCAACAATGCTGTGCTAGATGGACTCAGTATCAGTATAAGGCAACTACCTATGTACCACATTATAAGTGTGGCTAACTTTGAAAATGGTCTGGAAACTGCAGTTAGTTCAGGGTAGGGTCACACGATGTTCAACTCAAACTGGACAGTTTGGCTGTATGATCTGCATGGTAGATATTCAAAACAATATATACTTGTCATAGTTTGCAAGTTACCTCCAGTAGATTTTTATTTTCTTTTGATGGCTGTTCCCAACATTGCAACACAAATTATTCCATACATTTCCTCTCCACAACTCATAGCTTCTCTTGGCTCACACATCCTAATTATTAACACAGATTTTTGTAGCGGACAAAGCAGGGATTTGATCACCATAACCTAATGGCATTTGTGAATCGTTGGAAACATTATTATTAGCTCTCATAACACAAACATTCTTCATTAATCACCTACTCTCTCAAACTTCATTATCAGCTGTAATTAGAATAACCTTTATGCTGGTCATGTATTCTGCTTGCAACCTGAGCTGAGTTTTGAACTACTGAACAATCTCCGTTCTTATTTATAATGATGGCCCTACATGAAAATCTGCTCCCCCGCCTATTTTCCCACCGTGCCTTTCTCATGACGGGTAATGAATATTTTAAGTGCTTCACTGTATTTCCTCCTCAGTTCTATTAGCTAAGATGCCATGAACAAATTCCTGAGTCCTTAGGATGTGCTATCAGTGTAAGTTCATTATACTTAACGTGTTTCATTCATATCAGGCAACAACAGTGAATGAAGCATATTCATTATAAATATGTTTTCCTTGCTTTTAGCATTTGCCCATAAGACTCTAATTTTATAACATTGCAGTTGCTATTAATAATGCACTTTATACTCACAGCTGTAATTAACTGCAAAGCCCAGGCTTGCTCCATAAATCTGTGTGGCCATCATAAGCAGTGACTCATGCTTGCAACAGGAATGGTTCAGTGTATGGTTCTCCAACATTAAAAAAAGAAGGCACACAACAATGGATTAAGGATTTGCATTATTTGTCCCTATTTGGCAAAGCATTGACATAGGTGCAAAGAGGACAAATGTGAAGACATTTGCTCAGCTTTTATTGAGACATTCTCAATAACAGATGCACCAATGGTCTGACTTGGCATGAGGTAGCTTCCTATGTTGCTATAGTCATCAGTTTGCTGTGTGTTGCTTCTTCGAAATTCTACAACCCTTCAGGACTGGTGCCACCGTTAGGTAGAGTGAGGCAACTGCCTCAGGCAGCAGATGCAGAGTGTTTGGGCAGTGAGCACATGCAAGATATTGGAGGACAGAATGATGTGTGTGTTGCACAGTCTGTCATATACTCTCTAAGCTAGCCTGCTGTCCATCTTGCCCTCTGTTTCCTAAGCTAGTCTGCTGTCCTCAATTACAGATCTCCAGTGTTGAATCTTACTTCAATCCACTTGGAGGCACACCACCTTAATGTTAGATTCAGGCACCAACATTCCTTGGGTCAACTTTGTCCACATTTTTCTCCCTCCTTTTTATTATTTCCTACTCCCCCCCCCCAAAAAAGTTACTTCATTCATATAGGTAACCACCTCCTTTTCCCCAATTTGGGATTAATTTTAAAACTGCAATAATAAAATCGGTTTTAAAAAGCTTCTGGTGACTTTATTACATACATGAATAATGAAGAGGAAGACTGTACAATTCCTGCCCCAGACATGAGTCTGTGAAATTCACAAATGAGCCAGTTCCTCACCTTCAGTTAACAATAGAATAATAAAAAGGGGTCACCTAGTCCAAACCCATGAAATACTGAAATCTTTTGCCCAATGTGGGGCTCAAATCCACAATTCTGAGATTAAGAGTCTCATGCTCTACCGACCGAGCAGAACTGCAATTCTCCTTTATCGGTCTCTACAGCCGCAGCAGGCACTGTAACTCTCCAATGGGTTCACTGCACCCCCAAAGATGCACTCCTCCCAAGACAGACAGATGCCAACACTAGTGCTGTTAGGATAGCATGCAATACCAATGCAGTCCAGTGAAAAAAACCAGAAAAGCTTCATGCACATAACACCATTTACTAATTTAGATATGGCTTCTGTATTTTGTGATATGCAAAATGTTTATTCTTATTCCTGTTTAAAAACATCCACTTAAAATATAGCAAAAAACATACTTTGAAAAACAAACAATAAAAGGGGGGAGAGAAGAACCCACAGGACCATGCAGCAGAGCACTGCAAGGTGACCCACCAGCCCCTGATCCCTGGAATGTTCCAGGCATACCTGAGCTTGAGAAATTACACGTCCCAAATGTTGCATGACAATAATAAATTCTGCCGCATGACTGATGGGGCCAGTTGTAATAACACCTGCTGAGGAGCCATACGCCTGCAGCATCCTCTTCCCCAGCTGGGAGACGTAGTTGTTGCAACCAGATGATGTGGCACTGGAGATTTGTGATCTCTCAACCCCAGGTGTGGCTGGGGTTTGACAAGGTTCAGCTACCTGTGCAAACTACAGCGGAGGAATAAATGGAGCACTGTACCCGTGGGCAGTAGGGAACTTTTATGGATCACAGCCTTCATCTGCAAAATTACACAGCTGTGATTATTTTTGTCTGTGATTAATATTTCAGACTGGATCATTTTCGAATTAATGTTTCATTATAATTTCTTTTTAAAGAGCTTCAGTCTCCAAGGTGAATATTTTAACCATTTTAAGCATGGTCTCTACATTTTCCTTTCCAGCATTTTAATGCCACTGTATTATCACACCAAGGAGGCTTTCCAGATTATGTTCAGGCACTCAATGTCTTCAGAGCTCTGCATTCTTTGTACCACCCATTTATAATAGTTAGCAGGAAAATAATAGATCTCGGGCACATTTTCTTTTACAAAATGTAGGGACACCAACTGAATTATTGGGATGAGATTACTGAACAAAGCAAGGTTTCTTTTTCCAGAGGGAGGGATTTGTCACATACATTTCTACATCTTCATCTTTGTTGTTGCTGTTTGCTTTTTTAACATAAGTAAAAAGTCCAGAACAAATACATATAATGTCCCTATAGTTAAGAACGAAACAAATCCCTTCAAAACACCACTTCCACACATTTGGGGAGTTGAGAATTAGAAACAGCAATTTAGTCTCCCGTGCTTTCTTTCCTTGGATTCTTGTCATAATGACAAGCTTTTCTATTACCATCATTTTCTTTTCTGGAGAGTTAGGTGAATCTGAAACTACATTTTTGACAGGTTTTCCAAAGAACAGTGAAGACTTAAAGAGTTCCACCCCCCCTGCCCCACAATTCCTTGGAAGGACCGTCATTTACAGTAGCATGAAGCTGTTTGCTTCTTCGTTCTGTAGAACTGCTCATATTCTCTGACAAAGCAATCTTCTTGATCTCAGCTTTCTGTAAAACATTGCATTTCTTCATCCTTTTGGTGTTTTTAAGATTAATCTTCTTTCTGAGACTGTGCTTGTGGCTTTGTCTGATGAGCTTACAGTGGATGTCAGTAATGAAAGTTGCACTCTATTGATACCCTGTTTCTTTGGCATTTGGATCATTAGGTGTTGATAACTAAATTGTGGGAGTTGAAGGTTAAAATTGGGGACAGGACACTCATGCGACTGCTTTTGAGTACCGTATTTTTCGCCCTATAGGACGCACCGTCCCATAAGGCGCACCTAGTTTTTTTGGGGGGGGGGGGAATAAAGGAAAAAAATTTATTTCCCCCCCCAGGCGCGGGGCTGGGGTGGGGGAGGCCTGAGCTTCCCCCGACCCCAGTCCCCAAACAGGCAGCTCTCTGCAAGCCGTGGGAGCCCAGGGCTGGCTCCCGCTGCTTGCGGAGAGGTCCGTGAAGCCTGGACGCGCTGATCTCAGCAGCCGCAGGCTTCGGCATGCAGGCAACTCTCCGCAAGCAGCAGGAGCGCTCCCGCCGCTTGCGGAGAGGTCCGCGAAGCCTGGACGCGCTGAACTCAGCGCGCACAGGCTTCGGCATGCAGGCACCTCTCCGCAAGCAGCGGGAGCACTCCGCTGCTTGCGGAGAGGTCCGCGAAGCCTGGAGAGCGAGAGGGGTCTGTGCGCACCGACCACTCTCACTCTCCAGGCTTCAGCGAAAGCCTGCATTCGCCCCATAGGACGCACACACATTTCCCCTTCATTTTTTGAGGGGAAAAAGTGCGTCCTATAGGGCGAAAAATACGGTACTTATTCTAGTTTCTGGCAGAAAGACCACAAAAGGTATTGATGGATGAGAGCTCATGTTTCCTGCACTCCCTTCCTTGTATAATCTTCTAGAGTTCCATCTTGTCTCCTCTGTTTTACTTTTAATTGTATCAACTTTAAATTTGTACCAACCACTGTTGTGTGCTGCCTGGGGCTGATAGAAGTTGTAGTTCAAAACATCTGGAGGTTGGCAATGCTGAAGACTGATTTATACAATAATAACAAATAATATAGTAGTTATATTTCATTATAGCAAAATAAATTAATAAAAGTAACCAGTAAAAGCCAGCCTCTTAATGAAGATGGATGGTACTATGGACCAATGGAAACAGAAGCTCCATCTCTGATATCAGAGGTCTAGGCAACTAATCAGAAGAGGTTGTTATTTAGACATTGTTGTGAGCTTAATGGTTCTAAATGCACACTATAAAAGAGGTGTGCTGCATAATTCCTAATTTTGGCTGGACTGTTTTCATAGTATCTATAAAGCTACAATTAAAATCTGAAAGTATAATGTTATATAGCTGGGTGCAGATGACTGGAAATCTAAAGTTCAAGTGGCGTTTGTGCATCCCCTTTAAAGCACACTCCACCTGTGTGGGGTCCTCTGTATCACAAGTATATATTGCTCCTTTTAAATTTCCTTCTCTTTAGAGGATTATGAGGAGTATGATTAATTTTATTGATAAAGTTCTTGACAAGAAGTTTTCTTTGGAACAGTCATGTCTATTTTTCTTGGCAACCTGCACAGCAGATCCTTAAAGTGTCAGAATGTTCTGTGCATTATCCAGTGAAGAAACCCAACTGTTGTAACTATATAAAGATGAAGCATTGCAGTGAATGTCTTGATGTCACTGTCAGAGCTAGTTCCCACTGAGCTGAAGGGTGGTGTGAGGTGAGGCAAGCAGAGAGTGGGAGGCAAGGTAAAGTGGTCTATCCTCGGCAAGAAATAGCAAGAGCAGAGTTTCAGGCCCACTATAAACATGACAGATAACATTAAAATATAAAGTAAATTGTTGATATCACACTTCATTAACACTGAACAATTTCATATTCCAGGACATCAGTGAACATATATGAGACAGGTTAAACAAGTGAATTTATTATTCAGCAAAGAAGGTCTTTTAAATTCCTGAAAACTCAATAAATCTATTATTTCTGACTCTTGGTTTGCTCCACTGGAATAATCTCATTATTACTTTAATGCAGAAGTGCAGGATTTGCATGAAAATTTTGATTGCTTTCTGTGTCGTTGTGACCAAAACAGATAATGACGAAGTATAATTCTTAGTTGTCATTATGGCTAATCCTTAATCTCTCATTAATCATAATTTAGTTGGTGCTTAGCTTCTATCTTCAGCGTGCAAGCTGCAATTACCTCCGGGCTTATATATATTACAGGCGAGCTAAAGACATGGTAGAGCTCACTACATTAGATTGGCAGTTTTTGTTAAGGTATTTAGTTACTACTAAGTGGTCATGATATTTTATTATGCTGTCACATTGTCCTTGGAGGTGGGCCTTCTTGAATCTTAAAGCAGAGAGAAGAATCGAGACTGCACATGGAGTCACTACTCATTTTTCCCTACAGGTGTGTGCATTTGGGTAAGAGGGACAGTTCAGATATTGCAATAGCCAGCTGCATATGCAAACTGACTCTGCAGAAAAGGATTGTGATTGGGGTGTTGTGAGCAGTGATTAAAGTTCTGCCTTTGAGGAGATTTTTGAGACAATCCATACATTCAGTCAGTTCTGGTGCCAGCAGCCAGCTAGGTTGGGCACAGGCTGAAGGTCCCAGTAGCTCAGGAGGATTTGACCTGGTTGTGCCATCACTTACCATCACTTACCAGGATTTGACCTGGTTGTGCCATCACTTACCATCCTTCCCAGTGGTCCCCAACAATCATTTTAGTGCTGGAAGGGCAGTACTGCTGCTTCTGAATAGGAGTCAAACTCAGTCCCATCCATAGTTGCTATCTGCCAATTGAATTTACCCAAAATGTAAGCCCCGGCCCATAGATTTGCATTGAGAGTGGCATGGGCAGCTGGCTGCCAAGGGCCTCCTGAAGTCTGGGATTGACTCTGCATGCAATACATGCAATATATGTACAACTTGATGTGTGGCTCTCACTTTACTTTATATGCAACATGTTACACATGTTCTCAAAACCTGGCTCCATACTTCACTATCTTAGAGTAGCTATTGTGTATAAACACTTGAATAAAAAATAAATTAAAGCCTCACTGAACTGTTATCCTGTTCTACTGCAAACTGTTGCTTAGTGTCACCATCTGGTGAGACAGTAATCTTTCTTTCTTTCTTTCATCGGAAAGACCAATATATTTTGTCTGCAGTGCTATGCACACTTACCTGTGAGTAAGCTCAGTTGAAAATTGTAGGGCAGACTTTGCCAATCTGGTGTTCTCCAGATGTTTTGAACTTCAACTAGTCACAGGCAACATAAACATCTGGAGGGCACCAGGTTGCCAATGCTTGCTGTAGTGCTTATTTCTGAGTAAACATGCAGAGGCTTAAGCTTTATGTCAGCTTATAGAATCAAATAGTCAGCATGCATGCATGATCCAGTCACAGCAGCACATCTTACGCATGGCGACAGATGTTCCCAAAGCTATTGCCAGGTCTATCAACATCTGAACCAGAATACAAAAATTGGGTTTCTGTTTATTGCTGCCCGCCTTGCTGGGGGAAAATAAGTACTGTACACTTAAAAGTGAACATCTTAAGATGTGGCTTTTGTGTCTGTGGGCTCTTATTTATTGATCTCAGGGGCAAATAGCAAGGGTCTTTGCCCTGTTGGCAGAATGGGGCCTCTGTTTTTTTTTCCCTATGGAAGGAAGGGAGGGAGGAAATAAAATTGACTGATGTCAGAATTGAGCTGTGGGCAGCTGTCAAGTTGGAGCCAGGAGTTGCGCCAGGGGTCAACCAACAGGTCAGTCTAGGAGTCAGAGCTGAGGGGTCAAACCAGGAGTCAGCACCAACGGCTCAACCGGGAGACAAGTCAAAACTAAGAATGCTCCAAAGTCAGGAAAACAATAGTTGCCTGTGCAGAGTCTCAGCCCAAAGTGGAACCCTTTTACAGCCCTTCAGTTTGGTTTGTTAGCTTCCTATATGTCCCATGGTAAATATTTAAGAGTGTAAAGCCAAAAAACAGCACAGTGAGCAGAGCTTTGTGCTCTACATGAACTGTCAGAGTAGAAAAATTCCTTCCAGTAGCACCTTAAAGACCAACTAAGTTAGTTCTTGGTATGAGCTTTCGTGTGCATGCACACTTCTTCAGATACCTGTATCTGAAGAAGCGTGCATGCACACGAAAGCTCATACCAAGAACTAAATTAGTTGGTCTTTAAGGTGCTACTGGAAGGAATTTTTTTATTTTGTTTTGACTATGGCAGACCAACACGGCTACCTATCTGTAACTGTCAGAGTAGAGTTTGCCACAATGAAGGGGGTGTAAGTCTGGTAACAGTAGAAGGAGGGAATGATCCACTTAATGGAGAGGGCTTCTTCAATGTTGGAACATCTTTCTCCTGCACATTTGGCCAGTAGTGCTACTAGTCATCAGTATATATGAAGAAAAGGAGACTAATGAGGCCAGGCCTGAAGGTGATTGGCTTTTTCATAGAGTAGGGTCTCTGGAACTGGATTATGTTTCCCTTCCTTAAGCAGGTCTGCTTTCAGAGCTGTGCATTGGGTAAACAGTGGTAAAAAGCATTGGTAGAAGCTGGTAAAGTCAAGGGCTTGACAGCTGGTTTGATCAGGATCACTGCCATGCCCCACCAGTTTCCAGGACCAGATGAGACCCCAGAGGAGGATCCTACTGTTGACTCCATTGTGTCTGGAGCTTAAGCTGAATCAGTGGAGATGGACAACCCCCCTGAGATTAACATACAAAGGATTACATTTTCAGGGGATCCAGCATGCTCTGATCCCACCTTCCAGGTTCAGATCCCCCAAAACCATTTGCAGGAGCAGAGATGGCAGCCGGTGTGACTAGACCAGAACAGGCACTATGCATTTGGCAGCATGAGTCTTTCCCTGGTCCCTATTTGACCAGAGGAAGCCAGAAAAAGGAGTCAGAGCCCTGCTGGTGCTCCAGAAAAGGCTTGGGCAGCAGAAACAGCTGTTTGTGCCTAGCCACTTTTGAGGCAGCACCTCACCTAGCAGTTTTCGGTGTCTGTACTGGACAGCTCCCTTGCTGTGCTGGAAACATTGCACTTGGACAGCTCCCTAGCCTCACTGGCAAAAGGAGTCTAAGCCACGCAGCCATGGTGGTGGGACAGTCACTTGGGCTGGGCTTGCTCTCATTATGGCTTTGCACTACTGGTTCATGAAATCCTCTTTTCTTAGGAGCAAAGTAAGGCTCAATACCTTTTGTTTTCACTTTTCTCTCAAGCCTTCCCAAATTAGTCTGTTTTATTTCTGCAGGTTTTAATGCTTGCTTTTTTATATTTTATATCTGTTTTGTTTTCTGTTCTTCTGTACACTGCTCAAGTGTTCTCTGAATGTAGCGTAGTTGATAAAATATTAGATATATACATATAGCCATGTTCAAATATATAAAAGGATGTCACATAGAGGAGGGAGAAAGGTTGTTTTCTGCTGCTCCAGAGAAGCGGACACGGAGCAATGGCTCCAAACTACAAGAAAGAAGATTCCACCTAAACATTAGGAAGAACTTCCTGACAGTAAGAGCTGTTCGACAGTGGAATTTGCTGCCAAGGCGTGTAGTGGAGTCTCCTCCTTTGGAGGTCTTTAAGCAGAGGCTTGAAAACCATATGTCACGAGTGCTCTGATGGTGTTTCCTGCTTGGCAGGGGGTTGGACTCGATGACCCTTGTGGTCTCTTCCAACTCTATGATTCTATTCTATGATATTTTTCAAAACCTCCTTGCCTGTCTGATGCCTGAGAACAGGTGATAGTTTTGGCCTTGATTTGGCATTTGAGTGTGGCGGCAGTGATGCCTGTAGCTTCTAAGGAAGCACAGATGACTGCTTGGTGATTATTTTCCCGGACACAGCCATAGATGACTAGGTTGTCAATACATGCAGTGACATAGGCAGAGTGTGGTGCTGGGATATTGTGCACCACTTCTTTGAAGATAGCAGAAACTCTGTGGAGCCCCAAGGATAGAATCAAATCAGGGTGGCAAAGGCAGTCATCTAGATCAGTGGAACATTTCTATAGACTTTATGTACATCAGATAATTGGCTTTGTTCTGTTATGACCTCATGCCCTTCTGTCATTGCCTCCATTTGTTGCAGAGTCCTTTAAACCCAAATAGATTTTTTTTCTTTAAGTAAGTCCAGCAGGAAACTTGTAAAAAAACATTGTAACTCTCCTTCGGCAGTGGTAGGACATCTACCCAGCACATCTCCTGGCAAAAAGAAAAACCACACAACCCACCATCCCCATCATCTACAAAACATCAGATATTGAATTCTGAATAAAATGCATAATTGAGGCTATTTATGTGAGGCGTATGGTATTGATTTGCATGATTAAAAATGTGAATAGTTCAGTCTTGTAAAAATCAACACTGTATTTAATTTTTACTTTAATAGTCTTCCTATACAAGTACAATGTTTTGCATCAACACCAATAAAATATTGTTTACAAATTATCTCAATACTGAAGCTTTTGAAAAGCTAAGCAATATTTAAAATGTTCCACTTCCTAAAAAATGTTTGTTCAATTTAGTTTTTGCATAGTATAACATCAGCATAATTTCCCTTGACGTATAACTGAATAATATCAAATTTTCATTCTTTCTCCCAGTCTGTCTCGTCATACATTCCATTCTGGACTGTAAATCATTTTATTTAATTATGTTTTAAAGAAAAAATCAATATTTTTATAACACTTTATAATATACAAATGTTTCATAAAACATTATAATATTGTTATTTTAATTATACTTGCAGACAATGATCCCAGGCACAGTTATGCAAGTGTGGCTTAAAAAAACCCCCACACACTTCTGCGTGTGCAGGATTGCAGCTATAAATATTAGATATTACTCACTTCACACAACCTAAGATTTGTGTTTAATAAAGCAGTCCAGCCTAATAGCTTGCTGTGCTAAATAATGTTTAGGGCAAGTGAGGATGAAAATAAGTGGATACCAACAGGTAGGAGTAACCATCATATTTAGTGGCGGTGAAGCAGAACCAAGAAGGAGATGGCAATGCCAAATACAAGCACCCAACCGAAAGAGATATACCCGTATTTTTCGCTCTGTAAGACGCACCAGACCATAAGAAGCACCTACCGTAGTTTTTGGAGGAGGAAAACAAAACAAAACAAAATCTGAATCTCAGAAGCCAGAACAGCAAGGAGGATTGCTGCGCAGTGAAAGCAGCGATCCCTCTTCCTATTCTAGCTTCTGGGATAGCTGCGCAGCCTGCATTCGCTCCATAAGACACACACACATTTCCCCTTACTTTTTAGGAGGGAAAAAGTGAGTCTTATACAGCAAAAAATATGGTACATCCACAAAGATGCGAGGAAACCTTTTATCTGAGCCATGCTTTAAAAAAATCACTGTGTTTTATGTTTTTCAAGTGGGAAATATTCTTAATAGACAATTATAAAATAAATGATACATAAATATTTGAGGCAAACATGTAATATGTACTGGAAAAGCAATAGGCCTAGCTCCAAGAGTGAAAAGTGAAGTCATCAGTGCATATAATACCAAACATCATTCGAATTTTGTGAGCTTGCAATAGGTTTGCAAAGCCTTTAAGGACAATAGGTCATAATGTTATGAACCGCCCTGTGATCTCTGGATGACAAATGTGATAATAAATAAAAATAAGTTGGATGTTTATCTATGGTCCAAGACTGGATTGTGTGTCATATTGAAGTTCCCCCTATCTGCCTCCACAAAAGCTTGCAATTTATTTAAAAGAAGGGCAAAAAAGACCATTGTTTCACATTGATGCTGCAGTCTGTAAAATGTGTCTTTGGCACAGCATCATAACAGGAAAGCCATTATAGGCAAAATTTTGGTGTTCTTGGGCAGCTATTGCCAGCTTGTTTTTCACTGTAAAAAGCTATGACAATGCCCCTTGTTTGGGAGAACACTGAGTTTCATTAGGAGGTCCCTGCTGTGGGTCAGAATTTTGGACATCCGGTTTGTCAGGTGGGCCCCAGTTTCAAAAGTCTTCTCAATTCCATGATTTTTGTTCAGTTCTGTCAGCTTTAGTGGTTTGAAGGGGTTGCAGTGTTGTCTTCCAGTTGTCCTCCTTTTGCTTCGTGAATTGCTTCTCTGTTTCATTGCTAAAAATGGCTAAGAGGGCCTTTGCTGTTTCCTTCCCTACCAGAGGGGTCCCCATTGCCATTTTTGGAGCTGCAGAGAGATGCCTGTTAACTGGGTGCACTTCAAGGTCCTTCAGGGAATAATACAAGGTGATATGGTGTTCCTTAGCCCTGTGGTCCCCCCTCATATCCCCACTCATCCCTGGTGTGGTGGATTTTTTACAAAAAATGAAGCCACAGACACCCCATTTTTAGTGGGATTGGTTGCAGAGTTCAGAATCAAGCACCTGCCATTATTGCAGGTTAGTTCTTATGTTCTTGACATGCCATGGAAGCACTTAATATGCTATGGAAAATCTGATGTAACAATTGAACCATTAGCATCAGTAACTTACTATATGCACTCAGCATAATTACAGTCAGTGCAGATCAGCCGCAATATAGGTTTTATGGCACTTAGGGGGATGGTTTAAAGCAGTGATAGCCATGCCTGAGCAATTATTGAACTGGGAAAAGAAAGAGAATAATTGGAACGGGAAACTCTCTTCAACATGAAAGTAATAAGAATTACACCTCAAAACACTGCAACAGCCAAAAGTGAGGTACCCAAAGCAATTAATATATGATGGCTTTAAAGATATAATTCTTCATGTCTCTTAACATTTACTCCCTTCCATTGTCTAGCTTGTAGATTTTATGTAGCTGGTGGATGGCTGCCAGTGTGTGCACTTACAAGCAATAAGTAAATACCAGATGAATTATTCAATAAAATATTACAGAAAGAAATGTAATCCTAAAAATACCCTAGTAAGGAGTTTGGTAGTATCTATCTCAGAAACTCAATTTGAATAATATGTCTAATTGGATCAAAATAAAAACTGACCTATACTAATAGGTGCTAGCTATTTTTTACTACCCATACCCTTTGACATTGATTGACAACTCAGTCTACAGCTGAAGAATAAGGCAGAACCCTCCCATTTGGAGTACAATTGTTCCCTCCAGCCTAAAGATTCAGCAACCCTTTCTTCCTATCCTATGTCTTATTTTTAAAAATATTTTTATTACTACTGCTACAAACCAATCAGCATTCTTATCAAACCAAAACACAATTCACTAAGGAAGTGTTTTATTCCAAAATACCTGACAGAGACTTTTTGCAATAAGGAAAATGCATGGAAAATGTGGGCTAATGCTTGTGTTGATGAAGGGTTGTCTAATCTCCCTGAAGACCAGTCAGGTGCATGCTCAAGAAACAGGTCATCTCAAAGTGCCCTTACAATGGAAGACTCCCTCTGTGTGTGTGTGCGCATGTGCAGGTGTGCATGGAGCATCAAGCATCGCTGCTGGTTCCTGAGATGGAGAGAGGTCAATTGTGGGGAGCTCAGTGCACTGCAGGCACAGTGGTAGAGCTAATCCAACACTCCTGCTGCTGTGCTTGTACCATACTGAGCTCCCTGAACGTTTCACCTCTCCAGCTTAGGAAACAGCAGCGACACCTGGCATTGGGAAGGGCAGATAACCGCTACTGGTGTACACCCATACCTCCCCCTGGGTAAATGGGTTTTGCAGGGTTTTGTATTGTTGCTAGCACCTGTCCATGCAGGAAATGGAGGCCCATTTTATACTGCCATTTTCACTTTGTGCAGGATACCTGGGAAGATCAGATGCATTGAGGAACCATGGTTTCCTTCTACTTGTGTGATCCTGCATGAGCCTCCGCTCGTATGCTCTGCCTCCACCCCCACCCCAGAAGAAGGAGATGAGCTTTACACTTGACATTCTGCAGTGATTTATTTCCCTGAATCTAGGGGTTCCACTAAAACATAGTTACCTGCAGCAGCCAACCAATGGCTTCTATAAAGACATATTGCAGTCCCTCCCCCTTTACTGTTTTACTTGATGTTTCCTATTGATGAATACTCTGCCACCAATGAACATATTTATTTTAAAAAAGAGGTGAGCTTTTGCTTTTAACCTAACCACAGTTCCCCATTACATCTGAACATGTGGTTTCTTTAAATGGTGGTTTGTTGAAACAGGCCAGGATCAAACCACAGTTTAAAGCAAAGTGGGGAATCTTTTTTTTCTGTCAGGGGCTGTAATTCCTTCAGCAATAACATACCAGGGGCTGTATGGCAGTGGTGAGCAGGACTGGAGGCCCAAAACAGCATGGCATTCCCCCTTTCTTCTTTTCTGCCACCCCTTTTCTTTGCTCTCTGCCACCCACTTCCCCCACTTTTCCCTCCTTGCTACCTATACAATTGGCTGAGGGCTGCAGGAGGAAAACCTTCCCATCTCTTCCTCCTTACGACCACACAAGGGGGAGCTCAACTTTGAGGATTATGCAGGTTCAGGAACTTAGCAGGCATCCCATTTCCTGGTATGTCTCGACAGACCCTAGGTCAACCCTTCCTGAGCACTCAGAGTAATTTTCACTTTACACTGGGCTCCCAGCTCCAAGCAGCAGGACTGACACAACTTTTAGTTTTTCTAGCCATCCACTGGAAAACAAGGGACAATGCTGTCCCAGAATCTTCTGTGACATGTAGAGGACTTTGGGACATCAGTGTAAATACCAGGGGGTAGCAACCACTCCTTTCATTTATTGTTCCAACTCTTTTGTTTCCGTTGCTAGTTTTTTTGGGGGGGGTGTATGGGCCCTTTGACCAAAGGCTTCCACAATCATGTCCTAGATGGTTAATCACCTCTGTAAGTTTTCTATCTGGAAAGATCTGGCAGAGCATCAATTTGCAAAGGCGCCTAGACACGTGGTTTCCATTGTCTTTCAGACATGTGGGTGTCCTTTAAGCATGAACTGAGAATGCAGAAAATCGTCTTTTGCTCCAACGTGTGACACACAGATTCAAGTGCCTTCTTTTTTATGAAATCCTGGTCTGAGCCCTTGTGATTGCAAATGTTTTAAATGCAGGAACAAATATAACTTGTTTCCTTTCGATGAAGTTGCACACAGCATGCCATGTGATGGATTTTGTGGGGAGGAAAGTCGATAATCTAATCTATATGAGCCTGGCAGTAATTACAAGTCACTGGAACATGTAAACAAAATCTGAGAATAGCAGCAGACATTGCTAGTGAGCCACAGAAAATGTAAAGCATATTGGTATGAGGTTGGGTGAGTGGTGAGGAAGTAGTCTTTATGCCAAGACCCTTCTAACCACTAGATCCAGCAAGTGTTAAAATATAAGCCAGGCTAGCTTTCTGTGCTGATGAGCCATTAAGGGAAACAAGGAAAGGGGCTCCTTCAACTCCTGGATAGTTAAAAGGACAAAGCCAGAGTTGAGACTTGAAAGTTTGCAGTGATGTGAGCTAGAGGCTAAGTAGCAAACTGGGAGACAGAGGGACGTTGGATTTCTGTTTGAATCCAAGGCTGCTGCTATGGGGGAAAGCAAGGCCTTCTTGTGAACCCCTCCACTGCAGGCTAAGGATGTATATATGTGTAAATAAACCACATATCCTAAAAGACACCACAGCCAAAGGAAATACGAACCAAATATGAACCATTCAGAATCCCTGAAATCTCACACTGCTTGGAGATTGGGGTGGCATGCAACAATATATAATTAAGCCTGTGCTCATGCTACAGGATTCAGTTACCCAAGCCCCACTGAACTCTATCGGGCTTCTAAGTGTCTATATACAGTGGTATTTCGGGTTACATACGCTTCAGGTTACAGACTCCGCTAACCCAGAAATAGTGCTTCAGGTTAAGACCTTTGCTTCAGGATGAGAACAGAAATCGTGCTCCGGCGGCGCAGCAGCAGGAGGAGGTCCCATTAGCTAAAGTGGTGCTTCAGGTTAAGAACGGTTTCAGGTTAAGAACAATTAAGTACGGAACGAATTAAGTACTTAACCCGAGGTACCACTGTATTACTTTTTTATTAAGGTGTATTCAGCTGGATTCTATGGGACTTCTTTATATATATGTGTGTGTGTATTTATTTACATAGTACTTTTTGTCTGTATAATTCTAAGCACCATATCATGGGTTCCCTCAGCAGACCTGCCAAGTGTCCCTATTTTCAAGAGACAGCCCCCGATTTACAGAAGCCATTGTGGCACCTCCTTCTGCTGGCTCACTGGTCACCAGAGTACTAGAAGGCCTGGTGAGCTCCTATGGTTGGATCATTTCATCTGTGTGAGAGAAAGGAGATGGAAATGTAAGTAGGACTTCTCTCAGCATCTGAATTCTGTGATGATAGTGAATTCCTCTTGAGCCTTGATGTGTGAATGCCAAAACCATTTTAGCGGCAGGAGAGTACTAACTGTGAGCCTCGTTTCTCACATTTTTCTCCTTTTCTGGGCTTTCAAGGCTGGGGAAAGCGTTTTCCTGGTTGGGAAGGAGAAATAAGATTTTGCCTCTCCCTAAGACCACCCCCTCCACACACCCCTTTCAGAGGACAGAAAAGGTAAAACCATTCAGCATATAGATGTTGCTTCCATAGTAATATTAGTCCCTAATGTTTCTTAAGAAAGGTCTCTCTGTAACTGTCTGAGGCCTATTTCGAGGTTCTGAAAAATAAAAATATTCCATGTTGCTCTTTGTTTCCCTGTAGGCT
Organism: Podarcis erhardii; assembly: GCF_964252035.2. Lineage (NCBI taxonomy): Eukaryota > Metazoa > Chordata > Lepidosauria > Squamata > Lacertidae > Podarcis > Podarcis erhardii. The sequence goes on from NC_138499.1 coordinate 82,035,161, forward strand.
CTGCATACTTCCTGCCAGAGGAGGATGGTGGAAGAGGATGGCCCAGGAAAATATGACAGTAATGTCTATTTCCAAGGATATGTTCAGTGTATATAAGATGACATAGTAGTAGAAGACCTGAAGGGAGAGGAGGGGCCTTGAAGTTGCCCATCATCAGTGAGCAGCAGGACAGCGGACTGAGAAGACAGACAGGTCACCTAGCCAAAGTCATCCCTGCTAGGGTGAGAGGCATCCCTGCTATCTCTTCCAATAAAAAAATGGGGGGGGGGGGGAATAGCCAGAGCCAAAGAATGGCAGTAGGGATGATAATTTAGGTAAACTGATTTCCTCTCATGTGTTCCTTTGTAGTAAAATTTCAGGGTGGGGAGCCATGGAACTTCTTGGAACTTGTGGAAGGGCTGTATCTCGGGGGTAGGCAGTCTGATTTACATACAGAAAACGGACTGATGGAGAAGGGATGGGGCAGCTGCCCTTTCTCAAGTGGGCTGCAAGAGGAAGGATGCTCCCTCCTTTCCAATCAGCATAGAAACACAGCTCTCCACCTTTCCACTGCCAGCTCCCGACAGGCTAATAAGACTTTTTGCAGGCTAGTAACTTTTGTGGGTTATTCACAGTGCTGTGTTCGTATTTGGTTCGATTGTCATTTGTGTTGGTGACTCACTTTCCCCATTGCAGGTTGCAATGTAGGCTTGAGACCATCTTTTGGCAGATCTGCCTTCATGCTGCCCTTTCCCATCACTACCCTCCTTTTTCTTTTTTCTTTTTGTTAAATTTTGTATTGATTTTACATTTTCAAAACGAATTTCCAATATCAATACTAAACATTCATTTTTCAGTTTCCCCCTCCCTGTTGACTTCCCTCAGCTTCTATTTCTGGTTTATTACATCAAATGGTACATTCTGCTGTTTGTATATAATGTTATCACATTGTTATATTTCTTTTTTGTGTAAATAAAGTTATACATGTTTATTTAAATCCTGCCAACGAGTCCATTTTTTTGTTTTGTTTCTGCAGATATAGCATAAAAGGTTCCCATACTACCCTCCTTCTGTCGCTTGACTCCTCGAACATCGGAGGCTGTGAGCGCAACAATGAACCACAGAACCTGAACACGGAGTTTGCCCTCACTACCAACGCGGGCTAGAGCTCAACCACGGAATGAACCTCGCCATTTCCCCAGTGAGTGTGTCTCTTTCTCTGGGGTTCAAGGGAGCACATTGGCCCAGCTGCAGCATGCTCTGAGATACAGCACTCATGGTAAAGCAACCCTCTGAGAAACAGCTTTTCGGTCGTGAACTTCACCTTACAGCTCAGACTGTCAAGGCAGTGGATGGTATATGCTAGGTCAATACTGACCATTGTCTCTCTTCAGCCACATATGAACAGTTCTTCCTCCAAGACAGCCGCCCTCCAGGGGCACCAGGGCCACCAGTCTCATGGTAGGCTCCAGAGAGTGGGAACTAGGAAAGAAGCATGGGCGCCACCATGGGGGACCAAGGGGTGGAGAGCATGGGACTTCTGATTAAGCCAATTTAAGGCTGATTTTAAAGTGCGTATGCACATTCCAGACTTAAAACTGGTTCATCAGAAATGTTGCCTTCCCATAATACACCAGAATCTGTCAAGCAGAGGGAGCTTTAGGGCTGGGCATCTCTAAAAGAATTCTCTGCACCCTCATCCAGACTACAATTCCCAGGGGTCACTGGAATACATAAAACCAATATACTGTATGTTTATGGTGTAGATAGGCCCCAAGGAAGAGAGCTGTGTGACTCGCAGCACAGAGACTGGGGTCCACAGCAATGTTTCCCTACCCGGCTTTGGCTGGCATGTAAAAGATATGGTTGTACTGACTGGCTGTTGGTGTGTGAGAGACGATGGTTATGATGATGGAACATTTGTTGTGCAGACATTCCCTTTCCCTCTTGGCAATCTGATTTCGCCTTTTGGCTAACAGTGTCGCTGTTATCCCACACCATTTTCACGATCACTTCTTTCTCTCCTTCTGCTCATACTAATATTTCCCATTGTTTTATAGCTATACCTGGCTGGATATTGGATCGTTGTGTTTCAAACTTAAGATGCAGAAGGCAGAATTTACTGGGATTTCCCCAAACCTTCACTTTTGCCTTCTCTCAGCTTGCATCATTTCCCTTGAATCTTCTCAGCAAATTTCAAGAGTTTGCCATACATTTAAAGCACATTATGGATGGCTTTTCCCAAAGAGTTATGGGAACTGTAGTGCTACAATTCCCAGCACCTTAAAAATCTACAGATTCCATGATTCTTTGGGGAAAGCCATGTGCCTTAAATGTATGGTGTAGATTTACATGGGACAGGTTCAATCCCTGGCAAATTGAGGTAGCGCTGGGGAAAAAAACCCTGTCTAAAACCTTGGGAGAGGCATTGCTGGTCAGTACAATATGGACAGAACTATAATCAACAATTCCTACATTCCTATTGATGATTTAAAGACTGTCAGTTTTCTTCGTATAATATTTCCAAAATTCTAATGACTCTAACCCTTATTCAAAACCTTGTCTTCTCTCATCTTGATTACTGTGATGTTTTCTTAGCCCTCCTGCAATTTTTTCTTTGCTATAAATAAGTGGACTTACATGTATGTACAGCATGCACAGAATTAGAGAGCCCTGCCTCTCAAAGCTCCCCAAGTTATTAGTATGTACTGGTAACTGAGAGGATACCTTTGAAACATGACTACTATTGCCATTGCTGAATTCAAGTGTTATCAATTGCTGCATTGTTTCTGCTCTTCATTTCTCTTGCTCCTCAATTAAAGTCAGTGGAGGGAGATTAATTAGGACAGGTTCACCAAGCCAGTGCACAAGAAGGCTCCAGACTCTGAGGTAAGTAGGCCTGCCTATCTAGAAAGCAAGCTAGGAAGCATAACCTAAGCAATTTCTGTTAAATGAGCCAGGCTGTCTTCTCCTGCCTGTCAGAATGTTTAGCCAATGCATTAAGTCAGCGCTGTGATTGATAAGTGACTTGTTTGGACACCAGGCTACAGGAATTCCTGGGATCTTAACCAGGCCGGATTTATAATGGCACAATTGAAGTAATTGCACCTGGGCCCATGCCAGCAGGGACCCCCGACTCTGAGCTTTCATTTTTTTTTTAAAAAAATCAGTCTCTAGCTTCTAGAAAGAAGTTATGTGTCATGGACTGCCCAAGTCAGGATGGCACTGATGGGTGGTTTGCAGAGGACCCTGGGGAGGGCTCCAGTGGGCTGGCTCACAGCGGGGTGATGCCCCATCTGCCCCCATCCACTTTGCAGGAGGCAGTGACATCGACCCCTTCACCTAGGTCCTGAAGGCATGAACAGAGGTGTGAACAGATGGAGCAGGTCCAGTCGCCCAGGCAGAACATTAGCAAGGACTAAAGAACAGAACAGCAGGCTTCGCTAAACTGTGCTGGCCCTTTCCTTTATACCAGGATTGCATGATGGGGCATCAACAGTAGAACAGTGTCCAGATCAAGGGAAGTAATAGTCCCAACTCTATTCTGCCTTGGTCACCTAGATTACTGTGTCCAGTTCCGAGCACCACAATTTAATAAGGATATTGGCAAGCTGGAATGTGTGCAGAGGAGGATGACCAAGATGATCAAGGGTCTAGAAACCAAGCCGTATGAGGAATGATTGAAGGAGCTGGGTATGGAAAAGAGGAGACAGAGAGGAAACAGGATAGCCATCTTCAAATATCTAAATGGCTATCACGTGGAGGATGGAGCAAGCTTGGTTTTTTTCCTGCTCTGAGGGTAGGATCCAAACCAATGACTTCAAGTTACAAAAAAAGAAGATTCTGATTAAACATCAGGAAGAACTTTCTGACAGCAAGAGTTGTTCGACAGTGGAACAGACTCCCTTGGGAGATTGTGGAGGTTTTAAAGCAGAGGCTGGATTGCCATCTCTCCTGGAAGTTTTAGCTGAGATTTCTGCACTCCCGGGGGTAGGACTATGATCCTTGAGGTCCCTTCCAGCTCTACAATTCTGGGTTTCTATGTTGTTGTTGGATCAATGTTGTCTTTGCTTGAGTGTCCATATCTCCTGCAGTGCTGTTGGGTAACTGCACCTTTGCGAAGATATGTGTGTTGTCTGCTACGCCTTTGAACAGCGTTTTTGCATATGTATCACAGATCTCAGCACTAAAGCTTTTTTTGGGGGGGGGAGACATCATCTGAGTCCATGTTCTCCTGTGACTGGTAGCCAGGACATTATGAAGCATAATGCAAAGGCAGCTATCTAAGTCAAGGGTCCCAACCTGATGCAAGCACAGTTTCTGCAGCACAGACCACTTGCTGGACTTCACAGGGCCTCTTGCAACTCTAATTCCTCCACTCCTTTTTGCAACGAAGGGTTTGCCTGGGCAGCTGTGGTGGCACAAAGTTGGACAGGAGAAGGAGGATAGATGCCACCTCTTTAGGTTTTTCAAGGATGTTGGGAGAAGTTCTGAGGCTTTCCACCTCCTCTGTTTTTGCTGTTCATGGAAGAACTCCTCCCCCCCCCAAATCAATTGAGTATTTTTATTATTTTATTATCACTGATCGTGATTCTTCCTTTTCTCAGTACATTTGCAAAAATTAAAATCAAAATCAAAGGAAGGAAGGAAGGACAACTCTTATTAACGAAGTTGCTCTGAAATGACAAATGATTAACCAGCAGAGGCTGTTACCAAAAGCAAGAATGGAAAGCTGACTAGGCAGTTCCAATGCAGGCTCAACCTCACAAGGTCCCCTGTTGGAAGGGAGGAAAAGCCCCAGAATGGAAAAGTGCTAACTCTGTTCCCTTCCCCTTTTGCAAGATTTGCACAGCCCATGGAAGAAATATTTGAAAAGAGGGAGGGGGAGCTAAGAAGTGCCATGCCTGTTTGCCTTCCCTTTGCTTTTCTGTCCATGCAAAGGCATATTGAAAAGGATTGGGAGAGAGAAGCTTTCTTGTCACTTATATGCTGAACAAGCACTCGATACCATTTTCAATCAGTTCAACAGCACTTCTCTCTCTCACTAGTTTGTGGGCCCCACTTGGGGTTTCTGGCGAGGACTACCTCTAAGGCACAGAAATTTTGTCTCTCTTCTCATTAATAATAAAAATATTTACAAAGTTTTTAAACACTCAGGGCTATTTCCCACCCAAAAAAGTTGGAAAGCTTAGGTATTTAAGTTGGCAACTGGTATAAGTTTGTGTTTCTAATTCAATGCAAGGAGCCTCAAAGTAGACTTGTTTACCCCAATCTCTCTTCAGATGGCAATTCAACAGATGTTTACCTTGAAAGAAGAGCTTCCTAACTTCCAGGGAAACATGCCTAGGAACTAGGCTGCGTTTTTTTTCAAACTGTAGCAGTAAAAGGAGTTATTCTGCAGTAGCAATTGGACAAGGTTTGAACCTTTCCCAGTGTAAAATGTTTGGCCGGTGCCAAAGCACAGATGTAACCCAGGTACAGGGCTCACCCAACAGAAACTGGAAGGCACTTGATTTGTTTAAAGAAGCTCAAAGGTGGGAGTCCTACAACAGGGAAGAGAACTGACATTTTTCTCCAACAACACCCATCTCTCCCTGACAATTGGAAAGACACTCAGTCACTTATGCTCTATTGATTGGGATAATGAGGCAAGATGTGGCGTGTCTGTGCATTTACCTCTTGGCTGAATGAAGAGAGACCGGTATCTGTTTTGTGCCTCCTCTAATAAACCATGCAGCAGTGTGGCACAACGGCTGGGGAGCTGAACTTGGATCAAGGAGGTCTCGGTGCAAATCCCAGCTCAGCCACAAATGACATCTGTACCCAGGGTTGACTAGGGGGTCACAAAAATGCATCTCTCTACACTAGCTTGGAATGGCTAGGAGCCCACCCATGCACAATTAGATGTGTTCACAGGTGGAGTGCAAAAGGTGTCAAAAAGCTCGCTCTCTCAGTTTCCGGTGGTGGGGAGGGACACAGATATAGAGTGAGGGTGCCGTGCCGCTTCAACTCCTTGCCAAGGGTGCAAGGGAGCCTAGGTGCATCTCTGCTTGTTTGCCCTGACCTTTTTGCCTCTGCCAAACTTCAGGAGAAAGAAGTTACAGAGCACTCACACCTGAATCCTGAACCTACTTATATGGAAATAGCACGTGGCAGGGAGTTCTCCAGGATAGGCTTCCTACTGAGGGCAATGGGCTTTGCTCCTCATCCAGTGCTAAGTGGTGTTTCTTTGTCGTTGTTGTTTAGTTGTTTAGTCGTGTCCGACTCTTCGTGACCCCATGGACCAGAGCACGCCAGGCACTCCTGTCTTCCACTGCCTCCGGCAGTTTAGTCAAACTCATGTTAGTAGCTTCGAGAACACTGTCCAACCATCTCGTCCTCTGTTGTCCCCTTCTCCTTGTGCCCTCCATCTTTCCCAACATCAGGGTCTTTTCCAGGGAGTCTTCTCTTCTCATGAGGTGGCCAAAGTATTGGAGCCTCAGCTTCACAATCTGTCCTTCCAGTGAGCACTCAGGGCTGATTTCCTTAAGAATGGATACGTTTGATTTTCTTGCAGTCCATGGGACTCTCAAGAGTCTCCTCCAGCACCATAATTCAAAAGCATCCATTCCGATCAGCCTTCTGCCTTGGGCGTTTCTTTACTCCCAAGTAAATGAGAGCAGCGGGGGACAGACACCCACCCAACCAACTAGGGGGGGGGGAGGCAAAAGTCTGTGGCAAGCCATCGCTCCCCTTCTCTCCCAGCGCACCCGTGGCCGGCCTGCTTGCTTTCTCGAGGGGAGACTCCTGCTCTCTCCCCAAGTGTGCGTAAAGACGAGGTGGGAGAGCCGGGCTCCCGATTACCGTCGATGGATTGAGCGGCGGCGGGTGGGGAGAGATCGTTCTCCCAAGGCGGGCGCGCAGGCGGAGGAACGCGCCCAGACTCCACCGGGGTGTCGGCGTGGTGGCCGGCGGTCCGAAAGAGGGGGGCGTGGCAGGCCGGCGCCGGACCCCCTATCCTGCCCGGGTCCCGGGGGAGGAGGCTGGCGGCGGCGGCAGCAGCAGCAGCGTCACGTGGCCCCCACTGCCTGACTCCCCCTCCCCTTCCCTCCATCTCCCACCCCCTCCCATCCCTTTGTTGTAGCCGGAGCAGTAGCAGCGGCAGCATCGCTCGCGACGGCAGCAGCAGCAGCCGCCGCCACCGAAGCGCACAAAGGGGCTCCGGGAAGAGGCAGGGCGCCGGGCAAAAGGAGGAGGGTCGAGCAGCAGCAGCAGCAGCAGCCGCGGTTCCGAAGAGCCCAGAGGCGGCCCGGGATGCGGAGGGCTGGTTGGCAGCAGCAAGGCCGGCGGGTCCGCGCTCCTCCGGGCGGCGCCCGCTGATCCCCAGCTGGGCCCTGCGGCGGCAGCGGCGGGCCCCCTCCCCGGCCTCTCGCCAGCCCTCGCCATGGCGGCCCCCGCCCGGCCCCGGGCCTCGCCCGGCTGCTGCAGCGCCGCCGCCATCCTGGCGCTCGCGGTGGCCCTGTGCGCTCTGGCCCCGGCGCGGACGTCCAACCCGCTCTCGCCGGCCGCGCCGGCCGCGGATTGCGCCGTCGGCAAAGGGAAGGCGGGCAGCAACTGCTCAGGTAAGCGCCCGGGACGACGACGACGACGCCCCCACCGGCGGGCAGGGCTGGGCAAGCGGGCGCCGCGGCGCTCAGCATCCTTGCTCCCTCGCCACATGGGCTCCTTCACAATACCCGCCGCCTCTCTCTCTCTCTCTCTCCCCGTGCGCGCCTCGTGTACCTTCCCCTCCCTTGCTCTCCAAGCTCCATCGCCAGCCCCATCTTTGCCTCGCTGTCAGTCGCTCATTTAAAAAACCTTCGTGCACATACATTCTTTCTCTTTCTCCCTCTCCCCCCCCCACTCAGTCCAGTGTTGCGCGCGTGCTTGGTCCGAATGAATTTGGTGGGACTTGTTTCTAAAGAAACATGCATAGGATCGAAGGCGTCGTGGCGAGGAGCGTGCGCCTCTCCCCCCCCCCCGCGCACACTCCCCCCCCCCCCGTCGCTTTGCTTCCTTCGGGATTCTTTTATTTTAGTGAGTTTGTGTTTGTCTCCTGTCCAGTTCAGGGTCAGGTTAACCATAGTAGCGCCCAGTGAGGCAGGCAAGTATGAGAGACTTCTGGAAGGCGAATCAGCCAGTTTTATGGGTGAGCAGGGACTTTTTTTTTTTTTAAGGTTCCAGGTTTCCTTTCGTTTCAGAGTCTTGAGCTACTCTAGACTGTGCTTTTAAATAACGGAGTGCCTTAGGCTGCAGACCCCAGGAGCAAGTCTCATTAAATTCAGTATGCCTTACATGGAATAGAGATATGTGTAGGATTGCTCTCTTAATCTACAAGAGGCTTTTCATCAAATCAGAGAAGTGTAATGTAGTTCTCACCTGCTGGTAAGCATGTTTACTCAGAATAAATTCCTCTGAGTTTAATGGGACTTGAATTAGGATAGTTTCCTAACTTGGAGGATGTGAATTTCAGGCAGGCAGGCCTGGGGGTGGGGAGCACAGGGACTCTCAAGCCCCAGTACCAGTTATTTCAGAAACTGAATGCTGTCTGGTTCCAAATGTGATATGAAAAACACTGGCTGTATAACCTCATGCACATACAAGCACTCTTTCTCTTCTTTTGCACAAATTCTCCATCCTTGTGCTTATGTGTTTCCCATACATAGATGTTATCACGCGTGCATTTCCTTCCTGGTGCAGACACACATGTAGGACTGCTGTGCATACATCCATGCAATGCATCTGATCTCTTCGGTGCACGGTTGAGGTCATGAAAATAGGGAGGCATCCAGCGAATCCGGGAATGAGAGCACTGACCTTGTGTGGGCAGTGAGGAGTCAACAGTTCATGTATCCGGAACTGGTGGCGATAGGGGGTGCCAGTTCATTTCATGCTTCTGGGAACAAAGACCTTGCAGCCCTGGTCTCAGAATGTGTTTTTATTTTAGTTGTCACACAAGGAGGGGAATATTTTTTCTTGAAAGTAGGAGCAAAGTTTCAGCCCCCAAATCAGGAGGTGGAATTATCTCTTTTGTTTCTGTCTCCTGAGTTCAGGCCCATCACCCCAGCTAATGAATGCAACCTATATCTTTCTCTCCCCCCCCCCCCTTTTGTCACCTCTCTTGCTTAAGAGAATGGTGTGAGAAGCAGAGAATGCAGAGGTGCTCAGGTATCTGTAACCCATTTAGGTAGTCACCTTGCTTTTTGTCTGCTTCTTAGTGTTCCTAAATACAATACAAATCCTAAAATCAAATCTGCTGCCTGTGCTGTGAAGCTGGTCACCAAGAAAAAGGATTGTTGCTGTGAATGCATTAGAATCAAAGAAAATATTATATTTTAAAAAAACAATATTAGAGCCATGTCACTTGGCTGCTTTATCCTGTCTTTCCATGTGTTGGTGTTGTGTAAATGTCACAATACTCATTTTTAAAATGTAAAAAAATCCCCCCCCCCCGGAATAATAGAAATCTAAACAGGAACACTTAGAAAATACATAAGCTTATAACTGGGATTGTGCTTCTAAACTAATATTTTTCTTAAGGATATTTCTGTTTAGTTCCTCCTCCAGACTAGGTATTTTACCTTCCTCAAAGCGTTCAAGCTGTTTCTTCTCCCTTTCTCATCTGAAAAGCATGGATGATTGCTCTGAAATGATTGCCAGTGGAAATTACGTGCAACTGCTAGTGCCAGATTGATGAGAGAATCATGAGAGGTACTTGGTGTCTTCCAAACCCATTGTCTTCCCTGTGAGATGAAGGCAGTTGCCACTTTGTAAGCAGACTCTGAGCACCTCGTGCTATGTGGTCCTTTTTGTACCATAAGCACAGACCACTTTCCAGTGGGGCTTATTCCCTGGCAAGTGTGCTGGGGATCGCAGTCTTAAGGCAGTTTTGTGCTGGGAGTTTCCTTCTTCCATTTATATTTAAACATCATCTTATAGCAATTTCAATTTAGAGTACCTTCACTAGATTCTGCCAATATTGATTAGCAAATTTCTCAGAGAGGCACATGACGCAAAAGCCACAATGTAAATTTCATCTTTGTTTTTCTCTGTTCGCTTGTTGGGTTCTTCATGCTCCAATACCAGACATGTTGGTGGTGTTGGGGAGTAAATCACTATTCTTCCATCCTTAACTCCTGCCCCTTTTGCATTCCCTGCAAAGAAAGATTAGTAAGTTAATGTGCTACTGCCAAATACCAGCTTACTTGACAGGTACATATTACCACGTTGGGGGGGGGGAGGAGGGAACTCTGTAAGATTCACTTTAGAAAGCTAGCAAAATAAAGTGTAGCACATAAAATAAAGTGTAGAACATTAAAGTGATGTCTTTGTATCACAAAATAACAGTGTTCTCAAAGCAAAGAGGTGAAATGACACCATACGAAACAGGCAGAGTGATGGGAACCAGTAGAACATGCACAAAAATATAAAATGAAAGCTAGGAGTGGAAAGCAGTGTTGTTTGCTTTTTTCAGGTGAAGATTTTCTTTGGCAAGCCAGGATCTTCAGCCTGCACAATTCCACAGACTTTTCCTTAGATTGAAAGTTACTTCGTTTGACTACAGTTCAGATTTCCAAGCCTAATTAATTCATCTGAATTGTGCCACTGCGTAGATGCTCTTTTCAAGGTTTAAGTGCTGATCTTTTTGTGTGCGGCCTCTACTTCCCCAAACTGATAAACTAGTCTTGTGGGAACCATGTTTCTCATCTTTCCACTTTGCTTCTTCAATGTGTTCCTGCCATGTCATACTGATGCCATTTTACTGCAACTGCTGTTGAGGTTGTCCATGTGCTCCTGAAACACACATTATTACTCATTTTGTATGGGTCTCCCTTCCCTGTACCAGAAATAACCAAATGACAGAATCACATAACCTCACCAGGATTACATAGGTATAACCCACATTGACATTCTTTTCCCATAAAAGCTAGCGGATGTTGGCATAAGCAGTTCTAATGAGTTCCCTGAGATCCTGTGTAGTTGTTTCATTCAGACATTATTTGGTTTGCTGTGAGATCGAGTCACCAGACAATCCTACCACAATAGTTACATATTAACTGGATCTTTACCAGAAAGAAAATAAGTTAGCTGTGGAAGCTGCATCCCCTTCCTCTGTTCTCTGGGCTTTTGGTTGAATGGGATAGTGGTGTTTGTATAGTGGCATAGATCCTAAAATAAGTTTAAAGGAAGTTCATGGAAATAAGATTTTCCATCTTTTCCTCCCTGACACCGTACCCCATCCTACATTGTTCAGGAGGACACCCCATCCCCACAGAGGCATGCAGGCTGCTGCAGTAGGAAGGGGACAGGATACTTTAGTTACATTGGGGACAGGATACTTTAGTCAGATTATCTAAGGACATAAGACCATGAATTCATTTTGTGATAGTTGTTCAGCTCTGTTGCTACATCCGGGTTGAGATGCTGTACACCAGAACGTGGACCTGCCTGCTTTGTTTAGGACAGAGGTAGGAAACCTGTGACCTTTTGTTGTTTAGTGGTTTAGTCGTGTCCAACTCTTCATGACCCCATGGACCCCATGGACCAGAGCGTGCCAGGCACTCCTGTCTTCCACTGCCTCCCGCAGTTTGGTCAAACTCATGCTGGTAGCTTCGAGAACACTGTCCAACCATCTCATCCTCTGTCGTCCCCTTCTCCTTGTGCCCTCCATCTTTCCCAACATCAGGGTCTTTTCCAGGGAGTCTTCTCTTCTCATGAGGTAGCCAAAGTATTGGAGCCTCAGCTTCACGATGTGTCCTTCCTTCCAGTGAGCACTCAGGGCTGATTTCCTTCAGAATGGATAGGTTTGATCTTCTTGCAGTCCATGGGACTCTCAAGAGTCTCCTCCAACACCATAATTCAAAAGCATTGATTCTTCGGCAGTCAGCCTTCTTTATGGTCCAGCTCTCACTTCTATACATTACTACTGGGGAAACCATAGCTTTTACTATACGGACCTTTGTTGGCAAGGTGATGTCTCTGCTTTTTAAGATGCTATCTAGGTTTGTCATGGCTTTTCTCCCAAGAAGCAGGCGTCTTTTAATTTCGTGACTGCTGTCACCATCTGCAGTGATCATGGAGCCCAAGAAAGTGACCTACCAGGTGTTTTAACTCCCACCATCCTTAGCTTAGCATGGCCAATGTTCAGGGATGATGGCAACCTCAGATCACAGGTAGGACCACACTGTTCCCATCCAAATTTAGGAAGCTCTGTTTTGTGCATTGCTTGCGTATCTGGAGGATGAAGTTGGTTTTGCATTTAGCCTCACTCTTCAGCTCAGAGCTATAAGAGTTCCTTCTGCACTGAAACAACCTTTGCTTTTAATAAGCCTGCTCTTCTATCTTTTCGCAGAAATCAGCCTCTCAGAAATTTAGCAGGTGAAGTTTTTTCCTGCCACTTATTTCCACAAGGAAGAGATTACCCTACAGAGTTCCTTCTGGTCAAGCTCCTGTTAAGTTCATGGTGGCACAACTAGTAAACAAAAAGGGGCAATGAGACAGACATAGAAACCCAGCATGGTGACCTGCTTGTAACTAGGTGATTAGTTACCTAGGTGTAACTAGGTGGTATCCTTCATGTGTCCTGAAAAGGAGAGGAAAGTTCTTATTTTCCTAAAGAAATGAGTGATTTGGTGAATCTGCATTCACCTGCACTCATATTTACTTAAGCAAACAAAATTGGCATCTTCTGTAGGGATCATTCAAAAGGACACAGCATCTGTGCTGCTGTTATTTATTTCTTGTGTTAACTGGTACTTAAATGAAAATAAGCCACAGGCCTTACCCTCGGGCTTCCCAACTATAGAAAAGGAAGACAGAAGGGAAGGAAAAGGAAAAGGTAGAAAAAGAAGGGATATCTGAACAGAAGAGGAAAGGAATTAATGGTCCTTAACATCCAGTAGGGGTCAGGCCTGTGCCCTTGCTAGGTATGAATTCAGCATCCCTGCTTCAGCATCCCTAGCTGCCCTTCATTCTTTGGCCAGTAACTGAGACCAGTACAACCTTCTCCTCTAGGGCAGCTGACAATTGGGGCAGAGTTCTTTCTAGCGGAGCAGGGGGCAGATTGGAAAGCAAAATCCCTGCATCTGTTTCTTATCCTGCCAAAGGCTCATTTCCTCCCTTGCTGCGATATTCTTCCTGAGAAGGGAGAGAGCGCAACCTTCCTGGGCCTGGTGTGACCTTTCCCTTGTTTCAAAACTGTCCTGCTTTTAAAGAACTGGTGTTCCTAAAGCAGCTGAAATGATGTAACAGCTTCAGGTTGCTTTCTGGATCACCCTGTGCTTTTCAGCCAGACGGCCCTCCTTTTTTCATGCTGGATTAGAGTGGGGCGGGGGAGAGAAGTGTCCCCCCACTGTTTGGAGCACACATGAGAGATGTCTCTCTGCCACCAATTCTGTGAGCAGGAGGCAGCTGGTCTCCAAGGAACAACTGAACAGCAAAACTGCAGGAAAGCTGCAAAATGTAGCCTTGGTAGCAGAATTCAGTTCCCTAAGTATCTCAGCTATTATATGTTCTGTATATATATGCCAACCTCTTCAAGAATTTTGGGTGCCAAAGGAGGGACTAAGTTTTTCCCTGTGCTACTTTTCTAGAAAAAGAGGCACCAGAACTCACCATAGACACCTCCCTTGTGCTCTTATAATGGCAATTGCACCCACCTATGAGGTGCCAGAACTGAGTTCTGGTGGATTCTGACTGGATAAAAAAGCCCTGGCTTTTCCCATCTTCAAGTAGAGTCAGTGTTCTGCATAGGTTATTACTCCTCCTTTTGCCTAATGGAAGAAGACTAAATTATGCAAAGTAAGAGTAATATGGGCATTTTAAAATGCAGATACTTTATACAAGTTGCAGAACGGAGGGTTAGCTATGATAGCCTCTTGTAACAAAAACGACCAAGATTCTTGTGGCACCTTAAAATGTAACCAATTTATTCTGGCGTAAGCATTTGTGGACTGCTGTTATCCATGAAAATTTATCCCATAATAAGTGGGTTAGTTAATTTTTAAGGTGCCACAGATAACTGGAGTTACCTTGGGGCAGTTTTTTTTTTAAAAAAACTGAATGCTCAGTTCCAGTAACCCCCCCCCCCCGGCTGACCAGATGGACTGAGGTGTAAAAAACTCTGCTGGATGCAGTCAGATTATGAGTCCATCTAACCCAGTATTGTCTGCTCTGACTGACTGGCACTAACTCTGTGGCAGAAGCCTTTCCCAGCCACATTAATTGTGAATCTTTTGCTGGCCGAGCCTGGGAATTTCTGGATGCAAAGCCTGTGCCCTTTCAGCTATGATCCTTACCCAGATTTTCTTGAAATCCTTTCTTCTTCGTGATTTTTTCCCCTTATAATTGATTTTGTATGCTGTTCTTACATAGTTCATCCAGTGGTTTCCCATCCAAAGGGCTGATTAAGTCCACACCTACTTCAGCAACATCAGTTGCTCTGAAACCACTTACAAATTTCCCCTCCTCAATGGAAGCTGCTCTTTGTAGGAAAGGGGGTTCTTTGCCTACCCAATGAACAGTTCAAGGAGCATGTTTATATGGTGGGGTGTGTGTGTGTGTGTGTGTGTGTGTGTGTGTGTGGAATGAAGGCGTTCATTTCACTAAACATTTGTCTTGGGCTTGACAAATTTTCCAGGGTGGAAAGAATCATAAAAACCCATTATAACACTTCAGACATCTCTTTCCACCCCCTGCAAATGCATGGAAACAGAAGCAAAAAAGAGGAGACATTCTGCAATGCTGTATTAGTAATGGCGTATGGGAAATAAAAGTAATGAAATAGGTCTCATAGTAATGAAATACTAGGGAAGATGGGAAGTAAGGGAATCATGAGCTTTGCTGACAGATGATGCCAGTAATGCAAAGGCAGCATTGATCATCTTAATGGACAAGTAGCCCCAGCTTACTGCCATAGAATGGGCTTCTGTTAGCCTGCACCTGCTTTTTCTTGATCATAGACATGCTGGGAAGCATTTATAGTTCAAATGAAATTGCAGACTATTTCTCGGGTTCACATTTCAGCTGAAAGAGATGTTCTGCTGTAGAACCACGGTCTCTTCCGAACAATTGCAAAATGGCAGGGAAAGGGTGACATTTGCTGGGTAGCACTGACAGGAGAGGGGTGTTTAACTCTTCCCTTCCTCACTGCTTTTCTCTGCAACCCTTTTCCTCCCCCAGCTACTTTGCTGTATGATGCAAGAAATGCATGCCAAGGAACCGCAGCCAGAGGGGATTGTTAAGTGCCTCTCATGCAGTTTGCCTACTTCTCCATGCAAATTTTCCTCCTTCCCTCTCCTGTTTAGCAGCAAGTGGTATTCCGAGCCTTTCAAAAGACCTCAGAAAAACATTGTAGCCATACAATGGGAACTTGCAGGCTTATAAGAACAACAGGGAGAAAAGGCATGGCAGCTTATTTAAAGAGGACAGCTAATCTAAAACAATACAAAGAGTACTTTCAGATATATCTTGCTTGTTGATTAGTAATTTAATCTACAGTGACAACTTTACTGTGTCTATTTAGATATTGCATTTCTTTCCTGATCTCATACCTCATTGACTGCCATAGTTGGATTCAATGTATATTAAAATTAGTTTGTGTCTCAGTAGTCAGAGCAACTATGTGTGGGGGGTGTTAGGAGAGGGGTAGTACCTCTGGTGGGGGACATGTTGTGCTTCTTCTGGGGTAGTTTGTCCACCTTTGGTCTCCATCCTGTACTCAGCTCCCACCTGTGGCTCCTAGAAGCTGTCAGCATGTAACAGAAGCCACACCTCGGGAACGGCTGGCTAAACCAGGTGAGGGTAGCTGATGGCTCTCAAATACTTGGAATGTTAGGGACTTCTCCTGCATGCAAAGACAGGCTCTGGCAGATTGAGACCAATAGTAGGTCCAACGATCAAGAAGGCAGTTTCTGTATAAGCTGTAGAGGGAAGTGGGGGCAGATGGGGCTCATCAACCTGGGAAGGTAGCCCATCTAAGAGAAGGAAAACTTGGATCCTAAGCCTCTGCTACCTTGCAGCTATACTGATTTGTGAAAAAGGCTTCGGGAGTAAACCCCGTGGAAAAATCTGTACCTGCTGACTTGCAGGACATCTTTGGAAGAAGAAAATGCTAAGGAGGAAACCCTACACAGATCTGAAGTGGAGTCCCTAAGGCATTTGGATGGCATCTTGTATGCCACCTTTCAGCAACTCCTGACAGCAAGCTGGTGCCAAACGCATTGCTCTCCTTTGGATTGTATCAGCGAGGCAGGGGTTTGTGGGTTGCCATCTGGGCAGCCCAGGACCTCCATACACCCTGCCCAGGCTTGTGCCCCAGAGAGGTCACTTTGGTGCTGCTAACACAGCAAAAACAATGCGGGAGACAGCGGTTACAAGTTACTGGTCTCTGCAGCCACAGCAGTTGCTGTGATTCTTCAGCGATTTGACTTCACCCCAGGAGGTGCACTCAGTTGTCTCTTAAGACAGATGGATGCCAACAAAAAAGTCAGAGCAACTGAGGACACATTGTGAAGCCATCAAACTACTGAGTGGTTTTGGAGAGTAAATATGTCTGAGCAAAATTTACAGCTCTAGTCTAGGACTGAATGGAAATCCACAATGGGCCAGGTCCGGAAAGCTTTCTTCTGGGCTGTGTCTTATCCTGCAGAGTACAAAACAAGCTCAGTGCTTTTTATTCTGGACTAGAGTTTGCCAAGCAAGCATGTTATCACATGTTATCCAAGCAAGTGATCACAAGTTGTTATTAAGTGCAGGGTTTAGGGAAACATCTTAATCAACAATCAAGCAGCTTCATTTGCAAGGAGTCTTCCCTTCAGCTTGAAAACCTCGTCATGCATTAGTATCGGTTGGATTATGTGTGGGAATTATTAATTGGTTGTTATTCTGAAGCGTGTTCATAATTCTGATATGCAGTCTAGACTGAAACCACCAAACAGACTAGCAAAACAGGATCAAAATTACGGTAGAATTTGACAGTGTAGAAATTGCAGGCTACCTAGGAAGAGGCTGCTGCTACCAGCACCATATTGGAGCCTTTTCAGTGGAAACTTGGCTACCATTTTTCAGGACTACTAGGTGGGTTTCAGCACTATTATAACACCACAACCTCGTGCAGTGGTGCCTCATTTTCTCCCATCTCATAGGAGTGAATGGAAGCATTCTCTTAAATTGGAGAAATTCTTATTGCTGGAGATGCCAGTGCCTGGGGAGAAGATAATGTTTTACCTTCTTTTTACCCTGGTATGTTCCTGATTGTAACCCATTGACTTTGACCCACAGAACTGAGTTAGAGGCACTTGGAAATAAGCCAGCTGCTGTCTGCATATCCAGACCTCTTTCTCTACATGTTTCATTTCGTGTTGTCATGTTAAAGTGTTTTGGAAATAAGAACTAGATGATATATCTGTAACATGATGCCATCAGTTATGAACCCAGTGCTAAATATGTTTTCAGTGGGACCTGCTTCTGAAATTCCTAGTAAATTTGCCGTAGCCTCACAGGCTTCATCTGACCAAATAATACTGTATATATCAGTTTTGTATGAGCTTGTCCAAACTAAGCATTAAGTAAATTCAGCTTCTGTCATTTTTTTATTGGCAGAAATGTAAAGAAAAAGAAGAAGTGTTTTTCATTTATCAGTTTCAGATCCCTCCTGTAGAATAAGGTTCTCTTGGTCTTGTATCAGTCTGTTTGTGTGAACAGACTTACCATTTGGCTTCTGAAATACTTTTACAGATTCAGAGCTCTGGTTACATGAGAAACTCCTTAATGAGTTAACAGAAGAATAAACCGGATTGTAAAATGATACAATGCAATAAAAATAAAATAAAAGCATGTTACGCCTCTAGCGTACTTGTCAGGAAACCTAGGGTGCATTCACAGTTAGTGTCTTCAAACAGGAATATGTACTCCAGCAGTAAATTCAGTGCTAAGCTGATTCCAAGTTGGGTAGCTGTATTTTCATCTGTTGCAGCAGAAAAACAAAGCATACTATTGCACCTTAAAGACCAACAAATTTATTGTGGCATAAGCTTTCATAAGACTACAACCGTCAGAAGCATGAAGTGTTATTCTCAGCTTGGGAGATCTGCACAGGGGCACAAAGAGGAAAATAAAAACAGTGAGGGTAGATGGCTAGGAAATGCTAAAAGTCCATATTATCTCTGATGTTTTCATGCAAAGGTCCGAAGTATATGATATAAGAATGGCGACCCATTCAAAAGAGTAACAGTTGTAATGCAGTATGCCTTCCTGAATTCTAAGATCCTTCTTGGAGGTCCTGCTCTCCACGTGAAGTGAGGCGGGTGGCTGCCAAAGAGAGGGCTTCTCAGTACTGGCACCTCAGCCATGGAACATCCTCTCCAGCTGGATGGACCTTCATGGTCCATCTCTCCATGGACCTTCTCCATGATCCTTTCAGCAACAGTTGGACTTTTAAAAATTCACCCATGCTTCTAAATTGTGTTTTAATTCTGGTTTGTAAAGTATTGAATGTTCCCTGTATGCAAGGAAGTTTCTTTTCTTTTGCTGGCCTAAAAAAAGAAAATTATTGTATGCTGTGTTTTTAATACTTTCTTGTAAGCCACCAAGGACATGTTTATTAAGGGGCAGCTATATAAATCTAATTAAGAGTAATGGTGGTGATAAATATTTCTACCAACCATGCTATGCTCATTTAACACCCAGCACAGAATAAAAAATTATGATGAACCCATGCCCCTGGTTAAGAACTAAATGCATGGAAAAAAATATTTCTGAAGAATGGTAGTTTTACGATCTCATGGTGAAAGAAGTATTGTTACCCTGAGATGAGCAGCTGAGTATCCTAGGAGACTGAAATGTTCTCTTGGGGGATTTTCATTTTTGCCGGATTTTTGGGTCAGATTCGTGTCCACTCCTTTTGTGCAGACTTTTTTTGTCCCATGCAGACAGTGAAAGGGCATTGTTAAGGCATTGAAAGATGACCAGGTGAATGAGCCCATGGCGCTTGGCTTGGCTTGGCCTCCCCCCACCTGGGGGGCCTGGGAATAGTCCTGGGGGCCAGATAGAGAGGCCTTCTGTTCCTGGCATATTTTAGTTGGAAAACAGGTGAGATGATGATGATGATGATGATGTTTCTAAGGAGATTCTTGAAGCTGGCTTTCCTCTTTTTAACCATGATAAGTGGTTGACTTTACAGATTATTTTATGCGCAAACAGAAAAGATTTTGTGTGCCTTATTAAGTGCCTGAGATGTTGTGACATGTAACACTGTGTACCTCTTTGATCGGGATTCCTGTCAGCACTGCTGCAAAGAGTAAAAGGCAGCAGTTATGGCGGAAAGGGTTGTGTTTGTGGTTTGGCGGGGGGGCGGGGCTGAGGAGAGGCTCAACTAAGAGCCTCCATTTGAACCCAACTAAGAAGTTTATACACCCATGTATGTTTTGTCATTTGAAGACTCATAGTCACTGCAGAAAAAACTTACCGTATTTTTCGTCCTATAGGGCGCACCGGCCCATAGGACGCACCTCGGTTTTTTAGGGGGGGGAATGAATAAAAAAAATTATTTCCCCCCCCAGCCGTGGCTGCAGCCCCAAGCCTTGCGCACACCTGCCCGAAGCACGGGGCGCCCTCCGGAGGGCGCCCCTGCTTTGGGCTGCAGGCTGCCGCCCCAAGCCTTGCGGCCTGGCGGGACCTCCCGCCAGGCCCGCAAGGCTTGCGGACACCCGCCTGAAGCAGGGGACGCCCTCCGGAGGGCTCCCCCTGTTTCGGGCGGCAGGCTGCTGCCCGCAAGCCTTGTGAGCCCGCAGGAACTCCCGCCGGGCTTGCAAGGCTTGCGGATAGCTTCCTGAAGCCTGGAGAGCTAGAGGCATCGGTGCACACCGACCCCTCTCACTCTCCAGGCTTCAGCGAAAGCCTGCATTCCCCCCATAGGACGCACACACATTTCCCCTTCATTTTTTTGGGGGGGGGAGTGCGTCCTATGGGGCGAAAAATACAGTAATTGAAACAGAAGTGATGTGAGGTGGTTCAGTCCTGGGCTTATTCCCACATGCAAGTCACCACTTGATAGTAGGGTCATCAGGTGACAAGTGTGCATGTGTGAACCAGACTTAACTCTGGTTAGCATAATCATTTTTCAGAAATTTAGATTGGGCTCAGGTGTATAAATGAAACAGTTTGCTCAAATCGTAACCTTTTTGGGTGCCCTAGGCTGTCTTCAGAACCTAGAAAATCTCATGCCGGCTAATGTGATGACTTGCATGTAATCTGAGGGAGAAATCAAGAATGATGTTAATATTTTTCATCTTAAGGATGTCAGGTGGAATAACTCTACTCCATGCCTGAAAGTTATTTCCCCTAATATATGCATTTTTGTAAATACTGGAGGAACTGCATAACAAAATTTGGTTAAGTGTGGATTTAAATGGATAGCTCTGTCTTCAGTTTGCATATTATTTTGGAAAGTGCAAATCTGACAGAGTCACCTTTAAATGTGAACTGAATTTAATTTCTAATGGAGTATAGCATTGGTGCCCAAATCCCTACATTTAATCAAGCAAAAGTAAAGCATTTTGTTTTTAAAAATCTCAAGCACACTCAAAACATCAACAGGTCCTCTGGTTTAAAGGAGAACAAAACATAGCTCAAGTTACAGATAGGTAGCCGTGTTGGTCTGCCATAGTCAAAACAAAACAAATTCCTTCCAGTAGCACCTTAAAGACCAACTAAGTCAGTTCTTGGTATGAGCTTTCGTGTGCATTGGTATCTGAAGAAGTGTGCATGCACACGAAAGCTCATACCAAGAACTGACTTAGTTGGTCTTTAAGGTGCTACTGGAAGGAAAACATAGCTCAGTCAGTAGAGCATGAGATTCTTAATCTCAGGGTTTGAGCCCTATGTTGGAGAAAAGATTCCTGCATTTCAGGGGGTTGGACTAGATTACCCTTGTCGTCCCTTCCAACTCTACCATTCTAGGATTCTGTGTATTTGTGAACAAGCAGTCTGGTTTGATGCCGAGAGATACTTGTGCCATTTATCCATTTAGACATGGATTGCTTGTGTTTTATTACCACTATTCAGAGCCTTTGTGATGCAAGAAAAGTCTGTATTGTTTCTCAATACTATATTTGGAACCTGTTCTTTGGGCTGGTCACTGTGTGTTTATTGCAGAGGAGCAGTAGGAACTTGCAAGCAGGTCATGTCAATAAATGTATAAAAGCCCAAGAGACACAGGGGGATTTTTTAGGGAGATACTTACCATGTCACGAAGTGAGGCAGAAGAAAGGCTTGTGAAAAGATTTACTTTCTGAGGTTTTCCATCACTGCTACATAGAGTTACTGCTATATAGAATACATAAATTCTACATTAAAATATTGAGGGAGCTATCCAGATAAATTAGTCTTGTTCTAAATAACACCATTTGTATCCATATGATATAAAGCAGTGACAAACTGGCCTTTATTTAGATATTATAGATGAATAAACCTGTCAGGAGAATAACTTAATTACATATGCCTCCCATGTATACAGAAGTTATAATTTAGTACTTTCGGGTAATTGGAATACAATGTAGAAGAAGCACATTGTGTTTTGAATTACCATTTTAATATTCTTTTTAGAGATTGAACACTATTGTTCAAAAGGTTTTGTTCTCTTTTATTCTCTATTCATCTTGACTTGAATCGGCGGGGGGAAACAGGGTTAGTTACATAAGATGGAAAGTTTGTTACCTTTTTCAGCGAAAAGAACAGCTCCGTCACTGGGATATGTAGCAGACAGAATTTAAAATTGGATTTTTGTATCCATTTTCCTCATAGACATGTCTGTATTATTAAGCAGCAGAGTTGTCAAAGGAGCTTCCAGACTGACCGCTTTTAACTTTAAGTTGTCACACAAACTTTATTCTTCGTCTTCGTAAAAATCTGTTAATTTGTTGGTCTAAGGCCTGTTCGCATGTATGGCATAGAATGGGGTCTGGAGGCACCAGAGACTTGTGAGACTGCTGTTTGCAGATGGAACTGGGAGTAGTTGAGCTGAGATCCTATCTTCACAGCTAGAGAATCCTCTTGGGCCTGAAAATCAGGGGACACCAGTGAGTCCTTCCTGCATGGAATAAAGCCCCCAGATCGGTAATTGCTGCTCCGTCTGGGCAGCATGTTGAGGGAAGCCACCATGCTATCCTCATCTCCTGCAGGACTCTTGACTGCTTGTCTGCCATGGGAGTCCCAACCTGCCTTCCATCTTGGTGTGGCTGGTCATCTGCCCACCTGCCTGGTACTTGCCAGCCCTAGGGTGCCTAATAGAACCTCAGTTACTCCATATTCAGTGTGACATGCAAATCGTTCTTCTCTGTAGGGAAAAAATATCTGTGGAGAAAGAGTGATGTGCCTTTAGAATTTCCACCAAAGTTTACACGGATTAGGAAAAGATTTGAGCCAGGAGTGGGGAACCTTTCTCAGTCCAGAGGCAGCATTCCTTTATAGGCAACCTTCTGGAGACTTCATGCAGGTGATGACTAGGAGCCTAGGCAAACATGGAAGGAGCAAGAGATGTGGGTCTTCCTGTTGTTTGGTAGGTTACATTCCAGCCACACATAAATTGGAGGTTCTATCTTTCTATGGACTCAGGCAAGCAAGATGCATTATCACAGTTAAGCAATCCAGTAAGGTAAGCACACTTAAGAACAACACAGCACAGGACTGGTGAAGGTCTGGGGACAGTGGGAGACACCTGAGGGACAAATAGAGAGGCTTGGAAGGACATATCTATCACCTCCAAATGTCCTCCAACATGCAGAATCAAAGATTTGGATTGCTCTGTTGGCTTCCTTTAAGAAAACAGAAACAGTAGGTTTATAAAGCAAAAACTGAAAACGTTTTTAATTAGCAAATAAATACTGCTTCTGTCCTTTGGCTCTCTTGTTATACCTCAATTCTATAATTTTTGCTTGCTATTTTATTTTGCTTTGGTCCTAAAAAAAAAAATGCAATAATTTGTGTTCACCTGGTGCTTCAGCACGCTCAAAAAGTGCTGTCTGATGTATATCTATTCTATGAGTTCAGTGGGGCTTCCTCCCAGCTTTGTGGATATAGGATTGCAGCCAAAATGCTTAGCACACATTATCTTGTAATTCTTGCAAGGATTCCATGCCAGTCCTGCATGGTTGGGCAATACCATTATCCCAAACCCCCAATAGTAGTGGTGGTGTGGGAAGCTGAGGAAAACAGATTTTTTCTAAAGCCATCTAATGAATTAATGCCAGAAGAAAGATGCAGACGGGGCCTTTCTGATTCATAGTTCAGTCTGCTAATCTAGTCACTACTCTTCTTCCAGCTCATATGTGAAACGTCTGCATAATGGGAACCTGTATACCTCCACAATTCACCATTCACAGAAAGAGAGGCTCATGGCTCCCTTGATGCAAAAAAATGCACTTTAAGCTGTAAGAGCATCTTTATAAATGCCACTGTGCCCATCTGCAGGTTTATCTCTCCTACCCCCCCCCCTTTATGGCTTTCAAGCTTTTCCAGTGCCATTTCTGTCCTTCATCAATTTCCATGTAGCTTTTTTTTTTTTACCTCTTCAGGAGGTAAATGTCTTTGCCAGTCAATGAGAATATGCTACTTAGCTAATGCTCTTGAAGCGTTACACGTGGGAGACAGCTGAACAAGTAATAATGGCAACGCTTCAGACCAGAAGAGAGAGCAAGACCGATGAGCAGGAATAAAGTGAGACTCTGATAATAAGAAAAGGCAGAGAGCTGGTATCGGCATGAGGGAAGGAGATGAATATGAAAAGATGCCTCTGGAAAGCCACTTTGAGTTTCTTAAGTTCTAGTTTCTGGCTTGGGCACCCATTGCTTTAATTAGGGGACGTTCAGAGGACTGACAGTTCCTCTGTCTTGCAGAGCATACTCCATTAGCAACAGGAAGAATTTCTCCCTCTCTGATAACACAAGAATGGGGAAGCCATTCGATGAGGCTGATTGGGAATCGGTTCAGTAACAGGCAACAGGAAGTACTTCATCACGCAATGCGCAATGCACTCGTAGAATTCACCACTTAAAGATGTGTGGTGATGGCCGCTTTGAATAAGGGACTTTCTACTGATTTGTTGAGGCCTCTCATATTCTTCTTGAGGGACTTTCTCTCCCTCCCCTGATTTTATTTTACTGCTTCCAGAGATTTTGCCAGTCTCATTTGCATGTCTTCTAGATCACTGGAAATCATAAAGGCCAGCAGGTACTTCTATCCGCACTATGAATAAATGCTCCAGGATTTTTGCGTCCGATTGGCATTTGAGTGACTAGAGTGGGGCTATAGTTAGCACCTATACTGGACACGACCTAGGTAAGGGTGTAAAAAGTGAGCATCAAGTAATAGCTGTCAGAATGAAGCCAACTTGTGTAACGTTTGCTTTTCATACAGAATAGTAGATGAAAAGTTGTTTTTTAAAAGATAATATTTGTAACAATAGCAGGACAAATGTAGCCTTGTATCTCCACTGTAGATACTTCCCTGTGCTCCATTACATGAGTGGAGCTTCCATCCATAAACACCAAACACTATTCAAACCAGTGCAGGATCATCTTGTACACTGAACATACAAAACATTACTACATGCAAGGCATAATGATTCATGTACCCTTAAGGAAACCACTTATTGAGGCTTGTACCCAGAAACCAAATAGATGGCTGATTATTACTTATTGGCAAAAATATGGATTGCAGAGGATTCTGATCAGTGCCACCTCTATTTATAGGTTCAATAAAGCTATTCCAAGTTGCATTGCTGCTTTGAGGTTTAGTAGGGACAGCAGATTAGGCCAAGGGATAGTCCTGTGCCATTAGATACATTTATATGTGTCTAATCAGATGCAATTCCTGTTGAGGTCAGTGGCGTTTACTCCCGGGTACATTGGTATAGGATCACAGCCTAAAGTACACAGATACTGCTGTTGCGGGAGGAGAAAACTGGAGTTATAACATTAGGTTACAGCCAGCTGTCTTTCTGCACAGCAGCTTCAGAGGAGAAGCCTCAGCAATGAAAACTTGCAAGCTTCATCAACGGTTCATAAGCCATTCTTAACTCGTGCCAGCTCTTATGTGCGTGGAATTGAGAGGCTGCCTCTGGCATTGAAGTGACTGGTTACGGCACTGCAGACAGATGAGATGCATTATAGCGCAAAAGTGCCTGGAGACAGCTATCCAGAGGGCATCAGTCTCTTAGGATGAAGTTCCGATGGCTGGGCGGGAGACTTGAGTAGAGTCGGGACAGTTGTTGAAGCCTCTGGCAGGTAGGCAGAGTTGTTGATTATTAAGTACACACACACCCCAATTTTGCATGCTCCAGTTAGAGAGTCTGCCAATAAATTTGCAAAACGGAGCGATAAATACCGTAGAAACTTTTGTTTTATTTTTAAAAGAAACCTAAGAATTTTCATATATAGTTTAACTTTCATTTGATGTTACAGATAGGTAGCCGTGTTGGTCTGCCATAGTCAAAACAAAAATTTCATTTGATGCTTTGCTTGTTCTTTCAGAAGAGAAAGAAATGGCCAGCTTTGTGAGAAGTATTTCAGTGCAGAAGTGTTTGTGTATGTGGGTCTATTTCTGCAGGAAATATCAAGCTCTGAGCAATAAAACTCTGAACTGAATTAAGGTACTGGAACATTTGCTAATCCAAGTACATTAGGACATAACAGGAGCCCAGAGGTGTCACTTTTGTTAGTATTCAAAGCATCTTTCAGTAGTACTGATGTTGCTTTTTATAGGCATATTAAGACCTGTGAAAGAGACTTGAAGCTGAGAGGCCAGAATTTTGCTTAAAGTTGACTGGATAAAGGTGATATTGGAGAATGTGCCTTTCTTTAAACCCTTTTATCCATCTGATGTTATGATACTGATCTTGTGGAGAGCTCAGGGGACACACCTCATCCAGTGGGAGAGCTTTGCTAGACACGACAGAGGTAGCCCAAGAAAACTGAAATCTCATCCAAAGGTTCTAAGAAAGGGCAATGAACTCCCTCAAAAGATGGTGGACTCTGCTTTCTTGAAGGTTTTGAAGCAGACATCAGATGGCCACCTGTCACAGAAGCATTACTTGAGATTCGTGCATTGCAGGGGGTTGGACTAGATGACCCTCAGGGCCCCTTCCAACTCAACAATACTATGATTCTGTGAAATATATAATAATCTACATTGGAAAGCCAGTTTTTTAAAAAAATAATATTTATTAAGGTTTTGAAAGGTTACAAAATTAAAAAAAGAAAAGAAGAAAAAAGAGCAAAAACACAGATATATAAAAACAATTAAGAAGGAAAAAAACAAATCAATCCTTCCATAACTTATCTTTCATTTGCTTGTTTCCTTGACCTCCTCACACCTCCCTTTTTTGTATTCTAGTTCAATTAGCTATTTCAGCAAATCCTTTCCATCTTTGTTTTTATCCTAATAATTTATCTTAATATAATGTAACTTTACATTCTCACCACGTTACAATCTAATTTTACTTAATCTTTTATAACATTTCTGCTAAAACCACGTAACTTCATTCCAACATCCTTCTAACATTCCTTAATTTTACAATGTTTCTGTAAGTAAACTTTAAATTTCTTCCAATCTTCTTCCACCGACTCTTCTCCCTGGTCTCAGATTCTGCCAGTCATTTCCTAGAAAGCCAGTTGCAGGCCTTTTGTTTCGCTCTGTTAGGGTGGCAAACTATGACCAAAAGAAGCAGAACTTGCAGCAACTGTGCCGAGTAGTAGTCCCAAACATATGGAAGGCACCAGGTTGGGAAATAATGACTTTCAGCATAGAAAATATGCATATTTTGCAAATTCTTTTTTATTATTTACGTCTTACATAATGTAATCATGTTTCCTTTTCAAAGAAAAATCTAACCTGGGTTTTTCCCTGTTAGCATGACTGTCGATGGTGTTCTAGAAGAAGAAAGAAAGAGGCTGAGGGAAGGAAAACTCCTTGGTGATTTCCAGGGTTTTGGACCATAGTAAAATTGGGAAGAAGATTGTGGGTGTGTGGATAATATTTGGTCATTGAAGGTTCCATAGTCTTATAAGGAGGAAGTTAAAATGGCATGGCCAGAGACTTTAAACAAGAAAATCCTTTTTCCTCTGGTGCTGTTGACCCATAGTACAAGGAGGATTTTTTTAATGTTTATTTTTGGTCTGTGGGGAGGTAATAGAGCAGTGCATTAGAAGGGCTTGAGATCTAGCAGCTTGAGACGTCAACCTGCATGGAATTTTCCTCATCAGGTAGAACAGGGGGTGTTTTGCCACAACCTCATGAACATTGTCATGGTAAGGGCAGTCATTTCAACTTATCCACTATGGTGGTAAACGGAGCTGGGGGAGGGATCTAGAAATCATCTTCACACCCTTCACCCTTAACAGGGCTTTAGATACAGTTACAGATAGGTAGCCGTGTTGGTCTGCCATAGTCAAAACAAAAAAAATTCCTTCCAGTAGCACCTTAAAGACCAACTAAGTCAGTTCTTGGTATGAGCTTTCGTGTGCATGCGTGTGTATCTGAAGAAGTGTGCATGCACACGAAAGCTCATACCAAGAACTGACTTAGTTGGTCTTTAAGGTGCTACTGGAAGGAATTTTTTTTGTTAGGGCTTTAGATAGTAAAGTCAATGATGAACTGAAGGTGAAGGTCTGCTGCCCTGGGTACTAGTTTACTGCTTCCACTACCTCCCACACAGTGGGCATAGCCCAGTAACCAGTTATCTGATACAGTGGTACCTTGGTTTACAAACTTATCTGTTCCGGAGGTCCGGTTGTAAACCAAAACAGGTTGTAACCCAAGGCGCGCTTTCGCTAGTGGGGCCTCCAAAAAATAATAATGGTTTTAATAAAAAAAATGGGTTGTAATCCCAAAAAAGGGACACGCACTTCCGGGTGTGACATGGTTGTAATCCAAAACAGTTGCAAACCAAGGCACCACTGTACTTCACACACCTTTGCTACCAATGGGCTAGGAATGACCCTGGATCCTGTACTTCAGCATGGCATGCTATAATTTCTGCACAGAGTCTGGAAATTCCAACAGGCTTAAGACTTGCTCATTAGCAAGTTAAGCATGCTTCTTCAGTCCCATTAAAATCAAAGGAACCTTAAGTGCTTCAAGTACTGCTGATTTAGTGGGGCTTAGGGTCAAACTACACATTACAGTGAATGCACAGCACTCAACAGCATCTTTTTTCTTTTCACTAAATTCAGATGTGGTCGGGGGAGTAGTTGGGACCACAGCATGCAGGGAGGAGAGGTTTGCCCCTCCCACCCACACCCACCCTGCAAGGCACAGCCTTGAGGCTTAGAAAAAGGTTCCCATTGGCACTATCAAGAACTTTACTCCTAAGCATCATAGCTGTGTGAGAGTGGGGTATTTTCATTCCAATTGTAGCTGGAGAGGAGAGGAAGGAGCTTGACTCTTCCCTCCCCATGCCTGTAATTAAAGAAAAAACAAAGATGTAGCTGTCCATTATACATATAGCATAATATGGAGTTTGGTCCTTTAAGAATGCTTAACTTCTTCCAGATTTAGCTTTCAGTTTTTATCCTACCAGACCATTGCTAAGGTGGCTAATTCATTCTTTAAAAGAAGATTATTAGGATTAATAAGAAAATATGAATGCCATTTTCTCTGATTAAGAGGACGAAAATGATACAGTATTATGTTCCAAGATTTACTTTAGCAAAGAAGATATTACTGGCTCTTAGCCAAAATACTTTCCCAAGATAAAAGTCGTCTTGGCTTTACTGGGAGCTACGTGCATGTATTTAAGAATATGAATTGAAGAGTGCAGAGTCTGACATTTATGCCTTGTATTTTCAGAGAAACATCAAGCCAAAATCAAGCCAAATTATTCCCTCTCCGCAGTAGTGAAGGGAATTAAATTGCCTTCCACAGTCTAAGTTGGCAAATGAAGCATTTAGAGACGAGCATAAATGAAAAGGCACACCATTTTAAAAAGCATGTCGGAAACAACACATTTTGGTTGCACAGAAATAAGTGATCACACAGTGCATTTCTGGGAAGACATATTTTCCATGTCTTGAGATATTTTTACTCAGAAGCAATGAAGAAGGCTGTGGATGTTGTATTCAACAACTTTTACACATTAAGTAGGTTTAAAGGGATGTACATTGGGCTTCCTTGCGAGTCTGCCACCCCCCCCCCAAAGTTTGGAAGCCAAGTGTTGACTTCACAGCTAGATATTAGAAATGGAGTCCCACTATGGTAGGGCAACAGTATCATATGCATATATCGACACAGATATTGTCTAAACAAAACAAATTCCTTCCAGTAGCACCTTAAAGACCAACTAAGTCAGTTCTTGGTATGAGCTTTCGTGTGCATGCACACTTCTTCAGATACACAGTGTGCATGCACACGAAAGCTCATACCAAGAACTGACTTAGTTGGTCTTTAAGGTGCTACTGGAAGGAATTTGTTTTGTTTTGACTATGGCAGACCAACACGGCTACCTATCTGTAACAGATATTGTCTGTTAAAGTTTGACTCGGGTTCTAATCCTATATCCACAAGTGGGAGTAAACTCTTTAATTTAGTGGGGTTTATTTCTGGATAGGCACATGCTGGATTGTATTCATAGAGTCTAATCAAATTGAGGAACCTATGAAATCCCTTTTTTAAAAAATTCAACCTTCAATTCTACAGATTTTGGCAGGTGTTTTTTTCTTTTTTAGAAATAGCCATTCCTCTCCCATAAACATATGTTTCATACAAGCTCAAATATTAAAACAAATTTACATAAATCAGAAAACAAAACAAACATTTTCATCAAAATGTTCTGCTTTTTGTATTTTTACTGTTGCTAGGATAATTGCTTTTGTTTCTGGTGTTTTTAATCTATATTTTATGGTTCTCTTTTGTGGCCTATCTTGAAAATCTAGATTAATAATAAAAAAAGTTCGAAAATACGATTTTTGGCTAATAAGATACCAATTTTAATTTTCTGTTCAATGTATTTTACTAGAGAATTGAAGGAAGAATGGCTAATTTTTCAAGAAAGAGTCTAGTAGCACTTTAATGATTATGCATTTATCCAACAAAGTTCTACTCCATGTAGACCCAATGAAATTAATGGACCTAAGTTAGACATGTCTATTCTTTTTATGAAATTTTTATTTAAGATTTTCTTTGGTTGCAAAGGTACGTGCTTGTCTCTTTTTTCAGGTCGTAGAGTCTTTTCTACAAATCAGTTACATTTGATGTGAGACTTTACTGTTTGATGCAGTATAGGGTTGGGGGGAAAGAGAGGGGGTGGGTTGGTAAAACTTAGATTCTTTGACTTAGTGTATGTGTGGGGGTTTAGTGTCAGTGTCAGTGTCATTTGGGTAGGTTCTTTTTCTGTTCATTTATTATTTTTTCTTGGCAGTGAGAGAAGTTGAGTGGAGCAAGCCAGGGCATGGTTGGTTGTCTTTATTTGACTGCAGTGATAGTTGTTTATGTGTGTTTGGGATGGAGGGAAGAGAGAGATGGTTGGGTCAAGTTAGCCATATTGATTCGTATGCTTTCAGTGAATTCTTGTTGTTGGCCTGTTGGGCTACGTATGTAATAAAAGTTAGCAATAATGGGGTGAAGGCATTCTCTTTTATTTGTCCCAGTGTCTGTTTCAGTCTGTTGCTTAGGTTTTCCAGTAAGGCTGTTTCCCATATGGTTTGGTACCAGTTTACTCCTGACAGGTCGCCCTCATTGCTTCTGGCTGCTGAGAGTAGGTGGGTTATAAGCTCTTCATAATATGAATGGGTGTTATCATTTTGGAAAATGTTCAATAGTTAAAAAAGGTAAAGGTAAACGGACCCCTAACCATTAGGTCCAGTCGTGACCGACTCTGGGGTTGCGGCACTCATCTCGCTTTATTGGCTGAGGGAGCAGGTGTATAGCTTCCGGGTCATGTGGCCAACATGACTAAGCCGCTTCTGGCGAACCAGAGCAGCGCACGGAAACGCCGTGTACCTTCCCGCCGGAGCAGTACCTATTGATCTACTTGCACTTTGACGTGCTTTAGAACTGCTAGGTTGGCAGGAGCAGGGACCGAGCAATGGGAGCTCACCCTGTCGCGGGGATTTGAACCGCCGACCTTCTGATCGGCAAGTCCTAGGCTCTGTGGTTTAACCCACAGTGCCACCTGTGTCCCTGTTCAATAGTTATGCATGTCCATTAATTAAAATGGGTCTATTCTGAATAAAACTAAAGCTGGTTAGCACCCTAAACCTCTTTTCGTGACGTAGCTACAATCCTATACACCCTGGGATAAGCTCCGTTGAAGTCCGCAGCGCTCCCTTCTCAATGTGTAGGTCTCGCCAGTAAAGCACATTTAAGTTTCAATGATGTGTCTTCTTTAGTCAGTTGTAATGCAACCTTTAGTTTTTAATTAGAAATGCAAACAGTATTACAGACTATTTAATCTGCTAGCCTGGGGAAGGAATCACATCAGTCGGTGAGAAGCACCTTGAGTTTTGTCTGTGACCATAAGAGCTGCAGACTCAAAGAGAGTCTGCTTGTTCCAACGGGTCAATATAAATATGTTAACTGAACAAGTATTATCCTACCGAGAGACTGGCTCAGCTTCCTCTGTCTCTAGACCTAATCAGACTAATCTGACACAAAACCTGAAAGCTCCATTACAGTGGTTAAGAACTTAATTCATTCTGGAGGTCCGTTCTTAACTTGAAACTGTTCTTAACCTGAAGCACCACTTTAGCTAATGGGGCCTCCTGCTGTTGCTGTGCCGCCGGAGCACAATTTCTGTTCTCATCCTGAAGCAAAGTTCTTAACCCGAGGTAATATTTCTGGGTTAGCGGAGTCTGTAACCTGAAGGTTTGTAACCTGAAGCGTCTGTAACCTGAAGTACCACTGTATAGGCATAGTGAGCATTGAGTTGAAGCCTTGATGTCCTCTCTGTACTTGAGGGGCAGACATAATACTAGGGCTCTTGTAACTGCAGTTAAGGAAAGGGGAGCAGGCTACCTTGTTGACGCATTTTCTCTCTCCAGGAGTAATATATCCCTCTGTCTTACCTTAACCATGGCTAAGGGAGATGTCAGCATACCCTCCAACATTCTTCAGGTATAAATTTGGACATTTCTCACCCCTCCCCACAGACCCTTCTCGACCCGTTTCCCATTTTTGCTCCCCCCCCCCAGCATTTCCACCACCACTACACCAACGGGGCACAGCACACATACCCTCTACGAAAAAAACCCACCTCTGAATCCTGGTTTTATTTTATTATTTGATAATTTCCAAAAGGAAAACACACACCAATAAATAAATTTTAGAAAGGGGCAAGTGGACACACAAAGCACCCCCCACAAGACTCTTGCACCCCACTCCCTCTCCTTTATATGTCATTTCCTTTTCTTTTTTGTTTGACTTGTTTTCTTCTTTTTACATGAGAAGCAAGCATGTTTGATGTACAGTGGTTTTGCTACATATTCTTAAAACATAATATTAATTAAAAAACATTTTTAAAAGAGTTGTTTTTGGGGTGTGTACATGAACCAGACTTTTGAATTACCAGACTTTGGGGAAGCCATAATAGTCTTCATAGCCTTGAATTAGAGGACCTGGGAATCTCCATTCCTTAACTGCATTACATATCCATAACTACATATTATTGTGTCACTAGGGAAATGTGAGAGCATTGTTTTGTGATTGTGGTGTAAAACCAGGTCTTGACTTCCAAATAGTAGCCGTGCTTTCCTCTTTCTGTTTTTGCTTGGATATATTTTTGCCTCATATTTTATTTACTTTTGTGTGTGCGGCTGGCCTAGTTTTCCACTCATTGGAAAATTTCCCAGAACATGCTTTTTGCAAATCTTTGCTGAGGAACTGTCAAACTTTCTCATTGCAAAATGGAATTGACAGACTGGCTGTTTGCTGAGTTTTTGGAATAAAGATGTCAAGCTCTGACACCTTGCTAATCAGATGTCCTTCCCTGGTTATCAGTTTTTAGGGTAAAAATGTGAGCTAACAATCTGTTTGTGAACACAAAGTAACATTTTCTCTCCGGGTTGTGTACCCGGGGTGACAACACTGGTTTTTACTGAGCACTGGGATGGCAGTCAGGAGATAAGGCAAGGTGATACGAAAGCAGCTCCGTCTCTGTTTGAGCAACTCATTGTTCAGACTGAGGAGCTGGGGCAGAATCAGCACTTTCATTGGATGCCCTGTGTGCCTGTTCTGTTTCAGTAGCCACCTGCCATGTTGGTTCTGAAGTACAAGAGATTGGGGTAGTGCCCTCCTCTGGCATGTTACCATGTTTGGCACCAAGAGTAAGGCTGTTCCTACAGAGGTCGAGGTCAGATTCTGATAGGCAACATAAAGATAAGTTTGGACAAAGCAAAGTCTTCATCAGCAAGCTCTGGACTCAGCAGGTGGAGCATAACTATACTGTTGCTCAGGATTTTGGAAATATCACTGGTTTAAGGATCCTCACCCAGTAGCAAGGGAGGCTGTTGTTTCAGCAGGGTGCAAATGCCTTCTGAGACTTCATAAAGGCCAGCCTGTGCTATTAGCTGTGTTTCAACTGAGAAGCTACTTGGGATCTTATAGGTTTGTTGCCATATTCCATAGTCATTGGCTCTTTTAGCGACAAGGATTGCATTGAAAGAATTCTCAGTCTTGTTTGGTCTGGAAGGCCCTGGTAGTGGAGATGGAGACACCTCATCCAGGTTGTTTTCTGAGCTTGGAGTTGGTGTAAGGATGGGGTCAACAGCTGTGGAAGATGACCATCTTTATGCATCTCCCTCTACTGCAGTCTGGTGGAATGGCTTCCAACAGAGGCAAGGATGAGGTGGCAGCAAATGGTAGTTTTGTTTCAACTGAGCTGTTGGCATGGGCTATACTATCCCACCTCTGGAGCAAAAGAAACAGGTTTTCACCGCTCTCACAAGACTACAGTGTCCAGCGTTGTTTCAGAGAGCTGAGCTAAGAGCAGACCCCAACAAAGACGGCGCAACTCATTTCTGTGCGCCAAAATGTGACTTCCAAGCCATGTTCAGAGGGGGGTCAGGTCCCCTTTTCCCTGTTAGGTGTGGAGTAAGGCTGCTGCTCTTTGTGAAAGCGAATTAGATACGAACCTGCTGCACTCAGGAGCTGTAGTGGCATGTCTTAAACCACTCAGGGGCTGCACTTTATTAATCTCTGAGGAAGAGTTTGCCGGGTTCTGCTTTACATACATTTCAAAAGGACCCTGGAGTAGTCTTTGAGGGATTAGCTTGTTAAATTTATCCTTTTTCTTCTTCCTTGTAAATGGTGAAAGGCAGTTCATGGTAGCCTAATTTTCTGCATTTAAAACACCAGCAGTCACATCATTAGGTATGAGGACTTCTTCGGTGCCTTTCCCTTTGCCTTGTTCTTCCATGGCATCTTTCTTCAAGGCATTTAGGTTCCCTCCCTCTCCCCTCCCTGTACCTTATTAGTAGCAGCTCAAGCACACTATGAGACAGTGATGCTAATTCCCCATCATCTGGTGAGGCTAAAATCTGGCTATAAAATATGTAACTTACCTGCTGGTATAGCTCCCATTGTTAAAGCAACACTGCATCTTACTTATTTTAAATACTTTTATGCCACCCTTCATTGAAGGTCCCAAGGCAGTTCATGGCAATGTAAAGCAAATTCAGTAAAATTAACATCAAAACAAGAATACAACAAGATTGGAAAAACGAGAAGCTGAAAGAACCAAAACTGGGAACCTGCAAAGCTTCATTCCCAGCTGCTCTCCCCACCCCTGGGTTTTCCAGATAAGTATTTGTCACACTATAGGCGTGTTTGCTTGGCTAAGTGGTGGGTGGCTGCTCTTATGCTGGCTGATAGATGAGACCCGAGTGCTCTTTCCCCCTTGACTTCTGAAGTCCAGAGCAACTGACAGTTGAAGCAGAGTGTTCGCCATTATTGATATTTTCTCTTTGAGAAAGAGGGTTTTCCAGATAGTTTGAGGGTCAGAGGGGGAAGTGCATTGGCAACTGACAGGCAACCGTTGTGTTTGAATGTTTTATACATGCGACTTGTGCGTAACATTTCAAATCCTAACAGGCGCTGTCTGTCTCTGTAAGATACGTCTCTGGTTCTCATTAGCCACAGTATTTGGCAGCTTGTCAATTTTTAATGTTTTTATCCTTCAAGTATTCCTTTGAAATGGGGAGACCTATTATCTTGCTTGTATAGGCATGGAACTGAATGGCAGCACATATTCCTGGCCTTCTCTCTTTCTACTTTCCTGCAGCAAGAAATGCACCTGCTTCTTAAAAGTTACCACCCAGCTTACTTTCCCACCCTGTTTCAATGCTTCTGCTAGCCAATGAACAAACTGAACTGAAGTTCATAAGAAGGTGTCTTATTCCAAGTCAGACCGCAGGTCCATCTAGCTCAGGGGTTGGCAACCTAAGGCCCATGGGCTGGTAGCAGCCCACAGGGCTCGTCTATCCGGCCCATGGCAACCCCTGCCGACTGCTCTTACCAGCGTGGCATGGGGACCGACTTCCGGGTTGATGGCACCTGTGTGCATGCGAATAGGCGTTCCTCCGACCCGGATGTGCGCCAGAAATAGTGTGCACGCATGCGTGCGGGACGGAGAAGCGCCTGTGCACATGTGCGCACGCTATTTCTGGCACATGTCTGGGTCAGAGGAGCACTGGAGATAGCGTGTGCTCACGGGCGCTCCTCCGACCCGAAAGAGCATGCGTGCGCACATGCTCCGGCCCATCCTCCGATGGACGGAGCGTGGACCGGCCCATTGTCTGATAAGCTTGCAGACCCCTGATCTAGCTGCATATCTCTAGGGTTTCAGCCCTACCTTGAGATGCTCTACCACTGAGCTAGGGCTCTTCGCTTTATGTGGGGGCAAAGAGCACATTATCAGGAAATTTGTGCCATAAATCCCCAAATGTATTTTTTTGTTACTTGGCTTAAATGAAAAGCAATATTGGGAAACAATTTTGAGCAAGGAATCAGGTGCGTAGCACTTCCCTGCCAGCCATTTTTCCATTTCAAATTCTCCCCCCCAAGTTGCTCTCCCCTCCCACAGGTTTCAGGTGCATATTTAAAAATTGTGCTTAAGCCTCCAGAATATGGGGATGGGAACAACTTGGAGCAGATTGGTTTTGAGCAGCAAAATGGCATGCAGGGGGAGAGTTAAGCACTTCCATCATCTATTCCTCTGATAAAAAGACAAGTTCCCAGGGCTGCTTTTTATTACAAGGGGTGCGGGGCTGTCAAGTGCCTTTTTGCACAACTGACTTTGCTTTTAAAAAGCATAACACATAATCTATTTAAATCTTCTTTCCTTTTTCAGAACTAAATGTAAAGGAATCGGATGTGAGAGTATGTGATGAATCATCGTGTAAATATGGGGGTGTTTGTAAGGAAGAAGGAGATAGTTTGACGTGTGCATGCCAATTTCTGGTAAGGAATTTTCACCTTTGTTATCTAATATGATCAAAAATAATGATATCCTCTGAAAAACTGTGTCCGTTTGAGAGGAGAGCTTTACAGTCATGTACCCATTTGTATGATCTGGGACTCAGCTAGTTTGGTAAAGAAAAAGCGTTTTATATTTGTTGTATATGCGATATAACACTGACACCAGATGGCGCTGTGAGGTCCCATCTTTCCCTACCGGATTTTGCTATATGAGTTTACAATGCGCTTAACTGAAACGCTTCTTTGATGTGTCTAGATCCAGCCCTGGTGTAGCCTGTTCTTCAGAGGCTGAATAGAGCAGTTAATGTGCATAACAATTGACTGTTGTGCACATTCTCCGGGCCTCATGGAAAATGTGCACATAATCTGCCCATGAAGAGGGAATTGTACACATTTCCTGATCAAATATATAAAACCTCCAAGAGGCCCCAAGGAATGTGCGTATTTCAACAGCATTCTGTACATCCACTGGCCAGTAGTGAATTGAGCACAACAGAAGGCGAGAGGCGGGGACGCACGGACTTAATTTTGGCCTTGCACATGGTACTGCTGAAATTTGAAAGACCAAAGTCCATCCCTGCTTTGGGCCACAGTGCCAAGAAACATTCTTCATTCCATTAACACCTGGAGAGAAGAAAATACTCTGTGTTCAGGTTTTCATTATATCTTTAAGAAACGATGCAAACGATGCATCTGTAATATTTTGCCGATTTTTAATTCCCTCTTTTGAAATGTGTGGTCGGCAGGGTCCTTTGTTGTTTAATAATAATACTTTCCTTTCCTGAGGGTCTTATTTGTTCACTTTTACTGTTGTATTATTATTAAACAACCACTACAATTTAATTGGGAAGTAAGAGCAATTAAATGTGGAAACAAAGCAAAAAACTAAAATACGAAAATTCCAACAATAGCAAACTGCCGCTTGGTATCATATTTATGAACACATTCCATTAGGAAGGAAAAACTCTTTTGTGACGTGTAACCACCACTGAACAGTATATTTAGATTTTATCTTTTTTTTATTTTTTTTGCAACAGTGTGTTGTGGATAGGCACTTTAATATTAAACAAAAAACTTTCTGTACATTGTTGCCATTCAGTCCTGTGGCAGCCAAGCTGCAGCCTTCAGCGAGTGTGCTATGCTTTCTTTATCCTGGGGACATGAAAATACCAATTTCTGCTTGTGCATTTCTGTCTCGCTGCTTTAGCTGCTGCTCCTTGGGCTGCTGTGGTTTGTTTTTGCAGCTGAATGGAATGGGCCTCTGGAAGGAAGCCATGAGCCACGAAATCAAACTCTCCGATTGCACCGTTGCCACTCCAGCTGAATACCTATACACGGGGTTGTGTAAATAATTTCTTTTTCTTGATTTTTTTCCCTCTCCCTTGCAGTGTCACACAAAATATATTCCTGTTTGTGGTTCAAATGGAGACACTTACCAAAATGAATGCTTTCTCAGAAGAGCTGCTTGCAAGCATCAGAAAGAGATAACAGTGGTGGCTAGAGGGCCTTGTTACTCAGGTGAGTAAACAGCAGTTAATAGGACAGCCTTTCTTATTTCATTTGTTGGATGTTTCAGTGTTTTTCCTAGGACCAGGATTCACTGATCAAGGGCCCACTTCTGTACTGAAATGTCATGTCCACTCTGGACATGGTCCCTCGGTCTCTAGGGGCTAGAGGAACTAGATACAGTGGTGAAACATATGTAATTTTCAACTGCATGTCAGCACTGGTCAGCTTGAAAGCAGGAGGTCACATAAAATGGCAGCCGTCGAGGGATGCTGAACTATTCCTCTGACTGCCATTACCTCTGTTTAGCCCTATTCTTAGATGTTTTCTTTCCCCAATGTTTCCCTAACTGTTCATTTCTACATTACACTTGATCTTTCACATGACATGAAAGCCACTTCAGAAAACTAATAGAATACAGTGCATGTTTAACATGCACTGTCATGTTATTTTAGTCTATAAAAAAACAGTCTGCAGCCTTTATAACCTGGAAAATTGTGTGAGTAAAGTCACGAAATTTGGGACAGTATACCAGCACACAGTTATTTCCTTCAGTTTTTATGGGGAGATCATGTGCGGAACTGCTCATGGAGTGGCAAAATTGTCCAATGATGTTCATGATTGTGTCACACCATGTACGACGTTCTGGTATATTGGTCAAAAAGCTACAGTTCCATAATACAACTGGTACCACTTTGTGAAAGGAACACTAGAATATGGGGCAGAAGCACTAGCAATATAATCAGGGAAGTTAACACAATATTCCCCACATTTTTATGAATCCATGGTGTGTCCCTGTCTCTCTCTCTGGGCCTTTCTCCCTGTATGGATAAAATGCTAGGCACCAGTTTGTCCATCCTTGAGTTGCTGATCGATAAGGATTGCTAGTTTTCTTTGCTGAGTGATAAGGGTTGCCAACATTTCATTTCTTTGTTGATAAAGATTTAATAAGGTCAAAAAGGCACTAAACAAAAAATAGCAATTAAAAATCAATAATAAGGTATCTTAGTCTTAAGTGTTCATTACAGTGGTCTTAAGTCATATGTGTTAAAGGAACTACAGTCATACCTCGGGTTAAATATGCTTCAGGTTGAGCGCTTTCAGGTAGCGCTCTGTGGCGACCTGGAAGTAACGGAACACATTACTTCCGGGTTTCGCTGCTCACGCAGACGCTCAAAGTGACGCCACGTGCATGCGCAGAAGCAGCGAATCACGGCACACGAAGATGCACAGCCAGGGGTTACGTTTGCTTCAGGATGTGAACGGGGATCCAAAATGGATCCCATTCGTATCCAGAGGTACCACTGTAGATGATTTTATTTAAGAAACGCATAACCATTCATTCAGAAATACATATTAGGTCATAATGTAAATAAGAACTCTTGAATCGTACATTAAAAATCAACTCAACAATTGCCAGTAATAAACCGATTAAGTTGGCTTATTTCAAGGCATTTTCTGCATTTTTTTCTTTAGTATGTAAACCAGTTATCTAAAGAGTCCTTTTTCAGTTTTAGACTTCTCCCAAAGTCTCTTAAAGTAAGTTATTTCTTACATTAAAATCCTACGGGTGAAATCCAATATAGGACAAGGAGGTTCCTACATGCACCGCAAGTATTTTCCTTCCTCTCCTCCCTACCTGCAGCCCCTCCAAACCCTTCCAAATCCTATCCAAGGGTCTGAGGGGCTGCAGCAGGGAGGAGAGGAGGGGGTAGTCCCATTGCACAAGAGGAAGCCAGTTTTGCTGGTAGATAGATGCATCGCTCTATGCCATGATTTTCTTTTGTTGGCTAGTTGGTATCGGGCCACTAGCAAGCAGACTGCAATCAAGATTTTACCTATTATTTTGCAGCTCTTAATATGATTCGCATCACCGAGCTTGCCTAAAAGCAAACAAGATATTTTCTTGGTGATTTACACACTGTTATCTCTTTTGTATTTTCAAGCACATCTGCCTCGTGCTTTTATTATTTCCTTGTAATCCTGTGCTATCGTCCTTGCATCTCATATTATCTTCCTTGCAGGAGAATGCCATGGGAAGTTGATACGTTTTTGTAGCCTTTGAGGAATATAATATAATAAATACAAGATCTTATAAAATATTATTTTGACTTCAGCATCCATTAAATAACTGGGCTCATCTCTGCATATAATGTTGCAGTGCAGAACTAAAATGACAATCTTGTTTTAAAAACAGCAACAACTATTTTTAATTCCACTTTCAACTTCTTGTGAGTCAGATAATAAATATTGATTTTAAAAAAAACCTTTTGAGACTGAGAATCAGCTAATATGCTTTTAAAACTTTGTATTGTGGTAGCAATCGTTTACGTGACACGGTAAGCACAACACCACAGTCCTGTTTTGATGCTGCATCATTTGTTCTAAGTCAAGGTTTGGTTTAATGTTGTGGCCAAACTCTTGCCTTACTAAGCACGAGGTGTAGCTAGGAACAATGTGGTATGGGAGCAAAAGGTGACCTGGCAGAAGCAAAGTGGTGGCAAGCTCCTTTTCATGAGTGTGTCCATTTGCAAGGTCCCAGTAAGCCACAGTTTGGCTTACGGTGTGTGCATGCCAGGTAATTGTGTCAGAGGCGATTTTAGGGCAGTGCCCACACTGGGCATGCAGCCAAGCAGGGCACCTTCTCAAAACCTGGTAGGCACTTAACAGGCTTTGGGAAGAAGAAAGGAGGACTCTAGGACCTTGCCAGAGCCCTCACACCTTCTTCCCAAAGCCCAGTGCCTCTTACCTAGCTTTAGGAAGGCGGGTCAAGGACTGGAGACGGTGTCAATTTTTGCCTTTGTCCAGGGTGCCATATCACCAAGGTCTGCCCTGATTTTGTAGATAGTGTCATCATACAGTTTAGTTGAGTTAGTAGGTGGCTCTGGACTTTGTTGTATCTGGATGAAGGCTTTGTTGCTGTTCTCCTGTAACTGGAGACAAAGCTCCTATTTCACATTTCTATGCCTTTCATGAATAAAGGTAAATAAACCTTGGAAGAACTCTGCCTAGATCAGAATATCAGCTTTTGCCTTCCCCTGATTTCAGAAATATTGCCCCTTCATGGATAAGACCAGGGCAGAACTTTCAGGGCTTGGTTGAGAGCCCGGAGGAACTTGGTAGGTTGGTGGAGGAGCCAAGGCAGAATCTGGTGAGCCATGTTTGGAGGCTGGAAGGAGTTTGAATACCACCACTTGAATCAGCAAAATACTGGCTGGCTGACCTATGAATAGCAGCAATAGTAATATTGCTAGTAGTAAATAGGTCCTGCGGGGACCTTATTTTCTGATTCCAAGTCCACACCTTTTGCTAAGCTGCCTTGTTTTGGTTTAGCCATAGTTGGGGAATATTGAAAGGCCTTTCACTGACAAGATCAGCCATCTTTTAGCCTAGCATATTATGTGCAAACCAGCTTTGGTGGGGCAAAGCAAGTAGGACACCAAGGTATGGGTTTTTTTTGCAAGTTGAGTATCTAGTTACTGCCCTTAAATTATTTTAATGCCTAAACGTGAATCGGAAAAATGGGTCACTAATGCCCAGTGCTTATTGTAGCTCCTTGTTGTGCTGTTTGGCCATTTCAGTGTTCAGAATGCTTATGATAATGTAGTGTTATATTGCTACATGACATTCATTTTTATTTTTAAACCAGCGAACACTTTTACACGTTAGTGCAGACCGGTAAAATGTGTGAGCAGCCATGTTGAATATTTAAAACGCTCAGCTTGGGTTGGCTGTTGCCCTTTTTGTCTGAAAAGCAAAGGGGCTTCCTTGAAACACCCAAGTAAGTCTGCACAACTTGCAGGTTTCTAGGTTCAAGGTAGCCGAAAGGGGACAACTGCTCTATAAACAGCCCCAACCAGCATGGCCAGTGGTCAGGATGACGCCATGTTGGCTATCCCTGACATAAAGGACCAGCTGTTTGTGCAGCTGGTGGAGGAAGCTTAGCAAGCTTTTGTTTTAACATCACGATCTGGACTCAGGCAGGCAATGCATTTTCTAGGATATTGGATGGGGTCAGTCCCCAGGGGCACTGTTGGGGCTAAGTAACAGTTAAACGCTGGAGGCTGTGACTATTTGCATCTCTGGCTGCCAGTACAAAATTGTTCCATTGCCTCAGGCAGAGCAGCTCAAACAACCTTCTTGGGAAAGTGACCTTTCAGAGGCGGTTTGACTCTGCTTTTAGGGAGGAAAGAGAATGCATTTGTTTTTCATGGGCTTTTGGAATGAGGTAAATTTCAGAAGCACTGGTATGTTGAGTGGTTGCAGCAGAAACAATAAAGGGGTCTGTGAAACTGTAGCATGTTTATTGTGCTGTGACGTTTCATAAGCTGTGGCTTACTTCAACAAATGCTGAGGAGAAAACTTGCCATTGCAAATGGTAAAAGGTAAAGTTAAAGGGACCCCTGACCATTAGGTCCAGTCGTGGACGACTCTGGGGTTACAGCGCTCATCTCGCATTATTGGCTGAGGGAGCCAGTGTACAGCTTCCGGGTCATGTGGCCAGCATGACTAAGCCGCTTCTGGCAAACCAGAGCAGTGCACGGAAACGCCGTTTACCTTCCCGCTGGAGCGGTACCTATTTATCTACTTGCACTTTGATGTGCTTTCGAACTGCTAGGTGGGCAGGAGCAACGGGAGCTCACCCTATCGCGGGGATTCAAACTGCTGACCTTCTGATCAGCAAGCCCTAGGCTCTGTGGTTTAGACCACAGTGCCACCTGTGTCCCTATTGCAAATGGTACACCCTTTCTTTTTCCATCACAGAGCTCAGGGTGGGCACATCTCATGCCCTCAGATCATGTTCTGGGTCAATCCCATCTCTCTCTCTCTCTCTTTTTCTGAAGTGAGGTCTGTTCCGACTTGCAGTAACCTCTTTGTTTTCAGACCCAAGTCTCAAATGCTGACAAAGTATGTTCTAAAATACTGTAGTCCACCCCCCTTGATTTAATCTATTTGTAAACCACTCTGAGGGGTTTTTCTTTAAACAATCAAGCAGTGCATACATTTTATGAAATAAAATAAACAACCAAACTGAGCTAAATTTTGCACCCGTGTGGTTAGAGGCATGCCAGGGAGTTTGTGCCAATGGATCCTGCAGTTGCTCCAGCTTCACTGGTCTGCTCCACTTCATCATAGATAAGATCCTGGGAGTACCTGCCCTCTGTGAATTCTGTGGTTGCTATCCAGTAGTTCCAAAATTACTGCACCTAGTTGCACAAACAACCTTAGCATTTCTCCATTCTCACAGCTGAAATAGGTCCTTAGCCATTTTCTCTTACATATCTTATTGGCAAATTAGCAATAAAAGTTAAACTCTTCTGATTTATTTTCATTTCTCTGTGTTTCTGTTAACCACAGTAGCAAATATAATTGCTCCCAGGATTGACTTCTGCTAAATTTGTAAAATTAAGCATGCACAGTGGGCATGCAGTTTAATTTTCTAATGGATTTCTGAATCCACACCTTCAGAGAGACCTGTTTATTGGGAAGTACCACCTCTTGGCTCCCTTATTAAACTCTTAAGCTGGAAAAACAAACCAACCAACCTTCGTGCTGTATTTGCATTATTAAGAGCAAACACCATTGCTCTGTGAGATGTCAGGTGTTTGCTAGCGTCTCTCATTCCTTTCATAACACATTTCACTGCAGGGAAGGCAGAGACTCTCAAGGCTACATTTAATTTTGAACTAGTGTCCCTCAATCTGAAGTAATCAAGCCCTTATTATGAATCTTGAGCAGCTGGGGTTTTACAGTCTGTGTTTGTTTATGTAGTGGAAATGCAATTACAACGATATACTGTGTTTGGTGGCAGGGGGAAAGAAAGTCAGTGGTGCAATTTAATCTCATCGCTGTTAAGCAGGAAATCCTAGGTACTTTGCCTTTGGAATAATAAAATGGGGTGGGGGGAGTTGCGGATATCAGCTTTCCTGCTTATTGAACCTTCTGTACCATAGCGGAGAGGTTCATAACCAACACCGAACCAGGATCTAAATCTTGCCAATGAGAGCTGCCCCGATATACAGACACACATGCCCCTTTTGCCAGCAGTGGTAGGAGAAGGTGCCCCACGTGTTCTCAGGACACCATCTGCTCTAAAGTTCAGACTGCAGTCCGGAAATGAGAGCCCCATATGCGTGCTGGGCTCTGATTCACAGGCATTGCCTGTTTCTTTTCTGCCCAAGAGCTGGTCACACTTTACAGGAGTGTTTGCTATGCCTGTGCTCTTGATCCTCACTGGGAGCACCTAAAGTATACAAGAAAGATGTGCCTCTCCCACCATGCATGGCCTGTAGTGATAGGTGGTAGCAATTTAAAAAAACTGAAATCTTCCTTCTTCTTTTGAATGTCCCGTAGCCGATAGATGAAAGACCAAGTTGAAATCAGGGCCCAGAAAACAGAGACATTTGGGGCTGCAACCGCCATACTGAGTACTTCTACCATTGCTGGACTGGGCTTGGGGAGGGGGGAGTTTTTTTAAAAAGTTTACGCTGCTGCCCTCAGACTTGCTGGAGTGGTGTTAAAGTGGGAACCACAAGGACACTTTGCCCAGTTCATCCGGAACCTGGTGCCATCCCCAATGCAGAAGATAGTTATGA
The DNA here is from genome assembly GCF_964252035.2 of Podarcis erhardii. NCBI lineage: Eukaryota > Metazoa > Chordata > Lepidosauria > Squamata > Lacertidae > Podarcis > Podarcis erhardii. The sequence continues at coordinate 82,079,722 of NC_138499.1, forward strand.
CCTCCTAATATGTGCTTTCTGCATTGCCCCTCAATGTTCAGAGAGGTGTGTTTTCACACATTACTTCCCCCCCCCCCCAAGAGGACACCAGTGTGCGTGCAGCAGAAAGACTTGCTCCTGTAACCTGTGAACCAGCCACCCCTCTCTCTTGAGGCAGACATCTCACTGCTGACTTAACCCATATACCTGTAAACTAATATAGTTATCTCTCCTTGGGTGCAGAAACAGTTGTTAGGCATGATAAAGGCAGGGTGTGTAGATGAAGGTCTCTTCACATAATATATTTAAAAGGCATATGTCTAAGATTTCCGCCCAAGTGCACATCTAGAAAAAGGGAATGCAACAAAACACTTTGAAAAGACATATCATACAGGTATGCTTCTCAGAGACTAACCCAGGTACGTTGCTGCGTAGTGTGTGAAATGGCCTTGGGTATTATGGGAAGAGCTTACGCTTGACCTAACACGGCCTGCACTTCCTGCAACTGAACAGCAAGCTACTGTGCTTTAAGCATTCAGAGTGAATTTTTTGGAACATTTTGCCAAGATTTGCATGAAAGAATGATCAGCTACTGTTTGTATCCTGCCAAGTAACAGTTTAAGGCTCCATTTGAGGCTGCACCGCTCTGGGCAATTAGGTAGCAACCCTCCTGAGGACACTTGTGACTTTAGGGTAATTGCTGGCAGACACAGTTGGCTTTAAACAGGCGGTGGAGATATAAAGACAACGGGAAGAAGACTAAAGTGGTGCAAAGAATCAGGATAAAGGCTAGGCAAAAATATCTTTCATCTGACACCTAGTTTCTGTGTACATAAAATTATCGGGGAGGGGGCATTCCATAAAGTGCTTCCACTAGCCACAATCTGCAGTGGAACCGACCAAACACAGAGTTACTTCCTGAGTTAGAACATCGTCTTTAACCCACCCGAAAGCATTGTGGACCATGGTAGCCTTTTGATCCTGACTGTGGACAGTTCATTCTCTTTTTAAGGCAAGGCTCTAGCTTACAGAGACTTTTATATATGGAAAATACTTAGTTGGATTGTGCAGACACCTTCCCTTCTGCTGTACCCCACACTGGCTTTCTATGTTGTTCTTCTATATGCGTGATAATTTTATATTTAATAATGCTTTTCACCAATTTACTCAGCACAGACCTTAAGCTAACAGGCCTGTCGTTTCTTAGATCTTCCGTAAATCCAAGACTCTCTAAGTACCCTATTTTCCAGTCCCTGATTTAGAGATGCCATCCCAGTTTCTGATTTGATCCCGGAATTTCCCACTTTTCCTTAGGATGTCCCTGTTTTCACTGGAGAAATGTTGGAGTTATCCGGCCCCCTAACCAATTGAAGGCAATCTTGTATAGGGGAGGGTTTTTTCAAAAATTGTTTAATGTTTTATTATGTTTATTACATATATTGGAAGCTGCCCAGAGTGGGTGGGGCACCCCAGTAAGATGCGTGGGGTATAAATAGTAAAATAATCATTATGGAATGAGAAGTCACTATTTTCATCGGAGAAATGTTGGAGGGTATGAAATCCCTTTTTAAAAATACTGTTACATTGACCCCTTTCCAGTCCTCTTTTACGGATGCCATTCCTTGGGACAGGTTAAATATTTTTGTTAGAAGATAAAACATTTCACATTTGAGTTCTTTAAGAGCTCTTAGGCAGAAACCACCCTCAGCATTTAGGTTGGGAGAGGGGAGGGGTGACAATATGTCTCTAACGCTTGAACAAGCTCGCACGATGTAAGGTACCAAAGGCAGAAAAAGACAAGCATAAAAACCGCTTTCTAGTCTCCCCATTATTATTTGATACAACAAGCCCGGTACAAACAAAATGGGCAGGGAACCCACAGTTTATTTCCCCGTATTTTACTCACTTTTCAAAATGAAATTGAGAAGAATTTAATCTTAAGTAAATCACAAGCTGAAGTCATCCCCCATTTTCATTGACTCCCCAAAGAAAAGTTGGAACTGACTCATGTTTGCGTTTGTGGCACTTTGGGTTAATACATACCAGCATTTTCCATTGCGCATCTACCCTGGAGGCATGTTCTGTATTCTGCAATCAATAGTTCTCATTCAAGGTCCTGAGTCCGTTCCCCTCTCACCAGCTTTGCTGTTTTATTTTCATTGTTTTAGAATGAGGAAGAATAGGAGAGGAGGACAGAAGGAAATCACACAGTTTCCAGAAAATTTAGTGCCTTAATACTTACTCAGCCCATCATAAGATGACTAAGGTTAAAACCAATTCACCAGATATGTTTAAATCTTGTAATTCTGAAAGGCAAGGCAACGTAGGAAGTGCTTTGTTGTTGTTGTGTGCAGCCAGTTAAGTTGCTTGATGTGAACTGCTCTTCAAATGTAGAACTTTTTCTTTTCATGCTGTGTTTTCTGACTCTGTAATGGATTGGCCATGATGTCTCTATTATTCTTTGCAAGAAACTGCCTCATTTTAAAGTCACTGTGAGCAACTCCTTCTTGGCATGCTCTGCCCTGCATTCAGAGGAGGGGAAATTGCAAGGAATGAAGGAGGATCAGGACTGAGAATTTGAGGAAAGGAACATGTGGGAGGAAGGCAGGAAGAAATTCAGCAGGGGAGCTAAGTGATCTGCCATCTCTTCATTGGGTTACATCCATCATGTCATGGCTGTGGCTCTAAAAGGAGTAAGGAGATTGATGGCCGCCATTATATTGTCCAGTTGGGATTCCCCCACTTATCCCATTATGAGTTAATGCATCCTTCACCACTGACTGGACCATCTTTAAGGTTATATATGTCCTCCTGGGCCATATGTAAGGGCAATCTTTTTCAACCAGATGTTGTTTTCTGTCTTCAGATTTGCCCTTCACCCTAAGTTACAACGATATAGAATTACTATCTTAAAACCAGTTAAAACCATTTACAGTCCAAAGAACAGGGTGAGTCCTAAAAATGTTGGGAATCTCAACTCCATCACCCATAGCCAGCATAAAGAGTGACCAAGAATGATGGGAGTTATACTGCAACAACATCTAAAGGACACCTTACTGGGGAAGGTTGTGTTGGGGAACTGAACTCAGACATACACACATGAAATGAAGTTTCTTATTTGATGGCATTAAATGTACCGTGGCCATGTAGAAATGCCTACATACTGTCTCCTTTAGTCTTGTTTGCCTCTTGACCCTCTTCAGACATCTTATGCCGTACCACTTCATACTCCTAAGCCTCTTTTTCCCAGGCCGAAACCTAGGCAAAAAGAGCAGTTTAGGTGCTGTCAGACTCCTTCCTATATGCATTTTGGTTGCTGTCTTGTGTGAGGTGGGTAGATGCAGGGAAATGTGAATGAGCAGCTAGGGTAAGTAAAGGGAGAGACTCTGCCAAATCAGAGAGGAAGACATTGAAGAACCCCTTGCGTCTTGAGTAAAGCCAGTGCTAGTTGATCCCTCTTTGCACTTGGCTGATTCAGACAGCATCCCTATTCAATAATTTGCTGGCCCAGGCTCTAGATCCCTGTAGCTGTTTACATAAGGCTTTGATTGGCAGTCTAAGCAGGCAAAAGAAGTACAGAGACTGGGGGGTAATTGCCGATGGATACTATGGGCCTCGTGGAATCCAGCACTCAACAACTTGGAGCATCTTGTGATAATGCTCCTGGCCTTTGTGGATCAGGCTGCTGATGGGATTTTTCTCACCAAGAAAACACATTATCATATAGGAGTGGGAACAGAGTAAGAACTGTGAACCTGAAGGGTATTTAGTCACACCAGTATATCTGCCCTGCCTCCCAGTGCTGCTTGTTATTCCTCTCCATTCAATTGGTCTTGCCCATTCAACACAATCAAGCTGTTTATAAAGGCTTTTAAAGAAAATTAAAATAAAAAAATGCAGTCCCAAATAATTCAATTTTTTTGCCTTTTCAGATAATGGTTCTGGATCAGGAGAAGGGGGTGAGTATTGCTGATATTTTTGTTCTTTTGTGTGAATGCAGGATCCTAGCTGGAAATGTTTACATGTACTGCAGAAAAACACAACTACATAGATTGCTTTTCCTTGGCAAAAGGTGATTTCTGAAAAGTTTGTAAACAATTCAACCATTTCCTTGAAAAATACAAGTCAGGAGCCTTAACTTTTTTTTAAAAAAAAAAAAAGTTATATCATTCAATAGCCAAAATTAAGCAATGTTCAATGGGAGATTAAGCATCTGCTTAAATTATTCCCATTAAAATCAAAGTTTCATAACTTTTACTGGATTCTGCCGTTTGTTTTTCTATCAGTGATGCACCAATATGTGCACTAAAAAGCCCCCCATTAGGTAGGGTGAGGCAACTGCCTCAGGTGGTACCCACCCAAAGGGCAGCACCCCTGTTCCACTGCCCAGTTAACAGCTGGTTTCCCCAGCCTTTAGGGGTAGAGGAGTCAGTGGCAAAGCTCTGTGGAATACCCCTCTTCTGCAAGAGAGGAAGCGTTCTGCCTCTCAGCTTTGCCCGCTGTTTGGGTGGGGGGCTTTGCACTGGCTTCTAATGAAGGGGGGAGTCAATGCAAAGCCTGCTGCCAGGGGCAGGAGGGGGAGATCTGGAAAAGATACGCCTCCCACACAGCCAGTGGAGATTTGTCCTTAGAGAGTTTGCCCACCACCCCATCACAGGGGCAGCAGCGGGCATTTTGCCCCTGGTGTGATTATTGCACAAATGAGAAAAACATCAGCTATAAATCAGTGTTACGCTGTGGGTTAAACCACAGAGCCTAGGGCTTGCCGATCAGAAGGTCGGCGGTTCGAATCCCCATGACGGGGTGAGCTCCCGTTGCTCAGTCCCTGCTCCTGCCAACCTAGCAGTTCGAAAGCATGTCAAAAGTGCAAGTAGATAAATAGGTACCTCTCTGGCAGGAAGGTAAACGGCGTTTCCGTGCGCTGCTCTGGTTTGCCAGAAGCGGCTTAGTCATGCTGGCCACATGACCCGGAAGCTGTATGCCGGCTCCTTTGGCCAATAAAGCGAGATGAGCACCACAACCCCAGAGTCGGTCACGACTGGACCTAATGGTCAGGGGTCCCTTTACCTTTACCTCTTAACTCTGTATTGCACTAATGGATGGAATTTCAACTTTTGTTGGATGAGAGAGCAAATTAACTTCTTAGGTTGTTTTATTTTGGGAGAGCCCACAGCTCAGCGGAATAGTGCATGTGTTGCATGACTTTAATCAGAGTATCTACATTTAAAATAGACCTTAGCTTGCACAGCTGGGAAAGCTGAGTCCTCAGAGAGCCCCTGCCAGCTATAGAAGACAATAGGCTAGAGTGGACTGATACTTTAACTCAGTTTAAGCTGTCAGTTCATATATTTCTAAAGAAGGTATGAATGATTATTGTGTGTCTGGGTTTTCCTGCAGCTGTTTCTTTCCTGGATATGTCTTCTTGTTCCTTAAAAACCTCAATTAAACAATTTGTGGTCTTTTAAACTGCGTGCCTGTTGTATAGGGTATTGTTTTGCTTGTTGCAATTTTATGTATTTGGTGTTTTTATATTATAAACTGCCCCATGATCCTTAGATGAAGGTTTTAGTAGTTTAATAAATAAAGCAGCTGAAGTTTCACCTGGACTTCAATTCTCTACCCCCTTCCTGGGAGTCAACCCTTACTAAGCTCAGTGGGCCTTACATTTGACATGTAAACTTGTCCTTTTGGCAATCCAAATGGCCTGCAAAACTGCTAATGTTTGTTGATGGGTCCACTCTGTAGTAGCTCACTAGCCAGGTGTCATGCTAGTGTTTGCTGTTGTTGCAATCAGGTGAGTGAGTGCCTTCAGCATTGCCTGAGCAGTCACACTTCTGTGGGGTGGATTGCTCCTTTAATTCTTTGCTTTCTGTAGTTGATGGAGTGACCAGGCCACACTCTGGTTTATAGCTAGTGCCTCTGAAATGTTCATGGAGATAGAAGGTGTAGCACTCTGGTGTCATGCTTTTTGTCACCTTGGGAGTGACGAGAGTCCCCGAATGCCCAGTCTCATCAACTAGGCGCTGGCAGGTTCCTTACCACTACCACATGGGAAGGAATGCCAAAAATCCTCCTCAGTATCAGGACAGTTACGTAGACATGGCTGGAGTACACAGCTAATCTTCTAGCTCTAGGCAAGTGAGGTATGATGGGAGAGAGTGAGCCCCTACTAAACTCTTGTCTCCATGGGACAACATGGGAGTTTTTCTTCTCACTGGCAGTCATTTGATTGGCACTCTTCCCAGCCCTTTAGCCAGGAGTTGTTATCTCCAGTCTTGCCATAGCTATTTTCAGGCACACTGGTCATGGTAAGGAAGCGTGGGGCAGCACCTCACGTCACTGTGGCAAGAGACCATCTCCTGTGGCGTTAGATCATCAGGATCAGCCCAGCTGGTATTGCCTAGGAACTCTAAAATGCTCCAAAATTATGGGGTGGGAGGCAGCTTCAAAGCCATATGTTGCAATCCTGAGGAAGGACCCAGCCACAAGTAATGTCTAGATTGATCAGACTTAACCAAGACTGCTCACCTCTACTGTAACGTATATTGATCAGACTTAGCCAAGGCTGATCACAGCCAGCTTATATTGATCAGACTTCTCCCAAACACAGAACAAGGAACACAGTGCATTAAATGTTACAGATGACCTCAGAGAATCATCCTAGTCCAGTTGTGCATTTCTCCTCCCAGCAGGCTGGAGGAGTATGCATGATTGGAACAGAAGCCTCTTTCACAGCTGCAGGGCTGTTAAGAGAGGATGAATCTCCAGGATGCAACCTGTTCAGTGCTTCCTCAATGGAGTAATGGCTAATTGCCATGCAGTTTCATTTCTTATTCTTTTTGTTTAACACTAACCACAGTGAGTGCTTGTTTACCTAAACAAAGTTTAAATTAGGCACCTTTTAAAAAAAACCACCCATATTTAATTGTGGACAGATGGCAATTGATTAGTCTATGCTTTCAAGCTAGGGAAATGGCATGCTTGCAATACAGATCGTCATGTTAATTATTATTGAAATAATTTGTTTCGGAGTCCCTCTTTCCAAAATTTGGTTGTTAAAGTATGGTGGTGATTAAAGGCCCTGGCAGATTGCTTTTAGTAATTAATAAATTGATAATCAGTATGCACTATTCAGCTAACTGCCATCTGTCTGTTACGCACAACAGTTGATTGTGGCAGTTACAGGTTGGGATTGGTATAATTCTAAGCATATATACAAATTTGAAATTGTACCTTTTCCACTGTGTCCTCCACATGGGTTGTATAATTTTATTATTATTATTTTTGAATCTGAACCAGTGATACAACTGGCCAGATTTGTACACCCCGCTAATTTAGTGTGATGTACATGAGCAGGGGGACGCGGGTGGCACTGTGGTCTAAACCTCTTGGGCTTGCCGATCAGAAGGTCGGCGGTTCGAATCCCCATGACAGGGTGAGCTCCCGTAGTTCAGTCCCTGCTCCTGCCAACCTAGCAGTTTGAAAGCACGTCAAAGTGCAAGTAGATAAATAGGTACCGCTCCGGCGGGAAGGTAAACGGCGTTTCTGTGCACTGCTCTAGTTCACCAGAAGTGGCTTAGTCATGCTGGCCACATGACCCAGAAGTTGTCTGTGGACAAACGCCGGCTCCTCGGCCTATAGAACAAGATGAGTGCCGCAACCCCAATGTCATCCACGACTGGACCTAATGGTCAGGGGTCCCTTTACATGAGCAGGAATGAGCCGCAGTGCGTCTTGGGCTCAGGTGCTTGCTTTTCGCTTTCACACTTTGTTTTTTTGTCTCATATGACAAAAATTTGACTACTATTAACTGCTTTTAGTTTCAAGCAAGCTGACTTCCAGTTGTGGATTCTGAAGCTGACTGGCAGCAACTAACCATAGTTAGGGTTAACCACAATTCTGGATCCAGACAAAACAGCAAACTTTGGTTAACTAAATATGGAAGCTGTGCCTTGTACTGAATCAGAGCATTGGTCAGTATTGTCTATATTTACCTGAAATGCCACATTTCCAAGGCAGGGGTCTGGAGATTTATCCTGGGACATTCTGCATGCAAAGCAGATGGTCTACCAGTGAACTGTAGTCTTTACTCTGTGGCTGTACCAATAAGCTACTGCAAAAACTTCTGAGTTCCTCCTTTTAGATACTTGAGAGGAGAGAGGACACACCCAAGTCTGAGGCTTGCTGCAGCCCATGCACATTCCAGTACAATTTAAACCATGGTTTAGTGTGACATGTGATCACTGCCTCAGATTAATGTATAGGGGAGCCGGTGTAGTACAGTGGCCAAGAGTGGCAAATGTGGAAGATGCCAATTCAAAAATGTGCCATTGCTACAAACTCACTTAAGTGGCTTCAGACAAGCCGCAGTTTCAGGCTCCCACCCAGAGCTCATTGCAGAAAAGGCAGAATATAAATGTTACAAATAAATAACTTTTTTTAAAAAAAATGTAACATGGGAATAATGACACTTGCCTACTTTACAAAATTGCTGTAAGTATTGTAAGATAATTTATGTGAAACATTTTGAGCACTCAAAGATGTTTAACAATGGTAGTGATAAATATTTCAAACACTGAAATACCAGTTTTTATCCGTCATGCTTGTGCTGGTGTAAATCTGGCATTTGCAAGGTGCTTTCTGCATAAAGAGCTTCTCAGGTGTTTGTGGTTTCATTCAGCACGCCCAAGCTTAGTTCTGTCCCCAACCCCTGGTTTATAAAGCAAAAGCACTTGCTGCTTTTGGATAATAACAACCTGGCATCCATTGTATTCTTGAATATTTGACTGCAGAGGAAAACTTCAGTATAACGATCAATTTGCAGTAATATATGCATGTGAAACATTTCCATTTTGTCATTCGGAACGGCAGCAAATTCAGATATTTAGATTAGGTAGCTACCATAGAGTAAATTGCATCTGCTGTGTACCAGCATGCAGGTTTCTTTTATCTCCAGTGGCAAAAAGTTTGAGTATACAAATCTTTTAGCTAATGTTGTGAGCTGGTGTAGTATGGCAGAAAGAGCAATTGGGTAGAGAGGTGTGGGGTCAGCCCCCCCAGTTGGGTCATGAGGCTCACTGGGCTGGCTGTGGGTTAGTTGCCATGTCTCAGTCTCATCAGACACCTTGTGAGGACAAAACAGGATGACTCCATGCAAGCCGCTTTCAAGGGAAAGTGTCAATAATATGAAAATGTGTTCTCTCTTGCTGTTGTTTTATTTTTATTTAATTAAACAATACTTTGTGTTGGCTTGATCTTGCTCTAGAATATGAAGGATCTGGAACTGAAGTTCAAAGAAAACATTCCAAGTGTGGCGTTTGCAAGTATAGGGCTGAGTGTGATGAAGATGCGGAAAATGTTGGGTAAGTCATGATAATGAGGAGGAGGAGGTGGAGGAGGAAGATGTAGATGATGTATTTGTTGTATCCCATCCATCTGACTGGGTTGTCCGAGCCACTCTGGGCAGCTTCCAACATAAAACACAGAAACACAACAACACAACAACAACAGAACAGAACATCACACATAAGGGGGACAAGTGACTCTTAGGGGGCTGTGTGTTGGGGGAGCCATTTGTAGCTTCATGGCCATATGTCCTTGAGACAAATTGGGGGGGGGGCGGTCATAGGCCAAAGTGGATGCAGGAAATGGCTATGTTACTTACCTTTGAACAGTACGCTTTATTCCAGCCATGCAAAAGTCAAATGTTCACCTATATTTAAAGAACATGTGCTTTCCCACAGTCTATTGAGGCATGCAGCCATTATGGTGGAGCAGCCTCAGCTCTGCATTCTGGGTTTAAAAGCATCCTTAGCAAAGGTTGCAAACTTGCATTTTTCATTCTAGGCAGTATTCTGTAATTAGACTGTCAGAGGTACCGCAGCACATTACATTCAGCACAGAAATATACACAACTTTATCACTTCTATTATCTCGGCAGATTTTTTTTCTCCTTTTGGTGCTTTCTTTTAATGTTTATTGGGCTGATTAAGAGAAAGATGTGAATTTTGAGCAGGTGGTTGTCATGAGCTGCACAGCACGGCTGGAAAATTAACATTTGGATAGATTCAAATTAGTACAGTATGTGACATTCCTGCATATAAATATGTGAACAATTCCTGCTGAGAAAATATCTCTAAATTATAATTCATCCCTGTTTTTTTATTTCATAAATAAATAAATGATAACGTGGGGGAAAGGAAATAACTTACTTCCATCAAGATCCTCCAAATACACAGAAGAAGCATCTTGATAATGTGTATTTCTTTAAAAAAATCTCCCTTATTGTTGTTGGCATCCATCTGTCTTGAGAGACAATGGAGTATACCTCCAGGGGTGAAGTCAAACCTCTGCATTATTAGCACCAAAGTCACCTCCCTGGGGCACAAGCCTGGGCAGTGTATATGGAGGTCCTGGGCTGCCCAGAAGACAAGGACCCCTCTCTCGGACTCATTGATGTGGTCCAAAAGAAAGCAGAGCAATACATTTGGCATCAACTTGGCTGCAGGAGTTGCCAGAAAGAGTTATGCAAGGGGCCATCCAACAGTCTTAGAGATTCCACTCTGGTTTTGTGTAGGGTTTAACTCATCAGCTTTTTTTGCAAGGCAGCAGAGGCTTAGGATCAGAGCTGTCCTTCAAGATTGGCTACCTTCCCAGGTCAATGGGCCCCATCTGCTCCTGACTTCCCTCTACAGCACATGCAGAAACCGCCTTCTTGACCGTTGGATCCACTGTTGGATTGCATTATTTTCAGTATTATGAGAGTGATGATCTGATTTTCCTAACATTTATTTTAAGTGGAATCCAACAGAACCCTTCCCCTCCAGCTGCATGCCCACATCAACCTGCATAATTCCAACCATAGCATGTACCGCAACCGGACAGCTGTCCTTGGGCCACACTATGAATTTTGGATTTAGAGACAGCAGAGGTGTGAGTTTTTCCAAGTGGAGTTTGATCATGAAAACAGGAAAGAGAAATCGGGAGAGAAATATTGCCAGCAGATAAAGTAATGTAGCTTTGTCTGCTACCAATTGTGTGGCTAGTCATTTCAGATCAATAAATTCAGCCTTCCCGGCCATAATTCAACCATAACATGTGCCCAGAGGTCAGCCCCTGCTTGTCCTGTTCAAATTGGGGTGGAGAGGGTGCCGTTTGCAGTAGAGAAGCTTTGCTCATTAATTGGTATTTATCTATTTATCTGGTCAGACCTCACCTGGAGTACTGTGTCCAGTTCTGGGCACCACAGTTCAAGAAGGACACTGACAAACTGGAACGTGTCCAGAGGAGGGCAACCAAAATGGTCAAAGGCCTGGAAACGATGCCTTATGATGAACGGCTAAGGGAGCTGGGCATGTTTAGCCTGGAGAAGAGGAGGTCAAGGGGTGATATGATAGCCATGTTCAAATATATAAAAGGATGTCACATAGAGGAGGGAGAAAGGTTGTTTTCTGCTGCTCCAGAGAAGCGGACACGGAGCAATGGTTCCAAACTACAAGAAAGAAGATTCCACCTAAACATTAGGAAGAACTTCCTGGCAGTAAGAGCTGTTCGACAGTGGAATTTGCTGCCAAGGAGTGTGGTGGAGTCTCCTTCTTTGGAGGTCTTTAAGCAGAGGCTTGACAACCATATGTCAGGAGTACTCTGATGGTGTTTCCCGCTTGGCAGGGGGTTGGACTCGATGGCCCTTGTGGTCTCTTCCAACTCTACGATTCTATGATTCTACAACTGTCTCCTGCCAGCTTTGTTTTTCCAATCGTACATAGAGTTACGTTTCAGACATGGCTTTGGAGCTGTAGGGAAGTACTAGTAATTTGTGTGGTTACACACACATAACTAGGTGCACTTAATCCTACTTCTCTTGATCTAGAGATCTTCAAGCGTAGTTAACAGAAACTTTATTCAAACATTGCCAGTAGTCGTGCAGCTGCTGCTACTCAACTCTAATTACATTTGAAGGAACATGTGGATGAGGCTGGTGGTTATGTGGTTATTTTGGCAGTATAACAACAGCATAGGATGCAAGCATGCTGTCGATTCCCATCCTTCTGGTCCTTCCAGTGTTCTGCAGAGCAGCATAGGAAGAAACTTACAAATAAGGTCTGAGCATTTTTCTCTCTCTCAGTCCTTTAGCTGCATTGAATTCTCCCTCCTTGATGGAAGTAGAGGTTTTGGGAGGAGCTATTTCATGACTAGAGCGACAAAATCTTTAAATGTGTGCAGAAGTGTATCCTAAGAATTAGGTTTCCTAGCAAAGTATTATAGTAAATCAGGTGCTTCGCTGTTTTGCTTTGACACATGTTATTTTCCAGGCATGCCCTAAAATTGTCCAAGATATTTGATTTGCTATTTTTCAAGTGCAAGGAGGTTTTTCAAAAAATGATTAACATTATCACAGACTGAGCAGATAATGATCTAGATTTTTTTAATCACTGAAACAATTGCCACTTGATATAGACTTGCTAAAGCGTTACCGGAACTTAAGAGCCACTGGTTTGCTTTCTGCATATGTATTTTTAAAAAATCCAGCTGTGCCAAGAACAATCACATCACATCTTCCTACTGCTCTCCTGAACACCAATGTAAATATGTTAAGTTTTGTAAGGGTCTCTGGATGTTCTTATGTAGAGTGTTGGCTTGGTTACAAAAGCAAAAAGTGCAATGTCTGACATATACAAAAGCCAAACAAATGGCTCTGCTCCAATGAACTGTGCAAACAATCCCACACGTGAAAGGTCTCTTTGGGCTTTGTGTTTCTCAAACATCAACACCCCCCCCCAATGTTGGCTAATAAGATCATTCTTGAAAATGAGGAGGCTCGCAAAAGAAGCTTGCGATGTGATATGGCATGGGAGTCTTGTTCAAAAGGTGGAATCCAGACATCCCACTGGATATACCAGAGGACAGTCATCAAAGCATGCATGTCTGTATGTGAACTAGGCCATAGATTTCTCTGGTCAGTTGGGAAACGCTCACAGATTTTGGGATGCCCCCAGAAACTTGACTCATGCTGGCATCTGTTTAGAGATCCTCTCACATAGCTGTTTGCTGAAGGGATGGAAGAGTGCTGTGAGCTTTGATGGTGTTAATCCATTAGGAGGCGAGGGTGTCAGGTTACCAAGACTTCTACCCACAAAACAAGTTGATAAGCATTGTCAGAGCTAAACACTTCAATATTTGGGGGGTGGGTGCACCCAGTTTGTTAGAACTAGAAGTTCCACGTGTGGAATGCAGCTTTCCCCTCTGACTGACAGAGGGCTGTGGGGCCTTATCCAGAAATGGTCGACCTGAACTTCAATGTCCCTTCAGTAATGAAGCTGAGTGGGTGACCTTCAGTCACCTAATCCCCTTTCAGCTGAATTTACCTTACAAGATTGTTGTGTGGATTAATTAGAAGGATTGACTCTTGTCTCAAACTCCTAGGAGGTTAAGGAAGGTTGCAAATGCCACGAATAAATATGTTTCCTGAGAGATATTCTTCTTCTTAAGCTACATGTTTCTCTGCCGAGGTCCATGTAGTCGAGCAAGGCAGCTTTCTTCCATGCTTAGCCAGAGTGACCCCCTGCAAATGGGCATTTGAACAAATTGTGCCACTTTGCTTAGTGACCTGTTGTTTTCAATTACCCTTAAATGACACTGACAGGGTTGAACGCCACAGCTGGAAGCTTGTGACTGGACGTATCCATGGCAACCCTTGGGATGGAACATCACCTCTCTCAAGGCAACTTTGGTTTCCTACTGAGAGGAAGAAGCTAATATTCTAGTCACAAGCCACTGTGGTTTTAGGATAGCCTGCTGTGGAAATTCCACTTGACACCGTTGCGATATGTGGCTTTTGGTCTTTACAGAGGGAAAGCTACATCTGTCAAATCTAGCTCAGGTTTTTTTCTTCAGCACCTGTGTCAGCAACTAATATTTAATTGGAGGGGGGGCAGCTGTCTTTTCAACTGAGCAAAATTTGCCCCACCCACTTATTGACTCCCACAGCAACTCAGACTTCATACATATCATACATTTAAAGCGCACACATCCAAATTCTGGGAAATTTAGTTTACCCCTCACAGAGCTACAGTTCCCAACATCCTTAACAAATTATAACTTCCAGAATTATTTGACAGGGTGCTTTAAATGTTTGGTGTATATGTAGCCAGTGCTCTTTAAACCCATTTCCTCAACATTGAACAGCCAGAAGATTTGGCAAAACTCTTCCTGTATGGGATAATAAAGGGAGGAGTATTCCTACTCTTGCTGCCTGCAACTTAACCAATTCCTGATCCGTAAGTTGCAAATCCTTTGAGAGCAAATATGGATTCTGATGTTACCTTGGAGCAGTATCAGTCCAGACCAATACTCTGATAGTTTAGACCAGGGACATTCAGCTGGCTGGCTGCTGGCTAGATATGACCCTAGATCATTTATCTGGCCTCTACTGACCCCACCAAAATAATGTTTTCAAGTTAGGTAAGAAATTAGTACTCCATAGCTTGATGTTGCATCTCCCTCTTCAATTATGTATATAATACGCAAACATTCATGTCATTAATGCTTCCCACCCAGGAAAATTCCACTGGAAAAACGGTTATGTCCATAAGGAGATGGCAGTATTGAATCAGTTGTTCATGTGCTTCTAGCCTGCACTCTTTATAAAGATTTGAGGAGTGAGATTATTACCCCTCTACTACTGTCCTTACCAGGTCGCTCAACCATTGCTACTGTGTCCTTTCTTCTAGCAGATCAAGATGATCAGGTGATAGCAAAAACTGCAAGGTTTATGGCGGGGGCAATTAGAATAAGATCTATTATTTGATTATAGATTTAAACCTCCAAAATGTATTTTGTACGGTTAAGTTTTTACCTCTGTCTTCAGTACATTTTATTTTATTCTATTTTATTCTCTTTTATTTTATTGCTATGGCTAGTGGCTGATGCAAATAAAGATTCTTCTGATCTGAACTTCGCATCCAGGCGTTCTGAAATTATGTCCCATAGAGAGCAGAAAACATATGTGCTCTGGCAGGTGGTGCTGTGGTCTAAACCACAGAGCCTAGGGCTTGCTGATCAGAAGGTTGGCGGTTCGAATCCCCGTGACGGGGTGAGCTCCCGTTGTTCGGTCCCTGTTCCTGCCAACCTAGCAGTTCGAAAGCACATCAAAGTGCAAGTAGATAAATAGGTACCTCTCCGGCGGGAAGGTAAACGGCGTTTCTGTGTGCTGCTCTGGTTCGCCAGAAGCGGCTTAGTCATGCTGGCCACATGACCTGGAAGCTGTGGACAAACGCTGGCTCCCTCGGCCTATAGAGCGAGATGAGCCCGCAACCCCAGAGTCGTCCGCGACTGGACCTAACGGTCAGGGGCACCTTTACCTTTTTTTTACCTGGCTCCTTCTCCCACTTGGAGGATAAAGGACTGATGTGCTCAGATGTGTTTATAGGAACCCTGTACAATCAGGTCTCACCATTGCAGGGAATACTGTAACTGTGTCCAAACAAATGCAGTTACAGTCCTATTCAGACCTTCCTGCTCAACATATGAAGGTTGGTGGTGGAGGGGAGGACCATTCAGAGTACCTGAATGGAGCTCCTGTATGCTCTGAAACCGTGAACCTTCACTGCTAGCTTGTGGTTGGCCTCTGTCTGTGTCGATAAACAATCGAGTGTGCGAAGTCAAACCACCTTCCAGGGGCGCAAGCCTGGACAGTGTGTATGGAGGTCCTGGGCTGCCCAGACGACAAGACCCCCCTTTGCTGATGTGGTCCAAAGGAAAGCAGCGCAATGCGTTTGGCACCAGCTTGGCTCAGGAATTGCTGGAAGGAGGTGTACAAGACACCATCCAACCGTCTTAGAAACTCTGGATTTGTGCAGTGTTTGCTCCTCAGCCTTTGCTTCTCCCATAGATGTCCCACAATGCTAGATAATGCCATCTTTATTCTGAAGCTGATTACTTCCAGGCCTCAACTCATTTCCTGGAAAATGGAGTAGACCTTGCTGTGCCTGTCCATAGCTGTAGGCCTGCATAACTATGGTGGCTCTGCAGCATCTGAATAAACCCTGTTTTTGGTGTCCCTCTAAGATGGTTGAATGGGTCTCAGGTACCTGCCATGATGCAATATGCAGTTGTCTTTGGCGTTATTGAGGAGGTGGGGAATATCGGAAGTTGTGCAAGGCTAGAGGCACTCTTGACCCCTACACCAGGATGCTGGATGCATAAGCTTTCTCTTTTGCAACTCTCTGTTACTTGTGAGATGAAACACTCTGCTGAAAACCCTTCTAGTGGTTTAGCTGAATGCAATAGGAAATAATCCAGATTGCATGATCCTGTTTTTCAGAACAGCATAATCAAACCAA
Source organism: Podarcis erhardii (assembly GCF_964252035.2). Classification (NCBI taxonomy): domain Eukaryota; kingdom Metazoa; phylum Chordata; class Lepidosauria; order Squamata; family Lacertidae; genus Podarcis; species Podarcis erhardii. The sequence goes on from NC_138499.1 coordinate 82,096,041, forward strand.
TGTGACAGGGTTTTGAAAAGCATGAATGAATGCTTTTGTTACTGCAGCTTTCCCCCTGCCCTGCAGCAATAAATTTATTTATTTATTTTGCTTTAAAAGAAAACCACCACCACCACTTTTTCCTGACTTATAGGAAGGAACAGAAATTTATACTGTTGCATCTTCTTCGTAATGGTTTTTCAGCAACGACAAGATCTGAGGTGTCCCATAAGGAAAAGCCACTTGGGAGTCAAGAAAGAGATTCCGTCTACCCTAGATTGGGGGGGGGGGGGATACAAGAGAAAACTAAATAATTGACAATTTGCAGCTTTTTAGTGGCACCTTTTGTCTGTTGCCTAGTGATACCCTGACAAGAAAAATGTGATGCATTTCTTTTTTTAAAAGCTGCATTTTTCAGTCTACATTTAATTATTATGGCTGGTATTCAGCTAAAAAAATATGGGAGCAGAACAACTTTCACTTGCATAATTGGACTTCCCCCCCTCCCCACGTCCTACATTGTCCCCAACTCTGCTCTGAATATAACCCCATGATCCAGATGCACTTAGTTCCATTGAAATCAATGGGCAGCAGTTACTTGTGCATGGGCAGAGTGCTGTTGCACTTAGGATCTGCTTGCATGTTTCCCACAGACATCTGATTAGCCACTCTGAGACTAAATGGGCCATTTACTAAATGGACCATTTCTCAGACATTGAAAGATGATAGCACTGATTCCGGAGAAGGAATTCATGCATGCTAAGAGGTTTTTCTGTGTAGTCCCACCCCTCTGGAGCCAGTCCTATTTGCCTCTGAATACCAGCAGTGTTAGAAACTGAAAGAGGAATGTCTAGAAGTACTTTTTAATGACATGAATACAAAGCTGAAAGTGAATGAACTGCAGCTAAAATCTTATGTTCCTTTTTCACATGGTCCATCTGAAGTGCTTGTACAAAATTTTGGCCTTGCACAGGGCACCATATTGTGGAAGATGACTAAAGTCTGTCCTTGGCACCTGTATCACTTTAGTGGACAACTGATCACCAAAGTGATCTGCAAGTTGGCCTTGAAATCACAGGTAGCCTGGTGGTCTAATGTCAGTGCAAACTAGTGGACATCTCTAGGAGGATGGCCACAGGAGTGAGAGTGGCTGTGAGTATTATGTGCTGCACTGTCGGGGCCATGGGTTCAAGGGTGCATTTTAGATGCCTTGTCTCACTAATATTATTAAATGAAGTATGTGTTTGTGTTAATGAGGACTATGGTTGCCTTTTATGCGTTTCCGAGCCAGTGCGTTTCCGAGCACAATTCAAAGTGTTGGTACTGACCTTTAAAGCCCTAAATGGCCTCGGTCCAGTATATCTGAAGGAGCGTCTCCTCCCCCATCGTTCTGCCCGGACACTGAGGTCCAGCTCCGAGGGCCTTCTGGCGGTTCCCTCACTGCGAGAGGCCAAGTTACAGGGAACGAGGCAGAGGGCCTTCTCGGTAGTGGCACCCGCCCTGTGGAACGCCCTCCCATCAGATGTCAAAGCGATAAACAACTACCTGACATTTAGAAGACATCTGAAGGCATCCCTGTTCAGGGAAGTTTTTAATATGTGACATTTTAGTGTATTTTTCATCTTTGTTGGAAGCCGCCCAGAGTGGCTGGGGAAACCCAGCCAGATGGGCGGGGTACAAATAATAAATTATTATTATTATTATTATTATTATTATTATTATTATTATTATTATTATTATTTTATACACAGCATGCAGATACAAGTGTGCCACTTGTACAAAATGCAGAGTGCTGAATTAATTGGTCCTCATCCAACTGCATGTTTGTGTCAATAGGTGCGTCTGCAACATAGACTGCAGCGGCTACAGTTTTAATCCTGTTTGCGCATCTGACGGAAGTTCCTATAACAACCCATGCTTTGTTCGAGAAGCATCTTGCCTGAGACAAGAACAGATTGATATCAGACACCTTGGACACTGCTCAGGTACTCCAAATTTTATTTTCAGTAGAAACCGATGTCCACCAGCAGACTGAGAAAGGGCAAATTGTACAATTGCTTTTTCACGTCAGAGTTAGAAATAGGGTTCTGAATTAGGGTTTTGCAGAAGCACAGAAAAGATGCGAAGGATTGAGTTGCCTAAGAGGTTCAATTTTCATCAAACGTGTGTGTGTGTGTGTGTGTGCATTTCTGTGCTCTATATAGCGTCTTGTCCCACCCATTGCAGAATAAATTAAAAATGGAGAATATACAGTAGACTTCAAAAGAAGGGAAATCATGTATATCTGCTTAAAGTGCAGTTTATATAGTTCACAAACTTGTTTTGGCACAGAATTGTGATAACCCACCCCAATTTTAAGTGCAGAATACACACAATCCTGTTTCCAATAAGTTCTTTTTGCATAATAAATATGATTTGTTGCCCACAGCCGGTGATTTTCAAGACAGACTGGGTTCTGCTGCAAGGATCTAACATTTTTTAGAAAGGCAACATTGCTCTGATTGGGTATTGTCTGTGACACCATTGAGAATGAAGCACATGCTGTTGTGTGAACTTTATTTTTTAACAAAAAGATGTCTTTAGTGGTTCTATGCTCTCCTGCTGTGCAGTTTGAGCACTGGAGCACTCATCCAGCAAAAGCTGCAAAGAGCAGCAAGGCTCCTCCTCTTCCTTTCACATTCCCACAACATTTGCTGGTGGTTCAGGGCTTAGAGGAATATCCAAGGATAAAATGCAGTTGGGTACACTTCAGTGCCCACACATAAAGGCCCAGTGTTCCACAATGAAAACTGCATTTACTATCAAAATGGCTTAGGAGACTTGGAAAAGAATAGAGGTATGTTCTCACGGTCTAGGGTCCTCCAGGCTATCTGACACAGCCACAAGGTTCCCTCTTCATGAAAGGAAGATAGGTGGAAGAATTAACAGAGAGAGAGAGAGAGATTTAAGATGGTGAAGTTTTTAAGAGGGTTACATTGCAGAGAAAGGCCATGCAGTTTTCTATGTTTCTGGCACTAGTTTATAGCCTGCTGTTGGAGACTGAACATAATCTTGCCCTAATGGCTGTTTCTGCACCTAGGGGATTTGAAAGAACAAAGTTGTGATGCTTGGAAAATGAAAGTATTATTATGGTAGTATTATGGTAAGAGGAAGGAGTGTCTATGTTGTCCAGGCATCACACCTCATACGCTGAGGGTTGATAAAGTATCACAACCAACCTTAAAACGTGATATCATAACCACATTTGTTCACTACACTTGACTCCCCTTATCTAAGGAGACGTACCAAATCTGTGGAATGTTTTGCTGCTTTGTTTCCCCTTTCTGCATCTCCTGGAGTTCAAAAATTAACCCACATACAAGAAATACATAAGGGCAACTCTGGACAATATTGTCTTCTTAAGCTGCATGAAAAATACAGTGTTTCACCACCTACTTGCTGTTCAGTAGCCTTCTCAGGTATCAAAATAATACAACAAAGCAATAAATATCTTTGGTTCTTTTTATGGTTTTCCTCAAATAGACTCCGACGACACAAGCTTATTGGGGAAAAAGGATGATGGAATGCAGTATCGGCCGGATGTGAAAGGTAGGATTCTAACACTGGACCGCCCTTCTGTCTGCAGCGCTAGCAAGGATAGGTTGTCAAAGCAAGTTTTTCTCTTGCAGGATGGCAGTTCTCGCAGGTACTGATGAAGACATGCACATTGCTGTTCTTTAAGTGCAGAGAGAAGCATTTCCTTCCCTCCAGAAAATATTTATTGGAAAGGGCATAGACATCCTTCAATAATTGAGTTAAACCTGTTAAAATAACTTGCCGCCTCCAATCTGTTTCAAAGCAATGCATTTTTGCTTGAACAAATACCATTTTACAAGCACTTCTGATGGCCTTGGCAGTTTTGCGCTGTGTGTGATGAGACATTTTGTATAATAAAGCCATTTTTATTTATTCTGGAAAATTTAGCATATAAATAGTCTTAAATGAACTGATGTTGTGTTCCTTTTGCTCCACGAATGGAGTTATGATGTTGTTCTATTGTGCCCAAGCTCTCATGTGTTTCTTATATTAATGCTAAACACTCCCCTGTTATTAAACACGGAAAAGGAAGCTTTCATGTATTGTTCTGAAGGATGACTTATTCCTACAAAATAGATTTCCTGTGTTCTGCACTTCAGATTTAAAGGTGACTTTTAAAGCTGGCAGAAACTAAGGAAAGAAACCATTTCTACAGAAAAGCAATTTCCTCCTTCTGACACTTTCTCTCTCCCCCTTTTATTGTTTATTGGATAAATTTGTGCTAAAGGAAAAGGAAAGAGAGAAAAGCCTCTGGGCTTGTTTGAACTTATCTTTGGGGCAGTGGATAGAGGGACATTTCTGTGTGGGCACATCAAAGAATCATTCCCATTTCTGATTAATTGAGTCTGGATTAACTAATTATTACACCTTGTCCATAAACTGAAAGTGTTAGCCTTTACCCAGTCTCTTTGACTTTCCGTCTTGCATCAGAACAGGTAAGGGGCAACTTACCTGTCTTAAGCAATCTAGAATATGCGTTCAACTGTTTTGAGCAGAATGATTAGGTACAATATACAAAAATCAGTATAAATGAAAAATAACTAACATATTGGGAAAATAACAGCTACTAGGAGATCCAAAACATAGAAATACAGCGGACACTACCAGATCCACACACCAATTCTACAAGTATGCATTTATCACTGGGACAACAACACTCTCACTTCAATGCCTATTTCCCCAAGTTCACACAAAAAGGTGGGGCAAAATCGCACACACTCCCCATGCCTGAAATTCCCTGCTCTTACCAGGGAGTGCTTTTAATCTTTCCATCCCTGCTACAAGCCAGTTGAGATTGTGGCCTTTTCCACTGCACCTCCCATTTTTAAGATAGGAGAACCTAATAGATGAAACCAGGATAAAACTGACTGGAGCGCTGTTCTGGTTCTGCAGTTTCTGACTCTCTCTGCTTCCAGGCCGCTTTGGTTTGCCTGCCTTTGCATCTCCTGAGCTAAAAGGCCTTCCTCTTGAAAGATCAGCATTCAGATCCAGTACAAGCTGAAACTTCAGTGGTTTAGCTGCTCTGTAGAACCTGTCAACCTCTCTTTTATCTAGAAGCTTGACCTCCAAGGTCTATTTTGGAGCCTTGGGATGTCTGTAATTCCTGGGAACTTAACTGAAAGGATTTTTTTGCTGGGTTTTTCTTCCGTTCTGCCCCAGTTAGCTTCTCCTTGCTCTTTCTGCTTGAGATAGAAACCTGGGAACCTGAGAGGCATTTGCTTGGAAGCGGGGGGTGGCGGAGGAGGAGGAAGAAGAAGTTCACATTGCAGACGCAGACTGTTATGCAAGGTGGGGAGAGGGGATACCTTTCTTAGTTAAACCCAAAACGCAAACCAGGCTGAAAATTGTTTTGCCTACCATGTAATTATCATCTGTTGTGCAGGCACTCAAGCCGGGAGGAGGAGGGGACAACAGAGAATGCAAAGTTTTCATCCACCAGAACATAGCAGCAATGACTATGAGATCCAGTTGTGGTTTCTGTCTCCGAGGTTTTCAAAATAGTTTGCTAAACTTTAAGGGGGTCACAGCAATTGACTTTGGAGTTTGCTGCTTTTTAAGAAGACATGTTAAGGCAACTTTGTAAATCACACAAGTTTCTGGCTTAGGAGAACATCTTGCATCCTGCCCACCCCAAACGTACATTCATGAATTATTCTACCTTTTCATTGGTGGAACTTAATAATGATTACAGCAGCAGTAGCTAACCTGGTGCTCTTCATGTGTTTGACTCCCGACTTCCATCATCTCCAGCCAGTACAGCCAGTGGTCATGTATGATTGGAGTTACAGTCCCATCAGGAGGACCCCATGTTAGCTACCTCTGGACTAGTGTTACATATATATCTGTGCTTTTTGCTAACCATAGTTAGCTTCAAACCACAGTTTGCAACCAATGCCTAGGAATGGGTTTTGCAAACCACGGTTCAAGCTAACAACCATTTGGGAAAACACTGCTGCAGATGTAGCACTAATTGCGTTTAAGGCCTCAAAATGACAGGAAAGGGGGAATTGGCCTACAAGTGGGGAGAAGGAAGGAAGAGAAGTGCCTACGCAGTGTTCTTGATCTTCTTATCATGGCTCTATTTGCAGAAGTTTCCACCTGAAGTGTAGACAAGATGTAAGAAAGGGAGCCAGCTTCGGGGCAGGATATGTCGGCCTTTTACTAGTCTTTCTTTCTTTCTTTCTTTCTTTCTTTCTTTCTTTCTTTCTTTCTTTCTTTCTTTCCCTTCGGCAGGCCTTCTTACCAAATAAATAAGTTCAATTTTGTTTGCATGTTATTAAACAGCAGAAGAGAGATTTAGTTTGCATATTATTCAAATATCACAGAGTGTAGTGGGAACAGAAATAGAAATGTTAGGAATTCCTATATTTTTATAGACATCTGTCTCCCCAGCCAGGATATAGATCAGTTTGGTCATGCTTACAGACCCTTCTCCACTTTCTTATTTAGAACTTAACAATTAACAGCAATTCTGGGTCATCTTCAGAGGCCCTCTTCAAAATGTCTCTACTGTTTTGAGGTTAGGCAGGTGGCGACCAGGGTAGGATATTTTGGTGACGGTGTCCTGTTCTTTGAATGCTCCCCCTTGGAGTTTGCTCTGCTGTCATTTCAGTACTAGGCAAAGACTTCCTTGTTTTTCCAGCTTTTTTCTCATTACGGAACTGTTGAAATCCTGATTTTTATCTACTATTTAAAGTTTGTATTGTAAGGGATTTTACATTCCAGATTTCAGTACATTCATTTTATTTCCTGAGAATTCATTATAACATTGAATAACAGTAGTATGAATTTAATATTACAACATGAGGCAATAATAAAACTAATCATTTTTAAAAGTATTGATTTAAAGGGGATGATTGATATAATTTTTTTGTTCCCCCTTCTAATTTAAAGTTAAACCATTTGATAAAGTTGACTTCCATTCCAAATTGTTTCATTACTGAAGTCATAGATTTCTTCAAGGCAGTCGAATGCCTTTATGCAGCAATAAATAGAAAGGTGGAAAGGTTAATTATCTTTAGAAGTCTGTAAATAGAGAATTAGGTCTATAACCTAATTCTTACATTCCTGTTCTAATAATTATCAGTTTTGTATCAGGCCCAAGTCTGTTTGATCCATGTTAATGTAATTCTGTATGGTTTGAAGGGGGGAGGGGGGAATTAATATTGCTGTTACACTGATCCAGACTGTATTGTAGAAATCCGTCCAAGAGTATAGCTAACCTGGATGTCATTTTCTGAGTGAACATTTAACATAATTCTAACAGTGAACTATTTTGATTATATATTATTTTACTATCTGAATCACATTTAACATTTATTGCTCTGTTGAATTATCCAGAGTCCTTCTTTTGTATCTTAGGGATATTCCTTTGGGGAGAGGGCCCTAAGAAAGGCCCTAAGACGAAAGGGTTTTCCGTTTTGGAGGCGCTTCGCAAAAGGAATTTCCCTATGGGCTTGCTTCGCAAGACGAAAATGTCTTGCGAGTTCCTGCGGGTTTTTCCCCCTCCCCCCCCCTTTTCCTAAGCCGCTAAGCCGCTTATCAGCTGATCCGCTGATAAGCCGCTTAACAGCTGATCGCTAAAAGCCGCTAAACCGCTAATAGCGCTAATCCGCTAAGCTGTCAATGGGCTTGCTTCGCAAGACGAAAAAACCGCTATACGAAGAGCCTCACGGAACGGATTAATTTCGTCTTGCGAGGCACCACTGTATATATATACAAAGTCATCTAAGGATATGGCTGTTGTTTATATGGCAGTGGGCACAGATAGAGAACCTTTTTGGCTCCGTGAGCCAAATCCTTATCAGGCTAAATTTGACATCTGGGTAGGGCTGCCCACCTTTCAATTGCCTGACAACACAGTGATGCCCAGTGACCAGGTCCTTTGAAGTATCACACACAGCTGATCCTTGGGCGTCGACCTTTCCCTTGTCAATGTGAAACTGAGGATACACTTTAAAGCTCCCAATTTTGCATTGGCAGCCACATGATATCAGATATGGCATGAGGTGTGAGGCAGGTGGGTGTTGTCCTGGAGAAACATCCTCATGGGACATATTTGAACTCCTTATGGACCCCTTTCAATAGTTAAATACTGCTGTGAGTGAAAAAAAGGATTTGTTTGTTGACGTCATAGCCTGCTATTCCGCCAAAAGGTACTCAAGATGGCAAACAACAATAATCCAAGTACAATAAAATATAATAAAAAACAATAACAGAGCAATAAAGACCCCCCCCTCCAAAAAAAACCCCAAACCAAAGCAGGCAAAACACCAATGAAATCAGTAAAGTTAAGCAGCTTTTAATCTTCCTTCAATTTCTACCATTCTTCTGTTTTTCCACAAAGATGCAAGTGATCAAAGAGAAGACATCTACATTGGAAACCATATTCCTTGCTCGGAAAGTTTTAGTGGCTACTGCATCCATGGGAAATGTGAATTCATTTATTCTACACAGAAGGCTTCCTGTCGGTAAGTCAATCGACCAAGAAGATTTGGAAATTGGAAATTTGTGCTCAACTCCACAATTAGCGTATTCATGATGATCCAAGCAGAAACAGCCATCTCTGAAGTTCCCCCTTTCCGAGTGAGCATCAAATAAATTGGGTTTATGCAAGCCCAGTTTTTGTTCTTCTTGTTTTTATTAACTATTTATCGACTTGTCACTAGATCAAATGAGTGTCACATTCTATTAACATGGAATGAATAAATTATAGCAATATTCTCTAAATATAGCTTGCTATACTCTTAACCTCTGTTCTATTCTTGTCTGTTGCTAAGTGAACAATATAAACCCTTGGATTAAAACAAAATGAGAGGGGAAAGTTATAAAAGATGGCATAATTCATTTTCATTTTGGTGCAGCTTTCTGGGTATGAGACCGGCATTGGCCTCTGTAGAGCTGTTTCTCTGCTCTCCCCACCCTCCACAGCCTGACAAGCCATTGCTAGGCACTAGAAATGGTTGAACAACCTGGTGCTTGCCCCCAAAATCAGTCGGGCTCTTTGAGTGTTCCTTTTGAATGCATGAGGGACCCAAATGATGCCAGCTTTCTGTTGCTTACTACTCCACCTTCCTTTGCTCAAGGAAGCCACTTTGGGGAAGGAAGAACAAAGCTGTAGTGGAGAGTTCTGATGAAGACAGAAGAGGTCCATAGATTGGACCTCTTTCAGAGAAAGTGATGCATCAGTTCCCAGGAAGGATCTTGGGGATGTGTAGATGGACCCAGTTGTACCCAGTGGCAAAAGATGCTGCCCAGCATTTCTTGCTCTGATGGAGGAAGTGCCCTCAGATCCTCTCATCAGCTACCACTTCCCCATAGTGAGGTGTCTCTCATCCCCTTGTCCTTTTGGAAGGCTTTGAACCCCAGCTGTCCAACACCTGCTAACAAAATCAATGTGTGCAACCTTCTCGAGGGGGGTGTACCTGTGTTGCTTCCGCATTTGCGTACTGCCCACCCGTGCTTTAAATTCTCATCCCACCCCTTCCAGGTACAAGAAGTCTTTAGGCAACTTGAGAACCTTTAGCAAGTGAGGGAGGAGGGTGGGGAAAGGGGACACGAAGCAGGGTCCAGTTGATCCCCCATACAGATTTCTGCAGCAGAATGGATTCTGCTTTGAAAGTAAAAGAGGAGGGAGGGAGGGAGGAGAAATCCTTGTTGTACACACACTGGAGCACGTTTCATTGTGATCTTCTGTTGATCATCTGTGTCCAGAGCGGTCCTCAAAGCAGTAGTGGGACTGCATTTTATTTTGATAAACTTTGAAATAGCTGTTAAGTCCTATGCAATTCAGGCTTAAATTTTTAGCTTAAATGTCAGACCAAAATTCTAACCACATAGAAAGCAACCAGGATTTATTTATTTTTGTTAAGGCTGCAGGAGAAAATAATCATGATAATCAGACTGGTATAAAACTGGCACAAGTAGTCTAGGCACACCCTAAAAAAATTGTCTCCAGCATTTTAAATTGTGATGGTCCTCAGTTACCATTTATAACATATAGCTCTGTATCTTAAAATTTAGATGACCCTTGTGTGCTTTTTCTCATGCTTTTATGAGAATATGTGATTTGTTGCCTTGAGTCTTTCACTGTTGTCTCACAGTTGCAGTTCAGCACTGTCTGTGTAATGGCCTGAACTTTGAATAGACACTTCCTCTAAAAACATTCTCTCTTCTCTTCCAGGTGTGAATCTGGATACACAGGACAGCACTGTGAAAAGACGGACTTTAGCATACTTTATGTTGTCCCGAGTAGGCAAAAACTCACACATGTCCTCATTGCAGCAATAATTGGAGCTGTCCAGATTGCCATTATTGTTGCAATTGTGATGTGCATAACTCGGTAAGTTGCTTGGGGGGGAAGTACAATGGGTGCTTTTCACCCTTTTTAGAAGTTCATGACTGCCACAGTTGGAATCTTATTGCCATATCTTTTAATGGCCCTGATTCATTCAGCTTCCAGTGGGATTTATGGGCCTACAAATTTGATTCAGCAGGATTCAGGTTTGAAAGGCGATGCATTGGATAGTAGAGAAGACTTCAAGCTGGGAGCTGCTGTGATGTAGTGGCTAATTGTGTGAGCGATGGATGAGTCAGGCTATTTCTGGTTCACATCTCAATCACACACTCACTAGATGGTCTTAGGCAAGACACGGTTCTTTGTGCATAGACACAAATCTGTCACACAGAAGCCATGATACCTTGCAGAATGTTTTGTAAGAATTGCTAAGATAAAGTAATGCTTTGAACACCCAAAAAAAACTTGGTGTGTCTAGGTAGCATCTCTCTAAGGTATTTGCCACTATGTGTGCAAGTGTTGACATTGCATGTAGCGTTTTGGCACTGAATTCTGAGCCTGTCAAAGAGGAAATTTTCACATTATGTCCCCTCCTTCTAACTCTGTATGTACCACAAAATCTGCTGAAGATCTTTTCATATCAGAGTGGAATGTTGGCTGCTTCCTTCTGGCTCAGCTCCAGAGATGGATTAGGCACGGCAGAGAGGTAGAGAGGAAATATTTCCTCCGGGATATGATATTCATATACATCTCTCCTTGTTCCTGTTATACATGCCATGGCCTAAAATACTTCTACAGGACCATTGCCTATTCATCCATACCCATATCAAGGATGGCATTCTCTGCATTTATGGTCTACTGGCTTACACTGAACTAGCACCAGTTCTCATGGTGGAGGAACATCTTGAGTTCCTATGTGTCACTAGGAATGTAATGTCAATATGGGCCTGGGGTTCTAAATATAGGCCATTATGTATAATGTCACTTCTTGAAGAATCATTCAAAGCCAAGCCATCATGTCCACCACACATGCAATGGTACACGCCTGGTAGAAGTGAGGGGGACATGTCTCCCTTTCATCATGCAGATTGGAGCATTGGGTTGGTCCTATTCATTCACGTAATTTTTGTAACTAGGTCTACGATTTCGACAATGCTACTTTTATTGGTTCCTCCCAGACTAAAGAAAAACTAAAACCCACAAACAAGGTAGCCAACAGGATGATAACTTCTCAAAATAAGATTCTGCTCGTTACCTCGTAAGGAAATGTCCTGCAGCAAAAGGTCTTGGTGAATTAATCATAAGGCCGCTAGATGTTTGGCATTGTTAAGTTTGCTGGGTGGGATGGAACATTTCCCCACAGTTGGCTGTATCACATGTCAGGGCCTGGAAGTGGCAACAAATGGCCCAAGACAGTCTTCACCCCCAGTTATTGAAATCAACATGATATCAAGTCAATAGAAGAGTTGCAGCTAGGCAGAAACGCACCCACCAACCCATCATTTAAGATTTGGCTGGAACTTGTACAGTGGTGCCCCGCAAGACGAACACCTTGCAAGATGGAAAACCCGCTAGACGAAAGGGTTTTCCGTTTTGAAGGCGCTTCGCAAAACGAATTTCCCTATGGACTTGCTTTGCAAGACGAAATGTCTTGCGAGTTCCTGCGGGTTTTTCCCCCTTTCCCCCCCTTTTCCTAAGCTGCTAAGCCGCTTATCAGCTGATCCGCTGATAAGCCGCTAAACCGCTAATAGCGCTAATCCGCTAAGCTGTCAATGGGCTTGCTTCGCAAGATGAAAAAACCGCTATACGAAGAGCCTCACGGAACGGATTCTTTTCGTCTTGCGAGGCACCACTGTAGTTCTTAATACTATATGAGGAGTGGACTGCATTCTGGGAGCAAAGCCAAAATGGGCTAGTATAAAAAAATGAAATGCAGAGAGTTTGGAAAACCTTCGCTAGTGCATAAAATGGGATAACATCATGCTTGCTGCTGCACTCTGCTGAAATCCTGAGTGCTTGGCTCTAATGAGGCAGCCTACGAGTCCTGGAGCAAGCAGTACTAAGTTGCTTTTTCAGAGGATTAGAGGTAAAAGGTTTAGATGTACTTTGCAGCCTGATCATACGGAAGTCAGTAAGTACATGTCTTCGATCTTGACATCAAGACTAAAACACGAGTCCAGAAAGACTCCAGTAATAGTACCTGTGCAGGTACATCATAGGTAGGTTTTCTCAGACCACGTTTATGAGCCCACTGAAAAGATGCAGCTTAGTCCCAAGTAAACTGCATCTAGGAATACAACCTTAGTCTGTCATATTTGACTCGGCTTCTCATAGGTTATTGTATTTTAGTGTTTTGTTGGAAGCCGCCCAGAGTGGCTGGGGGGACCCAGCCCAATGGGCGGGGTATAAATAAATAAATAAATTATTATTATTATTATTATTATTATTATTATTATTATTATTATACCGGCCTTTAGGTTTCTTAATCCGGCACAACATGTCAGCCACATATGGTTATCAAGGGAGAAAGGATATTTTGTTAAGCTTCTGTGCTGATAATCATGGTTAAAATGTTTTCAGCATGATTCATAGAGGCTCGTTGGCTAAGAGATGCTTGATTTTTTCATCCCTCAAAAGTTTTGTTTGCCCTTATTCTGAATGGCCCCCTCCTGTTTCCCCAGCTGTTAATTTTGGGCTTGGGCGAGTCAGAGGCAACTGGTGCTGCCCACATTAGTCTCTTCAGTCAGAGGGCCAAGGAATTGGTATGCCTTAGCTAGGGCAATATTTCCAAATAGCCAAGAGACCATTTTAATCTTGGTGCATCAAGCTCAGTGCCATTAGTGGAACAATGTTGTATATGTTAAATAGAATTCGGTAGCTTTGCAGCTGAACCATGACTGCAGTTTTCTTTGGCAAAATGGTAACTGCTGCTCAGCCACCCTACCAGGTGGGTTATTGTGAGAGGAAAAGGGGAACAGGAAGAGGAAAAGGTGAGAGGAAAAGGAAGGGTGGACTAATGGAATAAATATATACAGTGGACGCTCGGGTTGCGAACGTGATCCGTGCGGGATTCACGTTCGCAACCCGTGCAAAGCGCGATTTAGTGCTTCTGCGCATGCCTGACTGCCGAAACCCGGATGTAACCCGTTCCGGTACTTCCGGGTTTTGGCGGTCCGTAACCCAATAAAGCGCAACCGGAAACAGCTGTAACCCGAGGTATGACTGTACACAACTTCTATCACAGCCAACTTAGGCCATGGTCTTAAGCCTACATCAGACCACAAACGGGTTGTAGCATCTTCTGAGTTAAACTGGAACTGCTTTTTGGATTGAGATGAAGGAATTAAGACAGGTTTTCTTGTAGGGGAAAGCGGCCATTTAACCCATTTACGATTGATGTTACAGTGTGCGTATTTTGCCATATTAGCTATGGTACCTTTCGTACTGGAATTTAAAATGTAGGGTGTGGTTTGCTTCTGAGAACCTGGGCAGCTGCTGTGGGTTATCACTGTACTAGGCCATATCGAGACCAGATGACAATTTTTCAGTTTCTGTATAAGATTCCTCCCATGTGACTGCAAGGGTCCCTATTTTCCAGGGACAGTCCCGGGTTTACAGAAGCCATCCCAGTTTCCGATTTTATCGCAGAATGTCCTGCTTTTCCTCAGGACGTCCCTGTTCGTCGAAGAAATGTTGGAGGGTATGGCTCCCATGCGGCTAAATGTGCAGGTGGAAGCTGTTATGTACTGAAGTTCTCACCCTGGGCCAACAGGGGATACTGTAGATAGCTATGCAAATGAAGGATCGAAAGTGACGTTCAGTGATTGGATAGTTTGTATGCAAATGAAGGATCGAAAGTGACGTTCAGTGATTGGATAGTTTTAGAAAGTTGTTACAGTAACAAGGTACTGGAGCTCTATATAAGCAGGCTGACTGAGGCCTTCAGTTCAGTTCTGTTCCAGCTTACAAATAAAGAGCTGCTTTGGAGAAATCGCTGTGTCGTCTGCTATGTCAACCCACAACTTAACAGAAGCAGTCTGCAGTGTACAACTTGAAGCACAAGCTCCCTTTGCTTCAGCCAGAGCAGGTGCATGACAAACAGTGTGATTCTTAGTAGTGCCTCTGGTGTGTAAACCCCAAAGCGACAACACGTGTGGCTTTTGCAGCAGATGTCAATGATGGATGATGCAGCCTTTTATGTTCTGGAGGCTTTTGTATGTGAATTAATCGTGAAGTAGTCTTTTAAAATACACTCAGTTAATAAATCATTTCTCTTCTCCCACCCCACTCCCTCCCTCCCTTCTTTTTCTGGTTCCGGTAACAGGAAATGCCCAAAGAACAACAGAGGACGACGGCAGAAGCAAAATCTAGGCCACTTTACTTCAGATACGTCATCCAGAATGGTTTAGAGCAATTTTTATACCTACAATGCCCATGTGATGTACAATTTTATTATCTTTTTTTAAAAGAATGGAAATATTTATTTCAGAGGCCTTATTTTTGGACATTTTTTTTTTTAGCGTAGCTCTGTTTTGTTTTATTCCGAAAGCAGCTGACAGCAATGGACTGCTCTAGTAACTTCTCATTTCATGATTTGGAAGATGCGGTAGTTTATTTCCTGTATTGTATCACATGGTTATAATAATAGACTTGTGCTTTACTTACGGAATGTAACATTTTTGGGACCCGAGACATTTCACCAATGGTTGTAGAAAAAGCAAAATGGATCCCATCCTGTTTCTTAGCAAACAAGGCATGACATAAGGGTAAAGATGTTTACAGCGTACTTTTCTTACAAGGAATTAGAAGACACTGTGTTTAAATACCGTAGATATTTAAATGTTTTTGAATGTTAGTAACTGATTTTTTTAGACACTGCCAATCGCATGACTTGTGAAGATGTGTACTTGTGTGTAGTTGTTACATATTTATAACGGGTTGAATTCAGACTAATTCAGTTTCACTTAATGCTCATTGAAATCAGTGGAACAAGTTAGTCATAACGATTTCAGTGCAACTAATTTAGTCTAGATCCAGCCCAATATGTATGGACTGGGTCAAAGCACCACCGTCTTCATAAATATTTGACACTTTATTTTTAAATTGTAAAATAATGATGATTATGATAATAATATACATTTCTGAATTTGAAAGCTTGCCCAGTAGAGCAAAGGGCATTTGCCCTGCAGAAACAGGTCTTGGTAGACTTGTGTATTTTTTATTTTTTTTAAGTTATGTTTAATAAGCAAACTCACATGATTGGGATTAAGCCTGTGTTGGTCACTATTTAAACTGCTTTCATACTTATTACAGTTTTCTAAAGAGGATACCTGTTTTCACATCAACAAATAAAATTGTATAGTCTTTGTGATTAAAATGCAAAAAAGAAAAAAAAATTAAATACCATAAAAGATTTGAGCTCTTGTCTAGAATACTTTTCAAGAGCTAAGAATGTGTCTCATGCAAATAAAGTCTGCTGGTTGTAGTTATTATATTAATAGGATGTTAGTAGTTGTTTGGAAGATCCAGAGCTAAAATGTAACTAGGGTGTGTTCCAGCTGTTCAACATGTAGTTTTAGGCTTTCCAATTCTGCATGTAGGATTTAATAATTTGTTCAATAAAAAGGCTTTCAATATTTGAACTGGAAAGAAATATCAATACAATGTTTTCCCACGATATTTAATCTGTTCTGAGTCTGTTTATTCTTTACTGGAAGGTTTGGAAGATAGTGGCAGCACTTTTTCATATTTTTTTTTTTAATAAATATTTATTAATATTTTTGAATACAAATACACAAATAATAAACAATCTTACTTCCAACGCAACGTAGTTTCATCAATTCTTTGGACTCCCTCACGTCTCCCACTCCCATTTTCATCGTAAAAGGTTTTTCCAAGCAAATTATCAACTTGTTTACGGTCTTATATCCACTCATTTAAATATAATCTAGCAATTCTCCAAAAAAATTATGTTTTCTTTAATCTCACTTATCATCGAATTCAAATCTAGTTTAGTGGTGGCCAATTTTTTATAATCTAGCATCCTTCTTAACATTCAACCAAGTTACAATGTTTTTGTAAATACATCTTAAATTTCTTCCAATCTTCTTCAATCCTCTCTTCTCCCAGGTCTCGGATTCTGCCAGTCATCTCGGCCAGTTGCATATAGTCCATCAGCTGCATCTGCCACTCTTCCAGTGTGGGTAGATCTTGAGTTTTCCAGTTTTTAGCAATGAGTATCCTTGCTGCCGTTGTTGCATACATAAAAAATGTTTGATCCTTCTTTAACACCTTCTGGCCGACATACCCAGGAGGAAGGCCTCTGGTTTCTTAGTGAAGGTATACTTAAATACCTTTTTCAGTTCATTATATATCATTTCCCAGAAGGCCTTCACCTTAGGGCATGTCCACCAGAGGTGAAAGAATGTTCCTTCATTTTCTTTACATTTCCAACATTTATTATCAGACGAATGGTATATTTTGGCAAGTTTAACTGGGGTCATGTACCATCTATATATCATTTTCATTACATTTTCCTTCAGAGCATTACATGCGGTGAAGTTCAACCCAGTGGTCCATAACCTTTCCCAGTCCTCAAACATGATGTTATGCCCAATGTCCTGTGCCCACTTTATCATAGCCGATTTAACCATTTCGTCTTGCGTATTCCATTTTAACAGCAAGTTATACATTCTAGATAGTACCTTAGTCTTTGGTTCTAACAATTCTGTTTCTAATTTCGATTTCTCCACCTGGAACCCTAACTTTTTGTCATTTTTAAAAACTTCTTTAATCTGAGCGTAATGTAACCAGTCTTGCACTTTATCCTTCATTTTCTCCAAACTCTGCAATTTCCAATTGTCTCCATCTTTTTCTAATATTTCCCAATATTTTGGCCATTTGGCCTCCATATTGGGTCTTTTTCGGGCCTTAGCTTCCAGAGGCGAAAGCCACCTCGGAGTCTTGTTTTCCAATAAGTCTTTGTATTTTGTCCAGACATTAAATACTGCTTTCCTAACAATATGGTTCTTAAAGGCCTTATTGATCTTAACTTTGTCGTACCATAAGTATGCATGCCAGCACTTTTTCATTTCAGTTGTCCAAAGGCCATTGGAAAACATTGAATGCCCTCCCGTCACCTGCACCCAAGAAAAGAGCTTAATTAAAACAAAAGCAACAGTGGATTTTAACAGCATGCCGGTTCATTCTTTGGCTTAATTAATAAGTTGCTTAACTATTCCTGGATTAACTCGAGAAAGTTGATTGGTAGAGATATGTGATTCTTGGAACGTATGTTCCTTCCCCAACTTTGCTTCCTAATTTTAGAGGTTTCATGTTGCATACAGAAAGCACTTGAACAATCCTGTGAGGCTGTTTTGTGGTTATAAATATTTGACAAGTCTCCTGGGCTGAAGTTTCAGACCCTGCTTTTGAACATCCCCTAAAACCAGCTGTCGAGCAACCTTCTTGCTCCAGTGCCAGAACTGCCCCACTGGAGTTGGAGCTGCAGCTGCCGCGAGCCGTTTATATTTCAGCTCCTGTAGAGCGATCCGAAGAGGGGACGGTATGGATCACTGCGAAGCCACCTTGGAGGCGGATAAAATCCACCAGAATC
Organism: Podarcis erhardii; assembly: GCF_964252035.2. Taxonomy (NCBI): domain Eukaryota; kingdom Metazoa; phylum Chordata; class Lepidosauria; order Squamata; family Lacertidae; genus Podarcis; species Podarcis erhardii. The sequence goes on from NC_138499.1 coordinate 82,114,007, forward strand.
GCCTGCCCAGCGTCCCGGATGACGACGACGAGGAGCAAGATGCCGCCTTTACCATTGTCAGAGTCCTGGACAAAGTGGCGACCATTGTGGACAGTGTGCAGGCAAGTCAGAAACGCATCGAAGAGAGGCACAGAGAAATGGAGGATGCCATCAAGACCATTCAGATAGACATTCTGAAGCTCGCTCAGGCCCACAACAACACCAGCTACACAGTCAACAAGCTGCTGGAGAAAACCCGCAAAGTAAGCGTTCGGGTCAAAGAAGTGCGGGCACGTGTCGAGAAGCAGAACGCGAACGTGCAGAAGGTTGAGGCCAAGCAAGAGGAAATGCTGCGGAAAAACAAGTTCCGTGTTGTCATTTACCAGGTAAACAGGGTTTGGGGTTTTGTTTTAATTGCAATTGCTTCTGCTGCGTTCATCACCGTTTCTGACATCCTTGTTGGTTGTTTAACAAACCAGAGGGAGGTAAAAGCAGCCTTTCCGATATCAAGTGTGTGTGATGTGCTTTTGATTTATTTAATTTTTAGAAAAATTGATTTCTGCCTCTGAACGTGTTGCAGTATGAATCTGCCAGTGGCAAAGCACTCGGTCTATTATTAGTGTCAAGAGGTTTCTCCGGCAGCCAGCATAAGATTAACTGTAGATCAGCAAGGACTATTTGTTGCCTCTGTGAAAGGCAATCTGGGCAGGCGCTTGGGCATCTTGACAGAGTATTCCATGCTTGACTGTCATCCCTGTTATTTTTCCAGAGAATTAACTAGAGTGCTAAACCTCTGAATTTCTCTGCACAAAGTAATCCTTCCATTAATTGTGCTTTCAAAAAAGCTGATTTATATTTTGCTTACTGGTTGTTGGACCTTATTGTAAGTTGTGATCCCCCCAGCTCAGTGATTTACTTCTAAGCTCTTCCTGGGGTGACTCTTTTGCATACCATTCTCAGGATTTCTTTGGAATTGCTGATCTCAAAATGACTTACCCCAAGAATAGCTTGAAGTGGAAAGGAATGAAAAGTTATTGTGCTGAATGAAGGTGTTTGATGCATACAGAAATATTTCATGTACCAAGTGTGCCCAAATGACTAGTTTTTGCGCTCAGATGCAGGGGCACAGAAGTGATCTTTCATGCATCTGCAGTGCTGTGTTTAAGAGATGTTCAGGATCCTCAATAAGGGCACCCAGGATTGAGAATATTTAGCATCTAGCCATTAGAACGTCAGTTTTCTTCCTTGTAAAAGCAGCCATTGATGAGAAAATTTAGATTTGCCAGGCTGTTAGGGTTCAGATTGTGAAAAGTGATTGACACTTAAATAATTTCTTGCATGTGAATGGCTTCTTTAAAGATACTTAGTCCCATCGATTTCAGTGGCAGAGTTAAATACTGTGTTAATTCTCTTTCATTGAAATCAGCAGAACTAAAAAGTGATTAACTTTGACTGGACCAAGCCTGTGGTTCCAAAAAAATTCAATGAGGCCTATTTCCAAGGAAATAAGTTTGCAAAGTGCACATATTTGGATATGAAGGCAAAATTTCCTTTATCACCCTGTACAACTGCTTCTCCCTATGGATTAAATGGTAGTTCACTATTACAAAAACAAAACAAAAAAAACTTTTGAAATTATCCATTCACATTACAGCTTATTGCAGACTCTAGTCATTTCTACACACACAAGCTCTGCAAAAACTACAGGTACTTGGAAATATATTTGTAGAACATTAGACAAAAAATGAAGTGTGAATTTTCTAGTCTAATAGTAAGTTGCTACTGAACTTATAAAGTTAGTAGCTCTACACCCCCGCGGCATGTCTCTTCTGTGAGGTGCAGGGATCCACTGATGTTCGGAGACCAAGAGCAACCTTTACTATATTAGTACATAGCCAATGTGCAGCATGCTCACTGGACAGGATGGTCTATGTGCCTAGCTATGGCACAGAGTCAAGCCTGCTGCATCACTGCCTTCCGCTAAACTTGGCAACATAACTCTAAAGCATGGGGCACTGATGGGGAGAGCGCTGCATGCTACTTATAGCACACACTAGCTGTGGGTAGCTGTCATTTGGTTCAAGCCAACTTCAGAGCATGGGTCCCGAGGCTGGCTTGTTTAATACAAACCATAGTTGACATTAAACTCCATTAAGGTTTCAGAAGACACACTAGACTGTGGCAGAAGTGAACTCCTTGCTGCTACCCCAGAGCTCTTTGCAGCTACCCTAGAGGAGTGGTGGGCATAGCTCAGGTGTTTAAAGAGCTGTGCTGATGATGCCAAGGCTGCAGGTTCAATCCCTGTACGGGACAGCTGCAGATTTCTGCATTGCAAGGGTTTGGGACTATACAGTGGAGCACTATGCAAGTGTGTGGCACATTCTTGACACTCAAAACTATGGCTTAGTGTCACATGCAAATGAGGCCGGTGTATAATCCTGCTGAGATCTCAGATGAGATGATCTGGATTCTACCACCTATGATATTTTTGCAAATATTCTCAAAATTAATGGCAGGCAATTCACTGGGGGCACTTGCTTCCCTATTCCAACCCCCGAGCGGTAGATTGTGCCTGTGGAGAATGAAATGTTCTCTCTAGAAAAAAAACAGCTGCCTTGCCGGCGGCCAGAAATTTGGGTTGGGCCCATAGCTCAGTTGCCAAGCACATGCTTTGCATAGGAAGATCCCAGGTTAGAGGTCTCGGGTGGAAAAGGTCTCAAATATCAGGGCTGACTGTGAAGAACCTCCTACCCTAGAACCTAGGGAGCTATTGCCAGTTAGAGAATAGTAGGCTTTGAACAAGGTGCCAAGTGCTTGTTGTCGTTCATCTCCAGCAGTTTGGCATCACTGGCCAGAACACCAGAAAGCTGCAGATTTTCCAAGCAATTGTATAGAATTCTGCCTGCACATTTCTCCTTTGATCTCTTTATGTAATGTAAAGGGAACAGAGACTTACAACTATGACAATTGGACATTCAGGGAAAGCACTTCAGAGATCCTTGAGAGAGAGAATCCTCCCTCCCTCCCTTAAATGTACTATATCTATCTATGCAATTTCTTTACTGTGGTGAGGGATTCTGATAGTGGTTCAGTCACAGCAGGACTCTGAGGCAGATGTTGGGGCGTGGCATGCAGCAGAATGCCATCTAAAGAGCTCCTTTGCCTTAAACCATTACAGCCAGTCTAAAATTTCCCAACTTTAAAGTTTTGATCCTATCAAAAGCCAGTGGTAAAGTTCCATTTATTCCAAAGGGAAATTTACAGGGCACTCCTATGTGTGTTTACCTGGAACTAGATTCTCCCACTCCTTAGGAAGTCTCGATAGGATTGCACTGTGCAGTTTTGAATCTTCCTCTATATTTTTTTTTCTTTGTTTCTACACAGCAACTTGACATCCTTGTTCTTTAGTATTCCATGCAATGGTTAGGACTTTGTTAGTTTCATTTATGTTTTAGAGCATTTTTAAAATAGCGTGTACCTAACTGCCATAACGTGTTGATGTGGCAATTGGGTGTTCAGTCACAAATACCAGCCAGAAAGCTGGAATTAGCTGTGTCAACTTGGTTGAGTAGTCAACCAGGTTTTTTGGCTATACAATGTGTGAAATGGCCCTTTGCTATGTTTATAACATAACATTTTCCCTCAGTCATGTTTAGAAAAAAATCAAACTACATTGAGAAATCAAATGTGATTATGTGATTATTGATCAAATGTGATCAGTAATCACAGACTATGCCGTGGGATTTTTTTTAGCCAAATGGTTATACAAACAGTCAAGTTTGTGAATGACACCCCATCCGCTCCCTCACAGTCCAAAAGGAGTATCCAGCACTCTCTTTTTACCTCTTAGATGATGCTGCACCCAGTTCCTGCAGTCTATTCAGATGTTTTTCATGCCATCTGCAGCAGGGCAGGGCCCTGGAATGTGCAAAAGTCAACAGGGTGGCTTCCCTGTTTTGCACTGGAGGCCTGGAGTGACTTTAGCATTAGCAAAAAAGGGCAGGAGCAAAATCAGTGCATGGCATTTACTAAAATTGGGATGGACACACAGGAATTTTTTGAATAGCTTCTTCCATTGCACACTGCAATAGCTGCCAAGGTGGTCCTTGGAGACCAAAAGGCGGAGTATCAAAATTTTAATAATAATAATGATGTCCCACCTTTTTCCCTGACACTCAAGGCAGCTTACAGATAAAAATAATAGCAGCTAAAAACATTGGAGGGGGGAAGCATTCATTAAAAAGCAACTAAACTTCGATCAATTATACACACAAACTTATAAAAGTAAAAAATACAAATAATTACAATAAAAACAGCGTGACACCAGCCCTTTCATTAAAAGCAGTCAGTTCCTGTTGGATCAAGAAAGTCCCTCCTCTACTTTACCCTTCTAAGGCTTTGCTGCTCTGCTTGCATTTTTGAGACACTGAACCCACTAGGTGTGATTAGACATGCTGCTCTGTTGTACTATGTGTGACCTAACCATGGTTTACCAAATGATCGATTCTTTGGACCGATTCTCCTAGCCATGGTTAAGTGTGACAGTGACACTCTTAAATGTCTGTAAGAGACTAACCAGGAATTTGACTCGTGCCCAAGAGGAGGATAGGAGTTGAAGATGGCAGAAAACATGCGATGCCATGGTCCACTCCTTAGCAATCATCAGTGTTATATCTGCCTGGTCCAAGGGAGAAAAAAACAAAACAAACCTAATGCCTTTTTTGGGCTGGGGGGCAGGGAGCTAGCATAGGAGGCAGCACAGAAGATAAAACAATGATAATGAACATAGGAAGCTTATACTGAGTCTATTGTCTACACTGGCTGCCTTTGGCTATCCAGGGATTGAATCTGGCATCTTCTGCCTGCCAAGCCCTTCTGAGGTATATTTTGTTTTGGTGCAGCAATTGCTAAGGAGCTGGCCATCTGGAAGCACCTTTATTCCTTTCCTCCCTCAACAATAAGCCCTTTTTGACACATTGTGCTTTCACTTGCAGGAGGACATTCCGTGCCCATTGTCTCTGTCAGTTATCAAAGACCGAACACAAGGGGAAAACCTAGCAGATGCCTTCTGCCCACCTGACGATCTTTCTTCCGATGAGGAGTATTACATAGAAGAAAGCAAAGCAGCCCGGTTTAAGAAGTCAGGCATGAGACGTATCAACAATATAAAGAAGGCCTTCTCAAGAGAGAACCTCCAGAAGACAAGGCAAAATTTTGGCAAGAGGGTGGACAGGCTCCGAACTAGAATAGTGACGCCAGAGAGGAGAGAGCGAATAAGGCAGTCAGGAGAGAGGCTGAGGCAAACTGGGATAAGATTTAAGAAAAATATATCCAATGCAGCACCAACCAAGGAGACCTTCAAGAAGAAGAAGAAACCTAAAGAGCAGGCAGTGGCTGAAGGTCAAGATGGAACCCCAGAGGCTACTGGCGATACAACAACAACAGCTGATAGTGGGGATGCCGAGCCAGTCTCTGAAGAAATTTCCTACACAGAGGTGATAACCAAAGTGAAGAAAGACAAAGGTGGTGGATCAAAAGGCCCTTCTCAGGTTGAAGAAAAGATAGTGATGACTCCTGAAAAAATAGTGCTCAAGCAGGAGGCAAAAGAAGATGAGGATGTCCTTCTATTGGATCTGAAGCAATCTGCCTAAATAGCAAATCCCTGTCTACTGTGGTAGGGAAGGAGCAATCCCTTCAACTTGGGTAGGTGTAGAAGAGCGGTTTTCAAACTTCCTTCAAGTAGCCCTTTCTTCTGAACTGATTTGCCTGTTGTTGAAACCTCGGAGAAAACCTTGGCTCTTTGCAGAAGATTCTGGGGCATGTTCAATAGCACACTCCATTCATTTGGGGTGCCACATGGAATGAGGACATGTTGCAGGACACATCTATCACTCCCCCAGCATTATAAATAATGGCAGACAAGCTCTCCTTCAAGAGCTTTGTCCTTGGTTGTCACAAATGTTTCTACTGAGGAATCCCTGATAAACTCTCAAGGAACACCACGCCGTCCAGGAACATAGTTTGGAAACCACTATTTGAGATAGGTGTGTGTTGTTTAAATTACTGGTATGTGAGAAAAATATATCAATATGTATATACTGTTTTTTGTTTATAAGCAATGGATCATCATCTGATGTAACCCTGTAGAAACGAGGGACTGATCTCCTTTGATGTATATACATAAATGCCGTTTATCTTAACAGGTATTACTAATGGGAGGCATCTTAATGGCATCAGCTCCTTCATTAGTCTTCTGTATCTGTATTTTATGCACAATGACAACCAAACAGTGCAAATCTAATTAAATGACTCATTACTCAGGCAGACTCTTCCACCAAGGGGCAGGGGTGGGAGAAAATGAGTTCAGTAACAGGTAACTTGCTTTTCTCGAAGGCTACAGTTGAACGATTAAATTCTTTTCAGCCTAAGCAGAAATGCTAGACGAAGGTTGTTCTAGAAAAGCTGTAGCAAAGTTGGTTGGTTGTTGGACTATAGTCCGAGAGAGCCGTCTGTGGCAATGGAACGGCTATGAGGAATCTACCAGGGATGCGAAAGGGAATTCAGTGATATTGGCAAGACACTGGAAGAAAGCAGAGGCCTGGTTAAAAACAGTGGCCGCAGGCCTTGTTTTCTCAGGAGGTAACATTGTGGAGAAATAGCTAAATGGGACCTTCATGTTTGGAGGCCTTGGGCACCAGAGCTGGGACAAGCAACCACTAAAGACGGGGGTTGCCCTCTAGTCTTGCATGTGGTCTTCCCAGAAACATCTGGTTAACCTCTGTGGGAAACAGGATGTTGGGTTAGATCAATTGTTAGTTCAGCCCATCTCTAGTGTGTGGATTTTATGTGATTCAACTTGGTAGGTAGGTAGAACGAAGGATTCAGGGAAATAATAGGTGAAGATTCCTGAAAAAGAATATTGGACTTAAATTCAAAAGTGTGAATATGCCAAACCTACCCATGGCTGTCATTTGCTGTAATATCCCCCGCTGCCCCCACCCCCTAAACATGTATGAAACACCTTGTCATGGTTCTTATTTTCCATTCAAATTGGAATCCCTTTGTCTATCCAGTGGGCACTGAAGCAGCATGGCTCCTTAAACGTTTGTGGTTGCTGGATTCCGTACTTCTAAATAAATATATTTACAAAAGGGACTGATTATTTTCGTGTCAAAGCATGTATCCCTAAAGACTTTGCCTACCTGCAAAAGATCACCCTGTGAAAATAAGTTCCTTGATTTTGCCCAGTTTTGTGGTTCCAACATTGACTACACGCCAAGCCTTAAAAAAGACAACACCAAATCTACATCGAGCAACAATGTATTGTGTGACCTGTGGTTGGCGGCTTTTGTTGTTGCCATGATTGCTGCTAGGGTTTTGGGGGGGGGGCAGTGAGCTATTTAAACTACTGATGCTTTGCCTCTTACTATCAGCAGTGCTACTGAGCACCCTCCTCTCCCTCCCTCTTCCCCTAGTTATGGGAGTTTCCTCATGATTCATTTCCCACATACTATAGCTTGTCTAATATGGGCTAGAACAGTGTTTCCCAACCGGTGTTCCGCGGCACACTAGTGTGCCGCGAGACGTTGCCTGGTGTGCCGCGGGAAAAATTAAAAAATTCGAAAGATATCCGGAGAGGCGGCCTTCGGGCGAGTTTTAATTTTAATTTTCCTTCTCCCACTTAATGCCCCACGCTCGCCCGAGCAGCTTGCAGTCCTCGGTAACCACGGCGACCCGAGGGAGGGGAGGGAACAGGGAAGTCGAGGGCGGCGGCGAGCCGCGATGACGTCAGTGGGCCGCGCCGCCTCGCCCTGGCACGGTGTGAGAGCCCCGGCTAGTGGCGCGAGCTTCGGAATAAGTGGGATCCGCGTGCGCGAGACCGAGATCGCGGGTAAGGAGCTCAGCCCTGGGCAGGAGGAAGCGGGGCCGTGCGTGCGGGCCACATCCCCACAGAGAGCGAGCCTCCCCCGGCCCACCACTCCAGGCAGGTCCACTCGCATGAGGGGGCGGCGATGGCGACGGCCGGCAGCTTGCCTGCAATGCCATCCCTCGAGCAGGCGAGGAGCCCGGAGGCTACCAGATGCGAGTCCTCTTTCCCACCCTGCTCGGGAGTCCAGAGCACTTGGTCGCATTCAGGATCTAGAGTGGGGAAGCGGGGCTTGTGTCTGGGCTGGACACATTGGGCTGCCTGTGCCGCTCGACCTGCGGGGAGAAATCAGGGTGGGAGTCACGACCGTGAGGCAGGGCTGCCAAGTGTGGCAGAAGAGGACACGGCCGTCGCACCTGTCCTTAGGTAGGAGCTTCTTCCGTGTCGACCTGCTGCCCTAAAGTCTTGGCTTTTTTCTTGGCTTTTTGGCGGTTGGCACAGAAGGAAGGCAAGGGGGAGGGGAAAAAATTGAAACTTACACTTTCGTGCGTCCCTCCCGGCGTGACGCTGCGCGCTGACGTCACGGGGCTGTAATGGTGGTGTGCCTCGAGATTTTTTTCATGAAACAAGTGTGCCTTTGCCCAAAAAAGGTTGGGAAACACTGGGCTAGAAACCTGCCTTTTTAAAAACAAAATCTGGGATTCTCAGGACGCAGGAGGCAATGGCCAATATGCAAAGGGTTTTTCTGTGCTTGCAAGGGACATATAGTCTTGAACGTCACAGCTAGAATATTGTGTACTGTGTTAGCACTTAGCTATTGGACCCAAGGAACAGTGGTTATGAGAGAGTACAGTGGTACCTCGGGTTACAAATGCTTCAGGTTACAGACTCCGCTAACCTGGAAGTAGTACCTCGGGTTATGAACATTAGCTAAAGTGGTACTTCAGGTTAAGAACAGTTTCAGGTTAAGAACAGACCTCCGGAACAAATTAAGTTCTTAACCAGAGGTACCACTGTAATGCTACACTACGTATTTTGGTGGTGCAACAATTTCAAAGTGGATTAATGTTTCCAGATTGAGATGTGTGACTTCATTGCAATGGAACACACAAGAGAAGGCTGTATAAGGGAGAAAGCCTGCTTCAGACATACTGTAACTATATTTCCACACATTGTAAAAGACAAAAGTGGTACCAAATGGAAATAATTTATTACTGTTTTAGATAGAACTCGTTGATCTTTCTTTACAAGCTATGCTGACATGCAGGTTTTGTTGCCAGCTTAAATTTCGTTAAAGAACCAATATGATCTTAGTTCATGATCTTATTTAACCTGTACTTTGCTCTGCACGATTTACTGTTTATCCTCAACTTGGAACACAGGGATTAGCTCTAAAATAAAAAAGAGGACTGAATTAAAACCTGCTTCTTACGTACATATTCAGACCTACAGAAGAAGACAACATTCCTACTCCTCTGTGGCAAATCGTCCAATGATCAATTTGCAGAGCATTAACTGGAACACAAAGATGGATAATTTTCTTATTTTAAATAAAAATCTCAGCACTGTGCTTGAATTTGTCTTGGAAACATTTCATCTGAATTCTGTGGCAGATTTTTAAATTATCCCATTAGAACAGATCTACAGAAATGTCCTTAATAGCAAAATAGATCCTGGAACATGTGTATTGTTATCCAAATATGTAACATTTAAAAAACCACCACAATTCCACCCACCAGCCCCTCTTCACAAAAGCAAGGTATCATTTTCCCCCCTAATGTCATCTAGTCCTATTGCAAAGACACAGCAGAGAGACATGGAATTATGTTTCACCTGACCAACTTTGGCTCTCTTGGTCATGTTCCTCTTCAGCCCAAGCCTATAGGACTCCTCCATTTCCCTTATTCAGCTGCAGAAGAAACACATGGTGTTTTAATGTTTTTTTCCCAAACGGAACAGAAATACCCCCCTTCTCTCCCACCCACCCCCAGGCTCTTATGACTTCTCTGTCACAATTAGATCAGTTTGAAATGAGGCTCAAACCCTCCATTACACTTCTGTTTATGCAGCTTTTGAAGCTGGAATGGGGACTAGAACTACCAGAGTAATGTCAGGGAAATTATACAGAAAATACTGCTTGCATGCAGCAGCATTCTGTTCTAGCAGCAGCAACCCAGCACTAATGGGAGCGAGGATACTGTCTTGACTGCACAACTTGGGTAGGCAGCTTGGGGGGCAAGCTGCTTGCTGAGTGTGCATTTGGAGAGTTCCTCCAACAGGCTTTCACTTTTGCCCAGAAATGCTGAATTCTTTGTGAATTTGTATGTGAACTGACCTGACCTGTGTCTCCGGGACTAACCTATGGATTGGAACTTCATTATCCTTCAGTTATCTGTGCCTCTCCATCATGCAATCCTTGCTCCAAAAATATCGAAAGTGCATTTTAAAATACATCTTTTTTTAGATAAAATACATCGAGAAATGCACATTTTCACATAAAATAGGTTTAGGACTCTGGATTTTGTGAGAAAATGTTTCAATGTGCTAATTTAAATATGGATTTTTTGTGCAGATTATTTCTTTAAAAATGCAAATTTAACATGGAAACAAGATGGAGCAGACTGAACACATGCAAAGCTGAAATGGACTGAAAACAGACTGATCCATCAATCTCTACTCCTGCCCTTTGCAGAAGCACACTGCAAAGTGGCTTCGGCAAGCTGGTCAGATGGGTGGCATATAAATAAAATTATTATTTTAATTAATTAATTATTATTACAAAGCTACATCCCGCTTGGCAATTGCCATGATCTGTCTTGGGATTCCTCCTGTTTGTTGGAATAAATGTCTGGTAGTAAGTGGTCTGCAATTGGTAAATAAGCAACAGAATGGACGAGGTGAGAAGCTGAATCTTGTTTTTAATTTGTACTAAGCTTTATCTCTGGATTTTTGAGGCTTTTTAAATTAATTCTTTCCCCAAAGAGAATACACAGCACATAACTACAGCAGTATCTTTGCCACTCTGTTCCACTGCACTGCTTGTCAGCTGCAATATCATTGAAAATTACTCATTGAACATTTGATAAACAGGGGAACGCAGACCAGCTCGATTCTGCGGTGGGCATAATCCCATTAAAGATGCCAGATTGTTAACAGGATTGTCACACATCCGAGGGCACATTGCCCCTCAAGAAGGTTCCCTTTAGTCCATCCATCATCCCCAAAAATCACTGTGGCCAAGGAGACAATCACTATTGCTAGCGGCCAAATTTGATTAGTTCTTTGCTGATTTGAGCTCCTCTGCTTGGTCCTGCCAGCAAAAAAACAAACCCATGCCTATGCAGAGGTCAAGCTGTTGACTCATTTAGCAGCAGAAATTTACTGAGAGGGAGCACAAAAAGTTCAACCCAAAAGGGTTGGAGGAAACCATAGTGCTTGAGTTCTAATAACATTGGGGCTTCATAGTGCCCTTTCTGTCTTGGAAGAGAACCTAAGATAGGCTGGTCAGCTTTGGGGGACTCTCACTTCCAACAATGGCAGTATTACTTTTCAAACTGTTTTCATGGACCTTGGCTTTAGGATAAGAACCACGCCATTTCTCAGGAGTCGGCTGGTGGGGTCAGTACCCTAAAACTATCAGTAGATAGTGGTTGCTTAGGAAGTAATGAGAATCAGCTGATCCTGAGTGTGAAAGGCTGAGAGCATTTTTTTTAAAAAATCTGAAAGATATTATCAAGGGTACTTGATTAGATAGCATTTTATAATTTAAAATAAACCACCTCATTCACTTCTCTTAATAGCTGGCACTCAAGGCCGAAAGCTGTCCATCTTCCATGTAAGCAGATTGTAGCGAGAATGAAATGTGTATTGTGTGGAACAAAGTGATAAAATTTGGGGCTATTATTTGCTTGAGTCCCCTGCATGGAGCAAACTAGCACATCAAGGAGAGAGCTACAGTGGAAGCTTTCCTACCTGATAAGCATTTACACTCTGAAATGGTGCAATCCAAAATTCTGCAATCTCCGTCCAAACAGATTCTGTGGAAGCAACATCCATAAGCTACTGAAGCGATACACCCCCTGAACCTTTCTCCAGGAATATCTGGAAGAACTAAACGAGCCTCCTAAATCACATGGGTTTTGCCCATGCCAGCATCACGACATGCCTTTTGGCTCACCCACCCAGTTTTTTCTTACAGACGTTGCCAGAGTCAAGTGGGATTAGACCACAGGGTAGTGATTCCTATGCAGAATATCCAGCAAAATAATCTCAACTGAGCCACTATGCCAAAAAATCATTGGAGGCAAAGAAAAGGAACACATGGATCCACTCTTCATTCAGGTTGGCGAACTCAACTAAATGTGCTATCCTCCTTTAGGCACAAGGAGTTCACTGGTTAGTATGCCAACCCTTTTCCTGTGAGATAAGGGTTTTAGCCATAAATTCACAGGGTTGAGAAGAGAAAACACAGGAAAACATTTTACATGTTAAAAGATATATAAGCAATTCTTCTTAAAATAGCCATTCTCTTCTGAGAAACTGACCAACTACAGTACATCTGAAATTCTTCTACTTTTCAAAAGCAATAAACACTTGGCAAGCCTATGACGACAGTGAAGTGATGTGTTTCAAAGCACCCTATTAAGGTCACTTGAGAGGACAAATTTCAAACTGTTCATGGAGTTATCTGGAGCACTGTATGACTTCAACTGTGAAATACATTATGGACAATCAATAAGTAATTAGAACATCCCTAATGATTGCAACAATCACAACAAAGTTACAAAAATAAACTACAGAAACAACAAACTAATGATAGGGGATGAAGCAACTGCTAGCATAATAGCATTCATTGCATAATAAAAACTTGTGAGCCGTAATATTTATGTGAAATGCTAAAAGTAATTAGCTTTCACATATCCCCACCCCACCCGTTAACTAATATGCAGTACAGTAAATGGGTACTATTCATCTATCCAGATTTCAAAGATCAACAGCCAATAACCTTACTCCCTAACAATGGTCATGCTGACGTCAATATAGCCTCAGTACAAAAATGCTCACTACCCCCAGGAATACGTTAACATACATTCAAGGTCAAGATTTTACGCACTGAGGCCCAATATGCAATAATTTGTAACAGGATGGAAAACCTGAGGATTTTTTTATTCTAGAGCTACAAAGATGGCTCTAAAAATGATGCATCTACGCATGGTGGAAAATCAACATTGCACCAGCCAGCCAACCAGCCACACAAATGCACATGCACACCCAGGGTTACAGCATTGTTCCTGAACCCAGTTGGTTATGTGTTCAAAGATATGCCCAATGCACGTGGAACCTATCCATGCTCTCCATCCCATACAAACCAATTCTGAGAGTTAAGGATTGTGCTAATTGGTCTTATGTACATTACATACTTGGTAAAATATCAGGTGTGTCTTGAATCTCCAGTGTGCGGGCACTGAACTATCCTATCTGCTACCATGCACACGATCTGTGAAATCATGTTGTGATTCAGATGTTCATTTCTAAGCTCTCTTCAGAAAATTAGTTTCTTCACTTTCTGCGTTACAGGTACCTTGCTGAGAGTAGAAGCTTGCAATCCCATCTCTAACAATGGTTATATTTGCAGTTATTGTTTGAAAAAACTTACCACTATATCAAATAGTTCTAATTTCATGCATGGGTAACTTACGTACAATACATTTCTTAAATGATCCACAACAGTGACCAGAGGAGGAATGACCACTGGGAGGAACCCAGAAAGAAGAGATGCTGTGTTGCATCTGCAGCAGCTGCAACAAAACATGTCTCTCCTGTATTCATCTCTACAGCCATAGCAGGCACTATAACTCTCCAGTTGTTTGACATAACCCTTGAAGGCACACTCTTCCATTGTCTCCCAAGACGGATGCCAGCCTAACTTAACCACAATACATTTTTAAATGTGATAAAGGTTTGATCTAATAAGTAATTCAATATTCTATTTATTTGCATTTCTATGCCCTCTAAAAACCCCCACAAAAGTCATTAAAAAACACAAGGTTTATCTCATGGTGAAATTTCCAGAATTTTCACTTTAACTAAGTAATATTAATAACACTGCTGGTGCTGTTACCAAGTGCGCTTATTTTGCACTCAACAGCTGCTGTATTTAACTCTCAGTTGCTTGATTCTACCTGCACCTGCACGAAATATTTATAATATTTCAGTTTCGCATTTGGGTCTCCAAAAGAGCCCCCTTCCAATATTGAGTGGAAATATATAGTTATGCTTTTGTTGCAGGAAGTCAGGGAAGTGGAAGAGTCATGCTACTGCCCAAGAGGATGGAGGACTAATAGTGAGCATGTGTTGATCTGGTGAAGTCAGGAGTTTACCAGAAATTTGAGGAAGAAGCAAAACTCCAGCCACTCCCTGCCTACTAAATGAAATGGGTACTATGCAGCTTATAGGTAGGCAAGTGTATTAGAGAACGAATTTTAGACTTTTATAGGGTCCAGTCAATATTGCTTAAGAGCAGAGTATTCTTATTTGTCAAGTTTTTGCATTTTAATGTCTTCCATTTCCCTACAGCAGCTGGACATGTGTAACTTCAAAGGATTAAATGATTTATTCTAGTGGATTTCTTCCTTTCTCCTCTCCTAAAAACTAAGAGCTGGGGTTCAAAACCTTAAAAACAAGACACTCCAAAAATAAGATTAGATCTTGCTGTATTTGTAAGTGAAGTATTATCTTTTTAAGGTAGACTCAGCTTTCAGCAACAATTTAAGCCTGGACTCATAAGGGCCACTTTCAAGTAGTCAAAATTGTGGTTCCTAAATCAAAGGACTTTTATTCAACCAGTGATCTTTAATTAAAACACAATGCTAAACAATTCACAGAGTTGTGGATTAAAATGAATACAGAACCATAGAGACTTGGTAAGGAGACAGTACCTGCTTCCGGTCAGCAGGGTCAACGATACAAAATATGTAGGCCAGACTCTTATAAAATGGTTCCTGGAAGCCCCATTTCTTCATTTTCTTTTTTAAAAACCATCATTATAAAAAGTAGTACAAACTTAGGAGTCTGTTCCTATGTCCAAGAAGCAGCTATTGTATTTACTAGGAGCTATGTGCAAAAAGTATGCCCCTCTGTGTCCCACCCTAATCCCCAGAACAACAAAAAAAACGTCTCCCAGTTTTCTACATTAAAAAAATATACAAGCATATAATACATTTATTCAATAAAGACACATTTTAGAGAGATCTATGTAGGAAATAATTTTGCTTACATAATTTTATAAAAGAAAAAAAGAGAGGATTCAACTGTTTGATTCTATTTTGTATGCAATAAATAGGGCTGGGCAAAAGTCATTAGTCCCAACAAGATTTGCCAAAGTCCCACATTTAATTCCGGAAACAGATGTTATGTGTAGTGATATTGGTGTGTTCAGTAAAATTCTTAGGAGTAAATGGTGATAACTTCACGACCTCCTCCTCGTACCAAGAGCACTCTGTTCAAGCCTTCTGTCAAAACTTCCAAGAACTCCATATCTGGATGTCAAAGTAGTCAAGGTTTTAAGACCTGGAATAAAATTGTACCGAAACCTTATGGTGATTATATACTTCCCCTTCCCACACCCAAAGGTGCAAACTGCATCTCTCTCAAGGTATGTGTTAGCAAAACATACTCAGCTTGCTTTGCCCAACTTCATACCTCTGATCAGCGATGATCTCACTGGGCAAATCACTCTCATTCCCAAATTCAACTTCAGTTCCACATGGGAAAGTAAAATGGGAATTTCTGTTACCTGTTATCAAATGTAAATTGTAGATTTATCCGGAAGCAGGAAGTGTGAGATTTTATCATTATGTAACTGACTTCCCACACTATTATTACCGTATTTTTCGCTCTATAGGACGAACCCGACCATAAGACACACCCAGTTTTAGAGGGGGAGAACAAGAAAACGAAATTCTCTCCCTCTCTGCGCAGCGCCCCTTCAGCAAAGCGGCAGGAGAAACGGAGCTCCTTCAATTTCTCCTCCTGCTTCGCTGAAGGGGCGCTGCACAGAGGGAAAGCTGCACAGCGCCTCTCCAGCGAAGCGAAGCCAGGAGAGCAAGAGGGATCGGTGCGCACCAACCCCTCTCGCTCTCCTGGCTTCAGGGATAGCCGCCATAAGTCTCCGGAGCGTGGTGGGAGCGTTCCCGCTGCGGTTCGGAGGCTTCGCGTTGCTTTCACCGAATCCATGGAGCCTGCATTCGCTCCATAAGATGCACACACATTTCCCCTTAATGTTTGGAGGGGAAAAGGTGCGTCTTATAGAGAGGAAAATACGGTAAATCACTTATCTCCCTTGCATAATTGGTCAACTGCCTTTATTTCATACAGTTCTATTCAATATTTCCCTCATCTGATTCTAATATGTCATAACAGATTTTGGGTGTTGCTGCATGGCTGCTTTTATGCCTCAAGTGCACCAAAAAAGGATACAATTTTCGTCCCCGTGCCTGTTTTTTGGAGGACCAGGCATGTTCAGTAACACCAATTGGGCATGTTGTGACTTGTTTAGCACAACTCCATTGAGCTTGACGGCAGTGTGCATCCTTCGCACATTCGACTGGTTCCTACAACATAGCAACAATTAGAGATGGATCAGCCAGCACAATCTTACTGATAGGTGCAAGGAAAAAGTTACTGTTGCAGCCAAAAAAATCTTAAGCCATACAACATAGCAAATGCTTAGTAATCAGCAGGTAATGCCATGACGTTTCCTAAAAATAAAATAAAATAAAATACTTGAGCAACAGTGTCTATGAAGTCTAGTCAACTGTTGGGCTTGTGGACGGGATCAAGCTTTGGAAACAAATATATCTGGCCCTTCTGTAGACCCGCAAAATTTAAATAAAGGAGTGATAAAACATTTTGTTCCAAGTAGCATAGAATTGTTATTGTTTTTGCACTTTTTCTAAGTCAAAAGGCTACCAAAGTGAATTTACCCCTTTAAGGGTTCTTTCATCAATGACTTCTTCATTTTTACACTGACACAGAGCAAGGGCAAGAAACCCATTTTTTTCTCAGGGAATCACATTTTCCACCAGGAATAACCGGCTGAGAACTGCCTAGTGGCAAAGGAGACTTGCTCTAGCCTGATTATTTTGGTTGCCCTTCTCCGTATTTGTTCTAATTCTGCAACATCCTTTCTAAGGTGTGGTGACCAAAACCGCACACGGCATTCCAGGTATGGTCACAACATAAATTCACATTTCAGTATTGGTAGTTTTATTTCTGATTCCTTTCCGTATAATCCTCAAACTAAATTTTACCATTTTCTACAGCTGATGCATAGTGGGTCAAATTTCTAATTTAGCTATTCCACAGCAGACTCCAACATCCCTATCCTGCCCCAGGCACTGTCAGCTCAGACCCCATTAATGTGTGTGTGGAATTAAGTTTTTTTGCCCTGATGTGCAACACCAAAACAAGGAAAGGAAGGCAGTGGGCTGCATCTGGCCAAGGAAGAAGCCTCCGTAATATTTTTCTGCAGTGCTCCAACAAAGAAAATTGCCTCTGAAGGTGGAAAACTTTTCCCAAAATGTGTTGGGCATTAACAACATTTTCTTGCCCCAATGTGCAACACTTAAACTGAACTGTATTTGCCATTAATTCTCAGGGGACATGAATGTCACTGGATAAAGAGAACCAATAAATTAAAGGACACAACTTTATAGAACAATAACAGCTGCTATGTTACCTTCGAAAAACTCAAAAGGCAGATGCCATTCTTCTTATGAATGCAGTAATGGGCAATATATGCCCTGGAAGATTCTCCAACTGAGGAGTTCCATCACATTTTTCAAGGGTGGCGAGGATACAAAAGTTAACTGTTAGGGTCCTTTTACCCTTTATTTTTGTTTCTTATTCTTTAAATATAACATGCTTTGGAACAAGCTAGGGTACAAAGCCAATTTCAAGCCATGACTTAGTATCTTTGCTTGTTCTGAAGCTGTTAGCCAGAGTTTCCTGGTTCAGACCAGGAAACAACCGTTAACTGGAGTCTTCCTCGTTTGTTTGCTCCTTCATGTCAAAGGAGGGACAAAGAGGTCTCTTGGACAGCTGCAAGGCACATTCATGCCTTGCCTTATTAACCCAAGAGATGATCATCTAATCTACTTGCTCCTGACCTAGAGAATTGTGGGAGCACAGGAGCCCAGCTACATACATATGTAAGGGGTCAACTGAATAAGCCTAATCATGGGTGTACAGTCATACCTCGGGTTACAGACGCTTCAGGTTACGTTTTTTTGGTTTACGGACTGCCGAAACCTGGAAGTACCGGAAGGGGTTACTTCCAGGGTTCGGCGGTCACACATGCGCAGAAGCACTAAATCGCACTTTGCGCATCCGTAGAAGCGGCGAATCGCAACCCGCTCATGCGCAGACGCGACGCTGCAGGTTGCAAACGTGCATCCCGCACGGATCACGTTCGCAACCCGAGTGTCCACTGTATATGGAACAGGTCATGGGTTTCTGTGTACATGACTGGTGACAGTCTGTGGTCTGCCACATGGCTGGATTTGGTGCATTCAAGAAACCAGGTCCCTGGGCAGAAAGCTTTCTGCAGGCTGATCACATCTGCTGAATCAAGACACTTAGGGGCCATACAATGATTATGGAGGATGGATATGTAAAAAGACATTTAAAAAAAAAAAAGTGAGAGAAACATCAATGCTATGTGTGAAGGTTTTTGGTATAAGGAACTGATGACTCACACAGAGGGAAAATCAAAGAACAAAATGACAGGGATATTCAACAAAAAAGAAAAAAAGGCAGGCGAGAGCCCTTAGTAGTGCTTTCAAAGCAGGGGGATGGAAGAAGTCACAGGAGAACAAAAACTTGCATCGCAATCACTTTCATGAGGTTGAATGATCTGCCTCAAAAATGACTCATTTATCCACATTAGTTTCTTTTTATAATCTTATCTGCTGCTATGTCCCACCCCCCGCCCCCGTGGGTGGAGAGTTTGAAGGTATGCAATATTGCACACTATTCTTACAAATTAAGCAACTGAACACAATATAGCTTAACAAACTCATGAGATTAATATCTGCATCTATCTTTCCTACTTCTTAATTATTATTATTTTTAAAATCACCCTTATTGTCATTGTTATAATCTTTGCAATTATGTCAATGTTAGCTTATCCAGAAACTACTGTGCATCTGGTTATTGAGATAATTAAGGGGAAAAGTTGCACCCATGGGATTTTGATGAAGGAAATGTCAAATGTTTTATACAGGCAAATGGTGACCTTCATTTTATGAAACACATAATGTGATTTACTCTGAAGAAAAGTAGTAATAAAAAAGAGGCACCTAGCTTTGAAAAAGGAGAAAAGCATAAAAGGAAAATATGACAGGAAGGCTAAGCCATCACATTCACATGCTAAAACATAATGCACAGACCCAGTGAAGATTCAAAAACAGCTAATTTGGAAGAGACATGCAACAACACTTAAACAATAAAGCACAGAAAGCAGGAATAACAACCTAAATTAAATCAAATTCAACTTACAGATTTCCCCATTCTCTACATGGAAGAGAAACAAATGTGCAAAAATATTACATAGCTATATGGCATATTTTTCTAATAAAGCACTTTCAAACACAATATAACTTTATTCATTTCCTAAATATTTTAATCACTAAAAATTACTATGTCTCGTGTGATTTTTAAAAACAAACCATGGCGAATATTCCTAAAAGAATGGAAAGATTTAAATTGTCCCCTGTTCATATTGTACAACAGTTCTGTACTGCTCTTAATGTTGGCCCTCTAATCTTTAAGTGATTTCCTGCAGTGTTAATAGCTCAGACACAGAGATGAAACTATGCAAACAAGCAACTCTTGAGTTTGCACGATCCCTTTCCAAAATCTTCCTTTATCTGAAAAAGGAATAAATTCTGACCCAACATAATATTGTATTCATCTATACTTGCAGCATTTAAAATGCCTACTTTTAAATTTTCTGTTTCTTTAGTTTTTATTTTCAAAGCTTTTTATTAGGGTGCTTTAGTTTTTAGCTTTTACTTTTTGCTTATTCCCCCCCCCCCCATGTTAGTTATGGTTTTCAACCCTTTTTGTAATTGTTTAATGTGGTCTGCAATTTTATTTATTTATTTATTTATTTATTTATTTATTTATTTATTTATTTATTTATTTGCGGTTGGCTTTTGTGTTAATGTATTTTTCCTCCCCACAACTCCTTGATGGCAGGTGAACATTGTATTTGGGAGGGATTGGATATTTTTTCACCTAGAGAGAGGAGAAGCACGGAGACTGTCGTGTGGGCTACAGTCTTGGAGAAACAGTATCTGACCACTTCAGCTCTCTTCAAAAGGCAGCAAGCAGTAAAAGCTGTATGATCGTAACTGAGCATTCAGGAATACAATAATTCTTGGCCAGATTAAAACGAACCTATTCGGTTTTTGCCATTGCCATGGCGTTCTTAAATTGGACAATCAAACGTAAATTAAAGTGGTGTAAATTTTCTTTCTGAGAGATAAGCAACCACAGCAGTAACCTTACCAAAGGCCAAAACAATAACTTCTGAAGCAGATAGGTCAGCAGGGAAGGTCAACATGAAGACACAGGAACATATTGCAGGTACACACACATAGGTTGCAATGCTGTAAACCATAATGCACATGAGGCTTTCTAGATCAGTGTAGAAACTCACTTATGTCTTTTCTATCACACTATTATTAATCTTCCTAACGAATCACCTGTTCCACTACCGTGTATGACCATTACAGATGTGAAGTCAGTTACTTTTATTAAAAAGCTCAACTCATTTTCACATTTCTTGCTACAGAAATCGAGCAAATGCTCCAACTGTCCTAGTTTATGACAGAAATAATATTTATTGTAGTGTAATTAATTAATTAAGGATGGACCTAAAATTATTTCTTAAAATTACAGAAATAATCTATATCAATTCTGCTTTATTTTAAAGGATATCAAAATCTAAATTGTACAGAAAACATATATCACATTCTTTTCAGATTTAGTGCTAACTTTGTAATGCTCTACATATTAAACTATTACTTATTTTTATGTTCTGAAATTAATGTATAAAAGAGGGTTTGGATAGCAAATTTCTAAAGAACGTAATGGGTAGTACTTCAAAGCAACCCATGTACAATAGATGATAAACATAATAAGCCATGTTGTGACACATAACCATGTTTTTTATTTCCATAAAAATAAAAAACACAACATTGTCGTTTTTTTCAATCTGTAGGTGCTGCAAGTCCTGGCAATGATTACTAGGATTACATCGCCATCTAGTGGTTGCTGAAGCAAAGTGGTTCACTTCCTTATAGTACCACTGAAATAATGATGTTGCTATGATACCATGCCACACAAAGCATAAAAGTTTAACAGAAGGAAACACCCCTGTTTCTAAAGATATTCTGTCTTCTTTTACAAAAGTCTTTCACAAAGTTTTCTTCAGTTATGGCTCCTGCTTACTCATAAGCCTTCAAACTAAAACTCAGCTCCTGTTGCACTCAAGAGAGCAGAACTGAATACAAGATAGGTAAAGGTAAAGGGACCCCTGACCATTAGGTCCAGTCGTGACCAACTCTGGGGTTGCAGTGCTCATCTCGCTTTATTGGCCGAGGGAGCCAGTGTACAGCTTCCAGGTCATGTGGCCAGCATGACTAAGCCGCTTCTGGTGAACCAGAGCAGCGCACGGAAACGCCATTTACCTTCCCGCAGGAGCGGTACCTATTTATCTACTTGCACTTTGACGTGCTTTCGAACTGCTAGGTTGGCAGGAGCAGGGACTGAGCAACAGGAGCTCACCCCGTCACAGGGATTCGAACCGCTGACCTTCTGATCGGCAAGTCCTAGGCTCTGTGGTTTAACCCACAGGGCCACCAGAGAATAATTAAAAGACAATTCTGTTCATGTAAGAACAAAAGTAGTACTGGGAAGACGGCTAGTAGTTTGTTTATAAAGAAAAAAAGAATTATTTATATCTTCAGCATGGGATTTTATGATTTTAAGGCATTTACACCTCCAGAATCTAACTGGCCAATGTATTCTTACTGCTTTCTTCTATGAGCTACCATTTCTAGAATGGTATAAACCCATTCTATTCAATACCATTAAATGTTAGTGTGGGTTTGATCAAATTTTATCAGTATTTAATGCCTTATGTATCTACTTACGGCTTCATACTGAAGATATCCTTGTAGCTTGACAGACAAGCTTCTTTATTTTTATGCTTCTCGGAAATAAGCTTTTCTTTCGTCCAGGTCATTTGTATTTTGTCTGGTGTAGCAACAGCAGTGTGAGATTTGACCATTCCTGTTGAGCGGGATGCAGTGTTCCTATCATGGATTAATTGAGCCTGACCAAACACAAATAAGCAATGTAAAGATCAGCATTTTGGCAAATTGGGGAACTCAAGGCTGGCAGAGGCCTGTAAATACCATGTAAATACTTTGCTTGCTTGTACATAAAAGCAGTTCATGTTCAGCTTATGAGAGATGCAATGTATTCAAGATGTTTATTCACCAATTTAATGACAATAATGGTTGACATTATTAGTTCTAAATGGGGATGGGGGATCATTCCATGGCCCATATAGGGGTAGAAATAATGTATTTGACCCTGCAGATACATTTGTCTGTGATAGGATGACTTACATGAAGGCAGCTGCTCATTTTGAAGAATAAAAATATATTTATACACACAAAAGGTACAGAACACACATTTTCCTGAGAGTTGCACTTCACAGATAGATTCTGTGGCAAAAGTGGACCCCACGGAGGGACATTCCAATGTCTCTTGAGCCAAACGTATGCCAACAACCATGTTTTCAATTTGTTTCCTAATGATTTATAGCATGGAATTTGCCTTTTATTCCCATTCTTTGCTACCTCTTACATAACCAGCTTCTGTTCCAGTAGAGGACCTCTCTTCTTATCGCACAACTGCGGAGTTTACTCAGGTTGGTGAAGTCCCTTGTCAAAAACTATGCCAACCAGATCACCTCTATTTGTTTGTTGACGCTCTCAAAGAACTCTAATACATTAGTAAGACAGGACTCAACCTTGCATAAGCCATGCTAGTTCTGCTTCAGCAAGTCTTGTTCTTCCACATGCTTGGTTATTTTATCTTTAACAATACTTTCCTCCAAGTTTTGCTGGGACAGGCGAGCTAACCAGCATATAATCTCTAAGATCCTCCCAGAATCCCTTTTCAAAAACTGGTGTTGCATTGGCCATTTTACAGTTCCTGGGCATGGGGGCTGACCGGAGGGACAAATTACATATTTTAGTTGGGAGATTACATGATAATATAGCAAAGCCACATGCCATTCAATCCTATTCCCATAGATGGCGCTACTGTTCTTTAGACAGAGCAACATGACAGTAAAGTGTGAAAGAGTTTTGGCTCAAGGAACTTCTGAAACAAAATCTGGCATTTAGGATACTACAGAGCCAGTGCTTTTGATTGCTGAGAGTTACAGCTCTGGTGTAAAATCTATACCTTTCTTAGCCTGCCCAAGCTTAAGTGGTATAAACTTTAAAATTAAAAGCTGTCACAAAATAGCAAGCTCACTGGTTGTAAGAACTTGCATCACTTTTCACCAGAAGTCACAGCCAGCATCCAAATTGTTCATTAATATCTCACCTCCATATTCACCATATTACCCGCTATCACAATAGATGAGGAGGGAAGACATTTTAACAGCATCAAAATATTGATATTTGAGTACTATGAAATGTAGCAGCATAGCAGGAAACACTGCGCAATAGAATTATTCTCCGGAAAGGCTCTGTATGTCACCTTAGTATCACAGTACCTGTGAATACAAGTCTGTAACATCCTATATATCATATGTAACCAGTTCAACCAGAGAGCTTTCTCATTAACGTTTGCATCAATGCACAAAATGCTGAAATGCTGTAATTCTGTCACAAAGTCTTAATTACATTACTGAATTATCCTAAAACTAGCTTGAGTTAACATATATGCATTTTCGCTTATACAGTACTGCTTTTTATATTGCTTAATTTCCATAACCGATTAACATTCTTTTATATCGACAAACTGTTCGTCAAATAATGCAGAACAGTGCAATGAATAATGAAGTAATAAACACAACTATCTACCACACTAGTGTTAACAACAAACAATTCAGACTTGTTCCAAAGAGGAGATACTATCAGAGGGATAAAGCCAAACAATATCCAATAAAGGTATTAACATTTAGGTTAATGCTTTTATTTTTTAAAAAAATATCTCAGGCTTTAGGACACGAATGATAATTACTGACATCAGTTACTGCTGGATCGAAAACATTAAAGATCTTATAAGTCATGGGATTTAAATACAACATTTTAAAAGAACAGAAAGGGGTGACATTTACTAAATTCTAATTTTGGATTATTTTGTTATCACTTCAAACACACAACTACACTGAACTTACTAAAGGTGATCTACAAAAGGACATTCCACATTGCTAAGAACTAAAATTAGGACATCCGGGTTTGAACACAAGGAGCCACACTTGAAGTGCCATTTTTAAAATTATAACCGGGCTTAAAGTGTATTACATGTATCATGGCATTCTGTAGAACACTAAAGGCAATCATTATTTCTATATGAAGAATCAAGATTCAGAAACACAAAATTATTGCTGAAGTCTATTATTAAATCTAAGGAACTTAACAAAATGAGAGAAGGGCTACGATTTTGAACACAGCTGAGTGTGATAAAGGTTGAGATTTCTCATAAATACTGGAATTGTGGTAGATTGTGATCAATGATTCGGTTTCTAATTTCAAAGATCATGATTTTTTAAAAATAAAGAATCTTATTGTTGTATGTTTCCTGAAGGGAGTGTCTGGAGTGCTAACCTGGATAGCCTTTAAATATTTCTGTTAAATATTGCCTAGTTTGATTGGTTCAGAGTGACAGTTCTGGTGGTCCTATGATTTCTTCATGGAAGAAATCACTGCAATAAATATAACTGCAGAATGCTTATGAATGGATTTATTCCAGGAAAGTTCTGAAAACAACTTTCCAAATTTCTGTCTTTCCTGGAAACTCAGCATTTTGAACATGTGTGTTCTTGTGTGGAGAGCAGTACCACAAATCTTTCTTTAATGTACATAGCATTGATACCAGATTCAGGGGCCTTCACCTGTGAACATAAGACTTGAATACCATGTTGTTCAACCAAGTGATTCAACTAAAGATACCGGGGGGGGGGGGATATTCAGAATGGTCTATTCTGAAAAGCTGCACATTGAAGTTTCTATTTTAAAAAACCCATCTGCTTTTATACCGTAGGAATGGTACTCCCTACATATAACAGTGTAATTAGTAAGAATTAGATCAGGTTAGTGGTAGTAATTAGTACAGCTATGGTTTACAATGGCACTGTTAAGTGTTGTCATGGGAAGGGAACAGTCAGGTAGGTACAATTTCTACCTCTTCCTCCTGAATGTCATTAGGTAGCAGATTGTCTACATCTTGACCAATACACTGTGGGCTAGAGCGGCTCTTCTTTCTGATTGAGCCACGAGACTCGTCAGTGATGCTCTGAATCTGGGACAGGAAGGTCACCAGGCACAACCGGAAAAAGCATATCGTTAGCTCATAAAATACAATGGCACTAGTTAAACAACAGAAGGAAGCATAGTACATCTAAACAATGGATACTGCACTGGGTACCTTATCATGGATTGTAGTGGCAGTTCCTTACTGCCCCCACCTCCCGTTAAGGGACAGCAAGGATGCTGACCTGAGGCAAGGAGTACAGTGGTGTTCCTCCCCACCATATGATGCTTTCTGTGCTTAAGTTAGTTTTCCACTATGAGAGTAAATCTGAAAATCCAAAGACCCTACGGACATAGTCAAAGAGCCAAGGATTTCTTTAAAAAGAAAATTTGCCTGCTAATCCGTTGTTAAAAAGTTGAAGAAGCCCGCTAACTAAAATGTTGATATAAGGGGTTTGGAAGTCATAGGTTTGGAAGTCCACTCTAGGTAGGGTAATTCTTGTTTCAAATCAGTGCTGTCCTTTAATGTTTTCAGTGAAAAAAAATATATATTCTAAAGGGAAGTCTTTTATTAGAACAAAAACTCCATTTTTTTGGTATTTTATAACCATTTCTGATCTTCACCTTCGTAAGCATGTACTTGTGGATTGAATCCTCTTTGATATAAATGGCACTGCTCTTGTAGATAATAATAATAGTAATAATAATAATAATAATAATAATAATAATAATATTTTTATGATTTATACCCCACCCATCTGGCTGGGTTTCCCCAGGCACTCCGGGTATCTTTTAGCATATATAAAACATAGTGATATATCAAACATAAAAAACTTCCCAATACAGGGCCACCTTCAGATGTCTTCTAAAAGTTATGTAGTTCTTTATCTCTTTGACATCTGAAGGGAGGGTGTTCCACAGGGGGGGGCGCTACCAAGAAGGCTTTCTGCCTGGTTCCCTGTAACTTTGCTTCTCGCAATAAGGGAACCACCAAAAGACCCTTGAAGGATGGCCTCAGTGTCCAGGACTTAATGATGGGGGTGGAGATGCTCCTTCAGGTATCCTGGACCGAGGCCGTTTAGGGCTTTAAAGGTCAGCACTAACACTTTGAATTGTGCTTGGAAACGTACTGGGAGCCAGTGAAGATCCTTTAGTGTTATATGGTCCCAGTCACCAGTCTAGCTGCCACATTCTAGATTAATTGCAGTTTCCGAGTCACCTTCAAAGGTAGCCCCAAGTAGAGCACATTGCAGTAGTCCAAGTGGGAGATAATCAGAGCATGCACCACTCTGGCGAGACAGTCCGTGGGCAGGTAGGGTCTCAGCTGGAGTACCAGATGGAGCTGGTAGACAGCTGCCCTGGACACAGAATTGACCTGCGCCTCCATGGACAGCTGTGAGTCAGGGAGAACAATATAAATCCAAGTGACACATTTCACCAATTAATAAATATAGGATTGATTCTACCAGAAAGCACTCATTCAGCAAACCTAACTAACATGAATGCTCCTGCTCATTTCATAATTGGGCTCATCCTGGTGGATGATGGTTCATAAGTTAAAACGGCTGCCCCAAATAATTTGATGCCTTGGATAGCTGTTACACCTTGATTACATTTCTGATACCTTGGGGAAGGCCAGTAATGACCTCATTAATTAGCACCAGAGTTTGGGTTTGCTCATAGATTATTTTCATTGTTTTTAAAAATAAGAAAATAAAATGGATTACCTCTCTTTCCCTTTCATTTTTAGAAAGCTGCATTTGCTTTAGCATCTGAGATCTCTGTTCCATCACAAGGGTCTTCTCATACGTAAATGCTGAAATATCATTTTCAAACTGGAAAAATAAATAAATGTTATTTGCAATAAAAAGAAAACATATGCTAGAAGCCCTGATGTTTGGGTCAATCCCCTGAGACTACCCCAAAAGCAAAGAAAGAAAGATGATAAAAATTAAAAAAGAATGAAAAAGGAAGCATCAAGTTAAAATTGCAATGAGAAATTGTGCTGATTTTTATTTAGAATAGATGCGAACCGTCTACGTAGACCCTGATGATTTAACTGCCCCTCAAAATGGAGGAAGGGGGGGCAACAGATTCTTCCACTGTTCTGCTGCAACTTACGTTGCTGAAACATAAAGTTGCACATTTCCTCCTTAAAAATATAGAGCTAATATACCCTATGAAGATAATGGATTCTTGGACAAATATTAATTGGTTTACATATGCAGTTAAGCCTGCAATTTACGTGCATTTAACTCATACACATTCAGCTTTATGCACCTGGCATTTTTTAAAAAAAAAGAAGGAAAGGGGAAGAAAGGGGGTGTAGTTCTGGGGAATGACTTTGGCAAACCCATCTGCCATTGAACCCATTGTGTTTTGTCTATACATGATTTTGGCTTCACATGCTGTAATGGTTGTGAGGGGGTTACTTGTGTGTAAATTGCCTTCAGTTTAGTTAGATTGTTCGCTCAACCATGTTTAGGGTTAGAGCTCGCCCTCCGTGACCTGTTAGTCACTTGCAGAATCCGTCAGTGGGCGTTTCTTGAATCTCTTCCAGCATAAAAGCTGTTTGACCCCAAGTCTCTTCCTATGTTCCCTGCGCGGAACGCGTCTGCGCAAGTAAGGGGAAGGCAGGGGCGTGCCAGCGCTCTCTCCGCTAGTTTCGGTTGAAGGGTCTTGGAGCTCTGACACCGCTTCCTCCATCTCCCTCTCCTCTCTATTGGTGTCACGCTGAATTCCTTCCCCCCTGCTGGTTCCCTCTCCGGCATCGCTCTGAAGCCCTGCCTCCGCATCTCGCTCTGATGTCAGTTCCCTGACACATGCGTTGCCCGGAATGTAAGTCCCAAGTAAGTTGCGGGCTTACTGTAGTCATACTCT
Source organism: Podarcis erhardii (assembly GCF_964252035.2). Taxonomy (NCBI): domain Eukaryota; kingdom Metazoa; phylum Chordata; class Lepidosauria; order Squamata; family Lacertidae; genus Podarcis; species Podarcis erhardii. The sequence continues at coordinate 82,142,300 of NC_138499.1, forward strand.
CATCCTCTGTCCCCTTTTCAGATGGATATAAACACACATATTCCAACCTTATTCAACTACATCCTCCAGTAGAGGGAGCTAAAATAGAGGCCAGTTTCCTCTCTGTTGGGACTACAGCCACAAATGATGAAAGTATTAGAGAAGCAATGGTCCCTCAAGTCTAACTTGCACTGGTTGAAAAGACTCAGCCACAGCGACCTATTTGTGCAGCCAGATGTAAACTCTTAAAGGAGCATTCAGATTTGCTGAGCTAAGAATTTGAATTGGAATACAAAAGGGGGGAGGTGAGAGGAGGTCTGGGAAATAAGTTAATGGAAATGAGTAATGGAAATTACATTTGTTTTAATTGTTCTTTTTGTCTTTGTATTTCTGTATTTTTATTATTTCTGTTTCTGTGTATGTTTGTTTTTTGTATTAATTTGAAACTTTAATAAATATTTTATATATATAAAAAAGGAGCATTCAGATTTCTACCAGGGTGGAAGAAAAAATAAATGGACACGATCAAGTCAGTTTAACTTCAGTGAGACACCTGTTTTAACTTTCCCACTAGGATGTGATTATGCTTAGCCCTGACCGGATCATAACCTAATCTGGATTGGGAGTATTTCAAAATTATATTAAGTGTCTTTTTTGGGGTTTTTTAAGACACTGATTTAAAACGAAATATGTGCCATGGACAAAACAAAACAGAGCTTGGCTTTTCGTGCTGTCTGAACCCAGGCTCAAGATTTGTCTCCACAAACAAGCTTGATTGGTGAGAGAAGAACAAATCTTGGTTATAGCTCAGGGTTTGTTGGCATGAAGCAAACCACAAGCCCGAAGCATACATACACACACACACACACAACTATGTGAGTTGCTTTGGAGCTCACTAAAAGCAGGGTGTTTTTTGCTGTTGTTTTTTAAATTACACGTAGGTATTTTTCCCCACGATGGACATCTTAAATAACGTTCCTCAGCTAAGGATAAACATAAACATTTAATGAAAGCTTAACTGGGTGCATCAAAAACCTTACCATTTCAACAACCTCGACCTCAGCATTAATTCGAAGATGGTACAAAAACATCTGGAGATCCTTTTTCATTTGAATACTATTGTCATCCATTTGAGCTACAGTAAAGATGCGCATTTTACATTTTCTCCAAACCTGTCAGTAGGAGAGAACATTTTTTTTTACAAATGTGCAAGTGATTTCTCATAACTTTATAGCTGGCAATGTACTGCTGCTGGTTCTTTACTGTGGTTTTCTGCTGTTAGCACTGCTAACAGTGTAGCACTGCATTCCTGCTTAATGGCCATCTCTCATAAGCTTTCCACTACCAGAAGAAATCCAATGTAGCTGGACAAGAGGAAAGTGAGGAAGAACACAGTGACTTCATGCACATAATCTCCAGCCTTTAGAACTTCTCTGTATGCAGATGACTTCAGATGTTCCATCATTATGCTTACAGAAACACTTCTCAGTAAGAGAAAATCAGGCCTTCTGTTATACTCCAAAGATTTATTGCACAAAGAGATCCTGCACTGACTATATCTCATGTCCAGGCTACTTGTTGTTTTGTTTATGCAGAACTATCTGGATCCTTCATAGGATTTCACATACAAAAGTTCCTAGCCTCAAAGACCTTACAATTAGCACTTGTTCATTTAAAAGCAAAGTTTCCCAATGGAAAGAAAGGCTAGTACCTTGTGTTGTCGCAGCAGGAAAGGAAGCAACATCAACATGCCTCCGTCATGAACAATCCACCAAACATCTATGTTGCCCTCACTAAAACGCTCCTGATTCGTAGGGAACGAGTCTATATTTTTGGCAACTAGAAGGGCTTGCTGTGCAGCCGTTGTTTCTCGAACAGTGTCTGAAAAAAGAAATAGGACTGCTGAAAACCACTATTGGTATTTTAAAAAACTTTTATCCTTGTTAGGAACCGAAGAAGCTGCCTTATACCAAGTTTGAACACTGATCTATTTAGCTCAGCAAGTATTGTCCACAATGCCTGACAGTAGCTTTCCAGCATTTGAAGCAGGAAGATCTCCTAACTCTACCTGGGATTGAGCCTGGAATAGTCTGCAAGCAAAGCAGAATCTGTACCACTGAAGTTTGGTTCTTGTCGTGTTGGACATACAGTGGTGCCTCGCAAGACGAAAAGAATCCGTTCCACGAGTCTCTTCATCTAGCGTTTTTTTCGTCTTGCGAAGCAAGCCCATTGATGGCTTAGCGGATTAGCGCTATTAGCGGCTTTTAGCGGCTTATCAGCTTAGCGGATAAGCGGCTTAGAAAAAGGGGGGGGAGGAAAAAACCCCCGCAGGAACTCGCAAGACATTTTCGTCTTGCGAAGCAAGCCCATAGGAAATTCGTTTTGCGAAGCACCTCCAAAACAGAAAACTCTTTCGTCTAGCGAGTTTTCTGTCTTGTGAGGCATTCGTCTTGCGGGGCACCACTGTATTAAAGGTTTAATAAAAGTTTGAGCTGTATCTGTGCCACAGTGATGCACAAAATAATTAAATGTAAATAACCTGTACACTTTGCATAGTACAGAGACGTCCAACTAAGAGACTGTGATCTACTCACAGAATAATAAACTGCCCCTTTTGGGGGCGGTTCAGGTCAAAGTTGTTGAGGTTTTTTTTTAGGTATAAAGGGGAAAACCAAAAGATTACTAAGAAGACAGTCAGCTTCACAGTGAAAAAATTCATCCTCCGTTCTAGAGATTATTCAAGAATGGAGGGCGGGGGGCAGGGACGGATGCTCCTTTGCCACTAAGGAAAGGGAGCCAGCGATCGACTGCAATCTACCAAAACCTCCCAGGGATCTGCAGAGATTGTGATCGACCTGTTGGACATCCCTGGCATAGTACATTTTTTTAAATAATTACTTGAGCCAGGGTTGACTGGCTTTTGTATTTTCAGAGGCCCATCCTCCACCCAAGGCACAAGATCATACAGGCGTTAAATAGCACTAGGCACAAGAAGAAAACTCTGCAAGACTCCACAGCACAATGGCCATGGAGTCAAACAGAAATCATCCAATGCTATTCCCTGGAAGTGATCCTACAGTTAGGAATGGAACACCATGAAACAGTGTGACAGCGCCACTCCAGGAGGACACTAAGGTCAATCTGTGAAATGCTCTTTTCAAAACCTCTATTTCAGGGCACTGTTTCATACTGGAAATTTTGAACATTCAGAGGTCAATTAGATGAAGTGCTATTATATTGCGTGTTGCGAATATGATTTGTATAACTTGTACAGCCACACATACCAACAAAGTTTTTCCAAGAGAAAGGATTATCAGTATGCTTCCAGGACTGAGGCCATGCCATCAAGACTGTGTTATGCTTCATCCCTCCAAGGCCAGCAGATTGAATCAAATGGGAAATTCCATCTCTAACAGTGGATGATACCACAATCTGGCAAAATCCTTTGGTCCTCTCTGCTCCCATTAATGATCGAATATTCTGTAGGGGGAAAAGATACATAAATACTTATAAACACTCATAACAGAGTATTAAAGCATGAAGCATTTCCTAAAATACTGTGGACAGTTCTATTAGGGTTTCTGCATTGTTCAGCTGTAAACATACAGGTAGGAAACTTAAGCAAGCAGGATTTCCGGCAATAAAATCAGGCTTCTCTTTTGAAATAAGGATTTCCTACTAAGTTATATTTCAGACATTTAAAACGTTATCCACCAAGTCACACAATTCTAACCAATTACAATTGCTATTAAACTACTCCCAGAAATACCAGTTTGATATTTAACATTATTAAATAACAAGGTTGAATTAGAGGGAAAGTGTTAAATGAAAACACTTAAAGGCCTAAAGTGAGAAAATGAATTACTGAACTAATTATCACCTTTGTTATCTGGAAATTAGATTTACTACTTAAAAATAAGGTGCAAATCTATCCATTTTCATAAATAAGAGGAGATTGGGAATAATTAGATATGCAATCTTCTTCTGTGATGTGGACTACTAATTACATATAAAATGACACTGTATTCAACTAACTCATTTGCCCTAATAAAAATTAGTGCAAGGATTCCAGAGAATACAACAGGAATTTTCCCCTTTCTCCCCCAGTGATCCCCAAATCTGCTTTAGAGGATTGGAGGAACCCCAAAACATATTTAGGGGGAGCATGGGGAGAGTGCGGGAGAAGATTTCATTGCACAAGGAAAATCTGTGCTGATGGAACCTTAATAAGCCTTTGCTTCTAAAGCTAGAAAATCTGTACAGGCCAGAGCTATTCCTGGTTTTAAAGCTATCATTGGCATGATTTGGATTTATTCTTGAATAATTTTAGCAATATATATTGTATAGATAGGAACCCTGATGCTTCCCAGACAGACTCCCAAGAGAGGCTCAGCTGGTGCCTTCTTCACGGCTTTTTGGTTATGTTTTTGTTATCTTAAGACACTGGGCTTCTAAGGTGTGGCTGGCCTTACCTCCTCTGTGAGCTAAAAAGCTTTTAAATTATGCTGTCTTTTCTTTTGTTCTTTTCATTTTACTTTTTTTTTGCGTTGCTCAGAGAACGCGTTGCTGCACAACCTGTATGTATACAGTGTTTATTCAAAGTAAATAAAACTTTCATCTTTCCAGTAGCAAGGGACAATGGTAAAATTGTGTTCAGAATACAATAGAGTAACTGGTTTTTAAATAATCAAACTATTGTGATTAAAAATTCATCTCAGCAACCATTTACTAACCGCTGAGCCATCTCCTTTCGTTTCTGGGAATTACTCCAGGCAGACCTCTGAGCTTCAATACCTTGTTAAATATTAAGAGGGTGCTACATTTAAGTAAATGCTGACTTGCACAGGCCAAGAATAAAGCGTTCTGCTTTAAGCACTAAGCCACAAATGATCTTATGTTCATTCTAATTGCACATTGCAGTGCGAAGTCCGATTTCAAGCTCTGTCACTGCACAGAAGGAACTATTTTGAGTCTTCCTGGATACAGTTTTGTTCAAAAACATAATGTTGACTTTTGGTGCTTAATACAAAAAAAAAAAAAAGTCAGTCTGCAATCACATAGGAGGTGCATTACAGTAGATATTAAATAAAGCAAACCTTTAATTTACACCGCACTTTGAATGAGAAAGCATGGGATACCCACACAAAAATTCTGCTTAAAGGTATTCTTGAAATAATTGGTAAACACAAAATTATATAAAATTATATAAGATCTGAGTCTTCTTCATCCAGTTCTTTATGCAGTTCCTCTTGTCACACTGAATACCCAATGGCACAAGGGCTGGAGGTGGGGCAAGAAGTAATGGAGTTACTTAGACCCAAAGTATGCCTAAAGTACCCAAAGGAGGAATGTCATGGAAGGAAAGCAGCCATAAAATCGTACATTCAAGAGCAACAAACCAATCAATATGAGAGGTGGATCACTGAGTCACAGCAGTCCTCTGCATTGTACTATCCAACTTCAAAGCTGGCCTGCTTAAATGTCACAGTGCGCCCCTAGCATTCAGAAGTTGTTCCCACTGGCTTACTGCTCTAGTTTCACAGGGAGCCTGCTCAGCCTCAAACCAGCAAAAGGAGAATACTACTAACTGTAGTGGGGAGCCCCACAGCCAATAGTGTCAGATGTCAGAAGGGCTGAACAAGTGACGGTCGGAATGTGGAGGTTGTGCTTGCAAGAGAACCACAAGAGAATGACGTAACAACACATACGCAGGAGCTTATGCTGTAAACTGTTGAGGAATCAGGAAGGACGGAAAGATAAGAAAGTTGTTAGGCCTCGTGATTAAACCAGTATAAGCTAGTAGAAGGAAGTATTGCCATATAACTACCCATTTGCTTCCTCTTTGCTTGAAAAGTGTATAAATACTGCTGTTTGAAATACTTGGTGTGTGTCACTCCCTCATTTGGGGCAGGGACACAATGTATTACAATGCTTTTAATAAAAATATCCTGCTTGACTGACAACTGGTACCCAGATTCTGTTGGCCGTTCCAGCCAGCCCAGGGTATCACGCTTGTTTCCCAGACAGCATCTGCTCTTAAAGCTACTAATTAATAAGCAAATGTCTTCCCTGAACCCTACATCCCCATCCTAACCCAAGGAATTATAAGAAGGAATCAGAACTCCAGAGAAAGACAAAATGTGCTGAAATCCCTCTCCGGGCTGGAGATGGGGAGAATTAATGGAACTACTGATTTTGCTTGTGGAGTGCACAAATGTGTTGCAATCTTCCTCCCCACCCCACTCTGGGCATTGTACAGACTACAGAGCATACACAGTTTGCTTAAGTTCTCAGTTTACATCTTCTTTTTCTTGCAGGCTTACGGGTGTGCACCAGTACAAGGTTATAGACTGAAACTGCAGTGTAAAAAAGGATCTGGACACAATTGCATCAGGATTCATTTTTATGCTACATTTTAATCAATGCACATATATGCCAGTGCATATTAGTAACCTGCAAAAAACAAAGATTAAAAACTGTAAAGGGTACCAAAAAGGCAATGTTACCAGATGGAGGAAGACTGGAAGAAATTCAAGATGTATCTACAAAAACATTGTAATTTGGTTGAATGTTAAGAAGGATGCTAGATTATAAAAAATTGGCCACCACTAAATTAGATTTAAATTTGATGATAAGTGAGACTAAAGAAAATATAAAATTTTTTGGAAGAAGTGCTAGATTATATTTGAATGAGTGGACATGAGATTGTAAACAAGTTGATAATTTGTCTGGAAAAATTTTTAACGATGTAAATGGGAGCGGGAGACGTGAGGGAGTCCAAAGAAGTGATGAAATTATGCTTGTGACAGAAGTAAGACTGTTTATTATTTGTGCATTGATATTTAAAAACTTTAATAAATATTTATAAAAAAAGGCAATGTTACCAATTCTAATATTAATTTTAGAATTCCTCCAAGTTAAACCAGAAGCCAGCAGAACAGTACATTTGGCAGAGCAAACCTGCTCTTCCCTAATTTTCTCTTTTGCTTATTAAAGAAAGTCTGTCTTAGACTTACCCTCAAATATTCTATTAAAAAATAGATGGAACTGACAGCAATACAAAAGTCTGGCTACTCAATGCTTGTGTTAACATTAGATTCCCCATTAGTGTACAGCTCTTCCAAAGATAATCTTAGTTCAGGCTGAAGATCTCTATGTGAGCTTTTTAGAGCCAAGCTTACTTTTTGAAAGGACTTAACATTTCAAAAAATGAAACTAATGAAGAAAGAATTAGGACTGCCAAGCCATGTACTAATTACCCATTTCCTAGCGTCTTCATAAAATGAAGTGTAAAGCTCATTACAAAGCTTTGGCTTCATGAATTGCTTTTCTTATTATTCTGTTAATTTTACGGCTGAAATCTGCAGGATTTCTGACACTTTGGGACTATATTTTGTAGCTATCTATCTCAACGAATATATTTGATGGAACCCTGACCTCAAATCCGATTGCAATCCCACCTTTCCAAATAGCAAGGCATTAATGAACTCAGTAATGAGGGGCTCTTGATTATCCAACACTAATCCAGGTTAACTGTACAGTGGTACCTCGGGTTACATACACTTCAGGTTATATATGCTTCAGGTTACAGACTCCGCTAACCCAGAAATAGTACCTCGGGTTAAGAACTTTGCTTCAGGATGAGAACAGAAATCGTGCAGCAGCGGCACAGCGGCAGCAGGAAGCCCTGTTAGCTAAAGTGGTGCTTCAGGTTAAAAACAGTTTCAGGTTAAGAACGGACCTCTGGAACGAATTAAGTACTTAACCCGAGGTACCACTGTACTGTGTTTCTCCAACTCTGTAAGTCTTTTCATATTCACCAAAGGAAACAGAAGACCAGTGCTGCTGATATGAGGATGTTGGTTTTATTAACTACCTTGTCTCCCCCTCAAAAAAAAAAAAAGAAAAAATCAGTTATAATAAGCGGCATTTACATGATTCTCTCACACAGCACGCCAACCAATGTAAGGTCATGGTCTTGCATGAACATTATATACAAGTATTTATATAACTCATTAGAGAATATAATTCCAATCTATAGTAAATATCAAGTTGTCACTGATATCATCTTTGTAAAAATCCTTTTGATACATCATTAATTACAATGGATGCCGAGGCCAGAACATTTTATAATCCCTTGGCTTTGGTTAATAGTTTGAGTCCACATGTTTTTCCTCCCTCGTACTCTCCTCCATTCATTTTTCAGCACTATCCCTGACTGAGTATTGCACCTTAGTACATATTATCTAACTACTTCAATCTCTAGCCCATGGTTTTTTAAAAAATAAATCATTTTCACTGCAGCGTTTTCTAGATTTATATCACTAAAGCAATGACATAATATGATCATAAATAATCACATTTGTAGTAATTAGATCCAACAAATGTCATCATTTAAGTGCACCTAAAGCTCCAAAATATTTTGACTACCCTTTCCCAACATGCTTAAATATAGTCAAAATTACAGAATATATTATAGCAGAAAAATCAGTGCTTTCTAAAACGATTAAACCCAAGCTATTCGTATTTGCAAATTTTATTACTGCAGCTGTGTTTTTAATACATACCTCCTCAGCCCTTTGAGCTTCTGTGAATTTATCCAAATATATTCCTGGAAGGACAGATCCCACAATGGTCAGACCCTTCCCAGCTTTCAGTTGAGAGGTGAAGGAAAGGAGCCGTGGGTGTTTTACCACCTGCTCTGAATCCAAGTTCAGAAGAACCAAGACTTGTGGCCTGAAGTAATACAGTAAGTAAGTAAGTAAGTAAAATAGCTGATAAAAAAAGGTAAATGACCCCCGACAGTTAAGTCTAGTCACAGACGACTTTGGGGTTAGTGAAATATATACAGTGGTGCCTCGCAAGACGAAAATAATCCGTTCCGCGAGTCTCTTTGTCTAGCGGTTTTTTCGTCTTGCGAAGCAACCCTATTAGCGGCTTAGCGGATTAGCGCTATTAGCGGCTTAGCGGCTATTAAAGGCTCAGCGGCTTAGCGGCTAAGAGGCTATTAGCATCTTAGCGGCTTAGGAAAAGGGGAGGGAAAGCGAAAAAAATTGCAAGACTCGCAAGACATTTTCGTCTTGCGAAGCATGCCCATAGGGAAATTCGTCTTGCGAAGCGCATCGAAAAACGGAAAACCCTTTCGTCTAGCGGGTTTTTCGTCTTGCGAGGCATTCGTCTTGCAGGGCACCACTGTAATGCAGGATTATGACAACAATGTCTCTCTCTCTCTCTGTGTGTGTGTGTGTGTGTGTGTGTGAGAGAGAGAGAGAGAGAGAGAGAGAGAGAGAAGAAAAAACCAGTTCCTGACATTCCATCACATTCTAGTACAGAGATAACCAAATGTTGATTGACTGCAGCTTTCATAATCCTGGGCCAATGGCTATGCTGACTGAGGCTGATGGGAATTGCAAGTCCAACAATAAATGGAAGTCTACCCCTGCTCTTGAGGCTCCAAGAATACAGGATGAGACTATTTAGACAGCAGCAAGTTTTAATCTCAACAACTAGGGACACCAGGATCAGACTTAGCTTATGTCTGCTTAGAAAAAGGGTACCCAAACTTTTTTCAAAGAGGGTCGGATTTGATGAAGTGAATTTTCGGGAGGGCTGACCAAAGTTGTTGAGTTTTTTTTTACAATTTTACCCCAAAGTTGTTGAGGCTTTTTTTTTTTAAGGATTGAAGTTGCTGAGCTTTTTTTAGGGTTTTACCCCAGGACATATACTGCCACAGGGGCCAGATTAAATCGACCAGCGGGCCAGATTAGGCCCCCCGAGATGGATTTTGGACATGCCTGGCTTAGAAGCAAGTTTAAAAACTGAGTTTAATGGAGCTTACTTCCAATTATTAGGAATAGGATTGCAACTTTAATGGATTTGTTAAATATAGTGCATTTAATTTTACCTCCAGTTTTTAGTATGAGGAGGACCCTGTTCAACCCGAAGCAAAGCGTAACGAGCAGCATTCAAGGACAATCCCCTGATTCCATCTCCCCACTCTTTTTCAGCTCTAAAAAGAAGAAATAAAAAGGAGAGTCAAAAAAATTGTATGTTTATGATAATACCTCTATTGTTTCGCTAAACATAAGATAATACACAAAAATATATTGGGTCTAGACTGACACAACTTTGCAATTACAGTTTATTTTAAAAAACTATTCTACCTGACTGTAAATCCATGAAAAGAATATATGTGAACCACTGCTTTCATGTGGAAGTGTTTGAAACACAGTAAAGGTGAATTCATTTAAATGAAAACGTGTGAGTAAGAGAACTTTTTACAAAACACCGGAAATTTAATTTATTTTGGTGGGTTTGGAATTAGATTATATTGGATGAAAGTAATAAATGAGAAAAATGAATTTTCTATTACTTTGCAGCCAATTTATATCCTCTTTAAGTCCTGGAATGGATGAACTGGGCTTCCAGATACAAGTGACAAAGACTACATGACATAATCTGCCAGGAACTTTCATGCCTCACTGAAACAAATGGGGAGTTGCACAAGCACAGAGCATCATGTTCATGTCAAAAAGCTTGACCAGGACACGTTATTGATGTATTGCATCCTGAATCATTCCAATTTGATCCCACTCTAATAACTGTTCCTAGAGGGAGCACCTCTGCATATTCATATTAACTGGTTCCTTTTTCCACTGGTGCCCAGTTTGTGGAATAATTTCCTAGGTGAGCCACGTGCCATGAGAGCATGAGCCCTCCTATACATACCGTATTTTTCGCTCTATAAGGCACACCAGACCACAAGACGCATCTAGTTTTTGGAGGAGGAAAACCAGGGGGGAAAAATTCTGAATCTCAGAAGCCAGAACAGCAAGAGGGATTGCTGCTTTAACTGTGCAGCGATCCCTCTTGCTGTTCTGGCTTCTGAGATTCAGAATTTCGCTGCACAGTGAAAGGGATCGCTGCACAGTGAAAGCAGCAATCCCTCTTGCTGTTCTGGCTTCTGGAATAGCCGCGCAGCTTGCATTCGCTCCATAAGACGCACACACATTTCCCATTACTTTTTAGGAGGGAAAAAGTGAGTCTTATAGAGCAAAAAATACGGTAATTCATATATTTTTAAATACGAGTCCAGGTGATGGGGTAGGGCTGGTGAACCCAATGATATATTTATTTATATTTACACAAATTTAAACAGGGTAAAGTAGCATCAACTTCAGTAGCTGGGTCATGTAACTACATATGCTGTCTCCCTATTCTCCTTACTGTAAAATCACAGAAGGACTTTGAAAAGCACACAAGAAATCTGAACATCACTGATTCATGTATTTCACAAACTCACACAACTGGGTAGCAGTTAAATGGCATTTATGTAAGGTTATGTAAACAATATCTTTAATTAAACCTCCACGTTTCTAGCCCAGAAAATTGCTGAAAACCCCAACAAGATATGGAAAACACACATACTTTTCCTATAGAAGTTGATGGGGGGTATTCGTTTTTTTGGGTGAAATTTAATAGAAGTTATACAGATATGCAAGGAAGTGCAGGAAGAATGTACCTTTTTAATTTATTGTTTGAGCAGCTACACTGAAGATCAGATAAATGTGCATTCTTACCCTCTATATTCTATGTATTTGTAAATGCATCCTGCTATCAGCATGGCTACCAAAGCATAGTACCAAGAGCAAATGAACATCAAGGCAAGGCACAAACTCATCCCCAAGAATGAGAGAGTCCTAAAAGAAACACATAACACAAGTTGTTAACATTCATGCTGTACAAGTAGATCTCTATATATACACAAATACACACACAAAAATACGAGTCACCCCAGATTTTTTTTTGGGGGGGGGGAGAAAGAAAAACAGGCAGGTGGGTGGCACATTCCTGTTTTTTCCATTTTCCTGCCCCAATCTCCCTGTACTAAATGAATTATGAAATGTACAATACAACCCACTAGTGTTTTAACAATGCCATATTTTCCTGCATAGTTGTAGCCACCACATAATAGTCGCACCCTATTTTTTCACGCCAAAAATTCATTGTGTAATTGTTGTGTTGTAACTTCTGAGGCTCTGTTAAGCCTCAGGCCCCTTCCTTTCCTTCTCCAGCTGCCACCGCCTTTGGTCCCCTCGTATCTCGTCATCTCAGCCATGAGCTCTTAGGCCGCCTGGGCTTAGCTGACTCATAGCAAATGGTCAAGAACAGCCATGGGGCTGCTCTGGGATATGCAAACCAAGAAGGGGAAGCAGTGGGTGAGCAAAAACCTTCACCGTCTGCGCCCCCTTTCCTGCCCCCCAGCAGAACCTTCAGGCACCTCTAGGGGAGGAGGAGGGTCTCCAGAGGGCACATGGCCTGGGGTCTCAGTGGGATGAGAGGCTGAGATGCTCGCCCCTGAACCCCTTTTGGAAAGCCTGTGCTCTGGCATGGGGCTTTTCTTGTAAGTGAAAATGGCATTAAAAAGGTGACAATTATGCTATGACAAGAGCTCAATAAATAAATCCAGTTTCTCATTTGCTTCGCTCTGAACATGAATAACTGACCAAATATGTGGGGGAAACCCTTTCTAATTTTCTTTACATTCTAATTTGTCCCATGAAATCTATTACTCATGCCTATACTCTGTTTAACAGCAGCTATCTTTGTGTTCTTGTTTGCATTTATCTACCCTCCTGTTCTTCTATAGACTAATAGGAAACAACTGAATAACCAACACAGAAATCCATTTTTCTTTCCATTGTTTCTTATAGGTATTTTGTGTTTTCTTGCAGCTTTTTTGCATGCATACACATATACACACACAACTCAATACAATGCCTACTAAACCGAAAAAGACCATAGTACTATAAAACAAATGCTTGTTTTTCTCCTTCAAAAAATAAATTTGTAAAGAACATGCCGTACCAGTGATAATACTTGAAACGAGGTCTCCAATTTGGTGTACGGAGCAGAGTTTGAACTGCACATGCCAAGTTCACAAACAGATAGCACATAAGGAAAAACCTATAAAAGAAAAATATATTTACAGTTGACATGAGTATCACCACCCACTCTAATCTTGGGGACAGAGATAGCTGGAACAGAGATAGTTAGGTTAAAGGAAAAGGAGGGGGGAAAGGTGACACAGACAAAGTGATAAAGTTCACTTCTCCTAAGGATACAACTGGCTAGCCTCATAGCCTGTAATCAAGGACTGAGGCAGATGACCCACATAACTGCCTGTGCTGCATTACAGTCATACCTCGGGTTACAGACGCTTCAGCTTGTGCGTTTTTGGGTTGCGCACCACGCCGAACCTGGATGTACCAGAACGGGCAACTTCCGGGTTTCGGCAATCGCGCTTTGTGCATGTGCAGACGCGGCGCTGCGGATTGCGAACGTGCCTCCTGCACGGATCACATTCGCAACCCGAGCATCCACTGTATTTCAACAGTGCAGGGTTGTCCAAAACATACCACAACAACTGGGCTTGGAGGGGTGAAGGAAGTTGTAGTCCTACAACAAATTCCATCTACATCTTGGACCAGGGATGGACAAGCTTTTCTGGGTTGGGGGCATTGCTTTTGGGAAGTGGTTGGAGGCCAGATATAGCAGTGGGCAGGCAAAAGTGGACAAATAACCTCTCTCTCTCCCCTCTTCTCTTCTCTCCTTCCCCTCCATCCATCATAATCATTCTCTCTCTCTCTCTCCCTCTCTCTCTCTCTCCCTCTCTCTCTCTCTCACACACACACACACTTTATATATGGCAAGGATAGGAATTTTTCTTTTTTTGCTTATAGGCCAGAGTCTCATCTCTACATTCTTGGAGGGGTAAATTTGACAGGTGGGCAAGGACTTCAAAGCACAGTACATGGCTGTTTGCAAAAGGGCTTTCCAACATTCAGAGGGCAGCAGGGAGCCTTACAGATGCTACAAGGGTTGCCTGCATGTGTCCTATAGTAATATAATACACTTTGGTCAGGGAAGAATAGCCCATTACACTTGTCATCAGGCTACTGCTAAAAATGGCCTCACTGTGCCATGCAACATAACATGAAATATCACTTACTCCAGCCTAGTATTTAGCAAGTCATGTGGCAACAATGAATTGATGGAATTTCATGAAGAGAAGCGAGAAAGCTCCCTTCCCCGGCTCCTTTGCCACCCAACCTTATCTGCAAACCATGGAAGAATAAAAGGTCCTTCCTCTGCTTGATGAAAGGCTTTTGTTTGTTTTTTTTACTTGCCTGCTAAAAGGGCTAGTCGTCTATGTTTCCATGCCGGCTTCCCTTTTCTCTCTTTTGATGCAGCACTTTCTCATTCCTCTCCCACTGCCTGTTGCAAAATTCTTCTATTTGGCTTTTTATCAAAACTTTTTTCGTTAACTTGTAATCTTTAATTCCCTTGATCTTTTCAAATTACTGTTTTCTGAATGGTTGCATACTGTGTTAACTTCTATTAACTTCTAAGTGCCTTCACTGTTGCACCTTCTTATCAGTTCTTTTCCCCATCTACGTCCTTGTGTTCTCACTTCACCCCTATAGTGCCCTCAAACTCTGTAGCTACAAGATTGCATGCTCTCTCTCCTGACTACCCATTCTACCTTGCAAGTCTCTTACAAGTCACTCAAACTCTCTGCATCAAAATTCGTGTAAGCATCATAAATTAAACAGTAACTGTATTACTATTATTATTATTATTACTTATTATTATTTCAAAATAAATTACAAAAATATAGGTGAAACCTAAATACACATGCTTACATGGAAAGGATTGGAGCTACACTGTCCAGGGAAGCTATGAGAATGCCTATCTCACAAATCAATGCAGTGAGAAGCAAAGCCCATGTCGGTTCTCCATTTGCTTTTCCATGACCAAATACCTTTTAAAAAACAAAAAAGGAGAAAAAATAAACACACAAAGGATTAATGCTTTAATCTATCTGAAATACACGTTTCAAAAATGCATGGCATGAATTTAATGTAAGTGAACATTACAGGGTCCCATGTAAAGAGTCAAACTATTACAGTGGTGCCTCGCAAGACGAAAATAATCCGTTCCGCGAGTCTCTTCATCTAGCGGTTTTTTCGTCTTGCGAAGCATCCCTATTAGCGGCTTAGCGGATTAGCGTTATTAGCAGCTTAGCGGCTATTAGCGGCTTAGAAAAAGGGGGGGAGGGGAAAAAACTCGCAAGACTCGCAAGACGTTTTCGTCTTGCGAAGCAAGCCCATAGGGAAATTTGTCTTGTGAAGCGCCTCGAAAAACGGAAAACCCTTTCGTCTAGCGGGTTTTGCGAGGCATTCGTCTTGTGGGGCACCACTGTATTTGTTACACACAAACCTCAAGCAGCATAAATCAAATGGAGCTTACTGTTTTTCCCTCAGTTGCATATGTTAGCAGACCACAGTCACATCTGCACCATAAAATTAAAGCATAATGATCCCCCGAAAAAAATTATAGGAACTGTAGTTCACCCCTCACACAGCTACAATTCACAACACACTTAAACCACAGCTGTGGGTGTGACACATCTTAGAAATATTACATCAACTCCCACCTATCACAACAGCAAGGGAAGTGATATATACATCACTACAGCTAAAACTGAGAGGCTGGGCTTGGGCTACCCAACAGATTTGGGTTTTTTAAAAAAACAAAATTGTGAAAGCACTGAAAATTTTGAAGGCAAAAACTCACTTGAAGAAATGGTACTATGCCATCTCTTGCAATTGCCTGTAGCAGCCGGGGAGCACCAGTGAGGCTCTGGAGACCAGCACCACATGTGGAAAAGAATGAGCCAATCACAATGACCCACGGAGAAGGCCATGCCAACGTACCAATCACCAGGTTTCCATTAACTGCTTGTCCAAATCTTGCGGAGAAAGATCATATGCAACATTAAACAAGGAAGAAAAGTTAAGTAACTTATACAAATATCAGTCTGCTTCTCTCCCCCCCCCCCCGCCGCACCAAAAAACCCCAAAGATTTAGGGCTATGTTATTTCTAGAAAGACATGCATTGGCAACACGGACATGCATGCAGGATGAATAAAAGTGCAACTTAAAGCAGGCAGCAGATATCCGTTTCAGGTTATCTTGAATTATCTATACCAGCTTCTGCAATATACACTTCCCAATCTCACATTTTCATCCACTTAAACTGGTATGGACAGGAAGCTTTTGAAATTATGTAGCAACCCCCCCCCCACTGTTACGTACTTGTCTCTCAAGACGACTCCTTCTATACAGGCTCCAAAAAGTACTATGCAGGACAAATCTGCAATGAAGACTCAAGGAACTTAAAAGGAACATAAATTGGAAAAGGGGGGGAACAGAAGGTCCACAAGAACACCTGGAAAGCATTAGAACAGAGGCCAGCAAACTTTTTCAGCAGGGGGCCGGTCCACTGTCCCTCAGACCTTGTGGGGGGCCAGACTATATTTTGGGGGGAAATATGAACGAATTCCTGTGCCCCACAAATAACCCAGAGATGCATTTTAAATAAAAGCACACATTCTACTCATGTAAAAACACCAGGCAGGCCCCACAAATAACCCAAAGATGCATTTTAAATAAAAGGACACATTCTACTCATGTAAAAACACGCTGATTCCCGGACCATCTGAGGGCCAGATTTAGAAGGCGACTGGGCCGGATCTGGCCCCCGGGCCTTAGTTTGCCTACCCATGCATTAGAAGAACAGCACACATTACTGCACACCCCAAAGAAGCTAAGCACCGATTTCTTTGGGAAAGGTTTTAACTTCCACATTGAATTTGGCAGAGTATTTAAACTTTGACTGTACCATATTCTGTTTCTATACCTAAAATTTAAAAAAAAAAAAAAAATCAGAATAGAAAAAGAAGGGAGATATTCCCTCCAAAGATTCACGTTTTTGCTTTATTATTTGCTCCATTACAGCTTATTATTTTCATATATCTCTGGTTAAATTTAATGCTATAAAACAAATACTATAATGGTTCACATGTTTCCATTTATAATAGTACAAAGCTCTTATATCTATCTACCAATATTAATGCTGCAAATCCCATCGGTTTTATCAATCAGTCAGAATGAGGTGTAGCTTCTAAATAAACTAATACGAGATGTACTATTCCTGGATAAGTGGCTTATGCTTTCTGCTTAAAGATTCATCAAATCCCAACAACCCTACTCATACTGAAAATAAAATATTTAGGATTCCCTCATAACCACATTTTACTATCGTATGTCAGCCACCTGTGCATTCTCAAAACAAAAACCCAATTAAACAAACCAAGAATATGAAATCTAAGGACCCCTGACCATTAGGTCCTGTCGTGACCGACTCTGGGGTTGCGGCGCTCATCTCGCTCTATAGGCCGAGGGAGCCGGCGTTTGTCCGCAGGCAGCTTCCGGGTCATGTGGACAGCATGACTAAGCCACTTCTGGTGAACCAGAGCAGCACACGGAAATGCCGTTTACCTTCCCACTGGAGCGGTACCTATTTATCTACTTGTACTTTGACGTGCTTTCGAACTGCTAGGTTGGCAGGAGCAGGGACCGAGCAACAGGAGCTCACCCCGTCACGGGGATTTGAACTGCCAACCTTCTGATCAGCAAGTCCTAGGCTCTGTGCTCTAACCCACAGCGCCACCTGCGTTCCATATGAAATCTAGACCCCTGCAAATTGCATTAAAAGGATACAGATAAATGATGTTGTTAAAATGGCCAGAATTGTTCCAGTTGGAATAGCTTTTTGAGCATCCCGAAGATCCCCTGACCTGTTTGAACCTGCCATAATGCCTAAAATACATACAGAAATAGGGAAAAAATTGGATGTCATCAAGTTTCTGATTATTCCAGTTATATTAAGTTGATAGATGCAACCTGTCATTAAAGCAACAACCATAACATACTACTGCCAGATTAAGCAAAGGACTATATCTGGTCAATCACACCTTTAGCAGAGAGCTGGAAAGGGAGAAGGGAAGGGAATAACAACATCAAGACTTGGCGGAGACTATTAAGAAGGTCTGCATATGATGATCCTCCAAGAGTCAAATGTTCCAAAAGTCCTTTCCAACCGTCATCTCTACAAACAGTCACAGTAGCTGCGTTTGCACATTACATTAAACCAAAACTTAGCACAGATATGCAAATTTGCTGGTTCCCAAGGAGGAAGCTGCAGCTGCTTTGCCTCTCCCTGGGCTTTTTAGAGAAGCAGCTCAGCTAAGGGATCACATTGCCTGAACCTGAGATTGTGGGCAAGGTGTCCTCCTTAACCAAAACCACAAGACACACCTTGCCTATAGCTCATGATTAGGTAGGAGAGCTTAACTATAATCTCAGCTTCAGACAACATGCTGAGCTGCTGCCCCATGCTGACCTAAAGAGTCAAGGGAGAAACAAAGCAAATGCAAACTCCCATTGGGAGTCAGTGCAGTCATGGTAAGCCATACTCTGACTTACAATGATGTGAGAACCAGGTCAATGTCAATACACTGGCCATAGTCACATACAATGCTAAACAAAACCATGGCTTAGCATGAACATTCTGGGGAGAAGCTCATAACTGCTTTGTTCCTTCCCAACCCTTTTAGCTCAGTGCAGCGCACAGCTAAGCCAAGTTTTGGCATAGTGTGCAGTTCAGACCCAGGGTTGTGGTTAAGCTCTCTCCTCCTTAACCAAGAGCTGTAGTCAAAGTTTGTTCTTGGCCACATCTTGCAGTGATCCAAAGGCTCCTATGCCTAATCAATGAGGCTGCTAGACAGAAAAGGGTCTTCTCTGTTTAGAAAATTAGTTCAGGCTATGTATTAGGAGAAATACTGTGCTTTTCACATTTTGCTGAGCCTAGAAAGGTTTCGAAGGCTTTTGGACTATTGGGTAAAGGCTGGAAAAGCCATGGACTACTGAAGAAAAAGGTGCCAAAGGATAGATAATCTTCCTTTATATGTCATTTTTATTTTTATTTTTCTCAACTTTTTTCTTTCCCTCACTACTTGTTTTCTTTATTTTTGATATCTGGTCTTGGCTACAAAGTGTATAAATATAATATTAATAAAATTATTATTTTTAAAAAGATAATTAGTTGATGATTAGTTTGCTAATGCTGCAAATGTTTTCTATGTATTATGGTTTTCCAATAATAAAGAGAATAATAATAAATAATAAATCCAAAACCAGCAGCAGAAAAGTACTGGCAGAAGCAGAAAATATATTTTAGTGCAAATATAAATTTAGGATAAAAGAGCTATGTTTTGAGAACAATATTTGGTGATACTCAAATACAGAAACTATAATTATCTGTAGTCAATGTCTCCTTTGTGGACACAGACATATGAACATAATAACGACCTTGTTTGATACATTATACAGCCCAGGCTGTTGGAACTGAGAGAAGAATATATTTTATCATATTATGAGGCAAAACTACACTGTAGCAAACTTCTAGCAACAAGTCTACAATCCAGTCTGGCAAGGCTAAGAAGCAACCACTAAAGGCTTGCCAAAATGAATGTTTCTTCACTATTTTACAAGCAAGCTTCACTCCTGAAGAAAAGACATATAAACCAAAAGGTTCAAAACACAGTCTACCTCTATACTTTGAAAAAGGTGAAGAAAAGTGTTAGGACCATAAAGGAAAAAGCGAAGATGTCAGTACAAAAGTTCAGCTTGTGCTGTACAAGAGACTTCTATGGAAGAGTTCCAGCAATACTTTTCAGCCAATTAGCTAATATCAGGACATGGATGACCTTAGCAAATGTATTATGTCCCAATAGTATTCATTACATGAGAGAACAAGTTCGGACAGCTTCTTCCATTTCTTGCAGGAATCAAAGCAACACAAAGGAAGACAAAGCCCTTATTTTTATAGACATGGAAAGAGATGCCAACAAAATTCCAGTTCATTCCCTGTTTTGGCAGTCATACTAAAATAATATGTTCTATCTCATCTGCAGGACTTGTTCATATTGCGTACCCAAAAATACTCCTCTCACGCCAAAAAACCCTAAATGCTGAATATACTCAGATTTTCACACACACACAAATTCTTATTTCTTTGTTCTTACTAAATTAAACGCTTCACTCTGAGTTACACATTTGAATCCTGAGTATCTGAACTCAAGGCACTGTGTTACCTCCAGGACAGTCCAGAGAACAGGATTGAGAGAGTGCCCTTCAGCCCCTGGGGGTTGTGCTGTCATGTGCTGCAAGGAACAATTCTTTTCCTAATACTACTTAATATCAGAATTAAGATTCTGAGAGCGCTCATTAGGTGGTTTGGGACCAGGTGTGGTCAGTACACTGATGACACACAGCTCTATTTCTCCATGACATCTGAATCACGGGATATTGTGTGGGCCCTGGACTGGTGTCTGAACAATAGATGAGTGAAAAGGAACCATTGGTTCCTACCTGAAACGTAGTTCTTGATGCTGATAGAAGCTCTTCAATCTGAGATTGCAGCATCACCTTGTGATGAAGGCAGGAAATAACAATTTAGGGAAGTAGAATGCTCCCAGCATGCAGTTGCGTTCTCACTAAGCTCTACCAAGTCAGTCTAGGAGGAACAACATTGTCTAAAATGTAGGAAACCCACTTCCTTTAAAAAAAAAAAACCTACGAAAAAAATAGTACTTTAAAATTACCTAAAGCCAGGAAACTATTAATAATAACTACTCATCAGATATGAGCCCAGTGCTTCTATCTCTGTTGCTAGTGAAGCTCATTAATCCAGGACATACTAAATGCTCCAGATGTAGGGTGGGAAATTGGTAGCAACCTAATTATTGGCAAAGGACCTGCTGCAGGACCCTCTGACCAAAAGGTGCTTCAGCATACCTGCATACCTGCCTGTCTTGTAATGTCTGCTGAATGAGTTTAGTGGCTGCTCTGCACTGACAGAAAAGGCAGTGGAAGCAGCTGCTGTACTCGCTGAGTGAGTAGTTATCCCAGCTGGCACAGGCAGTTTCTGAGATTCATTGGCTGGGGAGATAAAAGCCCTACTCCATCTAGATCAGGCTTCCTCAACCTCAGCCCTCCAGGTGTTTTGAGACTACAATTCCCATCATCCCTGACCACTGGTCCTGCTAGCTAGGGATCATGGGAGTTGTAGGCCAAAAACATCTGGAGGGCCGAGGTTGAGGAAGCCTGATCTAGATGATGTTGCATTAGTTACTTTCTTACCTAAGTAAGAAGGAAGAAATGAGACAAAAGAATGCCCATTAATCTAAAGCACTGGCTCTATACCCTTTAAGGTCCTGTGGACATCTGTGGAATGCCCCATCAATTCCAGTTGGTGAGCAGCAGACAGACAAAAGATGGGCAGGACTAATTACTGCTTTCTATGAAATTTAGATGCAACTTTCAAGAAAGGTCTCTTCTTGCCTCCATGAAAAATACAGAGGTGATTTACAGCAGAGAGGGTGAGCATTCTACTTCCTAAATTGTTGTTTCCTGCCTTCAGCGCAGACACATGGCTCACTGCATCCAATGGCATCCAAACGTAGGCAAAAACTAGCTCCTCCACCTCAGGAGATCTCATTTGTAACAGTCACATCAGTTTGGGCAAAGTCATCTTTCTGGTTTGCCATCTTGATTCAAAACAGCATCCACTATCAAAACAAAGATGAAGACTGCTGCCTCCATCTCAGGAGCTCTCATACCAAGTTGGGTGACAATATTTTGAGAGGCATCCACATCAACACAGTTGTGATCTGTTACACCAAATCGGGCAATAGTACCTTCAGAGTCGTCCAATTATGTGCAGTTTGGACCTGTAGCACCAAATTGGACAAAGTCACATGAAACTGGGTGATATTTTCAGCAGCATCCACATCAGCACAGCTTGAGCCTGTCACACCAAACTGGGCAAAGTCATGTTTTGGTCCGCTATCTTAATTCACAATGGCACCTGGCATCCAAATGTCAGTGAAGACCACCCCCACAACCTCAGAAACCCTCATGTAGAGTTTAATGATACCAACTCGACTGGTGTCTGAACCCATAGAGAACAGGCGGGCAGACAAATATACAGAGAGACCATTTTCCAAAATATATAGTAAATTTTTGTAAACCATTTAGGTTGTTGTCTTTCTTTTAACCAATCAAGAAGTAGATACATTTTGTTAAGTAATGAAGAAATTATGTGAGTAGTGGAGCAGAACTGAAGGCCTTAACTGAACAGCCTCACATACCACTGAATCTCTGACCTGGATAGCTCGGTTCAGTTAGGGACCCCAAGGAAAAATTGCTATGTGCCTCTCTTCTTACTCCCATTCCAGGAAGCCATGCAATGTCTTAAGAGCTCCAGGGACCTGAAGGTTCAGCTGACTCCAGCTCCACATAGCATCTGACCCCAGGAAGCCCTGACAATCTGATGCCAAAGACAATCTCTGTCTCCTTTTCTCACACTCCAAGGCACTTCTCTTTCTTATTTCATTTCTGTTCCCTCCTTCCCATTTTTGTTTATAGTTAACCTCACTGCTGCTAACAGCACACACTTAACTCTCCATATACCAATAAGGCTGTACATATCTGTCTAGCATCTCTTGCCACCCATCTGCAGATAAGCCACCAGTATTATCTGAATGCTGCTTGCTTAACCACTATTTTTTGTTCTGTAATAATCTACACAATTGCCACAATCTTTCTATTTTGCAATGTAGTACATTCTTTGATTCTCAACTCTTGACTGTTGTCTGATTACCCCATGTGTTAGTAATATTACTGTGTCTAAACTAATTATCTCATTATAAGTGCTGGCAGAAAAGAAATTTACATGCACTTTTTTTTTACATGTATGTGCAACTAGGACACATAGAGCTGAGTTAGGCAAATTAAATCCAATATACAATTATAATCAATACACAGAGAATCACTTCAGTTGTGAGACAGAGAAAGGGGGGGGGAGGGGAACTATACCTGTCACAGATGGAAAATAAATTCCTACTAGCATGGTGAAATAGGTCATGATATCCGAATACACATAGTATTTAATTTTCGCATCTGTCTCTTCTAAAACAGGAACTGATGGCTGATCCTGTTTCTCCACAATTGCAAATTTGTCTCCATATACACTCCACAAATTATCTGTGAGGAATAAGAACAAAAGTTTACTCACTCAGGCCAGCTCTAAACATATATGAACACTAACTCATGCAAATCATTCACTCTTCCTCAAAATATGGTTCTCTTATCAATAAGAAAACCTTATTCGTTTTGACCACTTGAAGTTTCTGGGATATTACTTATCCCAGAATGAAGATGTTTATTAGGCTGAATCCTAAAATGTAATATAAACAGTTCATTTTCACTTGTAAAACTGGCAACACTGATCTGTATGGCCAATAATTTGTGTTCTTTTTTCTTTTTCTTTTCATGAGAAAGTGCATATTATGTGGCACAAATAAATCATTCTGACAAATCTGCATAAAAGTAATGAAATGGACTGCAATGGAGAAAAGGTGCTGAGGATACTCCTTGCAAGGATACTAGTTTGTCAAAATAAAAATAATTTTAAAAAATAGACTAATATAAATAAATAAGAATAAAAATGTGCACCCCACCACCGAGACCATTCCATTGTATCCATCCAACCTCCCAAAATTTCAACACCTCTTGCAATGTTTTGACCCCCTTCCGTTTCAACAGTACAAATTCTACAAACACTTTCCATATCTCCTCAAAATCATTTCTCCTGCATATTCCCCGCCTTACCTTAATGGCACATGTTAATTTATCGTTAATAGCTATATCCCACACCTCTTTATACCATTCTTCCATTTTATATTCTAATTGTCCCTTCCCCTTTCTAACTATAATCATTCGTGCAGCTGCCAATAAATTTCTGAGCAGGTCCTTCGTAGCCTGCTATGAAGGATATTAGTTAGTCTAGGGCCGGCACTGAACTAAGGACCAGTTCATATGGGAAGTGTCATCTGCACATGCACAAGCAACCCTGGCAAACTGGGCAATCGCAACAGTCTGAAGAGAATGTGTTCGGGCAGCAGTAAGTACAAACTGATGCTACAAAGAGCAGGAGTTAAAAGGCTTCCTTACTATACTCCTATCAGTAGAAAACATTTGGGTTACCTAGTTTCTGCACATGTGGTTAAAGGTGCAGTTGTCACTTCACAAGATGTAAACTCACCAAGTAAGACTCCACTTGCGACTCCTGGAATCCCCTGAATTTCTGTGACGTTGTTTAGAATGAAATATTCATCACAGGTGGCATTTAATAGCGGGCTACCACAGAAATTTTCCCACAGCTTGGTAGTCACTGTCATATTGTTTTCTTCATAATATTTGACACAAGGAAAGTCAGTATCTCTTACTAATGTACGATTTCCAAGGAGGCAAACGCTAGAACACAAAATAAAAATCAATCAAATGCTACACGCGATTTAACAAATTTTTATCATTTGATTTAACAAGTATGTTCAAGCTAGGATAACTGTAGTTATATAGTAAAGTCAAGAATGCTGCCCCATTTGGGAAAAATGTATTTTCCCCCTAGCAGAGAATATGCATTTTGAAAAATAAAGACTTTTTAGAAACGTGCATGTTCTCACTTCCACTTTAGTACCTGCCTGTTCATCAGTACATGTGTTCAACAATTAATGAAGTCATGTAAAGAAGCAAGTTAAGTGAGTGATGTCTGGCACAAAACCTACATTTAAGTGCACATGAGTATATTTGCACAGAAGTATTTAGCCTGCCCTTCTAAGGAGAGGCATTTCCTCAGAAGGCTTACAAGTTGTTAAAAATCACAACATCAAAAAACCACCACCATCAAGAAAAACACAGCAGAGAAAGGAGTAACATATAATAAAACACAACAGGCTGTATCCAACAAAATGGCAGTTCCATTCGCACAACAAATTTATTTGCAGACAACGGAACTTCCTCTCCCTCTCCTATCCCTTCAAGCCCTCTACACACTCACTAAATCTGCTCTGGAGGATTAGGAGATCCTCCGGAGCAGATTGTGGGGGCACAGGGGAGAGGACAAGAAATGGTAGTCCCACTGTGCAAGCAGAACTCCACTCGTGCGGCACTGTCTTCAGATAAAGGATCGGCTGGCTGGGCCTGCTGGAATAAGAAGTCTTCATCAACTGGCAGAAGACAACTGGAGAGGAAACCACCCCAACTGTCCCCACGATAGGAGCATCAAGCTCTTCCTTTCTCTCAGTCCCTGCCAAGCTCTCCAGATTCAGCTTAGAGTGTCTCCCAGCGACACTAATAAAGGACATATGAGTTTGGGAAGGTTCTGATGACTCAGGGGGCTCACTGAGTTCAGGAATTCAAATTTTTGCTTCAATGTCTGAACCAAGTAGATTCCAGATATTTAAAGCATGCTGTAATAATAATCACATATCTAAAAAAAACTTATCCTTTACTTACGGAAAGATTGGTGGTTCAAAAGCAGTTTTAATAACCCCAGCATAAATGGCAAAAATTGAAAGAATTACACAAGCCAAAAAGACGAGGGCAAGCTTATTGACGTATTTGACGCCCACAAAAACAACGAGGGCCATCAGAGCAAGAATGCATGTCCCATAAACTCTCATGTTGTTTAACATGGCTTCCTCACCGCCTTCAAAAATAGCAGCATTGGGGGAAATGTATTTCTATAAGGAAAATAAATATCAGACAGCTTTTAGCACGTAATTCCAAGACAGTTAACTTTCAGATCACTTAAGTAATCAAAGAACAGCAAGACTGTTACCTCAAAAAGTTAGCTTTTAAAACAAAACTGGGGGAAATTAGTACTTGACAACCGTTTCATCATTTGTCAAATTAGGATTTTTCTTTTATTTCAACATGGTTTTAGAAAATAAAACTTGGAAATATAATCTGAAAAATATCTGTGCAAGTTAATCTATTTATTAAGTTTGCATAAAAGTGCTTATAGGCAAAATATCTGTGAAGCAAAATCATATATCAGGTGTGAGTAACATGTGGCCCTCCAGATGTTGCTGTGACTCCATTCTCCATCAGCCCCAAGCAGCATGGGCAACACTCAAGGATGATGGCCAACATCTGGAGGGTCACAAGCTCACCAAATCTGGTTTAAATTATTCATGCATCACAGCAAGCATCATTCTTTTAAAAATGAATTTCTTCTGTGTAAAAGAAGAGGATAACAGCTCTCTTTAAGGTAGTTCTTGCCGCCAGCAATTTTCATAAATGCATGCATGGTACACAAGTATGTGTGTGCACATGAGATAGTACATATATTGCCCAATTAAATCAGGGAAGTCTTTTAAAAAGTAAATGTTTTTATCTAATACTTAAATACTGTCATCCCAATTTTAATTATTATTATTAATTTGATTTCTTATCAACCCTTCACCATAAGGTCCCAGAGTACGGTACAAAATAAAAATACAATATTATGGTCTGTGCCCCTTCATTTCAGACAGTATGTTATTCCATAAATAAAATTCATTACGGACATGTACTTTTCCAAGTCTCATGGCGCTCTCTCTCTCTCTCTGATGTTTTTAATAAAAACAGTATTGTAGTTTATTAGAAAGCAGGGGATGTGTAGTTATCAGCTTTTTAAACGACAACTTACCAGTAGAATTTCAATTGTGCCAAGAATATACATAGCCCCTGCAAAAGTTGTGCCCAAGTAAAAACAGATTCCCACAGCTCCACCAAATTCCGGCCCTAATGATCTTGAGATCATGTAGTATGAGCCACCAGCTGTGAAATTAACATCAATGAAACACACATTAGCATAATACTTAATGCCACAAGAATATTCAAAACATATTTACACTGCTTCATTTATTCAACCACTAATTTCTATACAGTATAAAAAAATGGCAAACAAATGGCAAACAAACATAACTCAACAATAATATAGTTTTAAGAAAGGCTTGATGTAGTAGGAGATGGTGATTCCTCCATCATGTTCAGGTCCACGGCTCATTTGCAGACCACTGAGCGCAGACGCGGATTTCACCCTCTTGTGTGCATGGCACCATGTGTTCACATGTTTATCAGGCAGTGAACAGTGGTTTGGCAAAGGTAACACAACAGGAACAGTAGGTATTGCTGGAGTTACAGAGGGTTGGGACTTCATGGGTCGAACAGATAAAGCCACAAAGATCTAAGTAGGAACTGAAGCAGGAGCCAAAGACACCAGCGCAGAGAAGAAACTAGAAACTATAACTGGCAGCTCTTTAGGTATATCACCCAAAAGATTTGAAGTAATATCTGAGGAATCAGGTGAAGCTATGTTTACAAGGAAACAGCGGCAGCAGTTGGGCTATGTTATGAAACAGGCAACAAATGCTTGCATGGATCGTTACTAGTCACGGGCAAGGATACTACAGAAAGATTGAGAGGACCAGGCTGAAGCAAAACAGAGTAAGAAAGTGAAGGATCAGGTGGCACAGAAATGGGGAGAGGCTGGGGAAGGAACCTCAAATCCCCAAAATCAATCTTCAGAGAAGACTCCACAAGGACTCAGGGTGCACAAAAACTTCAGGCAGAGCCTCTTCATCACAACTGGTTGAAAAGAGAAATGGGCAGGAAACTTAACCAGACTCTGGTGGCTCACCTTAAACACAACACCTTTGGCAACGGCAGTGCCCTCAGCCACAGTATCTGGGATGTAATGGAGGGCGGCAGCTTCACCAGTCCCCTTGTTCCCCCCACGCCAATTGGGCTTGGCGCCCACGATTGCAGAGGTTGACACCATCAGAGGAGGGTGATGCTTATGAGCTGATTTATATGTTGCCTTAAGGGCCTCAGCCTTCAGCAGCTTCCTCTTGTCCATGGCCCAAGACTTCCACAGAGCTACTGCAGCTGTTGGCCTGGAGCTAATGGAGACCACCAAAAAAATGAAATAAAACAGAGCTGCAGTGATTGCTGAACCAAAGATTTGTGGAAACAGCAGGGGGGTCCCTTCCAACTCTACAATTCTATGATTCTATGAAATGCCATGGGCTGGTGCGGCTGATGGCCTGGAGTTCTAGTGAAGCTCAGAAAACGGCAGGCAGGAGAAAAAAGCATTAAAAATTCGGCTCACACAACCCACAGAACACTACACTGCTTGGATGAGGAAGGGAAAGGACACTTCAACCCCCAAACAGGCTATAAAACAAAGGAAGAGGGGAGTTCACTTTAAACTAGGGACAAGGGACAATACAAAGAGGGAGAAGCAGAGTTTAAAGGGCAGGAAATTGTAAGGCATAGCGTACAGCACACACAAGAACGTGCCCACAATCACACATAATATGCCCAGAAACGAAAGACCAAGGACCACAAATTCACTAGATCCCCCCCCCACAAATAATATTATGAACACAACCTCCCCCCACAAAAGCAAGCACAGAAGCACACCAAACCACAAATTCCAGAAACTACAGCAAGCTCTCGGTAGTGGCACCCACTCTGTGGAATGCCCTCTCATCAGATGTCAAGGAAAGAAACAACTCTCTGACTTTTAGAAGACACATGAAGGCACTCCTGTATCGGAAAATTTTTAATGCATAATATTTCACAATGTTTTATGTGTTATAAGCCGCCCAGAGTGGCTGGGGAAACCCAGTAAGATGGGCAGGTATAAATAATATAATTACTGCACCTGTTTTACTTTTGTGATCACAACCTTATGCAGGTAGGTGGGTGGGATAAATAAATAAATGGAGAGCCAGGGAAACCCACTGTTCTCTACTCTCCTTTATTTCCCATCACCACCCATGTACCCAGCAGGTTTTCCTCATTTACTGGGCTTTGGGAAGGGAGCGGGAGGTCTCTGACAGCATCTCAGAGACCTTGTGCCCACCTTTCCAAAGTTCAGTATGAGCCACCTTCCTTACTGGCCTTTGGGAAGGAGGTGAAAGGGCTCTGGGGACACCCCAGAGGCCAGCAAGGAAGGCACCTCCATGCTTACCAGACTGCAACAGATTCCCCATCCTTGATATTAGAGAATACACTCCTTGAGATTATCAGAACTCATATCATTTATTTATAGTTCAAAGCCAGCTCTTTGAATTAGAAATAGACTGGTAGGCAGTGCAGCTGCTTCAGAAAAGGAGTAGCATGATAATGCCATCCTAGCTATCAATCGTTTGGGCAAGCAACATTATGGACCACCCAAAGTTTCTGGGTCTTACTTTCTTTAGAATTTATATCATAGCTGAATCCACCAAGGTTTGTTCTTGGCTTACTGAACATTGCTTGTAGGAGCCAAGCAAACCACAGTTCCTGGTTCAGATGCAACGCTATGCCAAGGATTACAGTTGCTTTCCTCCATGTGCTATTGAGGAGATGACACACAGCCCAGGTAAAGCAACGTTAATGGTTTAATGTGAACTTGCCTACTATGACATGAGAACTGGACCAGTGGAGAGGCCAGGAAAATGCAATGGGAGTTTTTTGTTTTAAAATATGCATTCCATCATTCAGACATTAGTATGGTTGCCATAATTCAGTCTCACAAATCTGGGTTGCCTACTATACAAATTATTTTCCAATTAGGGTTGAGAAAGGGTTAAGCAACCTGCTTCCTGTTGATATCCCACTACAAATCGCCCCAGATGCTTGGATTTTTTATACATTTGTTGCTCCGCCCCTTTTTGCCTCCAGCTCCACCAACCACTGGCATATGGCCCTCAGGTGGTTTTCCAAAAATGCATTCGGCCCTAGGCTGAAATAAATCCCCCCTCCTTTGTAATAACATGTCATTCTATTTTTTTTGCATGGAAACTCCTCATTACATTCCTCTCTGCATGTAGTCTGGAACTTTTTCTCTTTCTTTCCCCCCATCTTAACATGTTTAGTTGGCATTTTTACTTCTAACTAAATGTACACTACAATAGCAATCAACAATGCAGTGCTTTGCATGTCTACTCAGAAGTAAGCCTCACTGCGTGCCATAGGCCTTATTTTCTGCCAAGCGGGTACAGGATTGCAACCTCAGGCTGCTTAGACATGGATAGGATTGTACTGTTACTTACTAAACACCATGCAAGCTTTTCTAAACTTACTAAATTTTATGCAAACATCAATTCTTTCAGAACATCAACCATTGTTTCTCCTTGTTCATTGTACATTAGCATTGGTGATCAGGAGATTCATGGGGGATAGTGTGATTGTGATTTGTGGTTAGGAAAGGAAAGACAGAAAGTGTGCAACTATCTCAGGCATCTGAAAAAGTGGATTAATTTGGAGACTCACAAGAGGAGCCTCCCTCTCCCTGCCCTCCTTACAGAACATGCAGCATGAAAGACAGAAGCCTGGTTTCTTCTACAGTGGTGCCCCGCAAGACGAATGCCTCGCAAGATGAAAAACCTGCTAGACGAAAGGGTTTTCCGTTTTTTGAGGCGCTTCGCAAGACGAATTTCCCTATGGGCTTGCTTCGCAAGACGAAAACGTCTTGCGAGTCTTTTCCCTTTCCCCCCCTTTTTCTAAGCCGCTAATAGCGCTAATCCGCTAATAGGGATGCTTCACAAGACGAAAAAACCGCTAGACAAATAGACTCGCGGAACGGATTATTTTCGTCTTGTGAGGCACCACTGTAACTTCAAATGAAGATTCTTACCAAAAAAGATGCTATCAACTCAGTACATAACATTTCCTTTAAAACTGATGCAGCGGCATGTGCTGTTTTAGGATATCAAGCAGGTGTGAAACAAAGAGTGACCATTAATAAGCCCCATGCACATTTGCCCCCAGGAATGCAGATAGGAGTGTGTGAAACAAAGGTCAGACACGGACTTTCACGTTATTTGCAATTTCTACTATTTAACCTGTTGCATCCCTAATGCTCTGTGTCAAAAATAGATTCTTAACAAGGAGACAGAAGAGGGCAAGAGTTTAAGAGTTGACTTGGTATGGTCATGCGATGCAGACATGCAGGACAGTGCAGCATAAGGCTTCTGTAAGCAAGCGAGTGCTGAATTTGGGCTAGAAAAGCATATCAGAAAGTGACCAAATGGGGTGAGATAGTGGTGGATTTGGGGGGCTGGGGGAAGTAGGAGGCCTTTCCTCAAATGTAAGGCGTTTCCTGCAAACCTGAGGGGGATCCCTCCCTATATGCAAGAAGCCATACTTGCCCCCTTCCTTTTTCTGAGAGTGATACCCTGCACCTAACAGGGACCGCATCTAAAAGCAAACAATATCTGGAACATTGTCTCAGAAGGTAGCAACTAAAAAAGCCTAGATAATCCACTAACAACAAAGGGTTCCTGCTGTGCTCTGCTCTGGCTAATTGGCTAACAGTTCTTAGATTATAAAACAGTAGGTATCAAGTAGCACTAAGGAAGAGATTGGAAAGGCTGTGGCTGGAATAATAACTGCAGCTTCACTGTTCATAAATCAAGGAGAACGAAGGAAACACTGGAGGAGAATTCAAAGGTCAGAAGCAATCCATGATCTGGGAGATTGTTTAATGTTATAAGATTTATTAATTCGTTATGACAGAAAATGCAGTATCATGCTGCACATTTAGCACTTTGCCTGTGTTTTAACAGAAGTGGCTTGCTTTACAGTCTCATTAAGCAACCCTACCCACAGATATATGTAGGCAAGTGCCATTGTGCAGCTACAGACAGGGCTGCATTTCTAATGTTTCCTGCCAGCATAAATGTGAATGCTATTTGGTTGCTACGTATCAATTCAAAGAAAAATAGTACCAGTATCAAATTTCTTATAGTGACAGCCAACACACTGTCTGAAAGCACTGCAGAATGCATGTCTACTCAGAAGTAAAAACGAAGTTTGGCTGCAGCTCATGGTCACGGTTAAATTACATTTGTGGGCTGAAATAGGTGCCCCATTTCTGATAAAGTCTCTTGTGTACGCTGTTTCGCCATTTCCACATGCAAATTGGGGAAGAGATACAGAAAGGCTTAGTTAGCTACAATGCTGCTGCCGTTGCTGTAAGAGCAGCAAAGGTAAGGCCTTTGCAGACACACCGGCAGACACCCCCCCCCACCTAGTCAGGTGCAGGCAGAATTGCAGGCACCTTGATATAGCCAGTCCTGTTCCATCCTCAAGAAAGCAGGCAAGAAGAGAGAGACCGGAACAAGCATCATTATGGGAAGAATGCCAGAGCCTTTCCTTGGTACCTACCCCACTGACAGACCTAGGAAATGTGTGCCTGTGCCCAGAACAGCAGGAGATACTTTGTTGTCCACTCCTCACATACCCACTTCATCATAGTGAGAAGCATTTCATCTGTATTCCATTATCATTTAGCATGTGCACTAAACATACTTTTAATATATAAGTAAAATTTGTAATTACCTGGAACTACACCATTTGTTGCTATTGCACTCATTGATATTGCAGTTAGCAGAGTCTGCAAAAAAAACAAGTGATATTGGAGAACGTTACTAGCAAATTTAAGAAACCACAGCTGACGACAGTTAGTATAGTAAGAGCAGAAGCTCCCAGCACATTCAAGGGTACAGGACCCATGAGTTAAATCTTTATAAAAAGCAAAAGATGTATGCATTCAAGTACAAGAGAGCACTAAAACTATTGATCCATATGAAATACCAGTGGCATCTCCTTATTCTTGCATCTTATGTCAGAAATCATGCTTTTGCAATAGTATATAAATTGGTGAAGACACTGTAGTTAAAATGGTTCAAGTGGAAATAAGAACCAAGGCATAAGTTTTACTGGTCACTTTGGGTTAAACCACAGAGCCTAGGAGTTGCTGATCAGAAGGCTGGCAGTTCGAATCCCCGCAACGGGGTGAGCTCCTGTTGTTCGGTCCCTGCTCCTGCCAACCTAGCAGTTCGAAAGCACGTCAAAGTGCAAGTAGATAAATAGGTACCACTCTGGCGGGAAGGTAAACAGTGTTTCTGTGCACTGCTCTGGTTTGCCAGAAGCGGCTTAAGTCATGCTGGCCCCCATGACCCGGAAGCTGTATGCCGGCTCCCTTAGCCAATAAAGTGAGATGAGCGTCGCAACCCCAGAGTCGGTCACGACTGGATCTAATGGTCAGGGGTCCCTTTACCTTTACTGACTCAACACATATTACTCTTCATTTATGTAGCACTGGTATAAACAAAGGCTCAGACACAGGATTCTTGGTGTAGAAGTGAGAAAGACTAACCATCACCCATGTATCCTTTTATCTACCTACTAATACAGCAAAGAGAAGCTATTTATACATATCTATATCCCATTCTTCCTTTCAAAGTTCAGAGCTGTTTAGGCACTGATGAGGCCCCATCTGCTTGGCATTAACAACATTGCAGCCTTAGATGCCCTCAAATAATACAACAGGCAAAGTTTGAGAATGAGAATGTCTGACAGTTGGTTTCTCTAACAGTTAAGCCCCTCAGAACAGGTGAAGCACAAGACACTTAAATAGATGTGAATTGATTGGGTTATTTATATATGTGTGTCTGTGTGCTTCCAGTAGTTTTAAAATGGCAAGTGGGAAGGTCCAGCTGCAGGAATGGGAAAGAAAACCACTGTTTGTACCATAAAACCTAAAGCAAAATATTTTGTGAGTCTACCAGAAAGAAAGGAATATTCATTGGTATTGGTCAGCTGGCTGTATGGCTTTCATCAGTGGAACAGGCAGGGAAACAATTTCATTCAGTCCCCTTCGCATTATTACTACTACTATGATGGTCTAGAGCAGATTTAGGAAGGATGTGGGGGGGGGGCTGCACTGGAGGGAGGAATAATAAAAAATTGCTTCCCTTCCCATTCCGCTGACCAAAACCTTACCATAAGCTGAGTGACATTCTTGGATACAACCCAATCTTTTCAAAAATGCATTTGGATTTAAAGAACTATTAAACATATTGAATGTTATGCTACTTTTCCATAACCTAACTAAAACACAAATATAGTATGTATGTTTAATATCGTCCTAACAGAAAAACAAAAATCAAACCCATATATCCAAAACACTCTAGCAGGATGACATTTCAAGGTTAGAAAGAATTGCTTTCCTCTTTCAGTCATATTCCTTGCCATGAAATCAAATCAGGAGATGGAAGAAAGCCAGGTATGGGTCAAAGCTCCAGGGCTGAAACATGTGCAGACTTAAGCCCAAATCACTACAATGGCACGGAACCCATGTCTGTTGGCTCTCAACTTCGGAAACAATATCTCACTTGATGAGTTGTTAGGAAATGATGTTGCTATTTAAAGTGAGAGCAGTTGGAAACAAAAGTAAGGGAAACTGTCCAAACTGGTGACCAAGCCAATCAGCTGTTGGGTAAGAGTCTCCCATTTGTTTTCACATCCTATTTATTCTCTCATTGAATGTATGACTTCCCCTGAGAATTAAAATCTCTTTCAGTGTCAGAA
Organism: Podarcis erhardii; assembly: GCF_964252035.2. Classification (NCBI taxonomy): domain Eukaryota; kingdom Metazoa; phylum Chordata; class Lepidosauria; order Squamata; family Lacertidae; genus Podarcis; species Podarcis erhardii. Next base: position 82,176,506 of record NC_138499.1, read on the forward strand.
TCTAAAATGAAATGAAAGAAAAGCAAAAGACTTGGGTGATCCAGAAAGAGTATCTCTTCTATGATTTAGATGTGGGGTAGGGGCGATGACACCAATTAAGCCTTTAATTTGATCAGAAGGAAGAGAAACAACTAGTTCCCATCATGATGCTCAACCTGGACAATGGCTTATCTTCCTAATTCATTGGTGACTGTGTTGTGTGCCACAGAGAAAAGACTTTTTTATAAATATATTGTCTTTTTAAGCCCTTACTTGGCACAGCCCTTTTCCACCAATCAACCACAAAAGAGTTCTATTTTTTGAACTGCAACTACACTTGGCTTGCATTATATTTTTGAACTGAGAAAAAGGTTCGTTCATGAGAAATCCTAGCCTAAACAAGGTGCTGCTCTTTTGGCACTAGAGACTGAGATATACAAATGAGGCTAAAAATGTTGGCCTTCCTGAAAGCTACTTGATGTTGCTTTACAATATCCATAACGCAGCCACTTAGAAGATAGCAACAGAAGAAGAAGAAGAAGAAGAAGAAGAAGAAGAAGAAGAAGAAGAAGAAGAGTAGTAGTTTGGATTTGATATCCCGCCTTTCACTCCCTTCTAAGGAGTCTCAAAGCGGCTAACATTCTCCTTTCCCTTCCTCCCCCACAACAAATACTCTGTGAGGTGAGTGGGGCTGAGAGACTTCAAGGAAGTGTGACTGGCCCAAGGTCACCCAGCAGCTGCATGTGGAGGAGCGGAGACGCGAACCCGGTTCCCCAGATTACGAGACTACCGCTCTTAACCACTACACCACACTGGCTCATATAAACTCTATCTTGCACCCAGTCTTGCTTTACATAGCTTGCTCCCCGTAAATGCTTGAATAAAGTTACAAGACGACAATGGAAAATCACTAGAATGCAGAACAGCATTTAATAATAATAATAAATTTTTATTTATACCCCGCCTTCCCCAGCCAAGACCGGGCTCAGGGCGGCTAACAACCAATAATAAAAACAAGTTGATTAAAATACAATTTTAAAAAGATTAAAATACAACATTAAAACATTAGGATGCATCCTCTTCACAGGAGGAGAAAGGAAAAAGAAAGAGGGGGAGGGAATCAAACTGATTCTAAGCCAAAGGCCAGATGGAACAACTCTGTCTTACAGGCCCTGCGGAAAGAAATCAGATCCCGCAGGGCCCTGGTCTCATGAGACAGAGCGTTCCACCAGGCAGGAGTCAGTGTTTCGCCACTCTGACCTAAATCTAGCAGTGCCATTAAGTGTGGTAATGAAGGGGCATTCTTCCAGGTGTGGTTTCTGCTTGTCTCTGCTTCCTGAGTTAATCAATGGGGAGATTTCAGGTAATCATGGACAGGGCCATAGCTAGGTGGTGGTAAGGTGGGCCTCCGCCAGGGGCACAAGCAATGGGGGGGGAGCAAAATCAGCTAAAAATATGTCCATAAATATACATATCAATTGTTGCCCTATAAGAAATGGTTTAAAATAGAGGGGGAAATGAATGGGTGGAAGGGAGTTCGGGTTGGAGGAGAGGCGGGAAGAAGAGTTCATTTGTCCATGGCTAGAGGACGCAATCTGGACGGTTCTGCCACGGGCGCAAGATCACCTAGCTACGGCTCTGATCATGGATCACACTGATGTCACTCATGGCAAGTGAAGGCAACTAAGAGAAAAAGCCAGGGAGGGCAATGCAAATAAGCAAACTTTTTTTTTGCAATGCATGCATGCATGAAATAATAATAATAATAATAATAATAATAATAATAATAATAATAATTTATTTATACCCTGCTCTCCCCAGCCAAGGCCGGGCTCAGAGCGGCTTACAAGCAATAATAAAAACAAGATGAATGATTACAACTTAAAAACAAAAATAAAATACAACATTAAGATAATGGAACATTAAAATATTAAAATGTAGCCTCATCGCAGGAGGAGAAGGAAAAGAAAAAAAAAAGAGAGAGGGAGGGAGGGAATCAAATTGGCTCCAAGCCAAAGGCCAGGCGGAACAACTCTGTCTTACAGGCCCTGCGGAAAGAAATCAGATCCTGCAGGGCCCTGGTCTCATGAGGCAGAGCGTTCCACCAGGCAGGAGTCAGTGTTGAGAAGGCCTGGCTCTGGTTGAGGCTAATCTAACTTCCTTAGGGACCGGGACCTCTAGGGTGTTGCTATTTATGGACCTTAAGGTCCTCCGTGGGGCATACCAGGAGAGGCGGTCCCATAGGTACGAGGGTCCTAGGCCATGAAGGGCTTTAAAGGTCAAAACCAGCACCTTAAATCTGACCCTGTACTCCACCGGGAACCAGTGCAGCTGGAAAAGCACTGGGTGAATATGCTCCCATGGCAGAGACACTGTGAGGAGCCTCGCTGCAGCATTCTGCACCCGCTGGTTTCTGGGACAGCTTCAAGGGCAGCCCCATGTAGAGCTAAACATAAAAAGTGGCAGTTGTACTTACGCCAGAACAGCACATGAATACAATGATGAAAGATTCAAGAACTCCTGCTGTTCCCACAATCCATGTCAGTCTCAGGAATAGGATAACTCCTAAAATGTTCTGTAGACAGGGCAGATACACACCAATGAAAGTGCCCATACGTGGAGCCTAAAAAACCCACGGAAAACATAATCGTTAGTATACTTTTTGACCAATGTATCTGGATTAAGCAAGACAGCATTTTCCCCAAAGAAACTAATTTTTCATAAAGGCTAAAAAATCCTCTGAAACGGGATGCAACCAGTAACATATACACATAGAGAATCACAGAAATATTCAGAAACTCTTTGAGGAGCTTTTATGTTTCTCACACTACAACCTCAGAAATGTATGTCATATGCCCTAGGAAAGAAGCTTCTACTGCATACAATCAGAGTCACATGGCTCTCAGTCCTTCACCCAAATGTAGGTATGACCATGATCAGTCAAGAACAATAGTGCAAGGCCATATCTTCTGAGAGTAGTTAACGCAACTGTAATCACAGAAAAGAAGCTATTTTGGGGAGCAAGAAAAACTGGAACTGAAGGATAACTGTTGCCCCACCATAACAAGGAAAGTCGTATTTGGCAAAGATCTAGATGCACTCCCTCAGAGTCTTCAACTTCAGCTGGCTCCTGACAGATTTGGGTTTTGTCTGGTCTCTCTTCGGTTGCCCCCATTGTGTGAAGAATGTCACAGAGTACTAGCCCCCTTGTATTCCCCTTTAGTATGCTCTGTGGCTATAGGCTGAATAATTCTAGGGCTTATTGATCATGGCCCAAAATTTTAAAGTTTGAACAAAATCTCCTATTTTGCAAGGCCCCAGAAAAAGAAATATATCAGAGGTGTTACCAGCCACTTGCCCATGGCAACACCTGTTCCTTCAGTTGCCTCTATTGGCATGTTAATATCCATGATCACTGTGTCACTCTTTCCAAACCACGGAAAAGGGGAAGACGAAAAAGAGAGTGTAGTGTGTATTTTGACACTCTCCAAAAGTAAACTTGTTGTATGTATGGCTGATAACTAGCAATATTTTATTTTTTTCCTGGATGGAACTGAGAGAAATGAATCATATTTTCTTTTATCATTAGTGGTAATATTTATTACCTATTTTGTATGACAGACAGCCCACCTCTCCAATGAAGAAGCTCTGCTACCAATTGTTAATTAAAAGTTTTGGCATTTGTACCTTTATTTCCTTACGTTTGCTATCTTCATCTTCTTCATGTTCTACCACTCCTTGAGTAACATTGGTATAGTTTGCTAGCTTATTAAGAAGAGATGATACCATGGGGTTGCTATCCATTTCTTCCTGTTGGGATTTTGAAAAATATGTTAAATATCAAGGTCCATTATATAGGAACACATTTCAGAACAGGTAAAAGCATCATATATCTATGCAAATTCTGCTGCTACAACCTTTTTGCTGTGAAATAATGAGGATTTCAAGGATTCTTTGTTATTATTGCAAAATAAAAGTTGTTAACAAATATTATTTGTGTACAAAATAAAACCACAGGTCTATTTCTGCTAAGATCCTTCTTAACATGGTTAAACGTTCAAATTCAAACTCTCCTAAGTAATTCTGATATTTTTTGTAAATAGAGTTCATGATTGCAAATTATATTTACTCAAGTTTTACATGAGATAAATGTATTTGCCATGGCAACCTCCCAAGCTTTGGTGAGTGCTACTTCCTTCCTCTCTGAATAAGGCAATGACACACAAGCAGGCTTAAAGGTTGCTTAAGGTTGTTCCAATGATACACTCAAGTTTAAAAGATGTAGAGATACAGGAAGCTAGACAAGTCACTCTGAAGGATCATTTGGAAGGCAAGACAAATGGTGTTATATTTGCTAACTGGAGCTATCTGGGATTCCAGAATAAAAACAAAAAGAAGGGGGAAGTCATACACATAGAGAGAGATATGATATGCAAGTCCTTCCACTTACAGTTCAGGCCACTTAGAACATTAGCAAAGTTGGGAGTATTTTTTATTCCAACATGCTAGGACCAACTGTGAAGGACTGAATGAAAAAAAGGAAATGAGGGAAGGAAAAAGCATGTAGGGCTGGGGTGAAAAGTTCTTTAAGAATGTAAGAATGCTGGAATAAGCAAATGGCCCATGTGGTCCAGCAACCTGTTCTCACAGTAGCCAACCAGATGCCTTTTGAGCACAAGAGAATTCTCCCCTCCTACGGCTTCCATCAACTAGTATTCAGAAGCATTGCTGCCTTCAACTATGGCAGCAGAGCAGAGCCATCATGGTTAGTAGCAATTGATAGCCGTCTCTTCCATGAATTTGTCTAGTCCTCAAAGTCATCTGTGTTGGTGGTCATCACAGTCTCCTATGAAAGCGAGTTCCATAGTTTAACTATGTGCTTTGTGAAGAAGTACTTAACTTGACTGCTAGCTCAGTTTCTAATTTCAAACAAGTGAAGCAAATCTTTCAAAATCGTTCTCTGTAAGGTCATTCAGCTTTTTATTCAGAATGCATATGCTTCATTACAGCTGGCTGATGAGCCTCAATGGAAATATTTGCTACAAATATTTGCTACAAATAAAATGAGGCTGCATTTTAAATTGCATTTTAACCTGTATTTTAAATTGGGTTTCCCCCCCTCCCTCTCTTTTCCCCCTATTATGTTTTTACTGTGATTTTATTTTATTGGTGTTAGCTGCCCTGAGCCCGGCTCTGGCCGGGGTATAAATAAAATATTATTATTATTATTATTATTATTATTATTATTAGAAACAAACTTGAGGGCTGAGTTCAACACTCCCCTCTCTTCTCCCCATGTGTCCTGGAGAAGGCCTTTGCATGCATTTAGTTTCATTTTCTACAAATCCTGGCTTGTCATGTCATACAAACCAGAAATCATAGTTTAAAGCAAACTCTGCTTGGTTAAACAAGCAGCTTATTGACTCGTGGTTTGAAGTTGGCCTGTTTTGAAACAACCGAAGTTTGTTTTACACCACAACACAACAAGCCAAGGTTAGTGGAAAGTGAAACTAAACTCATTTTCCCAAACACTGGAGAGGCGGAGTGCAGAAACTCAGGACTTCCCTCAAGCTTACTCCTTGTACAGTAGCAACATGATTTAGTGTTATATTTCAACATGGTAGTATTAGACTTCATAGAAGTGACAATTTGTGGATCCCTAGGGTTATATATGCAGCTAAGTCCTGAGTAGATTCTCTGAAATTTACAAACCTAAGTTACTCATACTTAACTTAGGTTTATTAACCTCAGTGGGACTATTCTGATCCTGGTCTTACAGAATAGATTGCAAGAAAACACAGCAAGTACTGCTACTTGAATAAAAGCACATAAATATAACACTTCATACTTAGAACTTAGTAACAGGGATTTTGGAAAATAAGTTATCAAAAGTACCTCAAAAAGAGCCATATTTTTCCCTTCGTAAATGTTTCCTCTCTCCATGCTGTCATTATTGATAAATGGGCTGCTTTCCCTTGGAATCCCATCACCTACCATGAAACAATGAATACAAGCAGGGTTATTTTTTAATGTACAAACAAACCAAACATCAACCTAAAAGAAGTAGTAAAAACAGTCATAAGAGCAAGATGAATAAAATCACATGATAATAAAGTAACCATCATAATAATTTAAAAGCTTTTAAAAAGTAGCATAGAATATATGTAAAAGGTTCATATTTGTACCAAAAATACAAAATAATCATGAATGTTGCTGAATAGATCGTATTTAATGGGAATACACCAACCATGTTTGGTCATATGCATCACAAACAGTCCCCAAGCAGAAACAAAGGGGTCTACATCACCCCAGGGACTCATCATATTTTATGAGTCAGCTTTTTTCAGAAATGACAATAAATATGACTTGTTAAATCCACAGATCCATAGAATAACAAGATCCATCCTTCCACCCTGGAGAGATCACTAGACAAGTGGCAAACAACAAATACAGAATTAATTGTTGAGAGGTTAAGTCAACACTGACACTGTCAAAAATGGATAAGAGACATAGCTTAGCATCCAAGTGACTTGTTTGCCAACAATAATATCAATCTCCATTACAACTTGCTTCCAGAACTTGTGTATAGTTACATACCCACCACGTATGCTGATATGTTATGCTGGTGGGATTGTAAGGTATAAGAAACAAAACCACAGTTATAAGCAGATATATCAAAGCATTTAACTGTACACACAAATACTCCAGTAAGACCTTTAATTCCGTAACTCTATGTGTGACAGAACAGTATTTGTCTCCAAGTATCTGAATGAAACTTTACAAAATCTGTGGAGATTCAGACCTTGTTTTAATAAATTAAGTGACACTAAAAGTTCATATTAAACATAAATCCGCTTTTCCTGAAAGAATATCCAACTGTCAACACCACTACAATCTGCTAGAGAGGAAAACAATTGAGAAGCTCCCAAAGAACTGAACTTACAAGTAAAAAATCATGGAAACCTAAGCCCACTTTCATGGTTCTAGTTCCCACACTCAGCAATTTGTTATTCCACACTCCAGTGTCCCCAAACACTAACCAAAGTACACAGTCAGATCACATGAGATGATGTCTATAAACTGCCCACAAAAAACCAAACTTGCAAGGATCTGTACTCTGAACTGCATGAACTACACACAAATTTAAAGTGCAAAAGGTGCAGAATTCTTGATGTAAAACTTTGTATATGTTCCAAAAAAATTCCAAAGTTGTATGTACCGTATTAAATGGCATACAGAACATGGTATAGATATGCAGTATTTTGGAATCACACACTTTCCTTCTGCTTCATATTCAAACTCTGCTTTCCTCAAGATGCACAATTTCCCTGTGTGCATCACAGTTATTTTTTTTTACAATCTCCAAATGTTCTTACTTCCCTGTTTTATTTGCAGTAGTTGCTTACATTAAAAATTGTCCTTGTTAGGTGACTATAACTTTCCAGACCAGAATTTAGCATTCAAAAAAACTTTTTTCAAAGCAAATTATCTTAACCATTGCCATCTAATTGTCTTCTGTAACTTTCCACCCTCCTTGTGTCCAGGGTAACTATTTGGCACCTCAATGTTGTTTATGAGAGTAAAAGCAATTGCCATACAATAAATGAACTCTAACAAATAGCAAATCCTACCCCAAGTCCAGTTCTTTCATCACTATGACATTTTTTTTTCTAGTTACAGGTAGGTAGCTGTGTTGATCTGAGGCAGTCAAAACAAAATTTAAAAAATCCTTCCAGTAGCACCTTAAGGTAAAGGTAAAGGGACCCCTGACCATTAGGTCCAGTTGTGGCCGACTCTGGGGTTGCGGCGCTCATCTCGCTTTATTGGCTGAGGGAGCCGGCGTACAGCTTCTGGGTCATGTGGCCAGCATGACTAAGCCGCTTCTAGCGAACCAGAACACCGTTTACCTTCCCGCCGGAGTGGTACCTATTTATCTACTTGCACTTTGATGTGCTTTCGAACTGCTAGGTTGGCAGGAGCAGGGACCGAGCAACGGGAGCTCACCCTGTCACGGGGATTCGAACCACCGACCTTCTGATCGGCAAGTCCTAGGCTCTGTGGTTTAACCCACAGCGCCACCTGCATCCCCCAGTAGCACCTTAGAGACCAACTAAGTTTGTTATTGGTATGAGCTTTCGTGTGCATGCACACATCTTCAGATTTTTTTCCCCTAGAAATGTTTCTCCAAGAGATCAAGGATTAATGCTCAGATATGGATGAGATCTGAGGGAGTAGTGGGTATGAGAGTAGTAAGTGGATGAGACAAGCCACCAACATGTAAAAGGTCAGCAAGAGCCTGTGGGGTCCTGATTTTAAGTGATTCATTTTGCACTAGCAGTTTACTTGCAAAACTTTTATACTCTCCTCACCACCATGTGTGGTCTCTCTAGTGTAATTGTATTAGGAAAGCTCTTCCAGACATGATAATGAGCTTCTTTCTGCTTAGTTGCAACAGAAATCATGCTTGCAGACATCCATGAAAACAGGGCTTTCAGCACCAGTGTAGTGCATACTTTCAACAAGAACTGGCTCCCTCATAATTCTACCTCATCACAACCTAACAGTATATATTAAAGGGGGATATTTTCCAGCCTGAGAGCCACATGTCAGTGGTGGGTGGGTCCAGAAAGAAGTGGATGGAGCAACAAATGTACATTTTACCTTTGAGCTCTGCTCATTTTGCATTCTACCAACTCAACTGCACCTCTGAGAGAATGCGTAATGTCATTTCTGATCTCTCCTTTCATTAGACATTTAGTGTCCAAAGAAGAACAGAAAAGAAGCCACCGTTCCTTACTCTCCTTATCCTTTGATTCCACTTTTGATCAAACAGGTTTGTAGTCATGCAAGACTTTCAGCCATAGAAGCCAAATGTGCCTACCAATTACATATGACAAGACTTATTCCTAAAGGAAAACAGCAGTTCTTTTTAGACCACTAAAAAGAAAAAGAAAAGAAGATGAAGAATGAAGCAAAGACCTTTCAACCAGTTTTTCTTTCTAAAAATAGAACAACTACTGCAGGGGAAAAAACCCAAACACAAACTGTAAAGCAATAAACTGCAAACAAAGCTTTAATAGGTTTGCCCAGACACGTTATATGAGTAGCGCTAGAAACTATCAACATCACAATGAAGATTTAACAATGTAATCAAGCGATACATTTCTGTTTTGAAAAGCAGGCAAGACAAATCTTGTATCTGTTTTGCAGTAGTTATATAGCAGATTAGCCAGATGCTGACTGGCAGAACGCTTTCAAAGTAATCAACTTGTTGCATGCCAAAAAGGCAGCACACTTCCTCTCTTCTATCCACCAGCTATAACAGGTATCTTTAGAATTCTTTTTTCAGCCAATGTTTGGCAATTTACAGACATTACCTGAAGTCAGAGTCACAAAAATATGTCCCAACACCAATGACCACATTCGGAGCAGATCTAGATCCAGAACCACACTGCTAATAGGTATTTGACTTATTATTGATTTTGTTGTTGGTGTTATTAATTATTAAAATTTATATAGCACCCTTCACTCCCAGATCTCAGGGCGGCTCACAACACAAAAATACAACATAAGAGTAGGAAATACACGATAAAATCAAGAACTACCACCACACAAAAAACAATACCCACCACCCCCTGCGCCTCCCACAACCTTTTTTTAAAAGGGTGTAAGATGTTTATCAGCCAAAGGCCTGGTGGAAGAGGAACATTTTCACATGGCGCCTAAAGGTGTATAATGAAGGCACCAGACAAGCCTTCGTTGGGAGAGCATTCCACAAAGGAGGAGCCACCACAGAAAAGGCCTGTTCTCGTGTTGCCACCTTCTGGACTGCTTGTGGAGGACGGAAATGAAGGAAGTCCTCAGATGATGATATCAGGGTCTAGGTAGGTTCATACGGAGAGAGGCAGACCTTGAGGTATTGTGGTTCTGAGCCATTTAGGGCTTCATAGGTCAAAATCAGCACTTTGAATTGGGCCCAGAAACTAATTGGCAGCTAGTTCAGTTGGACCAGGATCTGTGTAATATGCTCAAACCGTCTTGTCACAGTGAGCAACCTGGCCACCAAATTCTGCACTAGCTGAAGTTTCGGAACCATCTTCAGAGGTAGCTGTACAGATAACATGTTGCAGTAATTCTAAACCTAGGGGTTACCAGACCATAGACAACAGTTAGGCTATCTCTGAACCACTGACAGTGCCTCAGTCTTATCTGATTGAGCTTCAGTTTGTTGGCTCTCATCCACTCCTTTACCGAGGCAAGAGAATGGCCCAGCATATCCATATCACCTGCAAATGTAAAGGAGAAGTAGAGCTGAGTGTCATCAGCATATTGCTGACAATGTACTCCAACCCTCCAGATGACCCCAACTCTGTGGTTTCATGTAGATTTAGAGGATAAAATTGAACAGTGAGAAACCCCACTGAATAATAATAATAATTTATTATTTATACCCCGCCCATCTGGCTGGGCTTCCCCAGCCACTCTGGGCGGCTTCCAAAAAAATATTAAAATACTATAATACATCAAACATTAAAAGCTTCCTTAAACAGGGCTGCCTTCAGATGTCTTTTAAAGGTCTGATAGTTGTTTATCTCTTTGACATCTGGTGGGAGGGAGTTCCACAGGGAAGGCGCCACTACCGAGAAGGCCCTCTGCCTGGTCCCCTGTAACTTGGCTTCTCGCAGTGAGGGAACCGCCAGAAGGCCCTCGGCGCTGGACCTCAGTGTCCGGGTAGAACGATGGGGGTGGAGACGCTCCTTCATATATACTGGACCAAGGCCGTTTAGGGCTCCACGGGGCTGAAGAACTCTCTCCAAGCATCACTCCCTAGAAACGTCCATCCAAGTAGGACTGGAACCATCATAAAGCAGTGCCACCCACCCACAACTCCACTACAGAAGGATATCATTGTCAAGGGTATCGAACAATGCTGAGAGTCGAGAAGACTTAACAGGGACACACTATCCCTGTCTTTCTCCTGACAGAGGTCTCTGTATAGAAAGCAGGTACACTCACAGAAGAAAGCCCTCAACAATCTCAATGAGTTATATATATGATATAGGGAAGAGGTATTTCTTCAGACAGGCAACATCCAGTCTGTGCAGAGCTTTAAAAGGTCAAAATCAGCATTTCTGCCTGCTTGTCTTAGGTACACTTCAGTGTTCGTATTTACGACCTGTATATCTCTTTCCTTCATGCTGGAACTCTAGTTGGTTTATTTCAGATTCCTAAGAGATACCCCTTCCAAGTAATGGAACCCGCATGTGGCTCTTTTACACCTTTGCCGCGGCTCCGGGGCAGATACTAGCGAGGAGAGGAGGCGCACTGTGTGCCCCGACACTCCCCACTGTGGCGGGCGCTGTACTGGCTGTGACGTCGCATGGGGGCAGTGCGTGCGTTAGTCACACACCGTCCTGATGTCACCTTCCCACCCGCCCGCCCGCCCGCTACATTGTCAGGGGCATGTACGCTGGTCACTGCATTGAAAGGGGGCATGTACGCTGGTCACTGTTTTGAAGGGGAGTGAAGAACACACACACACAAAAGGGTAACTTGTTAATTTAACGTTTATTTCTATGAGGAGGAGTAATTATGAGGGGTCAAACAAAGAAATAATAAAAAGTGACAAAAAAGTTATTTTTATAATGACGAGTTTTGCAGCTCCCAGTTTTTTTTTCTTCGGAAACGGGTCCAAGTGGCTCTTTTTGTCTTAAAGGTTGCAGACCCCTGGGATAGACATACGCGTAGCTTAAGCAAGATTGCCATGTACGGCTATGGGAATGTATGTATAGCTATGGGAAAGGCTTTATTAGATGATAGAAATAGTGAAAGGTTAAGGAAATATGCTATCAAATACACAAAAGAATTAAGATGAAATATATCAAACTGATAGAATTAGTAGGTGCAGTGTTAATAATAATAATAATAATAATAATTTATTATTTATACCCCGCCCATCTGGTTGGGTTTCCCCAAGTGTTAAGCAGAAATAATAAAAACAGGAAAACATCTTAAGGACTATAACATACATTCTTCAAAAACAAAGGAGGGTTATCAAGACTTTTGAACTGGATTATTATCCACCTGGCTTGCCTTTTAAAAAGTGATGGTTTCAGGCTCAGATGCCAAGCAAACATCTTCTGAGTTATGCATTGCTTGCCTCCTGAGTTCAATTTGGGTTTTGAAAAGTTCTTGGGCTGCAGAAAATATGCTCTCATTTTATTACCTGAAGTGAAAATTGATTTGAGAATGTTGAAAAATGATTACAAATATGGTAAGAGAGGGGCAGAATAGAACACAGGAATGGAGGGGAGGCTAAAGCTGAGGGAGGCTAGAAATGGAGAAAAGAAGATGGAAGGGGGAAGAGGTCCTCGCTTCCTCACAGCCCCCACCCCACTTTATGAAATGTCATAGACAAATACTGAGGCAACTGAGATAGTATGAATTGTTGAATGACGCCATATAAAAAGGAAGCAGTCCTCTGCAAAAAGAGCAACTTGTTTACAGGAACATTTCTAACCTCTGTAATTCACAACAAAGTGAATTAATTTACTAATGTGACCAAATTTATTAGGAAAGTCTTCCATTTCTAAAAATAACACTGAAATTTAGGCTTCATATCTAAGAAAGGGACACGAGTGCTAAAAGAAAAAGTAGTACACACATCTGAAGCCTTTGCTTGATGTTTTTATTGCAACAATTCCTTCACAGGGCCAGCATTTTATCTACAGTGGAGGTGTTAAAAACAGGTTTACATGAATTCAGTTGCGCAAATTGGATGGGGTGGAGGAAGGTTTGTTAATTCAAATAGGTTAGTAACAATCTATTAACTTTCGACAAAATGATTTTAAACAAATACAATCCTTTGCGAACCAATTTTCCTAGCTTCCTTATCTACAGGCACCTGCAACAAACAGAACAAAAATAAAGAGCATGACTATCCTGTTGACCTCTGAGCCTAATGAGCATTATCCTTAGGAAGCCTATAAATCTTATTTAAAAAATCCTCAGCATTACACATCCTCAGAAAAGGAAGGATTATTCCTCATTAACCCATTTGTATTAGTGTGACAAGGTATAGCATATCTCCTGTTCAAAACACAACACTTTAGGTGTAAAAGGAAACAAGATTTCTACCCGAAAATTAGTAATGGAACAGTTTAGCAGCCAACAAGCAAACAGGACTTGTCTTTTGAAGCACCTCTTTCACAAACACTAGAGGAGGTCAGAGGAAATTGTGAAACACTTTTAGTGGGACTTAAAGCACACTTAAGAAAGCGTTTGACTGTAGCAAAGACAAATAATATCAGCACCTACAGTAAATACAAAATTATGAGCTGTAAGCAGCATGAAATAGCAACATAAGCGCACGTAAAATAAGACCTGTGATCACAGCAGCTTTTTGGCAGCCAATTATGACCTGTTTCTCATACTGTACTAGTTACAGATTTAAAATTTTAATGCAGTATACACAAATAGAGATAGTAATACTGATTAGTATTGCTAGTATTATTTGGATTGCGTGCAAGCCTGTTCACCAGCTGAAATCTTCCCCATAGGCCTGAAGTTCTCCAAGTGACAAAAGCCTTTTCAGCTGTGGCACTCACAACTGTGAAACTCACTCACTAGACAGGCTCACCTACAATGTTCACCTATGCTTTACATACCTATTCCCTCATGCCTTCAGTGGCTTATAACTTGCTTCTACTTTTTAATCTGCTTTTACATGAGTTTTCCATTTGCCTGTCACTCCCTTTTTTATCTGCTGCGCTGCTCTGGTTCGCCGGAAGCGGCTTAGTCATGCTGGCCACATGACCCGGAAGCTGTACGCCGGCTCCCTCGGCCAGTAAAGCGAGATGAGCGCCACAACCCCAGAGTCGTTCGCAACTGGACTTAACTATCAGGGGTCCTTTACCTTTATTATATTCTTGCATTGTATATTTTATTGCACTTTGAGGTTTACTGCAGTCTACCTTGAGCTATTCTGCAAAAGGAAGGGAATAAATATTTAATTTAATGAACAAGTCCCTAAACCCAACTCTTCCCCATGTCACTGTTCGTCCAACCCCAATGCTGCAGAGTTCTGCCTAAACCTACTGCAACAACTTTAATCAACACATAACAATCTGCAAGTGCTAACAAACTCTGAATCATTAAGATTCATAGACAGTTATGCCAGCTCTGAAATTGTGCGATAAGTACTCCCATCAATAGGAACAAGGAATTTCGGATTACTTAACAGTCTTCTGAACTCCAACGTAGACTTTATTTTTAATCTTGGGTCATTGGCATGTTTCTCTGTAAATTCCATCCAACGAAGACCCTGCTGCTGCCATTTATATTATTCTCCTGGTCTTCTCAGCGATATTCAATACCATCAACAATGATATCTTCCTGGATCACTTACCGTATTTTTTGCTCTATAAGACTCACTTTTTCCCTCCTAAAAAGTAAGGGGAAATGTGTGTGCATCTTATGGAGCAAATGCAGGCTCCACAGCTATCCCAGAAGCCAGAACAGCAAGAGGGATTGCTGCTTTCACTGCGCAGCGATCCCTCTTGCTGTTCTGGCTTCTGAGATTCAGAATATTTTTTTTTCTTGTTTTCCTCCTCCAAAAACTAGGTGCGTCTTATGGTCTGATGCGTCTTATAGAGTGAAAAATACGGTATAGGGTTTGGGTTTGGGAGGCCCACCCTTAGTGGTTCAGACCTTTGTTGGAAGAGTATTTCCAGAAGGTAGTGCTGAGGGACAGCTGCTTTGCCGCATGGTCACTGGTTCAAAACTGTTTTTTATGCTCTTTAACATTTATATGAAACTGCTGGTAGAAATAATCCAGAGGTCTGGGTCGCACTGTCATCAGTACACAAATGGCATACATTTCATTTCCATCTTCAGATCCCAGGGAGGCTGTAGAAGTCTTACATGGGCAATTTTGGGATGGAGAAGGCAAAACAAATCAAAATTAAATCCATTTAATTGTGAGTCAGGCCACTGTCTGCTCCAGAAGGTAGTTTACAGCTGGTCCTACATGAAGTGGCAGTCCCCCTGAAGATCCAAGTTCATAGTTTGGGAGTCCTTCTGAATAACATGCTGACAGATGGCATCAACAGCCAGAGGTGGACTTCTTCAGCTTTGCCCTGTGGGCCAGCTGCGTCTCTATCTAGAGAGGTCTGGCCTAGCACAGTAACCTCTGCCCTAGTCACGTCCAGGCTTGACTACTGTAACTTGCTTCATGTGGGGCTGCCTTTAAAGATAGCTCGGAAGCTTCAGCAGGTAGAAAATGCCACTGCTAGTCCCAACAGGTGATAGATGGCCAGATCAAACAAAGCACTCTTTATCAGCTGCACTAGTTGCCACTGTACATCTCGGCCCATTTTAAGGTACTGGTTTTAACCTTTGCTTGCCACCAAAAATCAGTGAGATGTAAGAGAAATATATGAAAGAAAGGGCTTTTTCTGTGGTAGCCCCTACTCTGGAACTTCCTACATGTTGACATTTGGAAGTCCTATACAGCTGGATTGTAAAGCTGTTTCAAGTGGCTTTTGGACTGGTAAATTATTCACCTGTGTGGATCTTTTATTGCTAATTTTCTCAGCTATATTTTATAGAACTTCTTATCTGAAATGTTCTTTAGGAATATTAGGGTTGCTATTTTATTCTGTTTCAGTCAATGTATTCTTATTTTACTATGTAAACTGCTTTGGATGATATTTTTTTACTTCTAAAGGCAACATATAAATGTTTAAAATAAATAAAATAAAAATAAATATTACCTATCTCAAGAAAAAATAAAGATTACACAAGAATACCTCATCTTGCCCCTGGCTAATGACACTTCCAATTCAAATTACATTTCTAAGACATAGATTGGTACGTAGCCTGCAGGCGTTTGTTGGACTACAATTCCCATCATCCCTGACTACTGGCTATGCTGGCTGGAGTCTATGGGAAAAGGAGCCCCAAACCTGAAAGCTTCCTGGTCTTGTACAGACCTTTAAGATCACTAGGCCTGGGCAATATATCACCCAGGACCGTAGAGGCTGCTGAGCACGCTGAGGGAGAAACAAACTAGCCGGGAGCTGGAGGCAGAAGGACTCAAGTGGCAGCAGTTTCATCAGCGATATACCGCTGGTGAAACCGCCATCGCACTCTGCCCAGGCAGAGGGAGAAACAAGCTTATACAGCTTGTTCCTTCTTCCACTTCTTTAATCTGCTTGGCTGAGGAGTGCCCTCACCTCAGTCAGGCAGTTTTATGGAGCCCCTGACCTGCCACTGGCTCATATGAGCCAGCGGTGGGATGGGGGCTCTGTTAAAGTGCTCCCCCTCCCCAGCTGAGAGAGCCCTGACCTGGCTCCTGCTTGCACGAGAGTAGGAGCGGGATCAGGGCTGCGCAGCTGAGAAATGCAAGCCTGCCTTTCCCAGATGAGAAAGACCTGGTGTGCTGAGCCAGAAAGACGGAGCTCATCCTCCCAGTGGAAGGCAGCCAGGCGGTGTAGGGGCTCTTTGATGCTGCTGGCAGTTCCAGAGTTGTCCAGCAGCCCCTCGCAAAATGCAGAAAGGGTGGCTTTGCACCCCACGCCTTATGGAATTCAGCAGGTGGGCTGTGTCCTTTCTCCTGGGGTAAATGACTCCCCACCACCACCGGAAAGAGGCAGCACACCCGCACTGGCGAAGGCTAAGGCAGTCAAATGCAAGGAGCCTGACAGGCTTGGTCCGTCTTCGGGGAGTGGGGAGCAAGCAGGCAAGGTAGCTTGCCCGCCCGCCATCAAAAGCAGAGGGAGCCTGGCCAAGGCGCCCTGAGTCCCCTGCTGGTTGTGTGCTGGCTCTGCTGGGGGCAGGAGCTCACCTGTCCCCCAGCTGAGCAGCAGGCTTGAGCCAGTTGTATTGGCCTCAGACTGAGAGGTGCTGGGGTGAAAATGCCTCAGCTCCCATGGTGAGAGTTGCAGCAGTTTCACCCAGCACCTCGCCAGTTGGGGCCGATGCAGCTTTTTTCAACATCACTGTTTATCACTACACTGTGATGTTGAAAACCCAACACTGCCCAGCCCTAAGGATCATCTGGGGAAATTTTACTTATCACAGGTTGGTGATCCAAAAAAGGGCATTTCCCACCATTACCCTTGTACTGTGAAATTTCCTTCCCTCTGCCCTGTGTGAAAGATTGTGCACCAGCTGCCTCAGGTATATTGTAAAACCATATTTTTGTCTAGGCAAAGTAAAGCAGCAGCATCTGGAAGGCACCAGTGGTTAGTCACACAACTCACATCTGATATAAATTCAAGAGTTGGAATTCAGAGGCCGTTGTCCCATAATAACCAAAAATATCAGTGCCCTGACTTAGTCCCAGTTGAAACCAGTGAGACTAAGGCATGCTTTAAAATTGCAGTATTGAAGCCTAGGAAAATAAAAGTGATAGCAGCTAAAAGTGAAAATAAAAGTGATAGCAGCTAAAAAAAGAGAAAGATATGTGGCAATATACACCAAATATTTGTAACCATTGTTTGTATATTGACTTATTGTGCAATATCACCCACTGCTAGGCATATTAAACCTAGGGTTTTAGTGAGGCGACTGTACAAACTCTGCAGAAGGTTGCAAAAATTTCCCAGCTGTTCAAAGCTATTTGGTCTAAAGTGTGAAATCCTATTAAATCAACAAGCCTTTGTCACATCAATAAACTACCATGAAACAGACTGTGAGGATAGAAGCTCCCATGTCTCAGCATATATGCATCACACAGCAAATTGTGTGAAAAGGAAAGGATCAGTGATCCTTCTCTTCAAGTAATTTTCCACGCTGGCAAGGGATGCAAAAACTGCCATGGCTGGTTTGAAATTCATTGATAGTGATGGATCTCAACAGGGGGAACATATTAAAATCTAAAATCAAATGAGCCAGTCTGCTCTGAAAAATATATTGGGTGGTATCCAACTAAACAGTTCCACTAGCATAAAGACTTTTAGTTGTGCAACGCAACTTCCCCAACCCCTCCTCTCCCAGTTACCCCCTAAATTTGTTCTGGGGATTCCACCAATCCTTTGAAAAAGATTTAAGGGGCATATAGAGGGCACATGGGGAAAGTTGAGTGCGGAGAAGTTCCACTGCACAACTAAAAGTCCTTGCACCAGCAGAACTGTTAAGTTGCTTATATCCTGGCCTCATTCTACAGTAACCAACAGGTTTCAACTTGGAAGACAAAGCATTACATTCCTATACTATTAATTCACATTCTCCCACAACCATTTCCACCGCCACTTGTACTGCTGCCCCTGGATGAATAGCTCGCAACTTTCTGCCCTCTACATCCTTGCTTGCCTGTTCTCCGACCCAGACCATGGGTCTTCTACATCCACCTCTGTGCCACTCCACAGGCTGAAAAAAGGAAACCCTGCCCAGAAGAATCTGGGGGAATGTTGTCAGAGAACCTCAAACCTGTTGGGAGCTCTCACAACCCACCTGGCTCTCTTTATACTAATGAAATGGGCTGGATGATACTAGGAAGTTGTGAGTGGAGAGATGTTCCAAGTTTTCTAACCTCCTCAACTGATGTCTCCAGTTTTTTTCTTAGCATCAGGCAGAAAAAGAGAAGCCCTGCTGGAAGATGGTTCTAAGGTAGAGGGGTGGAGAGTGGAGGGGAGCCCTTGTGCCACTCAAGGTTACCTTCTAGTTTTCTTAAAAGGCCAGCCAGGATGAGCAGCAATGGGCAGAACACAAGCTCAGACATTAGGCAAGAGAACAGCTTGGATGGAAATTGCCTGTCCATTAAATGATTAACAGAGGGGTGGTGGAGGCTGTTGTGGTCTCTCTTTTTGCAAGGTTGTTTTTGAGAACATTGTTTTACGATTGATTATTAAGATCATAATGTTTCTAGGGTTTATTATATCCAAGAAGCATCTTACATAGTTTATGAACTCTTCCAGCACAACTTAATAACAAAGTTGAACCATCCACTTTAGAAGCAATTATAATCTTCTATACTGGTGCTCCTTGAAATATGAAGAATCAGTTTAATTGACTGGCCACTTGCCAATTCCACCAAGGAAAGCTAAAATTGTCAAGGATTGCTATATTTAGCATCTTATTGGATAATCAGCAACAGACTTTAATAGCGGCAGATTTGTGTCCTCTTACACCTTTTCTGATGAGAACACAGGAAGCACATTCAAATAAATGTGAGCAAAACAAGTACTGTACCACATTAATAAAAATGTGTATAGTTTTATTTTTAAAATAACTAAAAAACTATCAGGATATATTTAAATGTTGGTAACTGGAGGCTAATAATCCTCCATCTTGGTGGATTTCAGTTGTTAGTTGCAACTTAAAACACAACTGCATGGAAGCTATTCAGTAAAGGACTTGTGAAGCAACACCTCATAGTAATTTTCACATTTTTACCATGCAAAAACCGACCCTTATAGCTATAAGGATTGTACTGTAAATGAGTGTCTCAAACTGTGAATTGTGAGATGGGTTTAAGTGTGTACTGAAAAGACACAATAGTCATTTCAGATTTTCTCTTGTATACAAGGGCTAAAAAGTTACACAGGAAAGGGATACATGTATAAGCCCTGCCCTCAGAACCACCTCAGAACCACCAGGTGAACAGCCTCCTCTTGAAATGTTCACACATCTAAGGTCTGCAGGGTTTCAAAATGCATTCTTTCAAACATACTTAGAAGTCTTCTTGCAATTGCAAGCATGATTCAAAGCATAAATCATTATCATTTCCATAGGAACAAATTATTTTCCCCTAGAAACAATTTAGAACACCTGTTTGTTTAAACCCAGTCTGTCCTGATTATGTATTTTTTTACACATTTCAGAGGAAAAGGATGAGTGTGAGTAGGCGTAATAGTTCTAAAATTTATGTTTAGTAGTAGTACTAATGGTAGTTGTTTTTATTGCAGAATGATCTTTAAGAACGGGTTCCAGTTTGAAATACATCAGCATTGTGGTGTCTTTATTTAGAAAGTGTCTGATATAACATTGGTTGTTACTTGTCATTAATACTGCAGCTCCTAAATACATTTGGGTTAGAAATAATTCCCACCTAAATCAGCAGAAATTACTGATCAGGTTGTTATTGAATTTTTGTCATGTTTTAAGAAAGGAACCTAAATTATAGCTACATTCAAGTTACTACAAAGCCTCTCCTCCTTGCAGAGGGGAGTAGTTGTGAGCAGGAACTATTTCCAGCATTGGCAGAGGGTGTTTTGGCCCCTGCCCAGCCATCCCGGCTGCCGCGCCACACCCCCAGGTAGCCAACCAACCAGGTGGAGGCTTGGGGGCGGCGTTTCTCCACTCAAAACGCAGCCGCGGCAGCACTTCCCATCCATTGTGCTGCTGCCTTTCGTTGGATCACCCACCTACCCTCCCTCTAGTTCATTGCTTGGTTCTTGACATTGCT
Organism: Podarcis erhardii; assembly: GCF_964252035.2. NCBI lineage: Eukaryota > Metazoa > Chordata > Lepidosauria > Squamata > Lacertidae > Podarcis > Podarcis erhardii. Next base: position 82,196,895 of record NC_138499.1, read on the forward strand.
ATGGACCTGTGGTTGGTCGCCTTGGTTGGCCAAGGGGCCTGGTAGGAATTTTTATCCAACTGGCAAATTGGCACCAACCAGTTGGTTTTTCACCTACCTTGTAGCAAACTGTCACAACTTTTTGGTATTGACGGTTAGGCATTGGAATATGTTTGTGTATTGGAGGGCAGGGTGTGGCCATCGCCTACCCCTCCACTTTATGGGTATTCCGGTAAAGGAATCCGGCGGTTGTGGATCCTGTCCGACGCCCTTGCTAGTGGCTAGGGCCATGGCATGACCCCCGGTGACATCAGGGGGAGCTTTCAGTTGTATTTGCATGAACAGGCTCCTCCCACTGGTGGTTAACCCTTGATAGACTCACCCCTCCCTGAGGGGGTGGAGTCACTTGCTGTGGTTTATCCAATGCCTAAGCCAATACCTCTCACATGCTGTAATCAATAAAGTTGTGGCCTTTTTTAGCCCATTAACCTTATACAGTGGTACCTCGGGCTACATACACTTCAGGTTACATACGCTTCAGGTTACAGACTCTGCTAACCCAGAAATAGTACCTCGGGTTAAGAACTTTGCTTCAGGATGAGAACAAAAATCATGCGCTGGCAGCGCGGCAGCAGCAGGAGGCCCCATTAGCTAAAGTGGTGCTTCAGGTTACGAACAGTTTCATGTTAAGAATGGACCTCCGGAACGAATTAAGTACTTAACCCGAGCTACCACTGTATACCGTGTCCATGTGGTTTTCTTATCCTCAAGCGGGTGGCAGGTCCTTGAATCACAACTCATCACATTCACGGACCCTGTCAATGCAGCTCAGACAGTTACAATGCAATCCTATACAGATCTACTGAGACCCACTGAGATCAATGAAGCTTACTCCCAAGTAAGAATGCAGCCTAAGTTTTAAGCTGATACACAGCTGACTGTCAAGATCCATTCTCTTGATCTGGTTAATTCATGTAAGGCTCTCTAGATTAGCATACAAATAGTGCTTGATCATAACTGCTTGATCATAACTGCTAGAGCTTGGCTACAGTTAAATTACCATGGCTGACCCTGAAAAAATAGCTATTTGGTAGACCTCATTTTAAACCGATAGCCATGAATTTAGCCAATCAACTTTGTTAGATACTGACATATTCTGAGCACTGCAAACAATGCAATAGAAATAATCTCTTCAAATACTGCATTGCTGAAGCCATACTTGTACATTAACCTCTCTACTCTGCACATCTATACAGAAGATCTTTCAGAGCAATAAACATGTCTCAAGATACATATTGGGGCCATGAAAATGTCCTTCAGCAGTCCTAAAAGACATTGCATTCCCCTCCAACTATTTACAACATACCTTGTAATATACTACCTAAAACTAAACTCTAGTGTTGGTACTATAAAGACTATATGATTCCCTTCACTACTGTTCTCTGCCTCGCAGAGAATCTGTGCATTCCAAATAGTGATGGAGTCAGAACCAACTACTAGAATTTGTATTTTGAAAAATGGAGGGTTTCTTCTTTTTTCTAGTAGCCATGATGCTCCTTCAAATCTGTTTAACATCTGATAAAACTAATCTAATTCTATCTACATAACCCCATCTGCAACAACCTCAAACTGTTAAAAATTGCAGGCTGCCGGGCATGCTGCCCTTTCCCAGCTACCTACCCACTTTTGGTTCAACATATACTGTAAGGAAGAAATCTGGAGAATTTGAAAGCTTTGTTCTTGGCATTTTGCCATTATGGTTGGTCTAGTAAAGGTACTGTGGATTGTTCCGTGGATCTTCCTTTTGAAATTAGTAAATCATTCAAGGGAAGGAACAGTAATAAGTGCATAGTTAATATGACCTTGTAAATCTGAGGTCAGAGAGTAAAGTGCATACTTTGGCACCTTGCCAGTATTCAGAGATTTAAAAGCCTGCCTTAATGTATTGCTATGGGCTTTAGAGCTTAACCTCAGTTGAAAATAAAGTTTTCAGGTATGATTATCTACTTTCTATACAGCTACTGTTATGTTGTCCTTGCAGCATAATATATCTAACAAGCTCAAGGTTTTGCAGTGCTTTTTACGTGATGGTTTTATCAAACTTAAACACAAGCCTCAAACAGGAGCATTTACCTTTTGGTTTCTCTTTGAACTTTTCACCCTATAAATAAGAAAACTCAAAACCAAGAAATGTCTAACAAAGGCATCGATGAATCTCAATGGAAGATGAGATCAAGTAGCTGGCAACCTGTTTCTATTATTATAAATGCTGTGTATTTTTTAAAACAAATAGCTAAATAACATGACATTATATTATGTATATTGATTAAATTTGACCTTTAATATAAAAAGTTAACCAAGCCCCTTCATCACAGAGTTTTTTTCAAAACCATCCAATAAGTCACAAAATACTAAGCAAACTTTTGAGTTCTCCAGCGTTCTTATTTTGCTGTATGTCAAACAGAGAGGTGAGGCAGCACTGGGAATGATGACGGAGCCCGCAAGTCTGCAATTTGGGATCTTAAGAGTCAAACACAGCAACAGTTCCCCACCACACATATAATCTTCATTTACCTTTCACAGCCAGTTCCAAGCAAAGTAACGTTAAGATAAATAGACAGGAAGACAAAGGCATGCTGAGGCACACTATATAAAGAAAGGCAGCACAAATATTTTGATCACTAAATAATCAAAGCTTAAACAGAACGCTTAGCGTTTTAACCTTCACTTTTTGAATACACATAAGTACCTTTCATCTAGGAAATCTAAACTCAGATGAAACACCTAAAGCCCAGGCTAGATGCAATGACAACAGAATCCAGTATTTTAAGGTAGGTCTGATCCAAGAGGAGCAAGATGTAAGACCAAAGAAGCACATAGGCTGGGGTGTGTGTGCTAAATCCCACCCCATGACCATACCACCTCCCTCTAGGTGCTTTTCTCCCAGTGGAACTGAGCTGGTATGAGAATGAAGCTGAAAGAAAGCAGCAGGAGGGAAAGAGCGCTAAGAGAGGAAACTTGCAGACAAATGAAGGATGGTTGAAGCAGTCTGCAGCCCATGACATGCAGTTTGGGTCTGAGGCTAGAAATTCAGAATTCTAACATCCATAGTTGCAAACTTGGTGCCTCATTTCTGAGGTCAGCTCAGTACACTGGTCTAGGCACTGTGCAAACATACAAGTAGAAGTTTTTAAAATGCTCCTGAATTACAAAAAAAGGCATATGTTTATAATGCATTTGATCTTATACGTCTGTGCAAGACTGCTCTTGACAGCTAATTCCCAGGGACTTGTGGGGCTTTCGGTTCCTCATCGCTACTCCAATGGCAGCCCCACTATTTCTACATGACAATCTATTTCTCACACAGTTTGTTAATCTTTTTAGTTTCCTGTTGGCTTATTGTTTTTTAAATAGTTTTAAAAAATAATTTTAACTGGTTTTTATTGATAATGTTAGTATTTCTTGCAAACCGCTTAGTTGTTTTGTTACAATCAAGCAGTACATAAATTTTGCAAAATAAACAAATAAGGGGCAAGTCCTGTCTCAGTTGTTTGAGTGTAAATTTGCATACATATACAGGTGCTCCAGCTGACATTGCGTACTGAGACTTGCAAAAAGCTTTTGACAAGTACCTCACCAAACAATCCTGAGTAAACTTAGCAGTCCTAGAATTGTGGTAACAGAATACTTGGGCCTGATCTTTTGGCCTGATCTAGCAGAGTTTTTACGCTTATATCTGTCAGGAGGGTGGCTCCATGGGTACTGCTCCTCAATGCTCCCAGCTTAGCCATTAATTCACTACATGGCTTTAGTAAAGCAATTATTCTCCTAGTCTAAACACAGTAATAATAATAACTGGTCTTACGATAGCCTAAACATTGAATGCTTAATAGCAGTAGCAGCTGCATAGCTATGTGGGTGAGCCATGCCCAAACATTCTCCACCTGCAAGGGCTCCTGTGTTGAGCGTAAAAGCCTTATGTCAGGTTTTAAGTGCCTTTGGCCAAAAATGCACAGAAGGAATCCTGATAATGCAAGTTCCAAAAGTGAGGAGGCTTCTAACCACATTCAGTCAAACATGCTGAGAATACCCCTTGACACCTGCTCAATTCCTGCTCAATACAGGAAAGTCAGGGGTGTAGCAGGTGGGCATAACACTGCTTCACGCCAGAAGCTATTGAACTGGTGTACAATAAGATAAAATGTGATAAAATATTAGAAATATGAACTCCAAAAATAATAAAACAATTTCTAAAAACTCTAAAAGCAGTAAAACCATTTCTAGATTCCACAACTGATATTCCATAAATCAACTGGCTCACACTTCAAGGAGAGTCTTCTTATCCAAAAACACATTCAAATGTCAAACCTAAATGTCAAATTGCTAGATGCTTGTCTAATTCCATTTGGTAACTGATTCTAAGGGGTTGGAGATGCAACCCTAAAAGCCTTGTTTCTAGTACAAACTAAGTGCACTCTTGGGGCATATAGTACTGTTAGTACTGCCCAATCTGAGGGGTACACTTGCCAGGTAGGCTGAGGCAGTCCCTTAAGTAACCTGGTTCCAAGTTATTTAGGGCTTAAAATCTTAAAAGCAAATCTTTGATCTGCATCTAGTAGCATATTGGCAGCCAGTGCAGCTCCCACAGCAAATATGTTAAATGGTGTTGACAGAATGCACCAGTCAACAAGCAACTCTCTCTTTTAAAAACTGCAGATCTTCACCAGCTACTGGATCTTACTACTGTACAGTACTTAAAAGCTTTGAAGCTTCTACTTGGACTCAGGCATACCCCAACTTCTCATTTCCCAACTGTTTTGTCAGAATAATGAAAAAGGCATAGCTGATGGCTATGTTTCTATCAGTTCTTACTCAAGTCTCTCCCTCTTATGCTAGATCGGTGAACTTAGGAGTGGGCTACCACAATACATTCCAACAGAGAGCCACACGCTGGATCAACTGTCAAGCTGTCTCCTCTAACAGCTGCTATACAAACAGTCCTGAATATCTTAGATTCTTTAGAGAACAATCACACTATCTGCATTCGTTTGTGATGATTCTCTTATTTGGCACAGTTTAAGGAAGCAAGGTTGACAACAGCTTTACAAACATAATAATTTCACTTTGTCTCAAAAATAACTTTTTCACTCGCACTATTGCTACACAGTACCAGTAGCACTGGGCAGAACTGAGAGATCCGATTCAAAATCCCAGCTCAGCCACAGACTTGGTGAGTGGACTTAGGCTAACTCCCCATTCTCATTTTCAGACCATCATTTGCAAATCATTTGAGCAATAATAGCCTGCCACAAATAATTGTTATGAAGAAAAATTAGATCATAGCACATTTTGTAGAAACTCTTTTTTTCTCCTTAAAGCCTGCTACGTACAATTTGCATAGCTGTCAACTTTTCCCTTTACTTGCGAGGAATCCTATTCGGAATAAGGGAATTTCCCTTTAAAAAAGGGACACGTTGACAGCTATGAATTTGTTAACCTATTACTCCTTTAAGCTGGAGTTCACTGGAGCCATTTCCCCTTATTCAAGAACATTCCTACTTCTGCTCTACATATCAACACATATATTGATTTCTACATGAATTATGATCGGTTAGGTGCCGTAATGTACAGATATTTTCCTTTCTTTGGTTCACATTCTTTTTACCAGCCCCGAGCCTTCAAAATCTGCAAAAAAACCTAATACCCTGATCTTTGTAAGAATAACCACAGAACCCAGGTATAATGAGATTATAGGCACATAGAAGTATTGTTTAGGGTTAAAACTTTCTCATGGGTCAACCAGGGTTCAAACATACCGGAAGGATATCACATACACATTAGTAAATTGCCTTTTGCCCTTTAATGGCACATTTCAAGCACTGATCACACATTTGACACGAAAAAGTTTATTTATACCACAAATGTGAACCGCACTGGCAACACTTGTATCAAGAGAAAAGTATAACCAGCTAGCCTAGTTTCAGCGATTTAGATGAACTGCTCTGCTACCACTAATATTTTGTACTAGTGTCTATGAGAGCACAGGGATCCTCTGAGTCTAGTAGGATGGAGCAGCAGGTCTCCAGCTCTCCATACCTTCAGGCAACTACCAGTCAAGAACCCAGAAATCCACCTTGAAGGCATATTCAGACAAATTCAGACACATTGTACTATTGAGTCATGCTCACACCCCAATTTTCTAACAATACAGGGCAGGGCAGAATCATTTGGTACAGTGCTCACCCCCGCATATAATAAGGAACCTTACAATACTCCAAAGGCCTGTTAATTCACCCCTAAGAGAATTAAGCCACCAGAATCCTCATGGAATGAAGCTCTTCAGGTTTCAAATGAAAGGGGGGAAATCTAAAAAGTATAAGGTGACTAGTCTGAAGTCTCTTATTTATTCAGCTAAATACACAGACTTGACAGAATAACAGAGCTACAACCTGTGTGAGTGTGTATGAGAATATTAATGGCAAGCTTATAATACTGTTGTCAAAGTGTATTTTGCATGCAAGTTGTAACTTAAAAGTCACACTGATCTAGTAGTGGCTACTTTTCTGAGGTATAATTTCACTACTGAAGAAAAGCTCTAGCTTTCTTTTACAATTTAACTATATGTTCAAGTTACAGTTTTAAGTATTCTTGAGGTCTGCTATTTTGCCTACAAGATCAAACACTGCTTTGTGTGAAGCTACATATGCATTTTGCAACCTGTGTACGGAGGTACATAAAAATTTAGAGAAGTTGAAGCCTTCACAACTAACACAGTTCAGCATAACATAAACTTTCCTAATTACAGCTAGACACTAGAAAGTAAATCATGCCACAACAGACAACAAAGTAATTTATGTACTTAAAGCTGTTCTTTCAAATCACATTCTCTAGAATGCATTTAGCGCTAAGTTTAATTACAAAAAAGTAAATCAGACTAAAACACTACTTAAAAGAACATTTCAGTAGGAATTAAGTCAATGATGTTTTACTCAAAGTAAACCCACTGAAATTAATAGACCTAACTTAATCATGGGCACTGATTTCAACTGTTATACTCTGATTAAAACCTAGTTGAAAAGCACCCTAGGATTTTCAGGAATGGATTTATTATGCTATCATAGAGAGAAAGAGAACAGTGCACTGGGTAAAGACCTTATGACCTCGGCTACCTTCTGACCACATATACGTATTAGCTCTTTACAGGGCACTGAAGGTCAACATGGAAGGTGTGTACATGTGAAGCCACCTTAACAACCTTATTAACACAATATATGCACTGAATTTGCAACACATTTCAGAGCACAAAGTACACCAGCAGCACACCAATCTGCAGAAATTAATTGCTGTGGTGATATTAATAAGTATATAAATGATATATTTTTTATTTTTAAAAATGTTACTAAAATAGTAAAAACTGCCAACACAGCACCCGATCCTGAACTCTCATTTCCATATCAGAGGATCATGGAATCAGGACACACAAAATCAACTGTATCTCTATGTTTGATTTCTGTCACTAGGAGCAAGACTTTAACAGCCCCGCCACGCAAATTTTTTGTGAATTGTTCCTTTTTATTTCAGGATTTTAAATATCTGCTCATCTAGTTCTCTACGGCAAGGGGAAATTGCGAGGGAAGGGATGCTTTTGCAAAATGTAAGAAATTTATTTACCTCTTCCCCCTTCTTTTCCCTTTCTGGATGTCAGCATGTAACAGTGAGCTTATGTAGGAATATGCGTAAGCGGAAAGGCTAGAAGAATATTTAATGGGCTTGTAGTTTCTGAATATTTCTACTTTCAAGGCTGTTTTATACATTTAGCTTTGTATTACATCTCATACTCCCAAAAGGGCTCCAAACATAGTTCACAAAAAAAGTTAGAAACACCCATACTACTTATACTTTGTAATTTGCAGTTAACCACACATGTGAGATTTTGAGAAAAAGCAAACTAAGAACAATTAAGATCATCACAATACTGAGGAAATAGAGACTCTGTTCCTGAATCTTGTTTTCTTCCCCAATCTGAATAAAGCAACCAGCCATCACTTTCTTTGAACACAACAAATATTTCAATGAAAATCCTGTAAAACTATAGATAGAACAGTGCAGAATATTCGAGTGTATATCCAGTACATAGTCTTTTCCCGTTATTTCATATTTCCTAACAAACCAAATCCAATTTCCAAAAAAATCAGCTGGGGAGTATGATCCACTCCTTCCCCTTCACATACCATAAGAGTCCTCCCATATGCAAGTATCTTAGCCCAGGGAGGCTCCTGATGAGAGTAGAGACCAGGGAAGAAGGGCGACAGGAGACTGGCTTTCCCCTTAATTTTACCAATAAAATTTTGTTCTCCCCTGATACTCCTACTTGAACTTAAATATCCTTAAATATCCAAAGTTAAATGCAGCATGTAGTAAAAGGGACAGCTACCACTCAAGTTCCACCTCAGTCCTAACTGTACCTTCCTTTATTTTCCTGACTCCACAAAGTCATCACCTGAATAAAGGTGCTGCGTCCCCACATTCCTTGAGAATTTACAAGGAGAGTTCAGTGATCCAGTGCATTAATTAATATCAACTGCTCTGATCAATATTGGCCCCAATATCAATGAAGTGTTTAACACTGAATCATTTTCCAGGATTTCAATTTCAATTTATAAAACAAAAATCAAGAAAGCATTAAGATTATCATTAAAGTGAACTACGAGATGGTTGGTTACTGAAAAAGTTTATCACACGTGTACATTCTGAGAGAGCTCTAATTTCCAGAAAATAGGCACTAAAATCCAAATCACTTTTAAAAGTATCTATAAAAAGCATTGTTTACCTAAATTATACTGAAGAGCAAAATGAAAAGTACTTAATCTGCCTTATGTAACAGAGGATTCTAATACTGCATCACTAAAATTAAATGCATTGCCTTACAATGCAGTGCTACTCAACTCCAATACGATGAAATGGATTGAACTGGAAAAAAATAATGCAATGTGGTTAAAAACTCTGGAGAAAACAGTATCTGAATTCTCCGAAGAAGCTTCTATGACTTCTGCTGGCAAGAACAACCAGCAGTTTATAAAACACTTGCTCTTCTCTCTCTCTTTTCTTTATTAAAGATTAAGACTCACCTGGGCTTGGGCCACCTTCCTCATAATCCCGTTCGTTCATAATCAGGAGTCAACTCTTCAAATGTTAAAAAGTGAAAGAGCAGAAAGCTGACAGTTGCTCTCTCGTTTTGTACAAGACCTCAAATCCTGTCTCTCGATAGTAGTGGATTAATCCTGAAGCAAGTCATCAAAGCTTCATGCAGTTTAAAGTATGCATGTGACACAAAGCCAAGCTGCAGTGCAGCAGCAGCAGCAGCACTCTCCAACAGATTAAGCTGAGAGAGATGTTCATCAGTGATAAATCCCCCACACACAGAAGTAAGGGCAGGGCCTACATCTCTATCATCAAGTGTCGCCAGGTAGAAAGCCTTAAATTACACCTAGAATCGACTTGCTCTTTACAGCAGCAGATGTCTCTGAAGCTATTCCATTACACAAGCCCTCCTTGTGGATATGAAAGCAGTGAGCATCCAATCATTTCGACAGCATGCTATTCATAAACCAATACTTTACGTAAATAAAATATTTAATCCTAAATCCATGGGATTAAAGAGGTAGTAAATGATTTTTAATTTACATTATCTTAGTGGCTCTTAAACTGCAGGGTGGGACCTCTTGGGGAAGATGTTTGGATGGAAAGTACCTAGGAGGAAGAAAATCCTGCAGCAATCAGTCAGAGATACTTTCCTCGTAGCAGTAGAGGTTTAGCATTAGTATCAGCATTTTGGTGGCTGTAATCGTGGAAACTGGAGAGGCAGGGAAAACATGGGAGCTTCTAGCGACAGCAACCACACTCCCCATACATCTCCTTCCCTGGTTGGGTGTCTTCAGGAGTGTCTGAAACTCTGTTCCATTCCTCTAATGCCAGTGTGGGATTAGTCCCCTAGTTCACAGATACTCATGCAAACAGTAGTATGAGAATTCTGGCCACTTGCTTCCAGAAGAATCACTGCTGCTGAGTTTGGAGACAGAGAGCTGGTAGAGTGAGGCAAAAATCCTGCACGGCTTTTATGTTTCATTGGGAGCAAGTCCCAATGAACCCAGTGGGACTTTTTCAGAGTAGATATGCATAGGATTACACAGTTAATTTCAGAAGACGATCTGAATGCAAAAAGTTTTTGGAACTGTGCAAGTTCCTTTTTGAAATGACCTGGCAGAGAAAGAGGCAAATGCTATTTGTTGAAATATATTTGTTTTCCATCAAGGCCAATTCACGCACTTGTTCTGAAGCACTAGTCCTCACAATTCATATAAGGAGCCATTTATGACAAAAGGTTGCTCTGTCGGAGAGAAGTCCTTCAAGTCTTCTTTGTGATTTGTTAACCTTTTGACACATTTCTACATGTCTAATAGCTACCCAGACTTGTTACAGGTTTCATTACTGGTGCATAAAGCCCTGAAAAACTTGGGACCAAGATACCTAGCAAACTGCCTCTCCATTGCAACTCTGATCTTCCTCTCAGATCTTCTAGAACAGCCATGCTGACCATACCACAACTGGTGGAATGCCATCTACAGTAATGCCATCTCAAAAATTAGCTTCTCAGTAGTACCACCTACTCTCTAGAACACCCTCCCACACAAGGCAGAAATAGCAGTAAAGTTCAAACATCTCCTGAAGAGCCATATATTTAAGAAGCCTTTCACTGGTTCATACAATTCATCACACTGTTCTTGTTCTTGTTATTATTGGTATATTTCTTCATTTCATTTCGTTTTGGTTATAATTTTCCGACTTTTATCTTATCTTTTCCAACTTTTAAGTATATTATTGTATTTTATGTAAACCATTCTAAGCAATGCAGAAATATTATTAATATAAATAATTGTTACCCACATGGGTGGTTGAAACACATGGGAGTTTATTATTTAACACAGATTAATTTAATTTAAAATAAATTAAAACTTTAAACAGATTTTTTTTCTTTAAAAAAAGGTTATAAAATCACCATGCAATGACTTTATCTTAATGACTGTAAATGACAATTCTGAGGGACTCGAAATATATTGCCCTTGAAAACCTTTACATGTACAAAAAACCCTTCAAAACAATATAATGAGAAAGCATCAATGTTTCATTTCTGTTAGTTTATCCCTTTGCAGAAGTAAAGAAGCTCACTGCTCTAAAATATAGTTCCTACAGGACCCAAAATATTCATGTTTTATGTTTTATCTGACTGAATATCCAAAAGAAACCTAACCAGAAAAACTAGATAGTGATCAATGCCCCCTTTAACCAAATAAGCAAATAAATTTAAAAAATCATGAAATCAGTAAGACTCAATTCCAAGTAACTATGCTTAGAACATGTTTCTTTTTATTACTGTTGTGGTAAGGGCAGTGCTTTTGTTCTTAAAAAGGTTTAGGAGTACTTTCATTTTGACTAAGAAAATCACCATTTTATAATTCAAATCAGGAAAAATAAATACAAGTAAATGGACAAAAGTAGAAAGATTCACAAAATGTTTAGGGGTATGAGTACCCCCAGAAAAAAGCACTGGGTAAGGGCAAGTTACAACCATCAGTATGAATGTGCATTAACAGTTGTCAGAGCACACGTAACAGATTACCCTAAACTCAAAGTAAATTATTAAAACCAAGTCTGTTCTGTCTTTCTTGCTGCCCAGATAATACACAACTTATTTAATTGGCCAATGGCCAATGATGTTATAGGTTCAAACCCCACAAAAACATAAGCAGAACAGCTCCAATTACAATAACATTTTCATGAGAATGGTCCCTAAATTAGTGGTACAGCAAGTGCTCTGTACAGTCCTAAACTCAATCTCCAGAGAAAATATTTTAGACAACAGGAGTAGGAAAGATCTCTGCCAAAGATCATGGAAAGCTAGTCAAAGAAGACTGAGCTGAGTTAGGAGGACTCTCAGTAGCCAAAGGTTTGAAATGAAATAAGGCAGCTTTCGGTATTTGCTGTTAAATCTAACTTTGTTAGTGAAGGTAATGTTGTTTTATTGTGCTAAAAGTATAGCACTGGGGAAGTAACCACGTGCTATCTGTGAAACACCTTTTTCCTGGCTCCTTAATTATCCATATCAGTCTTATTTGAGAATCTACAGCATTTAAAATGCTAACATTTTAATGAGGGACCATGAAGATTGAAAACAGCATGGGCACTGATCTGTTGAAAGGAGGGGGAAAGTCTGAAGTCCAGCTGGACGGATTTCATTTGAAATGTGATATTTCCTGAAACCTATTAGGAAACAGCTTTGTGACTTGCTGGAGACTGCTATTATGGTTGTGGAGCTTGATGTTTGTGAATTTGAACAGGAAAAGATTAAGCACCCACACTCCTCTCAAAATCACAGCTTCCTTTTTTCAGTTTTGTTTTGTTTTAAGTGGTTTAGTTAAATGCACTTACGTGTAGGCTGAGGTCTATCCCAAACTTGGTACCAAACATCCTTTTACTGGAAATGCTAAGATTCCTGCCTGGATTTTCCACATATTACCCACTTGTGGCATAAAAATGAAACTGGAGAACAATGCTATAAAGCAATGCTAACAACAATGGCTTACCAATGACGATTCAAAATATTTTGATTATATATTTCAAATAATGTTAACACAGCAATTACGTTGGGGAGGGACACATCAAAGTTGACACCACAGATGGCACAACTAGTATGTTAGCTGGGATTTGATTTTTTCCCCATCTGCTATCTAAGCAGCATAGTGTTTGCACATATTCAAGCAATATCAACAAAGCACAAATGTTAGCCTCTGATCACAGAGATTACAATATTAGATATGTTGTCTGCAAATAGCATCATGTTCTGGAAAGTAATCCGCACGTGTCACATCTATTGCCAGCTATGAAATGGTTATGTAAAACACCAGATCTATACTGTGCAACTCGATGGAGAAAGTTTACTCATCTAAAAAGAGAAAATGTCTTGAGAATATGAGCTTTGAAAGCATCTCAGTAAACAAGATCATCTGCATTCATGCAGCAAAATAGGCATGTGCCTATAAATTTGATGTGTTGAACTTGTGTGATATGGTAGCTGAAACAGGTCTGCGTAACTTAGGACACATCATGCCGTATGCAGCATACGACCCATTTATTATGGCCTACGAGGTTCATGGTAATTATATGTGTACTAGAGACTGTGGTCCTGCTCCCTCTACTCACCAACCCCTTCCCCTTGTCACTCCCTCCACATTTAACACCCTAAAGCTTCCCTTCCCAACTGATTTCTGAAACCAATTCTCTTCTATTCCCCACTTTCCACCTTCACCCCATGTCCATGCCTCCTCCTTTTGTGCAACTGCCCCTGTATACAAACCACCCCCATTGTAAACTCCTGCGTCCACCACCCACATGGCAACAAGCACACTTTTCACCTTCTGCTCAGTTGTGAAGTCATTGTCACCTCCCATATTCTTCAGACCCTTTCATGCCCCTGCTTCCATCAGCAACCTCATTCCCATGCCTCCTATTCCCTTTTCTGAACCCCCCTTTGCACATTCACTTTTAATAATAATAATAATAATAATAATAATAATAATAATAATAATTTATTATTTATACCCCGCCCATCTGGCTGAGTTTCCCCAGCCACTCTGGGCGGCTCCCAATCAGTGTTAAAAACAGTACAGCATTACATATTAAAAACTTCCCTGAACAGGGCTGCCTTAAGATGTCTTCTGAATGTCAGGTAATTCTTTATCTCTTTGACATCTGATGGGAGGGCGTTCCACAGGGCGGGCGCCACTACCGAGAAGGCCCTCTGTCTGGTTCCCTGTAGCTTCACTTCTCGCAATGAGGGAACCGCCAGAAGGCCCTCGGCGCTGGATCTCAGTGTCCGGGCTGAACGATGGGGGTGGAGACGCTCCTTCAGGTATACAGGACCGAGGCCGTTTAGGGCTTTAAAGGTCAGCACCAACACTTTGAATCGTGCTCGGAAACGTACTGGGAGCCAATGCAGATCTCTCACTTTTTCCTTCATCCTCCTCCTTACTTTTCTCAACTCTACCTTGCACACCAACCACCCCCCAATTTCCATGCCTCCTCCTGTCTCCTATTCTGCAGTCCCCTTTGTGCACATTACAGTGGTGCCTCGCAAGACGAAATTAATCCGTTCCGCGATTCTCTTCGTCTAGCGTTTTTTTCGTCTTGCGAAGCAAGCCCATTGACGGCTTAGCGGATTAGCGCTATTAGCGGTCTAGCGGCTTTTAGCGATCAGCTGAGAGGCGGCTTATCAGAGGAACAGCTGATAAGCGGCTTAGCGGCTTAGGAAGGGGGGGGGAGCGAAAAAAACCTGCGGGAACTCGCAAGACTTTTTCATCTTGCGAATCAACCCCATAGAGAAAATCGTTTAGCGAAGCGCCTCCAAAACGGAAAACCCTTTCGTCTAGCAGGTTTTCCGTCTTGCGAGGCATTCGTCTTGCGGGGCACCACTGTACCTTTACCTTTATACAGCTTACTGTATCTTTAAGATGAAAAGACACTTCAGAGCAAGCATGTCAATTAGCTTGTTCAATTATAAAAGGTTAAGAAGAAGAAGAGTTTGGATTTGTGACGAGCTTCTGTGGTGCAGAAAGAGACAGCCCCATGATAGTGAGAGTAGGGATCCACAAAGGATGAAAAGGAGCGAAACAAGGGAGCACTCACCTAGGAAGGATGAATGGCGCCTGAAGCCCTAGCCGGGCGTGGTGGGTGCTGAGAGAACCGTAGCGTCGTGAAGTCCTAAATCAGTCACACGGGGCACCAAATGACGAGAACCTGCTCGCCATCCGTAAATAATCAGTCTCACACCAAGATGGGTTGCAGAAATCTGGCTGCCCAGGACCTGCTGCAGCCAACATTTATTGTGTGCAGTAGAAAAGATACAAATTCAAGGAGAAAACTTTGCCTCAGCTAGCAGATAAAAGACAATACAATACATGGGTCTCATGCCATCACACCAGACCACGTATTTGATCAGGCTATGCTTACATGGACCAATCATCGGGCAGCATGAGCTCTCCACGCGTTGATCATGCTCCAAGCAATGCCTTTTGCTATGAAATCACCTTGCAATAATAAACTTTCGCCCATGCTCTTATGTGCAAACAACCATTTTCCCACAGATTTGATATCCCGCCTTTCACTCCCCTTCAGGAGTCTCAAAGCGGCTAACATTCTCCTTTCCCTTCCTCCCCCACAACAAACACTCTGTGAGGTGAGTGGGGCTGAGAGACTTCAGAGAAGTGTGACTGGCCCAAGGTCGCCCAGCTGCTGCATGTGGAGGAGTGGAGACGTGAACCCAGTTCACCAGATTATGAGTCTACCACTCTTAACCACTACACCACACTGGCTCTCAAATAAAGTGGTTGCATGTTTGCTTATTAATAAAACATATTTTCTAAATTATTACACTGAATCTGGAACTTTATGTTGAAGACAACAAATGGTACCAAAAGTGAAATACATTGTAGGAATCCAACGCTTGGCAACATTTGACATCCTCTCCACCCACCACTGCAGCCCTCATGCTATCTAGGTACTGGTTTCCCAAATTTTGGAAGGAGGTGGGAGGGCTCTAGGACCCTGCCAAAGCCTCACGTGTCCTTCCTAAAGCCCTGTGCCTAGCTTAGCCATCTGTGTGAATGCAGTGTGAGAGTAACAATTTTTGGCCTCCCTCACACACACACTGTGCATGTGTGCAAGATAAAGCAGTGTGCGGCCCATGGGTTCTATGTTGAAGTGCTCTTGCAACCCACTTGGTATGAAAAATTGGGCCGCCCTGTACTATAAAATATTTGAGAGATCCACATCCTTTCTCTCTCACACATGAGACAGCTGAGGTATGGAAGTGGGTGGGAGAAGCTTAAAACAGACAAAATGGGGAAAAATTCATTTTAGTGTTTGTACCTTATTGTACTCAAACAATGGCAGAAGTCTGAGTAAAGCAAAGGTGGACAGACACCTAGACAAAAATTGTGGTTTGAGTAAAGCAGGTATGGAGAAACAAAGTGGGTTTTAACCAGGAGAAATAGCAGAGGTGGGTACAACAAAGAAGCCAGCACAACAGAGCCTTTTCTAACTCCCTTCTCACTGTATTCAAACCTTATGTAAAACTGCCACTCTCCTCTCTCAATGTCACACCCTGCTCCCTCTATTCAATTCTCTGCTATTGTTTGAAATCACTACTTTTTGCCTCTCAGATCCTCTCCAACCCTCCTTTATTCAAACCTCTGCTGTTGTTTAAAACCACTATTTCCCTCTGTAGCCTTCCATCTTCTGCCTGCTCTTCTGCGCCCCTCCCTGTGCCATGACTTCATGCTAATCCAGGATTGTGACACAGCACTACAGTGGGGGCTGCACGATGACAGCCGTACATTTTTGACAGATATCTTACATCTCAAATGCAGGTTTGCTGTCCTAGACAGACAGTAGAAACAACACATTTAACAAGTACACGGCGAGTGGGCTTACAGAGCAGGTAGCCTGTATTCAACCCAGTAGGCCAAAGCTTGTGCAAATCTAGCCTAGAGTTCTTGATCAGGGCCATAGAAATCCTCTCTGCTATGAAACTCAGTGGGTGGGCCTTGAATAAGACACACACACCCTCATCCTAACTTACCTCACAAGCTGCTGCAAGGATAAACAGCTTGCTCTGACCTCCCTAGGAGGAGCCGGGCACAAATGTAGTATTTCAAACTTCAGTACAGATTCTAAGCCTTTAACATCCCTTACATTTTACATAACTTCTATTTCTTTGACTAATATAAAGGTTTATTACCAATCCGGTTATTTTATGGCAACTTTTGCAATATCCAATCAACATGGATTTAGAAATACCACAACTTGTAAACCATCAAGCCAAATGCAATTTGTAAGCCAGGTGTGATGCTTGCAGCTCACCAGAGAGCTTTGGTCCAGGGCTGCAAAACAGGGGGTACAATACATGGCTTGTAGGCTATTCGTAACATAGGACAAAATTTCTGTAGGCCTAATTTAAGAGTCACATTTTAAAAAGGATTCCTCATTTTATCTTTTTCACAGCAGTGTAAAAGATAGAAGCAGGTGTTTAACTGAATTAGAGGGTGAGAGGAAATCAGGGCAAGCCCAAGTATTAAGCAAAATGTAAAAGTGGCAGGTTTAAGCCACCATGAAATGGAACAAAATGTCAATTTCATTCATACAATACTGCTACCATTGTAAAAAACAAACAAAAAACAACAACAGCAAAACTGTACAAAGTGTCTACATAACAATCAATTTGAAGCACAGCAAAACATTTTAGGCAGTTGAAAAGGTTAGATTAAACAAGGATAATGAAAACAGACGTAGAAGGATGGATTGTCACAAACATTGACATAGCTAACAAACTGAAACCAGGTGTCTTGAAACCCTACTCTTCAGATTTCACAATGCGCCCTTACATTGGGAGTACTGTTTTGATTACACAGCTCAGGCACCAAAATTGCCTTGGACCATTTGGCCTTGTGTGTTCCACCTCCTTCCCAGAGGTTCCTTTTCATCCCATTTTTATTGGCCAGCATCATTCAAAATCCACACCCGCAAGGAAGAAGTTGTTTGTGAAGCCTAGCTAGTGTTTCTGTCCAAACCCCTGGCCTCTAACTGACACCAATCCAGACTTAGCTGCTGGGTTCCTAATATACACAAATAACTTTCCTTATTAAAAAAGATGAAGGAAATTGTATTTAATAGAACATCTGATGTCAATTATTACCACATCTAAAAGTAGCCTTGCCAGGTAAAATGACTCAGCTGGTAATGTTGGATCCTTTGTACATGAGGTCATTATCCCATTATCTATGTTGTGAACAGGTTATTTCTAGCTGCCTTTGTCAGAATAAAGGTCATAAGCTCTCCAGAATTATGTTCCTCCACTGTCTGAATGCAGACTTATGCATTTGTCACTACTATTGACTTGCAAGTTTTTACGGCTGCTACCTTTATTTACACAGAGGTTTCTATGTATTTAACAGCTGAGTAACTGCAAGAAACCCAGCAGGTGACCTTTTAATTCATTGAATAAAGCACATCAAAGTGCAAGTAGATAAATAGGTACCGCTCCGGCGGGAAGGTAAACGGCGTTTCTGTGCGCTGCTCTGGTTTGCCAGAAGCAGCTTAGTCATGCTGGCCACATGACCTGGAAGCTGTACGCCGGCTCCCTCAGCCAATAAAGCGAGATGAGCGCCACAACCCCAGAGTCCGTCACAACTGGACCTAATGGTCAGGGGTCCCTTTACCTTTTAACTGCAAGAAACCCAGCAGGTGACCTTTTAATTCATTTAATATCCAAATTGGGAGAAGCTACATTTTATAATTTTTTGCATGTCGCTCATTTGTTAAAGGCACAGAAATACTGGCAGCGGGGGGAGTAACAGCTACTCTGCCACACACCTAAGAATTGTCTTCCTGATTAAGTTCAAGGTCTGTCTAGCCCAACATTCCAATTAACTGTGGTTAGCCAGATATTACTGGAAGTGCACGGTTTCACAAGCAGAGCAGAGCATGAAGGCAATGGCTATGCAGTGTCTAAAACTTTTAAACAAATCTTACTATTTAGAACTGTGACAGTATGGCGCTATTCCTCATGTCAGTAGGCAAGGAGTTCTAAAGTGTGGGTGATGCAACACTAAAAGATTGGTTTTTTGTTTCTTTGTTTTTACAAATGCAATACAAGTATTATGTGAGACCTGTAGCAATGCCAGTTTCGCAGATCAACGCAGCTGACGGGGCATATATGGGATAAGGGCATCTCACAGGTAAACTGGCCCCAAGCCAGTTTGTTTTCATTTTTTGGTTGCCAAAATAGGTGCATAATGGGTGCAAATCGAGAGTTATAACAGGGCTAGAATTTTGACAACTGACTGTATATTTATTAAGTACTCTGTATAGAAGCCTGTACAGAATACCTCCACTATGAGGGTGGTCTGACAGGTTTGGAAAAGGTGGAAGTAACAGCTGGTGCTTAACATTTTTCCAGAGCTCATGCAGAACAGCAGACATATTAATTTCTTACGTCTCCACAATGCAGGTTTAAATAAACTCTGTGACTTTGTTCTTGAATCTCAACCACTCCCAAGGGTTATGTTGAAATCCCAAATTAAGGAACATAGAATCTCTAGGCTGACATGGTACCAAATTGCTAATTTTATTTGTTGAACCCACATCAGGGAACTGGCATTGAAGGACCTTACCCCTTATGAATTATTGTTGGACTCTGCCACAAAGATAAAACAGAGTCCAGTGTCTAGACAGAATAGTGTGTTAATCTTAATAGATATGAATACAACGAAAGTCTAAGGCAGATGTGGGAAGCCGATTAGCAGATTACTATTAATGAAGAGGTCTTGACTTCAATGTGGGGGAGATTTCCTTTTAAATATGTCCTGACCTTGATGAAAGAGGTAGTACTTTAAATAGTGCAAAAAAAAATTGATATCTTATGCCTACAAATTTAGCCTCACTGTTCACCAAACTGTTGAAGAGGATGTCAAATGTTAGGCTCTGTTCAACAAATGTGGCGGACATGTGGGATAGTGGCTCATTTCTGGGACATCCATTTGTTAAAATAAAAACAATTACAGGACGAAACACCTTTAAATGTCCAGAGCTGGCACTGCTCGATTGTATCACAGGAGATAATACTAACTTGTAGTTCAAACCCCTAATAAGTTCCCTTTAATTAGCAGCCAGCCAGGCCCACAGTAATAAAAAAAACTAGAGGAATTTGAGAGAGAACTTCTCTGACAAGTTGCTACAATAGTGTACAGCAAATAGCACATGTGGAAAAGTTGACTAATAAAATAAAACTGGCACAAGGTTTGAAGAATAAAGACTCTCCTGCAACTGATTGGTACAGCTTTTCTGTGTACATGGCTAAAAATGGAAAAGGTGACTCCTCTCCCATTATAAAACATTTGTTTAGCATAACCTGTATGTCCCCTTCTATACAAACGGTTGTCTGGGATAGGAACTATTTACATTACCTGGATGTTATTTTTGATGTACTGCATCTTCTGGGTTAGGGTTTATTTTGTGTGTAATGATGTTGCTAAATGTTGTAAAGCAAAAAAGCATTTATCATACAGTGGTACCTCGGTCTACAAACAGCCTAGTTCACGAACTCTTTGGAACACAAACACTTCAAAACTGGAAGAAGGTGTTCCAGTTAGCAAACTTTGTTTGGAATCCGAACATACTCTGTTCAGGGGTGCACTTCCGTTTTGAGTGCCACACTTCCATTGTCCGGCAGCGGAGAAGGGGGTCATCACGGCATTTCCCGCAGCCGTGAGGGAGGGAAGCTGCGCACGCGCCAGCTGGTTTTCAGGCGCGCAACTCCCCCCATGCTGCTGCAGCAGGAGAATGTTTCCCGCAGCCGCGAGGTAGGGAAGCTGCACACTTGCCAGTCAGCTGGTTTGTGGGAGCGCAACTCCCCCCCATGCTATTGTGAAAGGCACACGCTCTAGGGAGCATTTCCCACAGCAGTGGGGGGGGGGGGCGACCTGTGTGGATCCCAGTTCAACTACTGATTGATTGATTGTGTGACTGCAAAAATGGATAAAAGCCCCCCATCCAAACAATGACTATCATCAGTGCAGTTAAGGGGGGGGGGAATTATCGTCTAAAATACTGTTTTATTTTATTGTACAGTACATTGATTATTGCTTTCATTTTATGGATCAATGGTCTCATTAGATAGTAAAATTCATGTTAAATTCCTGGTTTAGGGGTTGTTTTTAAAAGTCTGGAACGGATTAATCCATTTTGCATTACTTTCTATGGGAAAGCGCGCCTTGGTTTAAGAATGCTTTGGTTTAAGAATGGACTTCCAGAACGGATTAAGTTCGTAAAACCAAGGTAGCACTGTAATAACTTTAAAGTGATGTCTCAAAACAGCAATACCCTTTTGTGTCACCTACTTTGGGGACAGCCCTACTGCCTGCACGAGAACTTGTTCTTGTAGCAAGACAAGCTCTGTACCACACACCCATTCCAGCTGTATTCACTCAGTCAGCAATCAAACAGTACCCCAAACTGCAATCAGCACAAACACTCTTACCTGCAGGCAGGTATCTCACTGGAAAAACATACTGATACAAAAAAAAAAAAAAAAGCATACACACTGTCTTGCAGCCTGGCTAGGAAAGCTGACAAGGCAGGGGCCAGAACAAAGCCATCCATCCCTGCTTAGTCCTCTGTAGGTCTGCTCAACACTGCTGCCACTTCTGTTTGGTAACAGGGTCATTTTCTCACCTAACTCTCCAGTCTTCACTTCATGGCTGTAGTACATAGTGAAGATGTACTTTTAAAGAGGCCTCTGTTCTTTACAGAAATTTATCCACCCTGACCCACGTTCATTGCACAACTGAAAGTGAAAGGGACTATTCTATATTACGATCAGCTTGCAACACTCTACTCAATTTTTTTTACTGTTTAAAAAGTTTTAAAGCCTGTTGCTAGCTTTTTACAAGTCCTGCTTCAGCAGGTAAGCAAAGGACTTTTTAAAAAAGGCAAGCAAAGTACCTCAGCTGAGACAACCACCTTGTTAAGTTAGTTAAGATATGCCACTCATCACCACAATCGCTCCTGACAAATTTATCTTAATTTCTCCCTACAAGTAGCCATTTGGGGGGTCCCCCCCACACCATTTCCCTACAAGTAGCCATTTGGGGGGGTCCCCCCCACACCATTTCCCCTTCTTTTATTTCCTCCTTTCTCAACATTGCAGCACACTGTTCTACATGTCTACTCAGAAGTAACTTCCATTAAGTTTAGTGGAGCTTCCAGCTAGGCCACATTCTGAGCATGTCTAAAAGCCCCAAGTCTTGATTTTAAACTGCAAAGAGTGTTTGTGCTCCAAAAGCTTAGAAGCACTAGCACACTGAGGATGAAGAGAAAATATGAGATGTGATTAGTATACTGAGGCAATGTTAGGAGTAGACTTGACTTCCCTGGAGACATTCCAAAACACAACCCAGCCCCATATTCTGTAATCCCACCTTTCATTTCCTTTCCTCAGAAGACAAGTGTCTGGGAAGAGGAGGGTACTGGCTGTTGATGGACTTGGAAAAAGAGCTCCAAGAAGGCCCTTGATCTTGCAGCTGACCAATAGGAAGTGCAATGCTAACTGTGCCGAGGCAGTACCAGCTGTAGGTCATTGAATTGGCTTTCGGGATATTAGATAGGGAGTATGAAGATGTGGGAAGTGTTACAATACAAAATCTAAATATCAGTTACAGAATTAAGGGCTAGGGTGGGGAGAGAAAGAATTACCGTATCTTTCCCAAAATAGTAAAGAAATTTTTCTTCTGTACTTTTTCTTCTCTATGGAATTAAAAGAGTCTATAGTAAAGACAAATCCAAACAACAAAGACCTTCTGTATGGATTATTTAAAAAAAAATTAACAGTCTCCAAAGCTTGAATTATTATCATGTGACGCTGCAGAGAATCAAGAATATGCCTTGGAAAAATAGTTTTTACTGTATCTTAAAATAAATGTCTATGTATCATAAACTGAGCCCTTTAGCAACCTATTCCAGAGCTACTTCCACCAAATTATGTTCTATCAGAAGCTAATTTAAATAATCAAGAAAACAAACATTCAGAATGTTTAACTAGACAAGAAGTTGAGCTATATCTATGTTTAGAATGGGCTGAAAATACATAATTAGAAAACTCACTGAAAATACATAATTAGAAACTCAAAAGTGACTGATCTCTTGATTACCACTGGAGTTTATTTCACATCAACAATATGATCACTCAATTTGACAGTGCTGAAAAGAAAACCTTTCCACACCATTGAGCTTACATCTTTGTCCAAAGGTCTTCACTGAAATCACAAACAATTTGATTAACAACTCTACTCAAAGCTGCTTATTCTTTCCAGATTTCACTACAATAAAATACTGCAATCAATTTCTGCTCCTGGTAAACCTGTTGAGGTTTGCCTCTCTGAGTCAATAAAAACTGAATGAACTCAGAACCAGTTTAAAAGTTTTCATTGCTAATCAAGTTATTTTTTAATTTAAAAAATCAATTTAAAATGATAAACAAACCTCAACTTATATAACCAAACCAAAATTATTATCCAGGCAGACACTGTAAATATACTGTACACAGATCAAAATGCCCATCATTTTCAAAAATATATCAGAAATTTAAGAGTTTGCTTTTCTTCACTGTCAAGGTACACTTGAAGAGCATTTACTGAAAGGGTTTAGCATGTTTCCTTTTAAGGTCACAGTAATACAAAGGAATAATCTCATTTCCACATGATCTAAAATATCAATCGGCCCAATTAGCTCTCTTCTGCTTTTCAAGTTCCATAATCTTTTAAAAAGAAGATATGCACAGTTGTAGCAGCACAGAAAATCCTGGACACCACAAACAGCTCTTAAAACAAGGAACAAGTAAACTTGCAGGGAACTGAAGTGCTGTGGTATAGGCATGGAGAAAGCTGGGAGTAACAGCCGCTGAACAGCCAAAGTGTCA
Organism: Podarcis erhardii; assembly: GCF_964252035.2. Lineage (NCBI taxonomy): Eukaryota > Metazoa > Chordata > Lepidosauria > Squamata > Lacertidae > Podarcis > Podarcis erhardii. Next base: position 82,220,458 of record NC_138499.1, read on the forward strand.
GCTGCACCAAAACCAGAGTTCTTAATCTTAATTCCATGCACTCCAATCTGTATCTTCAGGAGCACTTGATCAGACCACTTGAAAGGGGAAGGAAGTTTGTTATCAAGGCTGCCAAGTGGAGCAATGGGAAATCACCGGTACAGTGGTACCTCTGGCTGCGAACGGGATCTGTTCCGGAGCCCCGTTCGCATCCTGAAGCGAACATAACACGCGACTGTGCGTGCCATGTTTCACCGCATCCGTGCATGCGCGTAATGTCATTTTGATCGTCTGTGCATGTGCGAGCGGCAAAACCCGGAAGTAACACGTTCCGTTACTTCTGTGTTGCCGTGGAGCGCAACCCGAAAACGCTCAACCTGAAGCGTATTCATCCCGAGGTATGACTGTGGTCCCTGCACGCAGCCTGCTCCTGGTAGAGGTAGGGAGTGAGGCAGGATTATAGGGGCATGAAAGGACAAAGAAGTCTACACAAGTTGTCCAGTCTAAGTAGTAGCTCAAGGTGAGCAGCTGGAACTCATGGGGAGAGTTACAAAATATAAGAAATGGGAAAGTAGTAAAAAGCAGATTGTGTGGTGCCACTTACTCTTAAGAAGACATGGTTCTTGAGAAATGGAGGAAGAAGAAGGACAAAGCACCAGAACCTCTTTCCTCCTCAGAATAAGTTGTAGGCAAGTATACAGTAATACACATTGGGCTAAAAATAAATTCAGTGAAGGAAAGGAAGTATTTCTTCACACAACACATAACCAATTAATGCAATCCGCTGCAACAAGATGTCATAGTAACCACTGGCTTGGGCGGCTTTAAAAGTAGTTCCTCATATTCCTAGTTTAGTAGCCTATGAAAGACCACCTGCAGTTCAGAGGCAGCAGGTCTCCAAAAACAAGTTGCTGAGGGGCAAAACATGAAGGCAGACTAGTGCCTACCTTCATGCACTGCCTGTGGGATTCTCAGAAGCATCTAGCTGGCCATTGTTGGAAACAAAATGCTAAACTAGAAGTGCCACTGGTCTGATGTAGCAAGTATATTCTTACATTGATATCTAATCTACAGCATATTCTGAGCTCAGAGACAGGCAACAACCCTTAAAAAAGACTGAACAGTATTTCAAATTATTCACTGACTAATACAGGACAGTCATACTTCACACTTCTAGCCATATCTTCACAACTCGCATGCAGCCACGAACAACACCACTCCCAGACTGCAGGGAGATTTGTGGCTAGTCAATAAGCAAAGACAGGTTCTTCACCATTGCCTGTCAATTCCCACTCACTCCTATACTGCAAGAGTGGGATTTTCCAGTACTGTCTACAAGAACTCCACAACATTTTTCTTGTGTGATTACATGCCAATACTGCACATGTATTGGGTTTATGTTTTTGTTGTTACAATGCAATTTGATTTTAAATACACATAACCAATCGAACTGTAATGATAGTGGCAGAAATCCAGCAGAATTTGAATGAAATCAGTGGGCTTCTTTGATGGATTTTGGGTAATATTTACAGGTATTTATTTATTAGATTTATATACTACCATTCCTCCCAAAGATGACACATTTCTGTGATTAAAAAGCACAACTAAAAATAAAATTAAAACCTATTTAGAACATTGAAAAACCGGTGCAGCGCAGCGTGGGGACTCGCTTCCACAGTGCCAAAAATGGTGTCTGCACATGTGCAGACGTCGAAAATCATGTCTGTGCAGATGCAGAAGCCGAAAATCACGACTGTGCACTTGTAGATGCCAAAAATCATGTCTGCGCACGTACAGACACCAAAAATCACGGGCGCTCACGTGCGCATGCAATCTGACCCACGGAGGGATCTGCATGGGACCAATCCAGCCCAGGCAAGATAAACCTTGCTGACCCCTGATTTACATCAACAATTGCATATTTGTATTTATTTTTCCCAGCTCTCAATTCTGGGGTTTTCTCTTTCCTTTCAGTATGTAGCATATAGAATTATAATTGCAATTATCATATAACATCCCCCAATACAGATGAAAAGTAATGCCAATTTCTCTTCTACATTTTCAGCACAGAAGTTTGCAAACATCTGCAATTTTGCTTGCAAATGCAGGGCTAATGTTTTCCCCTCCCCCTGCCTGCCTTGCGTGTTGCACTTCTTACAATAATGGGATGGGAGCACTCCAACAACTTCTAAAACCCATCACAAACTCTGAGTTGGCGTTCTACATATGAGGAAGACTCAAATTAATAACATTAATTAATAAAACAAACATTCTGATGATGAGAAAGGATCGTTTCCCACTTTCTATCCAACCTTTTTCTTCTTCTTAAGAGACAGCGGTGTGTGGAATTGCCAACTTAAGTTTGCTGATGTGTTTATTTCTACCTCCACTCCACTCCAGTTCTTTCAGAGGAGTCTCTAAACCTGTAGGCCTTGTATATTTTGAATAATCCTGAGAACATATTCAGATTACAAATATTCTAAACTCCCCCCCCAAAAAAAAATCAAAAACAGAATAGTCCTGATATAAACCAAGCAAAAGCCACAGGTGTCAGGACTGTTCAAAAATGACCTCTATGTGTATTTCACAATCAGGTGATGCCTTTATTAGGGCCAACAAAAATGTCATAAAATAGTATCTTTATATCACTGTAGTTGAAAATTTCATCTATAAATTTTAATTAAAGCACTTCACTGCTAGCTAACTAAGTTCTGATAGTGGAGAACAGAAAAAAGAATGAGCCTAGAACCCACAGGGAGATGGGAATTCTTGCAGGTAGGAAACACAAAAGAAAAAGGAACAAAGACAAGGGGAAAGATAAACAGAGGAAAGATTACAAGGAAGGAAGGAAGAGATATAAAAGACACAAGCAGCAGTGACCTAAACAGAATCTGAGTGAGAATACTGAATAAACAACCAACCACTGATTGTTATCATTGCAAAAAGATCAGACTCTCCCTGATCTCTGCAATTTCCTGTTAACATTGGTGGCATTCTGCAATAGATTCAAAGCCAAACCAGACATGACAGTAACATCTCCATTTGATTAAACTGGACAGTTTTCAGAACAAATGGAGTGCGGGTTGAGGGTGCTAAAATCTCCCCTCACCCTAACTTTCCTTCTCACAGTCTGTCTTCTCAGGGGCTTTTCTCCTCCAATACCAGAAGTAAGCTCAAGTAACAGGAATTAAATAAAAGGAAAGAGGCAGGCACTCAAGCTGACAAATCCCATCATACCTTTTCAATCCTTTTCCTAATGATCCCCAACATAGAATTAACATTTTCACAGCTGTAACACACTGGGTCAACATTTTCATCAAGTTATCCATCATGACCCTGAGGTCTTGTATCCTGGTCAGTCGCTTCTAGTTCAGACCCCATTAGGGTATTTGTTAAGTTAGGATTTTCTTCTCCAATGTGCATCCCTTCACACTTTCTTACACTGAACTGCATTTGTTATTTTAATGCTGCTACAAATTCCTTCAGTGTTCTTCACAATCCCTGAAAGAGCTGCTGTAAGAATGGTTGAGGTGAATATGAAATCCTTTGATATAAATACTTACAGTGGAATCTTATACATGTTTCCTCAGGATTCCTCAGGGAAACAGGCATAAGATTGCACCAAGGTATTGTTATACACTCCCCAATTCCCTCAGGAACAGCAATGTCAGGTTTTTTTAAAATACAGTGGTACCTTGGTTGTCGAACTTAATCCGTTCCAGGAGTCCGTTTAACTCCCAGAAAGGTTCGAAAACCAAGGCGTGGCTTCCAATTGGCTGCAGGCGCCTCCTGCACTCAATCAGAAGCCGCGTCAGACGTTCGCAAATCAGAACACTCACTTCCAGGTTTGCAGCGTTCAGCAGTCGATTTGTTCAACAACAAAGGCATTTGACTACCAAGGTTCCACTGTACTTTGGACGAGTGCACTCTGGCCCCTTCTGGTGTACATAATATTTACAAATATAGAAGCACGGCATATACTGGCAACACAACACTCCAGAAAGACAGCAGAATCACATCAGAACTTCAGAGTGATGCCCTGCATTCACAAGGTGTGCTCAGAAAACTCAAATATCTCTTCTTCTCCCTTTCCCAAACTACCAGCTGCTGTTTGTCACACCCATCTGCCCTCTCCCATCTGCTGGAGGATGTCATCTTATCTAGGTTCCAAGATTATCTCCTTAAAACAGTCAAGAGAATTCTCCAGCTATCTCCTTAAAACAGTCAGGAGAATTCTCCAGCTATCTCTTTATGTTAGGCTCACTCTGAAGAATGATCAACCAACAAAACTACAAAAGAATCAGCTGGCAAGCATACCAGAATTATTCACATATACTTCAAGTATATGGTGGCGCTGTGGGTAAATCCTCAGCACCTAGGACCTGCCGATCGTATGGTCGGCGGTTCGAATCCCCGCGGCGGGGTGAGCTCCCGTCGTTCGGTCCCAGCTCCTGCCCACCTAGCAGTTCAAAAGCACTCTTAAGTGCAAGTAGATTAATAGGTACCGCTTTATAGCGGGAAGGTAAACGGCGTTTCCGTGTGCTGCACTGGTGCCGGCTCGCCAGAGCAGCTTCGTCACACTGGCCACGTGACCCGGAAGTGTCTCCGGACAGCGCTGGCCCTCGGCCTCTTAAGTGAGATGGGCGCACAACCCTAGAGTCGGACACGACTGGCCCGTATGGGCAGGGGTACCTTTACCTTTACCTTTACTTCAAGTATGTGTAGTCAAAGTGGAAGCACCAGGAAGGTACTGCTGCAATCTAATGCAATAGGGTGAGTCATATGGTACAATAATTGCCTTCAGCAGATGCCATACCTAGCTCCATCCCAAATTTTTGTGAACATATTGCCTTTCCACATTACTTTTAGGCCAATTGTTCAAACCACTTCATATCCAATCCTATTCCTCTTATTTTTGTCTATTCTCTCACTTTGTCCTTTTGGAGAAAGTTAGGTAAATATTTTTTCTAGACTTGCATGGGTGTTTCTTTCAAACTTCTCCACTCTTTTCCCCTCAGCTTTTTCTGCACCTATGCTATTCAGTTCCCTTGTCTTCAGGACACCTGTTGATTCCTCTTCAGCCACACTAAGCATCAACTCAAGCTGCATACACTCTATACTTTGAAGCACACACCCCCAGCAATAATTATGGGCACTGCAGTCCATTGAAGGTTGCTGGTCATTGTAAATCTGTGGCAGGTAAACTACAGTGCCCAGAATTTTTTTAGGAGGCAATGTGCTTCAAATGTGCTTTTACACCAGAGCCAGTGTGGTGTAGTGGTTAAGAATGGTGGACTCATAATCTGGTGAACTGGGTTCGCTTCCCCACTCCTCCACATGCAGCTGCTGGGTGACCTTGGGCTAGTCACACTTCTCTGAAGTCTCTCAGCCTCACTCACCTCACAGAGTGTTTGTTGTGGGGGAGGAAGAGAAAGGAGATTGTTAGCCGCTTTGAGACTCCTTTGGGTAGTGATAGAGTGGGATATCAAATCCAAACTCCTCCTTCTCCTCCTCTTTAAAGTATGTGTATGCAGCCTCAGTCATTTGTTCAGGCTGAATTTAAAGTATGTGTATGCAGCCTCAGTCATTTGTTCAGGCTGAATTTAAGCATGTAGAAGTATTGGAAATGAAACAGTAGAATGGACTGCACCACTTCACACTAGAATTGGGGAATCACATTTTAAAACTATATAGAAGAAGAAAACTAGCACAGCACAGATGAGACTGGGCTAGAACCTTTCCCCCTGAAGTGCTAGTTTTCTACTTGCAATGAGCTATTTTTAAATACAGGGAATCGTTCAAAAATTATGAAGGGGTATACCCCTCAAGACCCTACCACCACATTCCACAACATATATACAGTTGTCTACATAAATGATAGAGTGGAATACATTCTACACAATACTACTTAAGACTGCAGGTGAGGGTCTATTTTGGAACATTCCCACAAGGTTTTCCTCAAAAGGAAAAAGCTCCCTGAAGTAGCATATCAGGGAGAAGCCTTTCTGCATCCAAGCACCAGGCCTGTTTGCAGACCAACTCTATGTTACAAAGATGTCTGCAAACATGACATGAAGGCTGGCAACATTAACCCTGCCATGTGGGAATCCCTTGCCGATGACAGCAGTGCCTGCACACAGTCAGGTCGTGTATCCAGAGCAGTAACCAGAGGAGAAATGACCACTGGGATGAGCGCAGAGAGAGGAAATGCCATGGTGCACCTGAAGCAGCACAACCGGACGCCTTCATTTGCCCCAGCTGAAACAAAACATGTCTCTCCCATATCCGTCTCTAGAGCCACAGCAGGTGCTGCAAGTCTCCCAATTGTTTAGCTTCACCCACAAAGGCACACTCCTTCTCCACTAACTTGAGTCAGACGGATGCCATATGTAAATATGTCTTTTGCATATGGGAGTATTAAAAAACAGCACCTCTTTCCCACTGCAACCTGACATGGTACACTCCAGAAACATACCGATTTACCTTGCCTATACTCCTCTATAGGAGTCCATATAGTAAAAGCTATGGTTTTCCCAGTAGTGATGTATGGAAGTGAGAGCTGGACCATAAAGAAGGCTGATCGGCAAAGAATGGATGCTTTTGAATTATGGTGCTGGAGGAGACTCTTGAGAGTCCCATGGACAGCAAGAAGATCAAACCTATCCATTCTTAAGGAAATCAGCCCTGAGTGCTCACTGGAAGGACAGATCCTGAAGCTGAGGCTCCAATACTTTGGCCACCTCATGAGAAGAGAAGACTCCCTGGAATTGGGAAAGATGGAGGGCACAAGGAGAAGGGGACGACAGAGGACGAGATGGTTGGATAGTGTTCTCGAAGCTACTAGGATGAGTTTGACCAAACTGCGGGAGGCAGTGGAAGACAGGAGTGTCTGGCGTGCTCTGGTCCCTGGGGTCACGAAGAGTCGGACACGACTAAACGACTAAACAACAACAACAATACTCCTCTAACTTCTCCCCATTTTTTTTTTAAACTCTGCTTTCTGCTTCCTAACCTTTCCCAACTGTTAACTGATAGTGCTCCCTCTAAAAATTCCCTTAAGAAACATGCTTACGGAGGTGGAGCTATAAGAAATTGGGCTTCGCTTTCCAGAGAAAATGCACAATACCGTGGCTCGTTTTGACCAAAGCAAACGCCGGAAACGCCCAGGCTTGGCGAGGCTCCTCCTCGTTTCCATCCGCTGCCAGGAGAGGGAAAGGCCACCTGTGGGACCGGCGAGAGCAAACAATGGGAGTTGCAAATCCCCACGGCGGAACTTTCGCTAAGACAACCTGCGGGGCAGACTCGCAGGTTCCCCGGAGCATTATGATCTGTGCGAGTTCTCCACGACTTACCTGCATGCACACGTGCTGGGAAATCAAGAATAAAAAATGAACAAAACCAAGCTCCCCCCCCCCGCTCGCCCCCCACAGTTCCTAGTTTCGTTAACTACAAGCCACGAAGTTTGGGGTACTTTCCAAAGTTTTGCAGCGCCCACCCCACGTTTGGTAGCCGTCCCCACCCCCCCAAAAAAGAAAAATAATGGATACACTAAACCTGGGTTCGTAGTTGACACCCAGATTCCTCCAGTTCCTTCCGGGAGTGTGGGAGAAACCGAAGTTTGCTGCCTCTTCCCCCTTAGATCCACCTGCGCCCACAGGAGGTAAAAAAAGCCCAAAATGTCCTGAGGGGGGAGGGAAGTGCCCCTTCCCCTGGACATACACACGACCCCCCCCCTTCATTTCACCTCCTTGTAACACGCATATGCCACCTACACGCGTGTGAGGGGGGGATACACAGCAATGAGAGCCCCCCACACACAGCCCGAGACCCACGCGCGACCACTCGCCTCGGCTCCCGGGCTCCACGCGGCCATTCTCGAGGGGCGCTTCTTGCGGCCGCCCGAGGGTGCCCCCGCCCGGCTCCTCCGCCGCGGGCTCCGGATGCTGCCCCGCTTGGGCGCCGGGGCCCTCTTCGCCGCCGCCGCCGCCGCCCCCGGGCGCCTCCACGGGCACCACCGTGAAGTTGGTGGGCATGGCAACTCGCTCCCCGGCCGGGTCCCGCCGTGCCGAGCCTCACACGGCAGCCGCCGCCCTCCTTCCCCGCCCACCCGCGTTAACAGCCGCGGCGGCGGGAAGAGTTTGCGGCTCTTTCCCCCCACACCTCCGCCTCTCTTTCCTCGGCCGGCCCCCTCAAGCGCCGGCGCTGCCGTTGCGGCCTCCGGGAGCTCCTCCGCTGCCAGGCAGGAGCCGCGCCTCACGTGAGGGGAGCCTTTGCCTCAGAGGGGAAAGGCGGGAAGAGAGGCGCTTCCCGCCTCAGCTGCTCTTTGTTGAAGGCGGCGTCGGCGAGGGGCAGAGGGAGCCCAGGGCTGCCCCAAGAGCCCTAGAGCTTCAATTCAACACCCCTTTGCTGGCCCACACACAAAAACACACATCCTCTGGCTTGTTTCAACACACACAAACACAGAGCCCTTTAATTTATTCAACACCCCCACCCCTTCATTTGATTCAACACCCCCCTACAAACACAAATACACACACACCTTGACTTGATTCAACACACACACAGCCCTTGAGTTTATTCAACGTCCCCCCTTTATTTGATTCAACACCCCCATACACACATACCTTGACTTGATTCAACACCCACAAACACACACAGAGAGCCCTTGAGTTTATTCAACACCCCCAACCCTTTATTTGATTAAACACCCCCCAACAAATACACACACACACACACACACACACCCCTTGGCTTGATTCAACACACACACACAGCCTTTGAGTATATTCCACATCCCCCCACCCCTTTATTTGATTAAACACCCCCCCTACAAATACACACACACCTTGACTCGATTCAACACACACACACACACACACACACACAGCCCTTGAGTTTATTCAACACCCCCTTTATTTGATTCAAAACACACTCACCCCTACAAACACACACATGCACACCTTGACTTGATTCAACACCCAGGAGAGCAAGCCCAAGCTTGCTCTGAATGTGAGAGGGTTTTGTATGTGGGGCATCAAAAGCAGCAAAGGATACAAGCATTTTGGACCATATGGGGTGCATCTCTCCCCCCTCATTAGAAATAATAACTGGGACTAGCCGTCAAAAGTCACAGATCAGAGATGCTCATATTTTTCATGGATGTAGCAGCTAACGGCAATTATCTCAGGACAGAGATGTTACTGATGCTAAAGGTGATCTGTAAAACCCAGTGACACAGCATCCTCCCAGAAATGTAAGAAGCTGGTAGTAGGTTTTTCATTGTGGCTTTTCTGTGGCTAAGCCCCCCCCCCCCGCGCGCGCATGCAGAGCTTGTCACCATGCAATTGTTCCACAGTATTTGCTTGTTTGATGTTTTTATATGGTGCTTTCTGCCAGATATGACTTCAAAGCTGTTTCCAGACAACAAGGAAATCCGTATCAATAAAATACTTACAGGGCAATTAAAATATCAGCAAGAAAACAGCAATGATAAGCATCAGTTCCACAATACAAATAGAGACTAGAAGATAACTGTGGCTTTCAAAAGTACAAGAAAGCAAACAGGTTATTTATTATTATTAAATTATTAAATATTAAATTTGTATACCGCTCTATACCCATAAATCTTAGGGCAGCAAAACATAAAGATTATGGAATCCCATAAGCCATAGGAAGGCGACAAATACAGTACCCTTAACATAATAGCACAGTTGTGTGTGACGGCCAGCAAGAAATAATAGTGAGGATCAACTCCACTGCCTTACCAGAGAGTGGAAGGGTTAAAACAGAAGCTAGCAAGTAGCACATAGGTGATAAGACTCAATAGCTTTTAGGGTTGCTGCAACTGAAGGTTTATTTATATCTGTTTCTTTTTAAGAGATACAGTCTCAATAACTGAGTGAAGGTCAGATGTCCTGTTACACAGAAAAGTGGGCGGGAGAGTACACAATGAGAGCCATAATCTTTAAACATAAAACAACAGCCCTTCTAAAACTGACTTGGCTGCTGGAACATTTTCAAGTGCTCCAAGTTAAGATAATGATACCAGCAGCAGTTTTTTCATTCGTGGTTTGCACTGTGGAATCTGCACATGTTGCTCAGAGCTTGATACAGGAATGCTTTATACAACTGCTGCTTCCGAGAAGGCACATAACGTGAACCTTCAGGACGAATGCTACTCATTTCTCCTCCAGCCAATAAGTTGCTTTTTACAGTCCCAGATGATTTTGTGTGGAACTTTCTCCCCTCCTTGTTTCTCACTCAATATTCTCCATCTTCTCAGTAACCAGCATCTCTCAGCAGCCTGTCTTTTACTCCAGGTTCAACTCCTACTTGCCACTCTCCACAGAAGGCTTGCTGCATACATATTCTTCTGCAGCAGTGAGCTTACGCACAGAGAGAGCAGGGAAATCAGAGAATGGTAGTGGAAATTGTACATAGCCTTAGGGGTAGAGAGAAGTGGTGTGGCCCCTTTAGTGTAGAATTCGTTGCTACAAGAGTGGTGGTGAATTGTCATTCTAACTGCATGCCAGCTGTTATCAGTGTTGTATGATTTATATTTTGTACACTGCCCTGATATAGTAAAGGTAAAGGGACCCCTGACCATTAGGTCCAGTCGTGGCCGATTCTGGGGTTCCGGCACTCATCTCGCTTTATTGGCCGAGGGAGCCGGTGTACAGCTTCCCTGATATAGACAAATGTAAAAATAAAATAAGGTTTAGAAGGATGGCAGATGGTGACAGTTGGAGGCAGAGCGGACAGAGCCATGTGAAAGCACTTGGAAGGGAAATGTGGATGTAAGCTATGGGGATAGGTTTGAGAGACAACCTGAATTGTTCTTCTAATAGAAAGAGGTGCATCATATCTCTTCCTTGCATCTGTCCCAACCAGTCAGGTAAGGGCACTCACCTCTCGCTTCAAACCTGTCTGACCAGACTACCATTGCAGTCCAGAAAGGTTTATTTCTTGGTGGAAGGTTCAGCTTGTAGCCTGAATCCCACATACTGTTCCCATTTGACTCATTGCAACACCTACACCTAAGGTGATGCAGAGAACAGTTAGACTGGAAAAAGGAGAGAGCAACTCAGGGCAGAGCCAGCCTGAGATATTTTGCCACACTTTCCAGGAAGCAGCTGCAGGTGACAAGCACGGGAGGTGGCAAAAGGAGTGCCATTGGGGGGGGGGCAGATGTCCCCTCCCAGCTGTCCCCAGTCTGCTGCCTATCTCAGGGTGTGTTTGGGTTTGGGGAGGAGTTAAATAGATAAAACTGAAAGAACTTATATATACTTTTTAAAATATTATCAGGGCAATTCTTTCTGGCATAAGAATCTAGAAGGGAATCTTTTTCTTGCCTCCAACTTCCATATAATTTTAGTAGCAGAGGGCTTATCAGACATTGACTCTTTTACATTTATATTAACACTGTAATCTCACAAATGTCTACTCAGAGGTAAGCTAGGTACACCAAAGTAAGTGTATATAGGATGGTAGTATTAGCTATGAGAATGTACAAGGCCTATTGGATATTCTCAAAAACTCTAACTGTGGTGTTATACGGTGCAAACAAGCAAGGAATTCAGGGGGAAGGAGGACTCTCTGTTCCCTTGTCATCCCTCTTCCACTCCCCTGCAATATTTTTTAAAGGGCTGTGTATGGTGATATTTAAGAAGCACTGTGAAATTTGGAGGGTAAACCCATAGATATGGGAAAGTAAAAGGGCATAGGTAAGTAAAAGGGCAGATCATCTAGCAGCAAAAGAGGACTCTGGGAAGAAGGAGGCATAATTAAGTTTGTGTCACACACAAGTCTTGTTGAAGAAGGAGCACCTTGAGAACCCCCTTACAAAACTTAGTAGAGAGGCTGTCCACAAAATACATATGCAGGCTGTGAATATTATAAATAAATGCTAATCTTAGCGGAGACTGGCAGCAGTCTTAACTAGGGTCCGCAAAAAAACCTGGGCTCAGAAGGTTTTTTCTGTGCCCCAGTCCCTCCCTGCAATAAACACTTCAGGGACAAAGGGATGGCTCAGCTGTTCTTCATGTTCCTAATGTTGCTTCCCTGCCCCTGCAAGCTGGCTTCTGCTTCTGAAAATTCCAGCAGCATATGTGCAAAATTATTGTGCATGAGGCTTTGGGGGCAAGTAGGGGTTTTGGCCCTAGACTACGGTATTTTTCTGAAAGGTAGCTTCAGGTTTTTGCATCCTGGCTTCGTTTCAGGTTTGGCATCGCCAAAGCTTCTGCATATGAGCATCTCCTTAACAAATGGCTCTGGCTAATCAATTATTCTTAAAGGGTGTATTCTTTCAATACTTATTTGGAACAACAGCTCAGCTTTTTTCCTTTTTTTCAGGAATACATTTTCAGACTATATCATGATGTTTTAAAGTCTTCTGGTGTTTGTGTGTATATGATGTTTGCAAGTCTACCTTATAATTTACCTCTAACTGGTATTTTAGTTTTATGGCAATTCCCTTTTATTGAAGTTAGATGTTACTGTGGTGATCATGTTGGGTTGTTGAGCTGGCTTTGTCACTCTTACATTACAGTCACCATTACCATGTAATTCAGCTATATTTAAGTTTTAAATCAAATGTTCTACTCCTCTTAGGACTTGCAGCCAAACCCATAATTGACTGCCCTGAAAGTGCAATGAGTTATAATGACAATATTATCTGCTCGTCTCTTTTAGGGAACAAAAATTATGGTTATTCACTTAACCCTTCTTAAGTCCACCTTCCTGCACATATAAGAAGTCATAGCAAAACTTTTAGGGAAGAGATTGTAGACAGGCATAATCAAACCATGCCAGATTAGCATTGTCATTTGCTGCAGAAATGCAATACTGTAATGAATTGTGGTGATGACACCTATATGGCAGCTATTGCGGATTATTTATTATACTATTTTTAAGATTAGTGTAATCAAGGTAATACCTTAACACATTCATCTTCAGACCATGAGCTGTGACCTGACCTAAGTAGGTCACACAAATGGCACCATGGCCATCTTATAGAGACTGGGAGGGGAAAAGTAAAAGAGATGTGGAAGATTTAAGAGAAAGCGACAAAGAGAAGGCATGGAAGATAGATAAATAGTACAGACTGAAAGTGGCTAGGGGGTCCACGGAGTTAATTTATATTTCAGTTTGTGCAACATACATTTAAGACTCCCATTCTAGGCACATTTTCCTCCCAAAGTATTGTCTTCTTCATATTTAAGGAACAGAAACTGTACTACATTAACACTGATCTTTCAGTGCTCACTGGTGAATTTGTCTATCATTTGCTTTATTTTAGCAAACCATAGTTCCACCGTTGTTTCTTTCCTCTTTCAGAAATATGTCCTGTAAGTGCTGCTAGTACTTTATGCACGACAAATAAACATGAGAGACACTGGTGAAATTAGCTCCTTAGTCGCCACAATTGGGGAGAATCCATAGGATGCCCTCCAGATGTTTGTTGGACTACATTTCCCATCAGCCCCTAGCACGGCCCAAGGCCAAGGATGAGAGGAGCTGTAGTCAAGGAATATCTGGAGGGCACCATGTTGTCTACTCTTGACCCACAGAATTCTAGTCTGCTGAAAGCATAGAGGCCATGTAATAAATTAATTAGACTTTCTATAGCAAATTTAGTGTGTTTAAAGCCTTTTACATGCATTAGCACACATACAAGTTACATAGGAGACCTTTGATCAGAATTCTCAAGATGTATATTTAAAAGCTATCACAGGGGCTGCTAATTTGCTTGGTCAATGGCAGGTAGTGGGGATAATCTATAATCTATTGTAGATAATCTAAGGAATTTGGGTAGTGTCAAATTCATACATGAAATACAGTTGATTTAGAATAATGTTATTGTCAATATGCTACGGAACAGTTTTTTTAAAATGTTCAGATTCTAAATAGCAAGTCTACCACAATTAACTGAGAACAATTTTGACAGCTGTGTGACTAAAACAATATGCTGTACACTAATAAGAAAATTTATTTTATTATAGTCTTTAATTGGCTAAGCCTTTAATCTTCTCCTTCAGAAGCTTGCTAATCTGTTACTACTTCTGTAGCAGAGACCTATTAAATGAGCTTATTAAAAGTCAGTTCATACATTCTAGGAAGGAGTGCAAGTGACTTTCTGCTTCTGATGTAATATGGCACTCACTAAGTTCTCCCTGGTGTGACCCATGATTCATCATGTTTTTTTATTGTAGACAGCGAAAACAGGGCCCTGAGAACAGGAGGCTCCCTATCAGGCTCAGGGGGATCTTGAGGTTTCCAAAGTACCAAAAATCATTTTATACCCCACCTCTAAAGGGCATCTGTCCTCAAATAATGGCTCGGGAAGGACTGGGCATGTTTTAGTAGCCACAAACTGTTGTGAGTCATTTGGCAAATAAAAACTGAAAAGGAGAGGCAGGAAGAGGTGGGGGTGTCATGGCTGGCTGAGACCCTGAACACAAGCACTCTTACTAGGACGGAGAATATACGGCAACATTTTATTGCAGAATCCTATTGCTTACCATTAATTGCATCTAGGCTTGCCACCTTTGGTTGGGCAAAATATGGGGCAGGCTGGGCGAAATAAAGGACAGGACAGGGTGGGTGAGGATTGGGGGCACACACGCTCTCATGACTCCAAAACCTCTCCCCCCCCACCTTTGAGGAGTGGGATTCCCCACATTTGGCCTCCCTCATCACCCTGCCCCGTTCTCCCCCACAACTCATGAAGGTGGGCAGGGCCCCGGGGTAGCTGGCTGGCTCCCACGGGTGACTTGAGCCCCAGCCCCAGCCTCTTGCCCATGTTGGCGTAGGAAGAGACTTGAGGAGGGAGGTGGGAGAGGTCAAGTCGGGGTGGCAGAGGGGGCCAAATGGCGGCAGACCTGCACCTTGCTAGACCAGCGGGTGGCGGCTGCTGAGGAGCACCAGTGAGAGGGAAGGAAGGAGGGGGCAAGGGAGGGAGAGGAGGTTGAATATGAGCACTCTACACAGCAATATTTTGTTGCAGGTCCTACTTGTGATAACACTAAACCTTAAACATATTTTGTGTGTTTACAATTACCCTCAGTCAAATTATTTCTAATTCCTAATTCAATGTGAAATAGCAATATATATATGTCCATTATGTTTAGAGTTACTTAACTTATTAATTTAATTATCTTCTATACCCCAGGTGTTCAAGTGCTCATCAAGGAGGTTCTAGGGTAAGCACTAACTGATTTAATTCAAAGTTAGAGTGTGTTTTCCCAGTCTAGCAATAATCTGACAAAACAGTGTTTGCACTTTGAACACATAGAACCACAACCTCATTAAAGGCAGTAAAAATGTTCCACCCACCTACATGTTAGATAACTGAGAGGTCTCTAAACAGTGGAGGAATTACAATAATGTAGAAGTGGGAAATACGTCGTTCTGAATTCCTTTGGATAAAGGAGTACAGGTTTTCAACTAACAGAGAAAATTTTAAAATTCCTTACAGGTTAGCATGTGTGTCTGCTATGTGACTACAAAAAGTACAAATTGAAGACATGTGAAATGTAAAAACGTGCCTTTGGCATTTGTGATGCTAATGTACATATTTTAATTGTTTGTAACATGATATGCCACCAATCGTCTAGGGAGAAGTTATTTGTGTGTAACCTCTCTCAAGAGATGTTTGAGAGGCAAAAGATGTTGGGAGGTAGAATTGTATGTGTAGAGGATAAATGTATATTAACCGGGGCTTTAATTACTTAGTGATGTCACAATTCGACCTACCTGAAAACCACATGCTTCCCATAACACCAGATGTGAAGCAAATAGCTATGTGTTTTTAGAGTGTAATGAGAAAAATGTTCTGTGCATGCCCAGGGGAACTCTTATCACTAGGGTCAGCCTGATACATTTTTGGCACCTGAGGGAGACCCCAAAATGAAAGCTCCTTTCCTGACAGGGCAGAAGGGGCATGGGAAGATCAAGATCAATGTCATGATCTTCTGCCCTTGTGGACCCCTGCTGCCTGAGGTGGTCCCCTCACCTTGCCTCATGGGTGGGCCAGCTCTGCTTATCACCCATTTTCAATTTTCACATTGAGACAGAACTTGTCCTTGGCTCGTTTTTTGCACTTGTCCTTTTTTGCACTTGTCCCTTTACTTTCTTTTACTGCAGTGAAAAGAAGGGAAGAAGACAAGTTGGGTGTTATGCCCCATTCAGTCCTTTAGCACAGCACAATACAGTATTGTACTTTTTCTACAATGAGAGATTCTGAGGTTTAAACCTGCTTGAGCATTATGCCCTCTTGGAGGAAAAGGGCTTAATCATGGTTATTCATTTGTAAAAGAAATTTGCATAAACTCAGTGACTTTCTGCTTCTGATGTAATATGGCACTCACTAAGTCCCCCCCCCCCCGGTGTGACCCATGATTCATCATGTTTTTATATCATTCCTTTTAACAGCAAACTCAAGTGGTGAATGTAAACAGGACTGAAGTGAAAATAGGGCCCTGAGAACAGGAGGCTCTCTATCAGGTTCAGGGGGATCTTGAGGTTTCCAAAGTACCAAAAATCCTTTTATACCCCACCCCTCAAGGGCACCTGTCCTCAAATAATGGCTCAGGAAGGACTGGGCATGTTTTAGTAGCCACAAAGTGTTGAGAGTCATTTGGCAAAGAGAAACTGAAAAGGAGAGGCAGGAAGAGGTGGGGGTGGCATGGCTGGCTGAGACCCTGAACACAAGCACTCCTACTACTAGGACAGAGAATATACGGCAACATTTTATTGCAGAATCCTATTGCTTCTCATTAACTACATCTAGGGTCGCCACCTTTGGTTGGGCAAAATATGGGACACGCTGGGCAAAATAAAACTCAGGGACACACTCTATAGACATGTTGCAGTAAGTTTTGTAAGGAATAATTTGCAAGCAGTCCAACGCAGAGAAGCAGGGTGCTTCTTTTTCTCCTCCTGGCTACGCTCTTGCTGCCACCCCACTACACCACCTTCCTAACCACTGGCAGAGGAACGGGGGTGCAGAGGGAGCGACGCATGCCGTGCCCCCCTGCACGTTGGGCGCCACACCCCCAGAACACGCGCCACACCCCTGCTGGTGGCGTCACGCCCCCGGGGGGCACCAGCCATGCCCCCGCCTGCTCTCCGCCCCCGGTAGCGCAGCATGCATCTTCGCCAGTGTTCCTAACCATAGCTGTCAACTTTCAGATTTGAAAATAAGGGATCAGCAGCCTCAAAAATAAGGGATCAGCAGCCTCATCTGTCCCGGGGACAGTCTACGGGATATCTAACAATGCGGGATAGCAGCGGGAAGCAGCGAGAAACGGCGCTGGAATAAGGGAATTTCCCGCAAAGAAAGGGAAGGTTGACAGCTATGTTCCTAATCCATCCTTGAGGCAATTTCCCCAAATTAAACAGAGAATACAGTGGTACCTTGGGTTAAGTACTTAATTCGTTCCGGAGGTCCGTTCTTAACCTGAAACTGTTCTTAACCTGAAGCACCACTTTAGCTAATGGGGCCTCCTGCTGCCGCTGCGCTGCTGGAGCACGATTTCTGTTCTCACCCTGAAGCAAAGTTCTTAACCTGAAGCACTGTTTCTGGGTTAGCGGAGTCTGTAACCTGAAGCGTATGTAACCTGAGATGCCACTGTTCAGCCGCAAAATTGCGTAGGCCTTACTGAGATTTCTTGCCCTTAGTTTTCACTTGCCATTGCTGACATTGGTGGAGGGGAAGCAAACAAGGAGGAAAGGGTCAAGGAAGAGAAGGTTATGAAACAGGCATGTGATAATGAGTTCAGTCAATAAAGTGATTCAGAACAAGAACCAGCTCCAGAGCCCTATTGCAGCTATCCCTCTCTGAAAGGGCAACTGGGAGATTACTGCTTGCATATTTCCTCTTGTAACTCTGTGTAAAATGAGTACATATGTACTCTTTTCTTTAATGGAAGTTAGATATGCAGATAGGGGTCCTGGGCCATCTGTAAGGGACCAGGCCCTCACAGGCCACCTTGCAGAAATGTGTCTAGGGCTGGGTTATAGTATATCAAATGTGGATGTATTTTAAATTTTTTTTTAATGCAGGTCAGTTCAGCAAGACCTGACACTGGAGACTGATGGTGTCTTTGTAATATTTGTTTTGTTTACAATTATAGTGGCACAGCATAGTGGAAGCAAACAAGCATTCCTACAGCAAGTAGAAGATCACCAGCAAGGAACTTACATCCCTTTGCAGCTGCACTCACTGTTCTAAGTTATTCCCAGCTAGAAACTCTTGGCTCCTTCCTTATTTAAGACAATTAAAACTCCAGCTGGTATGTATGTATGCATGCATGTATTTGCTGTTTCTCTGTCCCCATTCCTCGGCTGGAGGGTTATCACTTTCTTTAAGCTCTGAGAGATATCTCATCCCCTAAGCTGGAGACTTATTCCTTAGCTATCAGGAGACCATCTCCTGCCCTTGGTTCCCACTGATGAAATATCCTATAAGCAAATATTCAGCCAAACAAAAAGAACTTCAGCCAGCAGCCATGATACCACCATTATCAACCTCTGCTCTCGGACAGAAAGTTAAATGAGATTAGATGTAGCATGTATACTCCACTATTCTATTAAAATACTGTACTCAAAGTGGCTTACAACAATAGATAAAGTATTTGACTACAATGCCCACATTCAGAGTCCTTGCCCAAGACCTGCACTAGAGCTGAGCAATATCTGGTTTTCAACATTGCAGTACAGTGTATTACCAGCTAAGGGACACAGGTGGCGCTGTGGTCTAAACCACTGAGCCTAGGGCTTGCCAATCGGAAGGTTGGTGGTTCGAATCCCCGCAACGGGGTGAGCTCCCGTTGCTCGGTCCCAGCTCCTGCAGTTTGAAAGCATGTCAAAGTGTAAGTAGATAAATAGGTACCGCTCCAGCGGGAAGGTAAACGGCATTTCTGTGCGCTGCTCTGGTTTCGCCAGAAGCAGCTTACTCATGCTGGCCACATGGCCTGGAAAAACTATCTGCGGACAAATGTCAGCTCCCTCGGCCAGTAAAGCAAGATGAGCGCCGCAACCCCAGAGTCGTTCACGACTGGACTTAATTTTCAGGGTTCCCTTTACCTTTTTATATTACCAGCTAAACACTGTGATATATCAATACTTTTAGAAGACATCTAAAGACATCTAAAACTTCCCTGTATTGGGAAGTTTTTAATGTTTGATGTTTTACTATGTTTTTATATGTTCTGTAAGCCACCCAGAGTGGCTGGGGAAACCCAGCCAGATGGGCGGGGTATAAATATTATTATTATTATTATTATTATTATTATTATTATTATTAACCACAATGTTTGAAATAAGGATGGTGCTGCTGTAGAGGCATTGGCTAGCTTCAAGGTTTTTCCCACATTGTGATTTTTGCATAGCACAGACACACACACACACAATTCAAGATATATTGCTAGGTCTAAAATTATGAAAACGATATCACAGTATGGACTTCAAACTAGTTTTGGACAATATATTGCACAATCCTACCCTGCACTATCTCCACAGAAGTTAGAGTGCAGTTCCTTAAGTTCCATCATTATTCCCCAGGTCTTTAATAAAAAAATACCTGCAGGAATTGATGCATTTTGTCTCTAGTGTACATGATAAGGGTATGTGCTTGGGAAACAGTGTCAATATATTATTTTCTATCCCCTTCTCACAACAACATATCTCAAGGTAAATGTTGCTGGATTTTGAAGTTATTCTATGGTAAGTCCTTCAGGTTCCATTATGAGGCTAAATGTTTTACCAAAGATGCTGAAAATGGTGGCAGTAATGAGGATTTCCCACCACAGCAAATACTCTTGATTTTTGCAAGGCAGTCCTATTTTAATGTGAGATTAAATAACTGCTGCTCTGAGGGAAGAATGGTGGAGAGGGAAGGTGAGGGCAATGTGCTATCTCTGGATTTGTTCTTTCAGTAATGTTTTATGGCAGAGGTTGTGTATAGTTGCACAAAGATAACCATAAGGCTTTGTCTAATTGTTCCCGTACTTGTCAAATAACTGCTTGTAAAGTTTATATAATACCACAAGGTGACTTCTTTGCTGTTAAGCTGCTTGTTGACCTTCCCATGCCTGTGGCTTCCCACCTACTTTTTATGTTTAACGTTCCTCCTCTATCATCCCCATCTCTTCCTCTCCGAGCCACATTGCTCATTTCTAAAAGTTGGTGAATCAGCTTTCCCATCCACCATGAGAAAGCAAAGTTGTACAAATCTGCTTTTCAAATCCCTCAAGATAGTCCCCAGGACAGGTTGTTCGAATACCAGAAAAAGGCAGAAATGCTTTTCTTGAAGTTGAGCATACTTGCCAAGACTTGACTTAAAGAATCTTGGACATTTAACTTGTCCTGAGACATATCTGTGTTAATAACAATCGTGTAAAACAAAATGACTCAACAGAAACTGCTGTAGCAGAACAAAAAGGGGGCTGTGTACAGTCAGTTTCATGAGAAACATATTTAATGTGCATTTGAGGCAAAACTTTCTTAAGGTAGCATACAGCTGTTAGATAAAACTTTTAGAAGCATAAATACTTCCAACTGTGGCTGTCTAGTGTTGGTGCCAAAAGCACCGAAAATGTGAAACAGAGGAAGGGCTAAATATTTTGGGGGAGAATTTAGCAAGGTGTTGAAAAGAAGATGTAGTTTTGAATTATATTTATAGCAATGTTTTTGAACCATATAAACCACCTGATTGCCTCTGACCCTATCTGGCAGTCTGTGTGTAATGAAAGCATCATGGCAGACAGAATAGAAATGATCCATGATCCTCCAGCAGCCTGAGCTATAATTATTTGTAGAATAATTGTACATTATTCTACATCATCATTGCCCAGAAAACACAAGGACATCCCTGAAACCTAGCTGACTTTGCAGAGGGAGAAAGTAGAAGGCACAAAAGAAAAGAAGAAATAATAATAAAAAAAAGATACCCTCTCAGTTGTCTGAGTATTGACCTGAGAAAATATCTGCATAATATGTTTCTGATTTTAATGCAGGAGTATTGTGCCCCAAGTTTCAAATGTTTTGAAAACACTGTTCTTCAAAAAGCAGATTAATGTTAGGAATATAGGTTGCTTTAGAACTTCAGCAGGCAAGGTTCTTCTTATCACTGCATCTGTATGCCAGGAACAGTTAAACCTGCTGAATGTTTTCAGACAGAACTTTGGGCAGGAAAAAAGTTGGCATTCAAGAACTTAGTCTGTTGGGAATGAAGATGAGTAGTTGTGCCCTAAGCATTTTGCATCCTGTTGTGTGATCAACATGCATGTGTAAAACCAAGCCAAAGTACAGGATTTTCAATCATTCTTAATTTGAATTTGTAAAACACGGAAGATTAGCAATAATGACTGAATAAGAAATATCAGACATGCCAGGGGAAAGAAGAGGCATAAATTAAAAGGCACGTTCTAAGTAAGTTTAATGCCAGACAGGATAAAGTGTTTTACATGCTCCATTGCTGGCTGTCTGCCCACTTTATGAAATATTTAGATAGGAATCTGAAGGAGTAAAAACTTGTTTAGATCTAGGTAGCTATTAAAGTACCAATTAAAGTCCACAGCACTCTGGCCAGTAAATTTGTGCTAACACACACACACACAAAATAACAGGAACAATGTATAACACTGCATTCTAAAGTAAAATAACATAAAAATATTTAGTGTTGATATATCATGGAAGTGTAGTATTATAATGCAAGTAAACAAGCAACTACACAAGTAGATTTACTGTTGTGGCCTCTTTTTTTTTCTTTTTTTTTAAAGAGTTACAACCAGGGCTATTTTTCAGCTGCAGCTCACCAGAACTCAGTTCCAGAACTTATCTGGTGGGTGCCATTGCCATTAAAGAAGAACAAGGGCAGCATTCGTGGTGAGTTCCAGCACCTCTTTTTCCAGAAACATAACACTGGTTACAACAGACGACAGAACAGCATTTACCGGTGTTAAGGCTTACTGAAGTTAAACCTGTCTAAGTCTGTCCTGGTGTAAGGTTGCCAACTTTTTGATCAGCTATAAGGTTGCCAGCCTTTTTCTTGCCAAAAGTCTTGTGCCTGCATGAGAAAGAAATGGGAGAAACCGCATGAGAAACTGAATGGGAGACTGCCTTGGATTAGGGTTAATAATGTAAGGAGGGGGGAATGAATTAGATGTGATGGCTGCTGAAGACCTCTCTAGTTATAATGCAAGGGCCTTATTGAGTAAAAAGAGTGTTCAGCCAGGGATGTTGATCTCTTCCTGCCGGGTACGTTTCTGATAATTGGTCTCACTATACTGATTTCAGAGCCCTGATGAGGAAAAAGGTGTAGGATCTCATGTTTCGGGAAAGGTACTCACTGTGTGAGGAAACCATGTAATGGGTGTGCCCTAATGTCAGGAAGCAACAGGACTCAGGAAAGCTTCAATAGTACGGGCAAGACTAATGCATTCACAGCATAAAATGCAGTGAGGTTGCCTCCCTCTGCTGCATTTCAAATCACATATGCATGCTGTTGTACAGATAAGAGGGGGACTTCACCAAATGCACATTACAGTGGTACCTCCTGTTAAGTACTTAATTCATTCCGGAGGTCTGTTCTTAACCTGAAACTGTTCTTAACCTGAAGCACCACTTTAGCTAATGGGGCCTCCTGTTGCCGCCGCACCACCAGAGCACAATTTCTTTTCTCATCCTGAAGCAAAGTTCTTAACCTGAAGCACTATTTCTGGGTTAGTATGTAACCCGAGGTACCACTCACTGTACATGTCTCATGCTATTCGTTCAGTTGTCATCTGTGCATGCACCATTATCTGTGCATGTCCAACGGCTGCCTCAAAGGTACACACCTAAGTCTAACTGCAGAGTGAATTTGGCTTAATATTTCCTTTCAGATTGAAGCTGGTTCGATGGAAATGCATCAGACAGCAGTACTTGTCAAGAAACTATTAGCATAGCTTTTCAACATGGATTCAAAAAACATCAGTGGGAGAGCGCTGGAGCCAAAGTAAACTGTAGCATCTACACATGATACCTTTAAAGCACATTTGGAACACATTTCTTTCCCTCAAATAATTATGATTCCAACTGGTTTCCAGTTGACTAAGGAGGGAACCACCCCCAAGGAGGAGACGGCCGTTTCTATTACATATCAGTTATATCTCTTAAAGAGAGAGGGCAAAGGCCCCACACACTACAAAAAAGCGAACAGGGAAAGAGTACCACAAATAATGTGATTTGTTCTTCAACCTTTGTCCGCATGCACTTTTTTCTTCTAATATCAGATAGTTCCTCCTCTTTATATATTTAATTAAATGTGCATCTGTGCACTGAAATGTATTAAATGTATGTTCCATCATCCTCTCTAGTTTGGTCCCAATTCTTGGTACAGTACATCTCCTGTATTTAAGCTGCAGTGTGGAACATACAAAAACAAATCTCAAGGCCCAAAGAAGCATACCAAAGCAGGATTTTTTTACTTCTTGCTTTGAACAACACACCTACCCACGCCCATTCACAAAGTGTGTTGGGAGATTCCCAGCTGATACATGAGAAACAAGTCTAACCAATGTCCATAGTTTCATTTCTTCCTTTCTCACCTCTCCCTTGCCTTGTAAACTAAAACAACACAACTGTATCTAAATTAAAAGCAGATTGTGTTTCCCTCATTGCCCTTTGCCCTTGTGTCCCGGACAAGATATCCCCTATAATCCCGTCCCCCTCCCCATAAATTCTTACCATGTTTATCTGGTCAAATCTGTTGGATGCTATATAAAACAATTCAAACTTTTTTTTAAGCTCCTGGAAAAAAACACTTCAAGGTAGGAGGCTTTGTGATTGACACAAGGGCTGGGCAATTAGAGGATTGCTGGCGCAAACTGGATTAACAGGTTTTGTCTGAGCTAGATTTGGGGAGATAATTGCAAGTGTGGTTCCCAAAAGTCATCAGTGCAGAGCCTTTTAAGCGGGAAGGAAAAGAGGCAATTGGCTCAGGCCCTGCACATAGATCAACACTGACCAACTATATATTCCAGCTGAGGAAGGAAGGAAAACTGTCCTCAAATGAACATTATAAAGCTTTGAAGTGTCCTGCATGATTGCACTTCTGCCACTGCTAAACTTACATACATCTGCACACACACTTTATAAGTCACAAATACTTATTTTTGTTCTCCACCCCCACGCATTGACCCATTTGCACAAATTTATAATCCTGAAAAGCTGGCAAATACCCAGGTTCACAGCCTGACATTTACAGGTGTGGAGCAGCTGCACCTCCTGAAATTTCCTTTTCTGCACAAGAAAAGCCTCCCCTTTGCATCAGGGCCCAATGCACCAAGCCCAATGCAGACCAGCCAAGTACCATGGCCTGCTTTGAGTTCAGGTAGAGCTGAGTGATTTTCCAGTTTGTACTGCCTGCCTGGAACTGGAAAAATAAGGATAGGGCAATCAAGCAGCTGACAGACCACAATAGGGGGCCTATGGGCTTTGACAGGCTTTTTTTTGGGGGGGGCAGGGGTCACAGTCACAATTTTTAGTAGTATAACTCTCCCCATATTAAATTGAAGGCTGAGATTGGAGGTCAGTTTGAAATCTAATGTGGGTTGCTCTTGTTGGTGCCTCAACTGTCTTTTTGAGAAAGCAGGCATATGCTCCAGAACTAGCTGTTTAAGTACAGAACGGGCAGAAATTATTTCAAAGGGCAGCATGTAACTGTGTGGGTTCCTTGCACAAAGGTTAAGGTTTTTAAGAAGAAAACGGGAAGGTTTAAGGCAGGGGTCAGCAAACTTTTTCAGCAGGGGGCCAGTCCACTGTCCCTCAGACCTTGTGGGGGGCCAGACTATATTTTGAAGAGAGAAAAAATGAACGGATTCCTATGCCCCACAAATAACCCAGAGATGCATTTTAAATAAAAGGACACATTCTACTCATGTAAAAACACACTAATTCCCGGACTGTCCACGGGCTGGATTTAGAAGGCAATTGGGCTGGATCCGGCCCCCGGGCCTTAGTTTGCCTACCCATGGTTTAAGGCCTTTGCTGAGGGAACCCTTACTCTTGCCAGCAGGGGCCAATTCCTTGCAACCTGAGGTGAAAATGTTACTTTTTGCCTGCCATTGTTTTGCCTGCCATGTTTAGAAGTCACCGGAAACTATTCCGGCATCTGCTCAGAGCTCCAGCAGGGGGAGCTGTACAACGAAAGGCATAAAAACAATGGAAGGCCTAATTTTGTGAGGACAAAATGGCGGCAGGGGCAAAAGGAAAAGAGGAGGAAGAGGATCTGAGGAGGGAGTTGCAACACAGGCCTTCCTCATTGTCCTGTTCTCTCTCTCACACACACACACGCTTTTGCGAATCCTCCATCTGTACTCCTTTTATTGACACGTGTATTCAGTTCTCCTCTGCTTATTTTCCCCTCAGTGTTGACAAACTGGAAAGAAATGTTAATGGACGAAGGAAGCTAATTGTGGAAAAGGACAGCTTCCCAGGAGGAGACATGTAGCAGCAACTTAGTGGGTGCTTTCCCCACCCCCACAAATTAGGAGACCGCTGTGCTTTCTTGTTTTTTTTATATTAAATTGGGAGCTTGAAGATATGTTCTGAGAGGTTACTCTTCAGTTACAAAGCCTTATCCCGTAACTTTATGCCTTTCCCTCCCACATGCTCAGGCTCAGTTGCCTCAGGCTGATCAGAGACCAGAAAGGTCTCCAAAGAAGGGTTAGCTTTAAAACAAGTAGGGAGGGAAAAGTCGTTCTAAAAAGGACAACTGGTGTGTGTGTAAAAAAGGTTGACGATGAAAATATCTGAAAACTAGCTTCGTGTTCCTTTGCGACTCCAAAATGAATGAATTTATTAATACGGGCACAGACCAGCGTCAACATACACAATATCACAGATCATAAAAAAAATATCAAAAATACAAGGGACAATATGAATATAACAAGGATTTAAACATAAAAATTAAAAAGAAGTGGGAAGATGGCGGCTAGGGAGCAGCAGCCCCATGCTGCTTTCTGATGTTGTAGTTAGCTGCAGCCTAATACTGCTCGTTTCAAACGCCCCTGCCGGGTTTTTTTAGAGCTTTTTTAGAGCTTTTTTTAAGAGCTTTTTAGAGATAGCAGTTTTAGAGCTAGTAGTTTTATTGCCTGTTAAGCTTTAGCTTTCACCGTCTCCAGCCTGAGTGATTTATTGCCTCCCTATTGTTTTATTGACAATAACCAGTCAGATAAATCAAGGATTTATAGTTTTGTAACATGCAGTTTTGTAACATGCAGAGAATAGCATTTGTAGAGAAACCAGAGATTGGAGCTGAGGGGAGGGTGGGTCATTTTATGGGGGGGGGGATCAAGGATGATATGTTTTAAGATAATATGTTTTGTTTAAATTCTGAATAATATATATTATTTCCAGAACGAGGAGATCTTTATACATGTGGAGGGAAAGCTGATGAAGAAAACCCATAAACACCATTTCCCCTCACAAACTTATTGCCATTTGAGTAGCTTGTTGTTAAAAAAACAAACAAGAACAACAACAACTAACTGTCTGGTGTTTTGTTAAGAGTGCAGTTTGGTGTTTTGTTAAGAGTGCAGTCGTAAGTTGCACAGGCAGGGAGCAGGGCATATTGGTAATATGGTGCCCT
Source organism: Podarcis erhardii (assembly GCF_964252035.2). Classification (NCBI taxonomy): domain Eukaryota; kingdom Metazoa; phylum Chordata; class Lepidosauria; order Squamata; family Lacertidae; genus Podarcis; species Podarcis erhardii. The sequence continues at coordinate 82,247,072 of NC_138499.1, forward strand.
GAGGCAGGACAAAATCCCCCCCCCCCCGATCTTTATTATTTCCACAATAATTCCTTTCAGTGCAGTTGCTTTTTTAGGAATATTCTTAGTAGGTGCCCATATAAATGTTGTTGTTTTGCACCCCTTCAGCTTGGCACCCTAAGTGCTGGAACTGCCTGCAATGCCCTAAATCTGACACTATGGGGCAGCCAGATTAAAAGGTGTGAGGGGATGCTCTTAGCCTCTTTTTTGCCTCTTGTGTTTATATATACAGTGGTACCTCGGGTTACATACGCTTCAGGTTACAGACGCTTCAGGTTACAGACTCCGCTAACCCAGAAATAGTGCTTCAGGTTAAGAACTTTGCTTCAGGGTGAGAAGAGAAATTGTGCTCCAGCAGCGCAGCGGCAGCAGGAGGCCCCATTAGCTAAAGTGGTGCTTCAGGTTAAGAACAGTTTCAGATTAAGAACGGGCCTCTGGAACGAATTAAGTATTTAACCCGAGGTACTACTGTATAGTACTATTTTTCTAGAAAAAGAGGTGTTCTGGAACTCATGGCAATGGTGCCCATCTGAGAGGTGCTGGAACTGAGTGCTTTTTTACTTAAAAAAATGTTTAGGGGTACTCTCATTTTGACTCAAGAAAATCACCCTTTTATAGTTCAAATCAGGAAAAATAAATACAGTAAATGGACAAAAGCACAAAGGTTCACAAAATGTTTAGGGGTATGGGTACCTCTGTGTACCCCCAGTAAAAAAGCACTGTGCTTTCACACTCCACTTCCAAATACAGTGGTACCTCGGGTTACATAGGCTTCAGGTTACATACGCTTCAGGTTACAGACTCCGCTAACCCAGAAATTGTACCTCAGGTTAAGAACTTTACCTCAGGATGAGAACAAAAATCGTGCGGCAGCAATGGGAGGCCCCATTAGCTAAAGTGGTGCTTCAGGTTAAGAACGGTTTCAGGTTAAGAACAGACCTCTGGAACGAATTAAGTACTTAACCCGAGGTACCACTGTAAAAGGGATGTGTATGTGTGTGGGTGTACACACCCACACCCACACCCACACCCACACCCACACCCACCCCAGCTATAGGTTGGCATAGAGAAAGGGTCAATCCTAAAGCCTCTCTAATGAACTGAGGCTTCTCCTTCCTGCCTTCTGGAAGGCCCCATTTTGGGGCTTAATGGCTGCTACCACCAACAAAAGTACCACCAGTGGTAGCTTCTCTGGAGATTTGGGATGAGTGTGTGAGGAGCTACAGGATACTAATGTACTGATGTTTTTGTTTTTTTGTTTGCCACGGATGGCTATTGAGAGTTGGCAGTATGAATTCTATAAGAAAATAGAACTGTTGCATAACGCTCTCTCAGATTTAACAAAAGTTGATCTTTTAGTATTCTGGTTAATCAATGCCCCTCTTGTTCTTTTTTATTTAGTAGGAGTAAGTGGAGCTGGGTGCGGAGGGGAGGGAAGCAAGACGAGAGCTACAACAAGATGTATATTCTAAGTACCAAGCGAGATGGCCCATCATCTTTTTCATTCACCATCATTAGGCTAGATTGGTTTCCTGGGAGATGTCCCAGTTAAGTGGATTTCCTGATTAAGTGCTTCCCGATTAACTGGAATAGATTGTAAGGACTGTACATAAATATGCCTTGCTTGTGACTCTCTTTGTATTTTGTTGTTAGAAAACGGATGCCCGCTCTACATTATTTCTCTTTCCAAATGGGTATATCTTACTGGTTTCAAAAGTACCATTAAAATGGCATTATTTTCTCTTTCCAAATGGGATATATCTTACTGGTTTCAAAAGTAGTGTTGAAATGGCATTATTTTCTATATGACTAGATCTCCCTTTAATAATAATAATAATAATAATAATAATAATAATATCTAGTCATATTTCTGATAATGTATTGTTGTTAGGATGGGGTACTTAGTGATTATGAAAAAAAAATCACAAAAACAGGTTGGATGAAAGGCACACACCCTTTTTTCCAAAACACTCGAGTGCCTACAAAATTTTAGGCTCCAATCCTGTGCTTACTGCGGTGTAAGATCCTGTGAAACTTCTGGATTAAACATGCATAGGATTGTGCTATAAGATTTTTAGTCAGAGGTGATGCCATAAAGGTATAATTGCTTGTAAATAGGATGCACTGATTTCTTTTGATCTGTACAGGCCATCCAGTACATTTTGCTGCCTGCAGCAGACAACATGATGGTGCTGTCCCCATGTACAAAAGGTAACTAGACTGGCAATTGAATGTTATTTCAATATTGGTAGTCAAACAGCATCCTCTACTCCTGAAGACAGCAGGCTAGCTTAGGGGGTGCAGGGCACGCAACTCTTCCCTCAAATACTGCATCGTTCCCCAGCATTTGCTGCTTGAGGCAGCTGCTTCACTATGTCTAATGGTGGGGCTGGCACTGGATGCACTGGTTTTGCAGTTCCTGAGATACCACAAAAGCTTGCAATACCTATAAGCCAAATAAGATAGTGGGATGAGTATACATACTACATACCCTCCAACATTTCTCTGATGAAAATAGGGACGTCCCATTCCATAATAATAATTTTTCTATTTATACCCCACACAACTTTACAGGGTTGCCTACTCTGGCCACCTTCCAACATACATAAACACATTTAAAAAATTAAGCATTAAAAAAACATCCCTATACAGAATTGCCTTCAGATGACTCAGGGGTCGGATAATGCCATACCCTCCAACATTTCTCCAATGAAAATAGGGACATTCTAAGGAAAAGTGGGACATTCCGGGATCAAATCAGAAACTGGGGTTGCTTCTCTAAACCAGGGATGTCCCTGGAAAATAGGAACACTTGGAGGGTTTGCATACTATGTGCCAGTGCTTGTTGACATGCCACCACTTTCAATATACAAATAATCTGCTATATGTAGCCTTACTTTTTCTCTGCTCCTGTTTCTATAGCATTCCAAGGCAGTACAAACCTGAGAGTAAAAGTTATTCTATGATCTCTGTGGCCATATACTGCTTAACTGAAAGATTTATAGTTTTGTTATTGCTGTTTTAAGCAGATTGGCAACACTGAGAACTGGAGGGTAAATAAAACCAAATTGGCTTGTTTATAGCAAACTGTTTAGAATATTGATATTCACATGCATTTCATGGTGTCCTATCCCTCTTCCCTTTCACTTATGCATATTAATAGAAATATTCTAAACTGTTAATTGCAATCAGCTGTGCACTTATGTCCCGCTTATGGACTTCCCACAAGTTTCTGATAGACCACTGTGAGATCAGGATACTGGACTAGATGGGCCTTTGGCTTGATCCAGCAGGCCTATTCTTATACAGTGGTGCCCCGCAAGACGAATGCCTCGCAAGACGGAAAACTCGCTAGACGAAAGAGTTTTCCGTTTTGGAGGTGCTTCGCAAAACGAATTTCCTATGGGCTTGCTTCGCAAGACAAAAATGTCTTGCGAGTTCCTGCGGGATTTCCCCCCCCCCGCTTTTTCTAAGCTGCTAAGCCGCTTTTAAGATGATAAGCCGCTAACAGCCGCTAAACCGCTAATAGCGCTAATCCGCTAAGCCGTCAATGGGCTTGCTTCGCAAGACAAAAAAACCGCTAGACGAAGAGACTCGCGGAACGGATTCTTTTCGTCTTGCGAGGCACCACTGTATTCTTATATCTTCATTGCAAACTTAAAGTGCTTTCATGCCAGTTAACTGTTGTGCTCTCTCTAAGAATCATAGGATTGTAATTTAGTGCAAAGTCTTTTTTTCTTTAGATGATGCCTAGATTCAGTCACTCACAGAACTTCAGTTCCTTGGATTGCTTGTTTATTGACTTTCTTTTTATATTGGCAGAATTTACATGCTGCCCCATAACAGTGTCCTCTGGGTGGCTTATAGACAATAAAACATTATTTTACAATAATAACCACAGAATTAAAAACAGTAAACTAATTTCAGCATACAGATTTCATCAGCAGAGAGTAAAACAGCACAGAAAAATATACAGCATCCCTAAAAACATACTGTATAGCAGATCTAAAATTCAACTATCTCAAAGGATTCACTATTTAAAAGCCTGGGGCTATCTCTTGTACTACTCTTGCTATCTCTTTTACTACTCTACAGTACATACAACCACAAACCTGGTCAAAAAGGCCTAGCTGATGAGGAAGATCAGTTTCCTAATCTGTACTAGGAGTCCATTTATAGTGACAAATGTAACCCCTTCTTTCCCATAGCTCTGTAAGAAATGTCCTTTAAAGAACACATCCTGATTTGTCCATAGTTTGCAGCATCCTTGGTTAACAAAAGACTCCATAGCTCAGAGTCACATGCTTTGGATTCAGTTTCGTGGTGTTTTTATTTTATTCAGTTTCAGTTCCAGACACCTCTAGTTCAAAGATCTTGGGTAACAGGGCTGGCAGAAACCTGTGCCTGGGGCTCTGGAGAGCCTATTGCTAGACAAATCAGATATTGTTAATGATTTGTGCAATTCTGTTTTCATTATGATATTTATCTGTAAGCGGCTTTGAGAGTCTAGTCTGGACATAGACAAGGATATAAAGAAGGGATGGACTGTAGCCCAGAATAGAGCACATGATTTGCATGTTCTCAGTCCCTGATAACTCCTGGGTAGGGCACCCATGTTTGAAACCCTGTAGAACCGCTGTCAACTAGTGTGGTAAACAGTGCTGACCAACGATTGGATGCAGTAGTAAGGCAGACATTTTTATTTATTTATGTGACTTCATTATGCCCTCAGGACACAAAAATAAGCATTTGTAAATATTTCCAATTGTTTTATTTTGAAATGATTCTTAGAAATGTAAGACGGCTGTCTCACACTGGAGTTCATGTATGGGTTCAGCTTCATTAGAATGCCCTCTTCTGTGTTTATTGCCATGTTTGGGTTAGAAGAGAGAAAACAGAGACTACAGTTTGCCAGGAGAGGGCATTCTCATCCTTGCTCCAGCTCCAGTCAACCAGTTTCTGCTTGCTTTTTGTCTGCTGTACTACTGCCGCACTGGGCATTGCATTGCAGAGCAGCTGTAACACATGCAAAAATCTGCAATACCATCCAGGCTTCCCCATAGGATGTTCTGAGTGGTTGATGGTAGGATTAAAGAATTTGTGACAGAGGCAGGAATTAAAAACTGTATTCGTAATCCATGTAGAATGAGGAATAACATCTGTCCCTGCAGCGTAATGGGTCAAAGAGGTTCAGCAGAAATACAGCAGGCTGGGACTTGGAGGGTGCGTTTGGTATAACTTAATAGCAATTAAAAAAATCAATTTGATGATTTTTCAGAAACATTGCCCAGATATATAACCTTGAATTTTTATTAATGTTAGGATTTGTGAGCAGAAGTACAGTCAGTAGAGTTAAAACCTGGAAAAAGTATGTGAGTGAGAGAGTATTTTAGGTATGTGTGTGAAAGAGAGAAAGAAAATTGAATTTAAGAAAACAGGTAGGATTAATATGGCATATGCAAGTGGAGGCAACAACTTTTTAGATGTGGCAGCCTTTGGAAAAAGTGTTGTTCAAGTGTGAAAAGTTACCAGGAGTCTGGTTTTGCCATATTTTTAGAAAAATTATTTTGTGGGTCAGTTTATTAATGACACAATGACCTCACATTCACTTGTATCAACATGCAACTGTGGGGTGTGTATGGCTATTTCTATTCCGACAACTGGAATTGTATTGTCTGGAATTGTGTTGTTTGAGAGACCAGTGGTTCCTGAATTTATAATGAGATTTACCCAGAACTTGATCAGACTAATCAACTGATGTAGTTGTTATGCTTCAAGCAATGTATAATTTTATGGTTCAGAATTCTGAACCACCTGACTTTCTTTTTTCCTCCCTGCTTTCGGAGGAAAATAAAATCCAGATGAAATTGTTTGTAATCATTTGGTATTTTTGATGCAGCTCAACTGAAGTTACCATGAGTATATTCTGAAATAAATAGTTGCATTTGTGAAGGAGAATCATTTTGGTGCAAATATTCTGCCAAACAGCAATAAATCGTTCCCTGTCTCACATCTATAATTTGGAAGCTGTCCACCACAAAACACTGACTTGTCATACGTTTTTTACAGTATATGTAAAAAAAGGATGCAATTAGTATCCAGTATAAAATACCATGATCCATCCCACCTGTTTGTATTGATGCAGGGCTTTTTCTAAGCGCTCAAACTAATTTTACCACCATCAGGACAAAATTTCTTAAGTGTCCAAGTAACATCCTGTTTTGCAAAATTTATAAACTGACTTGTGCTTGTGCTACCCTTGTGCTGTAATAAATTAGTAGTTTGAGAAAGTGCTGTTATTTTAGTGGCACTGCTCAGTTGATGTTTGCATTTTGCTTTACAAATGAATTCTCTTTGGCTATAATATCAAATACAGAAGCAGTGATGGCATAAAATAGCACGATTACATGAGATTCCTAGTAAATTGAAGGTTAATCTGTATTCTATAGCATTATGGTTTACGCATGGATCACAACATGACTTAATAAGAAGTGCTTATCTTCATAACCAGGCCATTACTTTAAAATCTATTAAGAACATACTGTCATCTCTAATGATCCAAGAACCAGCAAGGTTAAGAGAATAATGGATCAGCTTAGTTTTGCATTCATATTAATTTACCACTTTGTTGCAAACTCCTGCAATAATGCTTTCTGAAAAGTGCAATCGTTGGAAAGAAAAATAAACTTCTGGGCTTGAAAACTAGCAATAGTTCTTATAAGCTACATGTTGAGGAAAAATTACTGCATATTTTCAGCTTTCCAACTGCACTTTTGAGAATCATCCCAGCATATATTTTGGCCTCATACAAAAACTGAACTGCTGTATTTTAATATATTTGCTGAACCCATAAAGCGTCAACTTGTTCATAACACTTCCGGACAAATTTCTAAAACTAGGCCAGTTCATAACACTTTGGTTGCCTTGCCACAAACAATGGAATTGGTGTGATAAGATTTGTTTTAGCATAGTGTTTCTTCTTCTTTTAAGTAGGCTGGTTTTCTGAACACTCGTCTTTAAAACCATTCACATATCCAGTGCCTGAGACAAGGTTTTTTCATGCAGGAGCAAATGTCTACAAATTTAAGATCAAATATGGCAACTCTATGAGGTAAGTATGACAAGACAGTTAACTGAAAGCCTTCACTCTTCACAGTACTGAGGAATTGTTCAAATTAAGAAGCAGAAATAAAAGATAGGCTCAGCATCTCAAAAGAACTTAGGTTGAGACTTGTTAAAATCAAAAATTGTATTAGAATATTACAGATACTTTACCTAAAGCTAGTTTATCATAATGACCCAGAGAATAAGCTATAACTTTATCTCTGAACTCAGGTAAGCCATCTGTCACACTCATCCCTCTGCATATCTGCAATGTGAAGCTAATAACACTGGTCTGCCTTACAGGCTTGTTGTAAGGATAACTGAGAGAAGTTATGTGAAGCAGAGGCAGAGCTAGCTGCTCCGGCACCCGGAGCAGCGCACATGCTGTGCACCCGGGGGCGGGGTTAGCCGCCTGCGAGGGTGGGGCGAGCATCTCAGGGGGGCGGCGCAGCGATGTCACACCCCCTCAGGGATGACACCTGGGATGGACCACACCGACCACACTCCTTTCCTCCGCCAGTGATGTGAAGCACACTGAACACTCAGCAAATACTGTAACAAGCTGCTGCTGCTGCTATTATTACTATAACTATACTATAAATATCAGAATGTTAGTTCTGGATTGACCCTAGTTCATTTGAACAAAACCATTATTTAAATCAGCCAGAGTCCCCCCCCCCAATGCAGATATAACAAGAAAATTCTGATCACATCCTTGAAGCCATGTTGGAGGGCAAAGGAGAATATATGAGCAGTTAGATATTTAGTCTAAACTACAGTGACTGCAATTGTTTTAAATGCCCATTTGCATTTGATTTCTGCAGTTAAATTCTGTTATGTTTGTTTTACAGTGTTAATATTGATTTTCATGAAAATATTGTCAATGAAGAACTACAGGTAAGATATGCAGCAGATTTATCTCAGAAAGGGTCATATGATAGATGTGGAATTTAGACTTTGTCCTCTTTGCTTTGGGAAAACAGAACTCACTTAAAGTTCAAGTTCCATTCAGATAGCTTTGAACCTAACAGTGAATGCTTGTTTGGGAGTTTCCTGTTTGCTGGGAGGGATACTTGCAAAAAACACGGCTTTGTCTTGTTTAAGAGGGGGTAGTACATTTCCTTATATGGTCCCAATTATGATTTTTCTGTTCTCATTGTATGTTTGTATTACATGGTACTAAGCTTCATTTCTGACTGACTTATGGTTCCCTACTGAACTCTTGAAATCCTCCACCACCCCTTTTACCTGGAAGTCCTTGTAAAGCCAAGTCTGCAGTATGCCGATCCTACAATAATTTCTTTTAATTATTGTCTTCTTTTTATTAAGCAGTGTATAATGGGCTCAGTGTGTTACTTATGCAGAGTACAGAGATGAAACTGGGAGCATAGAGATGAAACTGATGCATCAAACTTTTTTTTATCCTTTTGCTTGAGCAGAAGATGTAATAAAGTCAACTGCAGAGGAACCTGTGCTTGTGCAGATGTTGTTGGACTCCCAGCTTCCATCAGCTTCAGCCAGCATGGGATAATGGGAGTTGTTGTAGTTCAGCAACACCTGGAAGGTTGAGGATAAGTATCAGGAGATCTAGAAGTTAGCTTGATAAAACATAATAACAACCTTATCACAAGAACTCTGGCTAGTCCAGTCTTTTACACTGTGTTTAATATCAGAAATTTCTAAGCACTAATAAAGTAACAGAATTTCCTTCAATTCTTCCAGGATGCTATTCGAGTAATACTTGGAAACCTTAATGATCTATGCCCATTTACTACTGAGCACTTGATAATATTTCCATGTATCCTTTTATCAGTGTAAGTTGTCTAAGGAACACGTGTTGACGGTGGGGGTGGTTATAAATCTGTTAATAAAAATAAATAATCACGAGGCTAATCTGGAAAAGGATTTTACACAACCCGTCTGACTTATGTAACAAAGAAGAGTCTTACTTCACAAAATCACAAGAGATTATTGGTGGTAGGCTGCCATTGAATGTGTAGGCAGTGAAATAGACACACATGTGCTTATCAGGGATAGGGATGAAGAAGTGTGCACTAGATACTTTCTGATGGGGAACAGGGACAAGCAGTTGGAAGCCAGGAAGCATTTGAATTAGAACAATGTGCATTTGTACTAGGACGTGAACGAATGTGTGCACTAATAAGCTGGTAATCAGACAAAAGGGAAACAAGAATAAACAACAACATTAAGAAGGGGCATTAAAGGGGCATCTAAATGGGAAGGCTTGATAATCAAGCGCAAGCTGGTGAGAATTGCAGGTGAGGAAAAAGGTTAAACTCGTGCAAGCTGGATATAATTTTGACTGGAAGTAAGAATGCTGCATTTTGAAAAGATAGAAAGCATACTTCTGCTACAATATGAGGTATGCATTTTGAAAATCCTGCTGAATTCCATAAGTATTTTTGAGCAAATCTCCCAAACATGCAACATCATTTTTTCAGTAAAGTGAAAATACTTGTGCAAATAATCACAGACATTTTGCACATTATTTGCCGATGGTTATTTACTGCAGTAATATGTCAGTTTCCTACATAATATCCAGGTAGTAAATTTCTGTTTATGAAGCAGTCTCCACCCAGCCATCAGTCAGTTGCCTAAAAAAATGCCTATTCTCCTTTTTGCCCCTCTAAGCTTTCTCCTATCTGTACCAAAGAATGGCATCTTTGCTCAGAATCACCTTTTCACAATCTGTTGCTTTGTTGTTTTTCTGTCTCCTGAGACAGACAGATGCCAGCTAACTTACAACTTATATAGCCCTTAGATCAAGAATTTGCAACTGGCAGCCCTGGATCAAAAGCAGTTCCCAGAAGTGTGCTATTTGTCCCCCACCTCCCTTTCCAAGCAGAGACAAAAGGAGTGGTGTGGAGACAACAGTGGTTTTAAACATGGGATTTACTGACCTTCAGCGAGTGGCAGTTTAGAGTTTTAATACTTCAGTCCTCACCCCAGCTTCTTTTCAAAGCTTGCTACAAAGTACATAGAGCCTTAGCTTATTAAGCTTGATTTTTTAAGTCTGATTTTTTAAAAAATTGAAGAGTGAGATAAGATATTCATGAGATATGCAGATTCAGTAGATTTATTTTGTTATCCTTAAATTTACATATTATCTCTGCTTGAGTGTAGAAAATATTTGGTCTGCAAGTTGTGGTGCTATATCTGTTATCATGCTGCAATACAGTGGTACCTTGGGTTACAAACACTTCAGGTTACAGACTCCGCTAATCCAGAAGTAGTACCTCGGGTTAAGAACTTTGCCCCAGGATGAAAACAGAAATTGCGCGCTGGCGGCATGGCGGCAGCGGGAGGCCCCATTAGCTAAAGTGGTACCTCAGGTTAAGAATAGTTTCAGGTTAAGAACGGACCTCCAAAGCGAATTAAGTTCTTAACCCGAGGTACCACTGTACAGCATTGTATTCATAAAGCTTTTTGTGTAAAGCTCCACGGTGCTTCCAGTTCTGCACTCAGATACATTAGTGTTTTCTCTTTTCCCTACTAGTTTCTGCACATAATGCTAGGCCGAAGGATAGTTCAACATGGATGAGCAACTGTACAGGTGTACAGTGAGAAAATCATGGCTGTTTGCTCCTGCCACCACCACACTATCTAGAGCTAAGCTATTTTTTGGCTTAACCTTAGGTCTCAGCCCAGCCTCATGGTTTGTTTCTCTCAAAACAATCCACGGGCAGTAATGTAAAAACAAACATTGGATGCAGTGCATTTGTCTGGAGCAAGACAAACCATGAAACTGGGTTCAGATGTAACCTTAAGCCCAAACCATGGCTTAACTCTGGGTAGTGCAGTGACTGTAGGACCAGGAAAGAGCGAAGTGATGACAATTTTCTCACCACACACTAGGATGCTTACTTGTTCACACTAAGCATGTGGCTATCAGTGGTAGGCAGTAGCATTCCATTCCTGTCTTCCCTGCAGCCAAACTGAACCAGGAATGACACCACAATTTTTGCAACCTTCATTTTACTCCAGTCTGCTGCTGAACTGTTGAGCCTTAACTGTACCGATCAGATTTAAACCAATGGGAAAAAGTGTCAGACTTGAGATTCATGCGTGGTGATACGTTTCTTGTTCCTTATCCTTATGTCTGCACTGTCTATGTAGAATTAAATCTATTGAAGCATGGTGCATTGTGGGGTAAGTTCCGAAGTTCAAGAAGGAATGTTTGAAGCATAGCTGTCAACTTACAGATTTGAAAATAAGGGACCAGCAGCCTTGAAAATAAGGGACCAGGAACCAAAATAAGGGACCTGCAGCCTCACCTGTTCCAGGCACTCCAGTCTTCCTGTCCTCCTGCAGTCTGGTCAAACTCATGCTGGTAGCTTCGAGAACACTGTCCAACCAACTTTGTAACCAGAGGTTCAACTGAATAGAATCTGAATCACATGTACCACAAGGCCTATGCAGCCTCAACTTAAGATGGCTCCCCGGCCTGGCTTTGCACTGCAAAGTTTGCAGGAGCACGTGCAACAAAATGGCATCCAGCATTCAAAAACCTCCTCAGCTTGCATTAACTAGCCACACACAAGGCATGCAAGCTCCACCCCCTAGTCATTCTTAGACTTCTTATTGGGTGAGCAACACAGCCAAGCAACACAGTTGGAGCCTCCCTCCTCCCTGGCTGGCAGGGAGAGAGGGAGAGGAGCTGCTTCCTTTGAAATTTAAGGGACATCATTTAAGGGACATTTAAGGGACATCCATCAATAAGGGACAGCAGCGGGACATGGCCCTGGAATAAGGAACTGTCCCTTCAAATAAGGGACACTTGACAGCTATGGTTTGAAGTCTAAAGACATATAACCTGACATAATTGCCACAAAAAAAACAATTGATTTTGGCTGCAGAATTTCCCTATTTTCCCATAGTGCAGAGGTTGGGATAGTCCCTGACCCTCCTGATGTTGCAGTTTATAGGCCTATAAAAACTCTTGATTATCCATGGGTCTGCAAAAATAGATCCAAATCCATTGGCTATGGAGTGTTCACTTTCTCTAGGCATGTGTGTATCAGTCACCTTTTTAATGATAGTAGGGTTAAGATGTTTGAGAGGTTTATCTTTCCTTTTCCTGGAAATTTGCTGTTACACTTTTTGCAAATGTGCAGTTCCATGTACTGGAATGTGTTATATTTTAAGTCTGCCAGTAAATAAGTTACCAATTTGGATTGGCCTATCTTTTATGAAGTATGTTGCATATTTTCAGGTAAAGCAGGATGTAGGGAGGCCTGTAACTCTGTGAGTATTTTCTTTGAAATTTCAGACAGTAAGATGGGGAAAAGTAGAGGGGGATTTATTATGACAGAGTAATACTTTTAAGTTTAAAAAAATGGGGTGGGAGAACAGAACTGCTTCAGCATGTGCCTAAACTTGTATTTGTAGCCACTGCTAGTCCTACTCAGAGTAGATCTATGGAAATAAATAGATATGACAAACATAGTTCCATAGTTCCAGTACTCTGCATAGAACTTAGTTGGATATAACTTTTCATTTGCATGATTTATATGCTTAAAAGAAACCAGATAAAGTAAATTTTGTTGCATATTGGTGCCTTAGGCTGTAATCCTTTATGCTTATCTGAGAGAGCAAGACCATTGACCTCTATGGCTCCTACTTCTGAATAGACATGCATAAGTTTGCACTGTTGCTGTGGGTTCTGCAGTTCAGCACCCAATAACTCATAACTCCAGTGACTTCAATAGGCATTGTTCCTTAGACATACGTGAAATTAGTACAGTGGTACCTCGGGTTACAAACTCCGCTAACCCGGAAGTAGTACCTTGGGTTGAGAACTTTGCCCCAGGATAAGAACGGAAAATGCGTGCTGGCGGCACGGCAGCAGTGGGAGGCCCCATTAGTGAAAGCACGCCTCAGGTTAAGAACAGTTTCGGGTTAAGAACAGACCTCCGGAACAAATTAAGTTCATAACTCAAAGTACCACTGTACAGGAAAAGGAGTGATTCTAATGTAATGGCCCCATGTGAGCACTTCTGAAAAACTGTTTCCATGTGACCCTGGGGGGTGACCCTATCTAGCATTTCCACAGGGACCCTGAAATTCTAGTGCAGTTGCTTTCATATAGATATGTCACTGGGTTATCCAAAATCATGCGGTTAAATCACTGGTGAACATGCCTTTCACATGAAACGTTGTTATATAGTAGCACTTCCTATGGGATCCACAACAACTGAATTGCACAACAATTGAATTGAGTGCAGCCACACATTTACCTGGGAATATGGCCTATTGAGCACAGTGTTGGGGAAACGTTTATTCTATCAAAGTCCACACTGGGGTTGTGGGGAGATGAGGGTGGAGAGAGCCATGTGGCATAGAAGTATTCGTATATTTTTGCTAAAGGACACATTTATTAATACATAAACAACAATAAAGTGCAAATATGTGTTTTCAAATGCATTTTTTGCAGTGTTAGCTTTCTTGAGATGCTATTCCTAAGTTTAAACAAAAAGAAGCAAATGTGTGTATGTTATATGTTAATACATCTTTTTGCAAGTCTTGTAATAGTGAATAAAATTTATGTTTTTAAATGAATAAATACCGGTAAATGAGTTTGACAATCTGATGCATCCTAAAAGGACAACAGTGGAAGTGACCAAAGAGATAAAGGGGACACAGAAAGAACCATTAAGTGGAGAAGACTTGAAGACACAGTAGAAATTTCACATCCACGGATATCCAGGGGCAGGTCAGTGACGATCTTCCCTCCTAAACCCAGCATGAATTCCTTGTTCTTACCTTTAAAATGCTTGATGGCACTTCTTAAATGTTATGCTAAATAGTGTCACTTATTTGACAACATTTTTAAAAAGTCGTCATAAGTACGCACACTTATAAGCATTTACGATTCAGAGGGAAAGTTATAGATAGGTAGCCGTGTTGGTCTGCCATAGTCAAAACAAAATAAAAAAATTCCTTCCAGTAGCACCTTAAAGACCAACTAAGTTAGTTCTAGGTATGAGCTTTCGTGTGCATGCACACTTCTTCAGATACACTGAAACAGAAGTCACCAGACCCTTCTAAATAGTGGGAAGGTGGGGAGGGGTATTACTCAGAAGGGTGGTGGGAATGGGTGATTGGCAGATAGCTGTGATGAGCCTGTTGACGACTCTTAACGACTGCAATAGGTCTCCCAGGAAAAAGCAAGGGGTGAGAAGGTGAAAAATGGCTTTGTCATGTATAATGAGATAAGAATCCAATGTCTTTGTTAAGACCAGGTCTCTCCATGGTTTTAAGTTTGGTAATAAGTTGCAATTCAGCAGCTTCTCTTTCCAGTCTATTTCTGAAATTCCTTTGTAATAGAACAGCTACTTTGAGATCTTGTATAGAATGTCCTGGGAGATTGAAATGTTCTCCTACTGGTTTCTCTGTCTTGTGATTCCTGATGTCCGATTTATGTCCGTTTATTCTTTGGCGTAAGGTCTGGCCTGTTTGTCCAATATAGAGAGCTGAAGGACACTGTTGGCATTTGATGGCATACACAATGTTAGACGATGAGCAATTAAGCTAATAATAATAATAATAATAATAATAATAATAATAATAATAATAATAATAATTTATTATTTATACCCCGCCCATCTGGCTGGGTTTCCCCAGCCACTCTGGGCAGCTTCCAACAAAATATTAAAATACAGTAGTCTGTTAAACATTAAAAGTTTCCCTAAACAGGGCTGCCCTCAGATGTCTTCTAAAAGTCTGGTAGTTGTTTTTCTCTTTGACATCTGGTGGGAGGGCGTTCCACAGGATGGGTGCCACTACCGAGAAGGCCCTCTTCCTGGTTCCCTGTAACTTGGCTTCTCGCAGCGAGGGAACCGCCAGAAGGCCCTCGGTACTGGACCTCAGTGTCCGGGCAGAATGATGGGAGTGGAGATGCTCATTCAGGTATCCTTCACATTCGGACATCAGGAATCACAAGACAGAGAAACCAGTAGGAGAACATTTCAATCTCCCAGGACATTCTATACAAGATCTCAAAGTAGCTGTTCTATTACAAAGGAATTTCAGAAATAGACTGGAAAGAGAAGCTGCTGAATTGCAACTTATTACCAAACTTAAAACCATGGAGAGACCTGGTCTTAACAAAGACATTGGATTCTTATCTCATTATACATGACAAAGCCATTTTTCACCTTCTCACCCCTTGCTTTTTCCTGGGAGACCTATTGCAGTCGTTAAGAGTCGTCAACAGGCTCATCACAGCTATCTGCCAATTACCCATTCCCACCACCCTTCTGAGTAATACCCCTCCCCACCTTCCCACTATTTAGAAGGGTCTGGTGACTTCTGTTTCAGTGTATCTGAAGAAGTATGCATGCACACGAAAGCTCATACCTAGAACTAACTTAGTTGGTCTTTAAGGTGCTACTGGAAGGAATTTTTTTATTTTGTTTTGACAGAGGGAAAGTGTTGCACATAAATATAGATTCATTTGCTCTGGTTCAGAGAGGGATAGGGTATGAGTCTTGCTTCGTTTCCTGGTAAGGTGAAATGGTGATGTCAGTATCTCCTGGTGGCGATTTCACCTGAAAGCTGAATACTCAATGTGGTAAGAGCAGGTATTTCCAAGCTATAGAAACTGTGAAAACTCAACTTTGCCCTGCTGTGATAAATATCAACAGGTCAACTACAGTATTCAAAAGTGTTACATAATTGCTAAGAGTTATTATGATTACCAGATGGAGAACACAGCAAGTATTCACCATGAAACAGATGCAGTATAAACATAGAATTGCCTTGCAAAAACATAGCATGCAACCATTCCTAGGAGGAAATGGGTAGGATGGAATTCCACAATAGAGGAGAGGCTTGGGTTCCTTGTAAAAAGTACTGTTTGTTAAGTGGCTGTTTAAAGAAAGCACCTCAAAAACTGCAATCAATAATTCTTATTTTGTTGCTGCCACAGACCTCAGGCAGTTCACATATGATGCTAAATCAAAATTTGGCACTGCAAAAATGAGCCACAGCAAGCCTTGGGCTTGCTCAGCCAGTGTGGTGTAGTGGTTAAAGTGTTGGACTAGGACCTAGGAGACCACTCAGCCATGAAGCTCACTGGGTGACCTCAGGCCAGTCACTGCCTCTCAGACTAACCTACATCACAGGGGTGTGGGGATTAAATGAGGAGTGGGGAGAACAATGCACTCCACCTTGAGTTCCTTGGAGTAAATAGTGGGATATAAATGCAATTAAATAAAAAAAAACTTTTAAAATGTTTCCTCCTCCCTTCCCATTTCACACACAAGAGGGGCATCTGAAGCATCTGCCTACATTTGGTGTACTGTAATTTGGAGAACTCTGATTAGTCTAAATTCTAGCTAGCTCAAAACAAGCCAGATCAAGCTGTGTTTTTCTTATCCTGGTTTGCTTGCTAACCAGAGTTTAATCTAAAGGGGAGTTCCCCAAGATTGAATGCAATAGGGAACACTTTTCAGATTAAAAGTTTAGGCAGATGGTTCCAGTCTCTTCTTCTGGTGTGTACTAGGATTTCAAAGGACAGCAGAAGCACTCAAGTCAGAAACTCTTAGAGGTTTATACAGGTAATGCTAAACTGTGTGGTTTTTTTGGGGGGGGGAACCTTACACCCACCAACACGCCCATTGAGAGCCACTTTCCCTTCAGGGGCATCCGTCAGTGGCTGCATGCTGGTGGTGGGCCATGGGCTGTGTTGTTTTAGGGTTTGATATGAACTGGCTCACAATGTTTACATGCATTGCCTTCCCATCAAAATATTCAAAACAGTTTCCCAGCTAAACATATAATAGTAATTTAGTTGAAATATGTAAAATTACATTAAAAATCAAGAAATGCAGCTAATGAAATCAAATAAAGATCTGCAATAAAATGTTAATTCATCACAAATCAGACTGAAACATTGAAAAATGGAAGTTAAAGTGATTTAAAAAGGACTCAGAAATAACACCTCTTTAAAAAAACATTAAATTAAATTGTTATGTAACAAAATGATTGCTTTGCAGTGTATGAAACAGATCCATATATACATTGTACAATAAAACTGCTTTAAAAAATGTTTTTGAAAATGAACAGTTGGCACTTAGAAGTTCATCTTTATTTAACTATCATACATATGAGAAAAAAATATCCTAAAAGTTTTCCTGCTTAATGTTGGCAAAATACTCAATTTATAAAAAGTTGTTCCAAATGGATGTTTAGTCTTTTCCGTTGTTGCAGAATACAAATGAGATACATATTTTATTTTTACTTTGCAGAAATGTGACTAAAAATACAACCTGTATTCATGACACAGCCAAGCTAGAAGTTGGCTTTGAAAACGAGAGACTTCGGCAAGACACAGTTCATCCAACTCTGGTATCAAATATATTTTATTTATTTTTTACATTAGTTCTAGATTGAATCTGTTGACATGACTATGTGCAGGAGCATTACCTTGCACCAGAAGCTTTGATAGCAAATATTGCAACACGTCATTGATTCCAACCATGGTTTTAGCATGGCATACATGAGGAAGAAAGAAGCCTGGTGGAGTAGCAATGCAGAGTAGGGAAATTGTGGGCAGGAAAAAAGTTAAATACTCTCCTCAAAGTCCACACATCCCAGTTTGAAAATACAAAGCGACTTACACATATTTGCATGGAAGGGTAGTTAGGTTCTTAATTACATAGCACCAAATTTCTAGTTTGAAGGCACAAATGAGTGTGAGCTGGATCAAGTACTAACCCTCTGACAAAGAAACTTCACATAACTTGTTTTCCATGCATTTGTAACTGATTGTATTTTTGTGAGGATATGAAATATATTTCCTTCTTCCCCTTTTCTCGTGCTTCCCATCTTTAATGTTATATATATTGATTTGTTTAATTGGTATCCCACCATTCCATCACCAAATTGTGAACAAAATATGAAGTAAGAAGCATAAAAGCAGGGCAACTAAAGCATTTCAATAAAACCACTTTGTCAATTGTACCATCTTTACAATGGCCATAAGTAGCCAGCTTATGGGTGATATGCCTGTCTGAATAAAAACATACTTGTCTTCTGGTGGAAGGTCATCAAAAACAAGGCTAGCTGGGTCTCTCTAAGCAAGGTGTTCCAGAATCTGGGAGCAGCCACCAAGAAAGTCTATTGATTTCTTGTGCTCCAGATGTTGGCTGGACATGCCCTGACATGACGTTGCTGACCATAAAAACCTTGGCAGGAGTGCATGGGAGACAACTGTCTTTTAGATAATTGGATCTCAAATACCGGTAATAAAGGACTTTGTAGATCATAACAAGCATGTTGAATTTTGCCCATAAATGGACCAATAGCCCATGAAGTCCCTCTAACTAGCAGTACCCTGATCAATACTGTGACTGCAGCATTCTGAATCAGGCTGAAGTTTCTGAACACAATGGCAGCTCCATGTAGAGAATGTTACAGTAGTCAAAATTAGATGTAACCCCCCCCCAAAGCATAAGTCTGTGGACAGGGGCACTTTTATTTAAATCTTTATGAAGTGTGCAGTGGCGTAGCGTGGGTTGTCAGCACCCGGGGCAAGGCAAGCAATTTGCGCCCCCTAACCCGTGGATTTGCGCCCCCTACCCCTACCCCTACCCCTAACCCCCAGATGTTGCGCCCGGTGCGGCCGGCCCCCCCTGCATCCCGCATGCTACGCCACTGGAAGTGTGCTATGTCCATTGGTGCTCTAGATGATGATACATTATTTAAAGTTGGGATGTATATTTCCGCGAGTTATTGAGGAATTCAAATTGTATCTTGAGCTGAAAGTTTACAAACAGAAAACAGAAAATCTTGTTCTAGAAGAGCAATGATGCTGGTCTTAGATTAGAATGATTTGCACTTTGAGTCTTAGTATCGACTTTTCAGACTAAACTGATCATAAATTCAGTATAAGCTTCATAGACTACATGTGCCTATGTCCTCTTGCCCCAAACTTATCTTGGTTTATCTCCTATCTTATCACCCTGTTAATCCCACTCTTCCTCTGAGGAACTCTAGGTAGGGTAAATGGGTTTCTTCCCGTTCAGTTTAAGGTAAAGGTAAAGGTACCCCTGCCCGTACGGGCCAGTCTTGACAGACTCTGGGGTTGTGTGCCCATCTCACTCAAGAGGCCGGGGGCCAGCGCTGTCCGGAGACACTTCCGGGTCACGTGGCCAGCGTGACATCGCTGCTCTGGCGAGCCAGAGCCGCACACGGAAACGCCGTTTACCTTCCCGCTAGTAAGCGGTCCCTATTTATCTACTTGCACCCGAGGGTGCTTTCGAACTGCTAGGTTGGCAGGCGCTGGGACCGAGCAGCGGGAGCGCACCCCGCCACGGGGATTCGAACTGCCGACCTTTCAATCGGCAAGCCCTAGGCGCTGAGGCTTTTACCCACAGCGCCACCCGCGTCCTCCCGTTCAGTTTAATCCCTTCCAAATGCTCAAATCCCACACCCGGATAATTACTCTGTCCTTTTATACTTCTGCTTACCTCTGCTCTCAAGATCTTTTGCTATTTTGCAGCTGTCTCTCCCCCTTACAGTCGTCACTATTTTCTCTTGACTACATATTAATGTCTAGTGCAGTGTAACATTGATAAATCCATGGGGAAAGGCTGTGAAATCTCACCCCAACCTGCATCCCTTCTCTCATGTGAAATCTCCTCATCCATTCTCCATGGCCTTCATTGTGGTTAGCTAATAAATGTTTGTGTAAAATGCAGACTAGAGGGGAGAAAGTTAATTTCACATCCATATTATAGATAGAGATTATAAAATGAATTGGTATAAATTTAGGACATTTATAGATTATGCTAAGTAGTTTTAAAATGGATGATGAATGAATCTAGCAGTCCTGATGCTTTGATTATGCATTTGTTCTTAACTGAAACTATTGTTTCTCACCATAATATGTGACATAAGGTGGGTTGTAAATATGTTAAATAAATATTAAGGGGAAAGGAAAAAAATATCTAAATTATTTTCGCTCCTCTCCCCCCCCCCCCCAGAATCAGCCAGAAGAAATTGCGTGTCAATATTGTGGCTCTGCCACTGTTAACAATGATTATGAAAATAAGCGGTTGTGTAAGTATGAAATTATTACTGTAAAGGTGTGAGCCTATGAAGAGGAATTCACTTGGAAGCTTGGGTTCAAATCATGATATGAAGGAATTGGGCCTTAGACAAAGGCATCTAGCTTGGAGGTGGACAGATAAATGTGGATATCAGCGTAATAAGAAAAGGATTTGAATGCCAGAGAGAAAGGCAGGAAAGCAGGACTGTATGAGGAGTGTATGAGAGAAAGTGAGATTCAGCTCAAGGGAAAGAGGATCATGTTTTAATCTACTTCATTTTATTATTTTGCTCCATTGGGAAATATACTGGTTTTCTGTAACTTTTTCCTGTAATATCTTTTCCTTAAAACTTTAATATTTTTTTCTGTTCCAGTAATTTAGTTATTTTTTTCATAAGCCCATGTAGTCTCAATTTATTGTAAAGACACTTGCACCTGGAAGCCATAGGTTGCTGTACCTTGAGAAGCTTCAGATAAACCCCAAAGAAGTGTTGAAGCTGACTGAAAAAGGGAAGTAGTAAGCTCAGATGCAGTGGGACTTAGGGGGCATGGCAAGTAGCCATTACATGTGACAGTCATTGAGCTGGTCCCCATTGGTTGTCCTTGGTTGCGTAGAAATCAC
The DNA here is from genome assembly GCF_964252035.2 of Podarcis erhardii. Lineage (NCBI taxonomy): Eukaryota > Metazoa > Chordata > Lepidosauria > Squamata > Lacertidae > Podarcis > Podarcis erhardii. The sequence goes on from NC_138499.1 coordinate 82,267,894, forward strand.
ATCAAGACTTACAGAACAAGATATAGTATAAAAGGGGGGGGGGGAGGGTATGACAGCTGGTGTAGTGTAGCAGTTATAGTACCGGGCTTGGACTGGGAACACCATGATTAAAAATCTCAGCTCACTTGGCCTTGAGCAACTGTTATGTACTGAGTTGAATAGGATCCAAACTGCAGCAGTCTGATTGGTCCTAGAACAATAGGATCCAAAATGCAGCAGTCTGATTGGTCCTAGAACAATAGGATTCAGAATGCAGCAGTCTGATTGGTCCTAGAACAATGCAGCAGTATGATTGGTTGGCAGGAACCATCCAATCATGCTCCAGATAGAAGTGAATCCACAACCTGATTGGCTTACATTAGAATTCCGGAATTAGCCAATCATGTGCAGCCCATTGTGTAAATAATGTATATAAAGCAGATACTGTGAGGGGACATTCATTCATTCCTCCTCACCACTATGAGCTGAATAAAGAGCATGAAATCACTTTGCGACTCTGAGTATATTTCAGCAACTCACCTTAAAATTGTGTGGTGAAGATCATATCTTGACCTTCCTTGAGTTAAGACAGCAAACAACTGTGACAACTATAAACTGCCTCAGGTTTTCACCAAACTGGTGAAGATTTTTCATGTTATTTATCTCTTGAAATTATTTATGCTCCACTCTTCAGTGTTTCTATTTTCAGAACAGCTTACAACAAATGACAATACATAATTAAAATGAGACCACATTCCAGTTCACCTAATAAAAAGATCGGAAGGATTAAAAATAGCAGAACAGTAAAACAAATTTTAGAAGAGATTGAAACCCAATTCAAATGATGAAAAGGCGAGAGTAAAAAAAATATTTTTTGCCTGGCACTGGAAAGACTAGAAAGTGTTGCACAGATGTGGTACTGCACCAAAAAAGCCTTATTTCCTATTACCAACTCCAAAAATCTTTCATGTAGGAAAACATGAGAGATTCAAACTACAAGGTGGTGTACATTAGCAATACATTAGCAATACATCAACACTGTTGATTTTATACTTTCTGAATTGAATTCAGAGTAATTGTTCTCTTTCCCCCATATAATTTGTAATTTTTCTTTGCACATAGGGGAATCTGCAGCATATGTCAGGACAAAAAATACAGAGAACACCCCGCAGAAAGGACAAGTTGCAACTGTACAAAAGAGAGCAGAGGAAAATGTGGAGTTAAAAGCTAAAGGCTTTTTAGAGTTATTGACAAGGTAATGTAATAACATTAAAGCATCTAGACTTCCTAGCAGGAGCCAGTATAGTATTCACACTGGCTCCAGTAAGGGATTTATGTTAGAGATTAATTTGATCCCTAAAACCTACTGAGGCTATTAATGTAATGACATGTGTTTTGCATGTGTATGATGATGTCTGAAGTTTTGTATTCAGGAGCACAGGAAGCAAATAATCTTTTTTATTTGTGTATTGTTTTTTCTAAAGCCTTTCCCCATGTAATTCTAATAAATCTGTAACAAGAATACATTGGGAGGGCAGAACTGTGGGTGAAGAGACCCACAAACACGTCAATTTTGACAGGATAATAACCACACATACATTCTTTGAAAAAGGGGGGTCATTGAGCTGAAAAGTTTCGGGACAATTAAAAAAAATGAATACCTGGAACAAGTCTTCCTGGAGACAGCTTACTTCCTCCCTTACCTTAGTTAGTTTTCAATGTCATATTCTTAGATAGTCTACCATGTTATTTGCCTTGTTATTTTTATTGTAAAAGTGAGCTTAAAAATGGTTATTTTCTGATGCTAATTCCTCAAAAATTATGTTTTAAAAACCCCTAAAATGTACTGTTGAGGGTTTCAAAAGATATATATACATACCAGTGAGACTTCATGCTCCCCAAACGACGTAGCATGGCAGTTAATTTAATTCTTGTATATTAGGGATAAGCGATTGTGTGCTGTTAGCATAGTGTGTGTGGGGGGGGATCTCCCATGTTTCTGGAGTGGTGCAATGTTGTCTGTCTGCGTGCATGTTGTGGAGAGATGAGAGTGGGGTCAGTGATGTGACTTGATAAGCACAGCTTTGAAAGGAATGCAGCACAAATGTTCTAGTGTGTCAGAAGGGTTCATCCAGACTTCCTCTTCTCCCGCCGCTTTCCCCCAGGAAAACCCGATCTTTTCCACTGAATTGGTGCAAACGTCAATCAGGTTTCCCATGGATTTGCCATTTTCTCCAGTTCAGCACTAAATAGCATGTTTTCCTTGGGAAAGCAGCAGGGCAACTGGAAAACCACTCCGACCCATGCTTTCTAGGTAGTGTGGATGAGCCTTATCACAGGTTTCCTTTCCCCTGGAAAACCCAAGTTGCTGATATTCCACATTGTCAAGCAGTGTTCTCAGTGTGATATCCCTTTCTCCTTCTCCCACCAGCTTTCTGTTTCCACCGATACTACAGCGAATTTTTACTGGAAGCAGTCAGCCCTCCTAAAGCATTATCACTACCAGAAAGCTGTTGCTGCCTGTATCTTTTGAATGACATGAATGATTTCTAAAGAACTCAGCTTTCTAACTTAGTGCAATAGTTTTAGAAGTTGAGGGTGCTTAAAGCTCTCCTGTATACTTGGTGTCTGAACCCTCATTTCAGCTTTGAGTACTTATATTGGTTTTGAAACTTCCTCAGACATGTATTGCCAGAATTTAAATGGTTAAAGTTAGTATTTGAATTCATAGTTCTTTCTTTTCAAGACACTGTATTTGTGTTTTAATGGAATAAACTATCATAATTTGCAGTTACTAAGACACAGCTCTTCAATATTTTAAGTTAAAATGGGTTGCTAAAAATAGAGATAGTGTGTTTTAATTCCCTCAAGTTATACAGAGATCAAGTGTTTTTACAAAATTATCTGGTCCTGGTTTAAAGATTGTCAACTGTGGATACTTTAAATGTGTCACCTTCAGCTAATAATAGGATTAATTTCTGATTCTGGCAATCTTTAACTTCTGTGCAATGAATACCCTGAGGGTATGCTCATATCCACTTCTTTCTCCAAGGTATATGTCATGGGAAAGTAGGATACTGTTTGCACCAATTCCTAGGTGGAATTTTAGATAATTTCCAGACTGGTTGTGGGGAAAGTAATGTTCTGTTTAAATATGGGAACATCAGAAATGTGAGCTGGGCCAGTACTTTTCTACTACAGTATTGTACTTAAATTGGATCTTGCTCAGCTTCTGACTGAGGAGGGATAGGGGGAAAACACAGTTCAGTTCAGTTCAGTTCAGTTCACAATTTAATGGGAACCTACCTAATTTGCACTTTCTGAAACAATAAATGAACCAACAGTTATCCTTTGAAATTCATACTACTTTGGATTTTGCATTGCAGTTGTCCAAACAATGTGTACATTAGGGGAAATGCATGTCAATCAGTACAAAAATTGATTTTCGTGATGACCTTTTTAAAAAAGCAAATTGATTCAGGAATGTGTCAAACCAAATTTAAGATTAGAAAAATGAGAAATGAAAGAGAAACCAAAATTTACAGATTCATTCATCTCTATGTCTGAGAGAGGCTGTTAGAACCCTTCAGATAGGCCAGAACTATCTGAACTGCCAGCAGAGCAGTTTCCCCTGCTACCTGTAATGAAATTCAGAGCTCTGTAACATCTTAATCAAATTGAGGAATCCATCCTTTGGTTTAATTTTTTGGTACCATTTATTAAACATGTAATGGTAAGTGTCTCACAAAACTTCATTTCTAATCACCTGTAACACTTTTGCCCAAATTAATCTAAAGCCCAAATATTTTGCTTACTAAGAATAATGAAATATAAGCCTTGTAAAGGCGTTGATGCAGGATGTGCAGATACTGGAAGGGGTGGGAGGTCTCAGCAAGCATGATTACTAACAGAGATTGTAGGGAGTTACAGGAACTTGGTTATGGGCTTTGATTTTGCTGGGATAATGTCCTTCACTTTATTGCAAATGATGGTTAGCAGAGGGGTGTGGCAAGGTCTATTTAAACATACTGCTTTATGTACCTTGGAGCAAATTGCCCTGTGAATTGCCATTACTTGTCTTGATCATTTTGATACCACGCAATCACTGCACTCAGTTGGAGCTTTGGCAGATAAGGCATTAATAAGTCTCTGAGTAACCTTGGTTAATCAAATGACTTGCTGACGCTTCCTTTCTACCCCAAGTCAGCACCATCAAGTTTAGTGTCAAAGGTTCACTATAAAGAGCTGAAGCCAGCAGCCAAGGCTCCCTTTCTTCGTCCAGCCCCAGGACCAGGTACGGATTCTTGAGCAAGAACATCCAAGCACAGAGACATCATGGTAAAACTGCAGCTGCCAAACCCCAACTTGGAACTGAGAATACCTTCCCATGAGGACCTTGAAAACCTTGAGGCTACAGAGGCGGATTCAAGACCCAAATGGGATAATAAGGCACAATACATGCTCACCTGCATAGGGTTTTGTGTAGGTCTGGGCAACGTATGGCGATTCCCCTATCTCTGCCAGAGCCACGGAGGAGGTATGTCTCTGATCACGCAGATGGTGGAGGCAGACATGCTTGAATGCTTGAATGGAGCGGAAAATTGTAATGTTTTTCTCAATCACTATGATTTCCAATGGCAAAAAACCCACACCTAGTTTAGAGAGAACCTACAAAGCAATCATGTACCCTATCATTTGAGGAAATTGAGAGATTTGCATATGATTGTACTATATGGTTGCATTTATTTAGAATGAAGTTCTGTTGAGTTCAGTCAGCCGAATACCTGACTATAACATGCATGGAATTGCAGCAATAATGACAGAGGTACAAATTTCTAAACAAATGGGCATTCTCAGAAAGTTAAGAAAGGCTGACCCAAATTTCTTGTGGTTTCTCATTTGTGTCTGACTGTAGAAGGTAAACAGTCATTAACATTTTAATTACAAACATGAGCTATTTTAAAATTAGGATTAGTCAAGAAATGCTGTGCTTTGTACAAATGATTACTATTGTGAACAACCCAGTTCCCATGGGTGGTGATGGTTTTATTATTATTATCATTATTAAATTAAGCATCTTTTTTCATAATTCAGAGGTTTTTCTAACTTTCATGCAATTAAAATAGGTCTAAAATAGTTACCATTGCACCTACTTTGTGTTGTAGTATATTTGGGGGGCAATGCTCTGAAATATAAGACTACTTGATGCAGCTAATCACTTTGTAATATTTTAGGACCTGTGCCTTTTCATGCAAGTTTGTTTTTACTGCAGAAGAAAAATTCAGAAAAATAAGATCCACCAATCCACTCACACCTCTCTAAAATTACGTGTCCCTTACCCTGAGCAAAATAACCCTACCAGTGTATCAGCAACCATTGCCTACAAAATATTATTCCAGTTACACATACAGACTTGCTCACACTGCAAAAAACCACAAACACAATAGACAAACGACAACAGGGAAAGGGGAGATTTGTATTGTTTATTTCTTTATTATCCTGGCTTTAGCACATTCTAAAAGAGGGAGACACAGTGCCATCTGGGTAAGTCCGAGGCTTCTTGAAAACATATGTCATTGCATTCACTTGGTTAAAGTCCATATCCCCCTAAATCTCTTTGTTAATATACTTACTGAATCTCCACCTTGCCAAAGTGCTGATCCACTGTGTATAATGATCTGCTTGACGTCATACAGGCAGGCCAACAATCTGAGAGAGATTCAAGCTGCTTCTGACAATTTTCTTTTTTCATTTTAAAAAACAAATTCAGGGATTTCTTTTCACTCCCATTCCTCCCGTCCTGCTTTCACTGCATTTCGGGTGTGTTAATCTTTATCTCAGGAAAGTGTTTATTTAAAAGCCAGTCACACATTCTCACTCACTGAAGGAGGACATGTCAATTTCTAAACTTTCAGTACTGTACTCAATGTGTTACATATTTGGCGTACTGATTAACATGGCAATTAAATATTAGTAAGAGAAGCTTGCATTTTGCTCAGACACACATTCCTCATTGTTATAGGAAATCCCCACCCTGCATGCTAGTTCTAGCAGGTAAACATCAGCCTAAGATGGTTTCCAATGTGTGGCTGGAGTGCAGGCCTACATTATGAGATAAACTTGGCCCCCTAAACTTCAACTGTTCAATGTAAAAAAAGTGCCACTTTCAGATTTTTCAGGTAGAGCTGTACAAATGTTTCAGCATTGGATTAAAACAGTTTAAAAAGCATCACTTTTCTGCACAGGGCTATTAAATGATTTATGATGATTCTGTAAGAGAATTCCCCTCTGGAGGGAAATATTCCAGTATATTTAGTTAGTGACTGAACAGAAATGCCGTATGAGATAAATGATTTTGTCAGTGCTATTCTGGATCATTTCTCTCTCACTTTTGCTTGCTCTTTTGACATGTTGTTTTGCTTAAGAAACAGATAACACGCCCAGTGAGCAATTGGCTATGGGAAAATTAGTGAATCTACTATGCATTTTGGAAAGCTGTTTGCTATGCATTTGGATGCTTCACAGCCAAATTTTGCATGATGGCTTCTGAGTAGGTTTTTTTGTGTGTGTGTGTCTATGTTTGAATACAATTTGAAACAAGATGGTAGAATGAACCTTTCAAAACTGCACTGATGTTAACCACCGATTTCAAAACCACACTGAGTTTGGGGTTTCTTGGAATTCCCAAGCAATGCTGGCTATAAAACTACAAGTACTTTTTAAAGAAAAGAGATCATTTTGATGCCCTTTTACTCCACTCTGTCTGTCCCCCACCCCACACAAGGGTTTGAGTCTTATTTTGTAACTTTCCCCTCAATGTATAGAAATAAGACTCTCCTGAGAATACCTGAGTTTCATTTTGAAAAGGTAGTCATGTTGACAATGTATTAGAGTGTGGTGAGAGATGATGCCTGAAATTCTGCAGTAGTGCACTGTTTTTACTTGCTTCCTTAGAAAACCATGGTAAAATATACATTATTCACAAAAGGATATGCTGCAATTGCTCTTGTATCTCCTTTTCTGCATTTCCTTACCATTGCATCCTTACCACTTTATCCCAGTTGTCCTTTTGCATTTAAAGAAAAATAAAACAATCGGGAACTCTTTAGTTGCTGTTAGATTTCAATTCCCATCAGCCCCCATGCCCTGGCCTATACGGTCAATGGTCAGGGATGCGGGGAGTTGTCGTCCAGCTGTATCTGAAGGCCACAGGTTCTCCACCCTGGGTATAAAACATACTCATTTTGGATTTTACCCCTGCAGGAGCTTTTATGATCCCTTTCCTCATTTTGCTTGTCCTGGAAGGCATCCCATTGCTCCACCTTGAATTTGCCATTGGACAAAGACTTAGAAGAGGTAGTGTGGGTGTCTGGAGTGCTATCCATCCCGCCCTGAAGGGCGTAGGTAAGTTTTAATGTATTTTAATACTCAGCAACATGTTGGCATTATAAGCATACATATGCTTTCATGCAAGGTCTTTAGGTTGGAATCACCATGCCTCATTCACTCAAATTTTATTGGGGCGTTCCACACACCACTATAATCAATTTGCAACCCTCCAGTCATTTTTCTTTGGAGCAGAAAGTCCCAGCTTCTTTTTTGAGGAAAAAATGGAAGAGTAGTGCAATCTACATGGTGCTACTTTTCCATTTTCTTTAAGAAATGGACAGTGACTTGGTTGAAGGGGGAAGAGACAAGTCTTTCAGTAAAATCCAACAAGCTGTCCTTTATCAGCTATGTGTATATTATGTATTGGTGAAAAATAATTTGGACTTTCTTTCTTGACTTGAGACTGAAACTCAGATACACACACTGACGAGGGACCAGTCTGTGGCCTCAAATTGATTTTAACAATTAACACCATACATCCAAAGCCCTCTTATGTCACTCAAACAATCATGGAGAATTCTGGGCACTATGTTTTGTTAAGGGTGTTGGGAATTGTAGCTTTGTGAGATCAGCACCCTTAAATATATGGAGATTTCTGCTTCCTTCTGTGGATTATTCTTAGAAAACTACAGTGGTACCTCTGGTTACGTACTTGATTCGTTCCAGAGGTCCCTTCTTAACCTGAAACTGTTCTTAACCTGAAGCACCACTTTAGCTGATGGGGCCTCCCACTGCTGCCGTGCCGCCGCTGTGCGATTTCTGTTCTCATCCTGAAGCAAAGTTCTTAACCCAAGGTACTATTTCTGGGTTAGCGGAGTGTGTAACCTGAAGCGTATGTAACCCAAGGTACCACTGTACTAGATATTTCAGTGTGGAAAGGGACAGGGATACATCTTCAAAATTTTGTTGCACCTGTTAAGGTTTGTTCTGATGTCAATTTCATTTCCTCATCATTGTTCCTCAAAATCATTATTTTTTTTAAAATACTAAAAGGATCTATCTAAATGCTTTCTCTCTATTCCTACAGGTATAGCAGCAATGATTGTCTCCTTCTTTGTGGGCTTATACTATAATACTATTATTGCTTGGGTGATGTGGTATTTCTTCAACTCATTCCAAGAGCCACTGCCTTGGAGTGAATGTCCACTTGCTGATGAAAACAGAACAGGTACAGATTATGCTTGTAATAGTTAGCAGTCTATCATAAAGAGGCTTCTCTCTGCAAACAGCATAAGAAAATACAGTCTTTTACCAAAGATCATTTTGAATTAGGGTAATGTTTTAATCTGCTGAGCTGGAGACAACAACAATAGGAAAGCTTCCTCAAGACCATTTTGTAGCATAAGGCTCAGGGCAGAACGTTATTTTATTTCACCTATTGCACATATGAAAACCTTGTGTAGGGGCCAGTAAATTAATTGCATTTCTCACTAATATTAGGCTCATTGATTTCATTGGAAAGCAAATGTGTCCTACATAGTTTGGATCTAACCAATAAATATTTTCTATCACCCCACCTCCTGCCTCATGCTGGCCATTAGGAACAAATATAGGAACATAGGGATTTTCCCATTGGTCCATCTACCTCACCATTGTTTGCACTGACTGGCAGTGACTGTCCATGGTTTTAGGTAGGAGTCTCTTCCGATCCTACCTGGATATGTCAGGGATTGATCGTGGGATGTTCTGCATGCAAAGCAGATGCTCTAGGTCCCTTCCCAAATAGCATCTCCCCATGGTAAGTATAACACTTTAAAAAGTCTTGAACCACCATTCAGACAACAATTCCTGCCTTCAGAGACCATTCCCTTTCATAGTGTCACCCGAAGCAGGTTATTTCACACTGCTGCATGGCAAGGCCAGCCCTGAGCACAGCTGGTGGGTGCAGAGAAATCCCAGAAGCATCACTATTGCCCAGCGGTAAGATCTAAGTGACTGTCCAAACAGAAGGGCCAAAATCCAGGAAGCTATATTAACTGAGCTATCCTGCACATTATTCTGGCATCAGAACCATTTGGAAATAAGGGTGAGTTACGGTTCCAATTGCCAATGGCTTTGAGGAACAGACTTTTCTTAATAATGGGTGCCCATGATCTGAAATTCTCTTCCAAGGGAGGCTTATCTGTTCGACTCACCACTGGCTTTCCTTTGGCTGTTTTGGAAAGCCTGTTGGGTGAGCTATAGTCTTAGCAGGTTGAGCCAAGTGTTGCGTCTTGAATTTTGAAAACCACTATGAGAAGTGACCTTAACATTATTTTCAAGGTGTTGTAATCTTTTAGTCTGGCTTGGAAATTGCATGGCATTTTAACTGTTTTGTTGTTGTTTTGTGAACTGTCCTGGAAATGAATTATGTTTTGGCGACTCAGTAAAGTCTGATTGGTTTAAATAAATCCATGTCTGCTTTCTTCCAGCAATCTAGGGTGGCAATGATTATTATACTCAATAAAAAAAGGGACCACCAATTAAAAGTAGCCAATTGGCTGAAACTATCAGTCAAACAAAGGGCTCACCCAGACTTGCTTTTGTGTGGAATTTCTAGGCATGGGTCTGCACTTTTTTTGTTGGGTCCTGCCACTTTCCCCAGGAAAGCCCACACTTTATGGCAATCCAAGGAAAACCCGAATTGCTGTTTGTTCCAATTCAGAGTTAAAGAGCAGGTTTTCATGGGGAAAATGGCATGGCAAAAGTTTAAAAAGACTCAGACAGAAAATCTCAGTTTCTACCAGGCTGGTAGAATGGAGGGTTCCTGTGTGCTGTATTTCATGCAATGCCAATGTGTGCTTCTCTCTTTTGTTCTTGAGGGAAGAGGAGTGACTGGTCAAAGGTTGATAGGCAGAGGAAGAAGAAATAGCAACACCCACACCCAGTCATATTTATTTTAAATAAGTCTGCAGCTTTTTGCTGATTAATTGATTAGAAGAATTGACTCAAAACATCTCAATTGCATAAAGAGGCACCCCAGTTGGGTATGAATTTCACAAGCCACTTTCAGTGTCCTTCCAAAGGTCAGGTGCTTTCTTGCCAATGTTTTTAAAACAAAACAAAAAAAAACCTTGTGGTATAGGCCACTGAAAGTTCGAAATCAGGCAGTCATCGTCCTTGCTAAGTGTCAGATGCTAGGTTAAGATGTTTTCCCACCCCCGGAAACCTTTGTTTTAATGCTTCTGTTTCCAATGTTTTAAATTTTGTACATTGTATGTTTTCTTTTTACTGTAAAGTGCTCTGAGACAAGCAGTGGAAAGCAGGGTATAGATTCTTTAAATGAAACAAATCTGTAAAAGTTATTGTGCATGCTCTGTTGAAATTAATGGGAGATGTGCAAGAGTGCACTGTGGTTTTTCATTATAATGGAGCTTGCACAGAAAAGCTTCCCACTGGATTGTAGCATTGCTTAATAGGACTGTTTCTTTGGTTTCAGGTTACGTGTATGAATGTGCAAAGAGCTCTTCTGTTGATTATTTTTGGTACAGGAAGACATTAAATGTCTCCACCAATATTGACGAGACTGGAACTGTACAGTGGTGGCTGCTGTTATGTTTAGTATGTGCCTGGGGAGTGGTGTACGTGTGCACGATTAGAGGCATTGAAACAACAGGAAAGGTACTTTTGTCTTGTATGAACGAAATCAGAGCTACTTCTTATATTCTGTTTTCCAACCATTTTAGGGATTGCTGCAGCTGCTTTCCCCCAAACTGGGCTCACAGACCTGTCTATGTGTGTGCTGATTTAAGCGGGGCTTGGGGTGTGTTTAATACCTTGGATGGTATCTTTGGGCCGGAAGGGGGCAAAACATTCTCCTTGTTGCTGGCCACTTCTTTCCCAACAGATCCTTCTCCACCCTGCCTTAGCTTTCACTTTATTATTTATTTTATTTACTTGTTATTTTTATCAGTTGTCTCATGCAATGTGCTGCTCAGCTATACAGAGCCCTAATATAAAACAAAGGTTTAAAAACATGCTAAAATATGAGCAGTTCATAATAATGATCAAGCCTAGCAACAACAACACGTATCGGCACCAGTGTACAAACAAGCCCCAGAACAACCAAACACAGCACAAGGGGACAAACAGAGGGATGGAAATTCCATGTTTGCCGCAATGTCTATTTTGTGGCATTGTAGGTTAGAGCAGGCCCTTGTCTCAATGTGTGACCTGTAAACTCTAGAGAAATTGAAGCACATAGTGTCATCAGAGGCCGGGTTCAGATGTATTGCTGAATCAGAAAAGTCATTTGTAAATATGTGCAGATACAAGTCAGATTATTGTAGTGCTTATGCAGTGTGGGTTTCATGTGGTACAGCCTCAATCTGATCTGCTACCATCTAGACAGACTGAGTGATGTGGTTCTTTCCTGGGCTACATCATTCATCTGATCCACTTGGTTCTTGTTTTAGATGACACCCATATAATGTGGGGTCAGACCCTGCAGAAGTAGCTCCCGTAGAACAATTACAGTTTGTACACCTGCAATACTGGCAACAGATAATACATGCAAATCTTTATGGTTTTTCTCCCAGTTTCCTCCTTTCCATGCCATTTTTCATTGAAACAAATTTACCCCATGCTTTAAATTTTCCTTGGGGGTTTATGTTGTGCCATCAATGCACATGGCGATTTACAGAGTAATGTTAAGGAGGGGGGAAGGCAGTTCTCCGCTCTGAAAGTGACAAATAAAAATTTCAGCAGTGTGGGAGACAATAGAGCTGTGGATGGGAAGGAATGAAAGAAGTAAGAGTAACAAAAGAGGTGTATTCATGTTGTGCGTATTCAATTGACATATTCCTTCTCCAGGCCGTGTATGTAACATCAACACTTCCTTATGTTGTGCTTACAATTTTCCTGATCCGTGGCTTAACACTGAAAGGATCAACCAGTGGAATTGTATATCTCTTCACGCCTGATGTAAGTATTGATTAGATCCCCAACCACCACCCCAAGTAAACAGAATAACTGAAAGTTTGAAGAGAAATGAGCCATTTGCAGCATTATTTACACTGATTATTTTCCGGATATCATTAAGCCCTCCATGATCAAAGTCATATAGACAGACAGACATGCCACTTTGCTGAGGGAGAGGGGTTGCATAGTAAATGGTGATGCCCTGCCCTCTTCTACCTGTGCAGATGTGTTTAATGTGTTAGCTGAGGCTCCTGCAAATATCACCTGCTGATTCAGCAGTTTCCCAGATGGCCGGGGGGGGGGCAATTGTGTTCCACCTTGACACATAAAACCCTCAATCTGCCTGGCTCTTCAGTCCGAGCAACTCATCTCTCTAATCAAGAGCATGGGAGGTGCCCTATTTCAATTGAAGCATATATCATTTGCACACAGGTAGCAAATGAGGTCCAAGCATGGTTCATAGCCAGTAAGAAGATCGCAAGTAAAAGACCTGGGAAAAGCCTCTTCGTCAGACGCTGGAGGACTGCTGGCAGTCAGTGTTGACAGGAAGCAGCTAGATAGACAGGGCTAAGGCAGGTTTCTCTTGGAAATCTTTTGCCTGGCTGTCCACACACATAGCCTTCCTTGCCTTGCCTGTCCATTCTGCACCCTTCTCCTCCTATGGACAGTTCCTTCAACCTGCCTGCTGGATTATGCACTGAATGACAGAGTAGGATGGTCCAAGCGGTGGGATTCTCCCATACCACACTTTATATTAAATGAACAGGTTGCATGCTCAGAGTCAGCTAGGACATGACGTTGTTCCATTTTAGCTGTAATGTTATCCAATTTTTGAAGTTCTTTTGTTCTGTTCCTCAGGTTGCAGAATTGGCTAGCCCAACCACTTGGCTTGATGCCGGAGCTCAAGTATTCTTTTCATTTTCCCTTGCCTTTGGAGGCCTCATCTCATTCTCTAGTTATAATTCAATTCAGTAAGTTGCCAAACCAAATAGAAAAACTCAATTCAGTTTTAGAACACAATTTCACACTTGGTAGTAGTTCATTTCTTGATAGTGACAACCCCCAATCCTATCTCATAAGTATCTTGGAAGGCATATGTTCTTCCTGAGCAAAACAAAAAACAAATGGGAAGAACAAAACAAGGTAGCTCAAGATCGAGGTCTAGAAAAGTCCTTCCTTCTCCTTTCTTTCATATTGAAGACTGTGTATTACTATTTGTAGCACAATTCTTACCATGCAAGATCTAGGAAACTGAGCAACCAGGGCTCACACACACGTTTCTCCACCTCCCTACCCCCACACATTTCTACCTCACAACAAGTCCCAGAGGTACATAAGCCTGAGAGACAGTGACTGGCCCAAGATCACCTGGTGAGCTTGTTTCTGTGTTTTGGTTTCCAGTAACAACTGTGAAAAGGACGCTCTGACTATCTCTGTGATTAATGGCCTCACATCCATTTATGCAGCTACTGTCATATACTCAATCATTGGATTCAGAGCGACAGAGAGATATGACAATTGCTTTAGCCAGTAAGTTTTTTTCCTGTTTTCCAATTAAAGCGTCCCAGATCATTGTTCTTTCCCTCCTCCCCAATATGAGTGCCAATTGCATAGACAATTATAGTTCCAGGGGTTTGTGGGATCAGTTGTCTTCTCTAATAAGCAAGCAACACGGGCAGAACTGTCAATGATGTGGGAAAACAGTGTGCATGTGGTTGCCAGAACATTTTCTATGTACAAATAACCCTTGTTGTCTCTGGGAAAACATTAGCTATTTACAAATAGGAGAGAACATGTAAGTTAATTTATTTAAGTGTTCTGCCCTCGGCTCTCTTAACTTAGCTAACAACTTTGTCCTTGTGGCACAGGAAATAAAGGATTTGGGAGGCATACCCTTCCATATTATTAAGAACTCTGCCTCTAAGGATCTGATATCTTTTTATTTAACTGATGGCTCTATTTTTATTACTGCCTGATAAAGTAGCAAAATACTTTCTATTTTCAATAGAAATTAGGAAGCAGATGGTAAAGTCAGAACTTACTTTCGACCCCTCTGTAATGTATCTGCATTCTTTTAAATGCGTTGTTCTGTGAGCATAATAAATTTATTTATTAATTCATTATCATAATGATAAAACTTAAGAAATCTGTGTGAAGAGTCATTGACTGAAGAGGCATTGACTGCTTTCCTTTTGCATTTGCAGAAATATCCTCACTCTGACAAATGCATTTGATTTGCCAGAAGGTAATGTAACCCAGGAAAACTTTGAACAAATGCAAGCTTGGCTCAACACGACAGACCCAGCAACCTTTGCAACTCTTACATTTCAGACCTGTGACCTGGAATCATTCTTAAGTGATGTAAGGTGATAACATGGAAGCTAACAAGATTATAATAAAGGACTTTATATCAATAAGCATGAGTCACTTCCATATTACTGGTGAACCATTAATTATGATTTACCACATGTGTCCTGGACCATTGTAAGACCCAAATTATATAAACATAAATGAAAGAGAGAGAGAATTTATTTACCCTCTTGGAAATTATCATAACTGATTTTAGCATATGGCTGCTGTTGCTTGAACAAAAACTTTATTCATTGTAGCTTTTGTGATGATTTTATCTGGTTCTATTCTTGTACTCTTCCTTGGGTTCTTTGGTGGAAGAGCAGTTTTATCTGGTTCTATTCTTGTACTCTTCCTTGGGTACTTTGGTGGAAGAGCAGTTAGTGATAGAATGATAAATGATATGGTCCTATTGGCTTAGGAAGCTGGCTGTAGATGGTCTAACCTGAGTGACTTAAAGTGCATTTTAAAATGATCAATAATTGTATGTCTTATTCCATCTATATCTATTGCTATTTTCTGCAGGGTGTTGAAGGAACTGGATTAGCATTTATTGTCTTCACTGAGGCCATCACCAAAATGCCTGCCTCGCCAATATGGTCCATCCTCTTCTTTATCATGCTGTTCTGCTTAGGTTTATCATCTATGTTTGGGAATATAGAGGGTGTTATGGTGCCACTGAACGATCTCAAAATCATACCGAAAAAATGGCCTAAGGAACTTGTTACAGGTTAGTTGAAAAAAAATGGTAGTATAATCAGGGTGTGGCAACAGAGGGATTGCAAAGTGGTCGTCAGAATTCAAGTAGTATATTGTTTCTTTCAAGTTAAATGATGTAATACTTTATTTTCATTGGGTGGAATTCAGTATTGCACTAAGACGATAGTTCAATCAGAAAAAGCATTTCTGCTTGCTAGAAAGAATGTTCTTTCCTTTTCCCCCTGTTCTGTGGGGTCCTCCTGACCCTCCTCAGGAGTTTTGGGTTGGTTGCAGCTGTCGTGGTGCAGAGGACGGCTGGGGAAAGTACCATTGCATCAACAGGCTTTGTTGTGTTGGCTTTTGCTAGCACAACAACTTAGCTGAATCTGACCCAGTATGAATGAAGCATGTTTTAAAGATGATGGTAAAAAGGCAGCAACTTGCTCATGAGTTTTGCCAGCAAGCCAGGCAGAGTGAAATCACTGCAGCTACTCACTGGACCTTTTATTTGCAGCCAAACACAGTAAAGCAACCCCTGCTGCTGAATATTGCTGATGGAGGAGAAGGGAATTGATTGTGAGCATGTAGCTTTGGATAGCAGTCAGCTTTTTTGCTTCTTTTTTTTTTGCACAGCAACCCTTTTGAGATGGACCAGTCTCTCTGAGGAGTTCAAACTTTGAATTTCAGAAGCAGTGTCCTTACAAATCTATAACTATTCCTAACTTCCTAAATCTATAATAATAATTGAAGGAGCCATTTCTTTTCTTTTCCCCTTGACTTTAAATCCTCCATAGAGTTCCAAAAACTGAATGGCTTTGTTCGCACATTGCAATCAACCATAGATTGCAACTTTTTTGGTCTGTTTCTGTCTTCCCAGCTACTGTTCAGAGGAAAGAACACACCATTCTTGGCTTAGTGTTATGTCTGAGCCAGGGATCTTGGTTTGTTTCACTCACAGCAAGCCACAACCTGTACTCAATGTTTCTTCTTGGCTTACTGAGCATACTTCGTTGGAATGAAACAAATCATAGCTCCTGGCTTGGATGTAATACTATGGCAGAAATCAGCTTCTTTCCTATCAGAATGAGCAGAGGGTGGGAGAGACAGTGTGTTTGCAATAAACTGTTAACTTGTTCACCATGATGTGTGAAAACTGGATCAATACATTTTCTTCATGTTTAGCTGATTTGATCCTTGAGGTGTTGCCAGCGTTTCTTGTATATAATATTTATTTAATTTTCTTAGTTAAACTTTCTGCTTCACATTTTATTTTGTTTGATCGTGTTTGCTGTTTCTTTACAGGATTGATTTGTGTGACATCTTTCTTGCTTGCCATTATTTTTGTGCTGAGATCAGGAAACTATTGGTTGGCTCTGTTTGATAATTTTGCTGGTTCCATTCCTTTGCTGATAATTGCTTTCTTCGAGATGTTTTCCGTTGTCTACATATATGGGATAGACAGGTAAGATGTGAAACTTTCTCAAATAGAAAGTGTCTCTGGATTCCTGTCAGCCAAAAATTCTGTAGCTAGATTTGTGCAAGCCACTTATTCTCCCACCCGCCTCTCAAAAGTACAAGGAAAATAATTTTATTTGTTTAACAAAAGTTATATACTGCTTGATTGTAATAAAATCTCTAAATGATTTATATGTCCACCTTACTGGACTGTTTTAAGGATTACAAATATAATGCATGCAAAATGTTTTGCATCCTGGACCCTGCCCGATGGTTCTCTTTGCCCTCCACCAAACACCCATCAAGTGTAACAAAAAAGATATTTACATTTCCCTGTTTCCCAGTGAAGTTAATCACACCCTTTTGTCTTCATCTGAGTTTGTTATTCCTGGAATGGCTACCTGTCTGGCATTCAGGTATCAGGATGCCAGGAATTATCACTGAGGCAGAGGGGCTGCTGAGTAGCTGAGCTCACATGTCTATATGAATTTCTGAAGTTTTCCCAGTGAGCCAGTATATAGATACATTTATCAGTGAATTGTTACATTTGGCATTGTGCAGCAAAGGCCCTTTCAATAGATAGGAAGAAACTGTGATTGCGTGTTTTGTGGGGACAAATCAGAAAAGTCACAAAAAGCAATTGTGCTGGTTTTGGTAGTGGGCTGCGTGTGCATGATATCTGCTGGAGGGGAACCCCCCCCCCCAAAACCTATACATAAATTCCTGCAACAGTTTGTCTACACTCGATAACCAGCTTCTGAATGTGAAAGCCGATTCCATTACAAGATATAACGTTTTAGGCAATGCAATGGAAGTTCTGTCAGTTCTGACGTATCTGTAATGCCCTCTTTCCTTATGGCAGTTACCAAGTAATGAATATGCATGTGTGAGTTGGCCCTTAATCTGTCCAAAGCAGCTTGGTTTCTCTAAACTTCCTTTCTCTTTATTATCAGATTTAATGATGATATTAAGTTCATGATTGGACACAAACCCAATATATTCTGGCAGGCCACCTGGAGATTTATCAGTCCTCTTATCATGTTGGTTATCTTCCTTTTTTACTTCGTGGTGAAAGTGGGAGAAGAATTACGATACAATGTCTGGGATCCCGAATACGTAAGTACACATGTTCAAAGAAGTACACCCTGAGTTATTTTATGGGTTTCTCTTCACTCACGTTGTGCTCAGCATGCCTTTGATTGCCCAATCCACAGTTTGCTACCCTTCCCACACCCCCACAAGGACTATTTGCTGAATATCTTGTTGGGGCAGATGAAGAAGAACAATTTGTTTCCCCCTTAGGGAAAATAAATTACCTGCTCTAAATTGGCTACTAATTGAAATTAAATGATTGATCACAATCCCTGTTAAGGCATGCCTGCATTGAATGGGACCTCAGACTGGATATAGACACATTTTAAAGAAGCTTGTAAATTTTCTTGTAAACATAATGTGAAATCACATTGGCGAAAGAACTCCACGGCGTTGTCTGGTATCACAGTGTTTTAATACACTTTTTCTTTACTAATGTATCTGAGTTCTCAGTTCCCTTTAGCGGTGCTGGGTATACCAATTTGGCCTTTGCAAAAGCAAAAATATAAGTTTCTGGCACTGCTCTTCCTGCACTCCAAGGAGCCTAGCTTAAATGCAGTTCAGGGGGGATGGGTAGATGGATGCCTTTAGGTTTCCATCTTTTCTGCACCATCACCACCTACAACTATCTGAAAGATGTGTCGTCTTTTCCTCAGGACCTGTTTCCCAAATCAATGTCGATAAAATATCCTGACTGGGTTTATGCTATCATCGTAGTCCTTGCAGGAATACCAAGCCTGTTTATCCCTGGGTTTGCTATCTACAAAGGCATCCAAAGTTTATGCAAGAGGAGAAATCCTGGACGGCAGGATCTGATCAGTGCCGTATCAGAAGCATCAATAAATGGAGAACTGAAGAACAAAGTGTAATTAATTCGCCTTCCTGAGGTGTTACAGGAAGACTTTTCAGTGAGAGATGGTGCAACACTGATGTCTCCCTCTCCTGAGTTCAGGATTAGAGCTGTTAAAAGGTTAACGGGTCCCAGAGTCTAAATGAGACTAATGCACTTTGAGTGACTCTCCTTACCAGTTGTGCTGGATTAGCAGGTGGTTAATACAGATGTCTCTTTTATCCAAACATGCACCTGTAATGCTTTGTTTGCTATCTTATGTGTGCCACCATGTTGGACAAATAATGTATTATTAAACAAAATGCTATTCGAGTGAAATATGCATAGTTTTGATTCTTCTTTTTTACCGCTTGTTTTGATTCTGTGTTGAGCTATTTCAATTGCTTTTGTTTGATTTGCTCATTGCAAACAGCTGAAAGTCTGTAAATTTTGATAATAAACCTGATTTGCAATGGGAGTTGAATAATTTCAGTTGCAACTGTATGTTGAACCGAATGCTGAAAATGACAGACATTTGTATGAATGACTCAGCTTGTCACCTGTTCTGCTATTTTGAAGTTATAAAGGGAGGTGGCAGTGGGATGTCATAGCTCACTAGCAGAGCCCATGCTTTGCATCCCAGATTCAATCTCCAGTTTAAAAGATCAGGTGGCAGGATAATGGGAAAGACATCTAGTCATTGCTACTCAGAGTAGACAATAATGCACTAGATGAGCCAATATTAGCAGCACACAGCAATTTCATCAGTTCTTGGCAGAGCTCTTAAAATGACAGGACTTAGATGTGCTTTCTCTAATTACACAGAAAGAAATGTTGGAGCTGGAAATGTTTGCTAGTTTTCTTTTAAGGTTCAATCTCTGTCTTCCCTAAGTCTTCTATCTTTTACTGCAAAGCCAAATGTAGAATGGGAGAGGCAATAATTATTATTATTATTATTATTATTATTATTTATTATTTGTACCCCGCCCATCTGGCTGGGTTTCCCCAGCCACTCTGAGCGGCTTCCATAAAAACCAGAAATACACTAAAATATCACAGATTAAAAACTTCCCTGAACAGGGCTGCCTTAAGATGTCTTCTGAATGTCAGGTAGTTATTTATCGCTTTGACATCTGATGGGAGGGCGTTCCACAGGGCGGGTGCCACTACCGAGAAGGCCCTCTGCCTGGTTCCCTGTAACCTCGCTTCTCGTAATGAGGGAACCGCCAGAAGGCCCTCGGCGCTGGACCTCAGCGTCCGGGCAGAACGATGGGGGTGGAGACGCTCCTTCAGGTATACTGGGCCGAGGCAAGACAAGAAAAGAGGAAGCATAAGGAAAGTAATGCACTCTCTCCAGATTAGTTTCATTCATTACAATTTGCTTAAAGGCATTTTGTCTCCTATAAGCAGATGGAGACAAAGGGTGTTAAGCAATTGTAGCTTGGGTGGGGCGGGGCCAGGGGGGCACAGTTTGCAGGATTTGGGGGAAGTCATGTGCTTTACATGTACTTAATCCAGGGGTTGGCAAGGTTTACCTCGCCTGGGCTGGTTCACTCGAGCAGAGATCCTTCCATGGGCCAGATCGCGTGCGTGTGTAGGCGCGCGTGCCCACGATTTCTGGTGTCTGCACAGATGCGATTTCCGGCACCACAGAAGCGAGTCCTTGCACCACACTGCGCCTGTTTAGCGCAACGTTTGCAAACTCGCTGAGCAGGAGGCTCAGTTCTGGGGTGGCTCGTGGGCCGGTTATTCTAAGCAGGGATGTTAGCTCTCCCACTGAGAAGGACTGGACTGATATGCAAGGAATTACTAGATACTTAAAGGAAGCCATGAACTGTAAACTGCAAGTCAACAGCAATCCAAAACTACTAGGTTACACTGATGCTGACTCTTGGAAAGTGAGATGTTTCATGCAGGAACCAAACATATTGGGGTGAAATACCTCTATGTGTATGATGTGGTACAAGATGGACTTGTTGAATTGGCATATTATCAAACCAAAGAAATGACAGTCAATATTCTGACCAGCCCTCGACCAAGAGACTGTTTTGAGAACCTTTGAGTTAAGATGGGACTCTCAGTGGTTCATTTATTGAGAAGAGGTTTGTGGGATAATCAGTTTCACATAACCAACATGCTTAAGTCTAATTAAGGCATGAAGGGGTTAATACCATAGAGTATGCTGTCCTGTCAGGCTTCACTATCTACTTCCCCTCAACTTGGAAGGAACTATGTAATCAAGCCTTTGTTCTCCAGTTCACTTGAGAAGCTCAGCATGTGAAGAGGTTTGAGTTGGTTGCTCCAGCTCAACTGCATGGCTCTCAGCATCCATTCTTGAGTTCCTCTACCAGTAATTTAGGAACTTCTGCCGCTTTGTAACTAAGGTGAATATTACTGCCTGTGCAACCTTTTATGAAACACATGAACCTGACCTTTGAAGAGTGTGTAAGTAAACCATTTTTTAACTTACCAAACGTGTGGTCTTTTTCCTATGCTAGGGAAAGAGGGAACCTTTGGGAAAAGTAATACAATTTAGAGTTTGGACTGAAAGGGTTAAATTATATCTTTACTGCTTCCAAGAGGTAAGAATTTTTCTGTTAACTTCAGTGCCTCATCTCAACTCTATAATTTGTGTGGCTGTAGGTTGCTAGGTTGTTTTATCTGGATTCTTTGGTGTGATGTCGCAGATGGAAGTTCCATCCATTGTTCATAATTCCTCTTCTGCCCCCCCCCCCTTGCTGCTTACATGGTGAGTGAGGAGGTTCAGTTGCCTGGCTGCTACTAATATTGGAGAAAAATGTGGTGAAAGGAAAATAAGAGGTTGTAAAGATGGCAACTGATCAACACGAAAGCAGCTCTAAACACTCACAAAGGCCCAAGTGGGATAGTAAATTACAGTACCTTTTAAGCTGTTCCGGATTTGTTGTGGGTCTTGGAAATGTGTGGCGTTTTCCATACTTGTGCCAAACCTACGGAGGAGGTAAGAGAAACCCACCTTTTAATTGATTAGTTGTGTTCAGACTAAACTATGACAAGCTCCTCTTGTTCTAAAATAATGTGTTTGGGGTGTGCCACACCCCTCTAATCTCTGGATCCAGCAACTGTTAAAATTTAATCAATGCTTCAAATTCTTGGAATAGCCAGGCTAGCTCCCAGTGAGGTGACAGCCTGGGTGGTGGGCCATTAAGGGAGATTAAGGAGCACTATGTGAGATGTAAAAAAAGCCAGAGGTGGGAACAGTGGTGGCCTAAAATGGTTCTGCAGAGGCAGCTGCAAACGTACTTAAATGTTGCTACACTCCACCTGATGGCCTCAGCTGTGGCAGATGATAGCTAGAGGGAGGAGACTGTCACAGAAGCTGTAAAAGGGGTGGAAGTATTTTTTTGGGTGGGTTGGATAAAAAAAATAAAATTCCATTTATATCCTTCTCTTACTCCTAAATGACAGATGGCTAAGTGCACAGAGCAAAACAACACAGAGACAGTGGGGACAATATGTCACTAATTTTTCTATTAACTTCAATTCCTCACTGCAACTCTTACTATTTGCATGCAGAGCTTAATAGTATTACTGAATGACTTACAACCCAAGCTTTAAGTCTTGTTGGGATTGTTATCCATTGTTACTGATTGATTTGGTTTTACTGCATGGATTTAGTGCCTGAGTGAATCAAGTTGTTTACTTTCTCTGACTAAATGGACATGGATTTTTTAAAGTGTTTGGTTTTTTTATTGGCAAGAAACATGATAAAATAAATAGCCTTGCTTCTAGGCAACCATGACAATAAGAGCCAGTGTGGTGTAGTGGTTAAGAGTGGTGGACTCATAATCTGGTGAACCGGGTTCGATTTCCCGCTCCTCCACATACAGCTGCTGGGTGACCTTAGGCTAGTCACACTTCTCTGAGGTCTCTCAGCCTCACTCAACTCAGAGTGTTTTTCTGGGGGAAGAAGGGAAAAGAAGATTGTTAGCTGCTTTGAGACTCCTTAGAGTAGTGATAAAGCGGGATATCAAATCCAAACTTTTTTTAAAAAGTGGTGTTTCTGTACTTTGACTCTTAACACTGATAAATAATTTTAAGATACATATTATTCCTTGTTGAAAAATGAAGAAATTAGAAACAAGCTACTTTGTCCAAGAGCAATTTCCTTTGCAGCAGCAAAGTAACTTTTTGTCAATCTTTTCTGCTTCTCAAGGAAGGCAGATAATTTAGACATAGACCAAGGGAGCTATGAACACCTGAGCTGACTCTAGCTGATTCCCCTCAAAGTTGATTTAACTTTGGTTTTAGAAAACAACACTGCCAAATCAAAAGAGACAAGGCCATTTGTTCTACCACTTTAGGAACACTAACGTGGGACAGGGTAAATGATTGGTAGGGGAGGCATAAATGCTTGATACGTTCTGAGTTTTTGAAGTATCATATGATAGAATCATAAAAGCATTGTACGGAACGGATTATTTGCAGAGCTCCCCCCCACCATTCCAGAATTTTAAAAAATGAATAAAAACAAGCTAAAATGTAACTGCAAAACCAGCAATTTTTTCACGACTTTCACCTTCTAGATCTTCTACAGCAGGTCTAATTTATGCAGTTTAATGTGCTTTCAATGCATGCCACAGTAAAAAAACAATAACCCGCTAACAATTAGTTGTATATTATTGCCTTTTTGCACAGTCCTAAGCAGGAAGAACATGATTAGCTCTATCTACAACATCTCCCTGCCCCTCATACAGTTTATATCGCAGGGGGCAATCCTGATTCAAATCCGATATCAGCATCACAGCTTCCCCAATGGAGGGTGTAGTTAATAATCCTTAGCTGTAGAACCCTTGCCCCTTCATGGAACTAGATTTCTCAAGAGCCACAACTGGGAGCCATAGCAGTTAAGAAGCACCCCCAGGTTTTCTTACCTCAGTTGATCACCATATGAAAAAAATTGCTCAGTCAACTCAGTCAACTGGTACAGTTTTGTTTGCTTTACTTAATAATTATTTTATGTACAACATACGTACCTAACAGATGCTGCTGGTATGACAATAATACTAGTAGATAGTTAGAGATGGAGGAGGGCATGAGCAGTGGCATAGTGTGTGTGGGGGGGGGGCTGGGGCCCCGGGTGCAGAATTCTGAGGGGGCACAACAGGCACCCACCCACCAGGCATTGGCTTCACCACCCTGGCAAAGGCAGCAAAGCAGACCAGGCCCATGGAGTACAGGCATGGATGGAGGGAGGTGGTCAAGGGGCATCCCCAGTGTGGCCTGGCCTGGCCAGACATGCCTCTGCAGGCAGCTGGCACAGCAAGGCCCCACTTGGCTGGAGGTGTGCTCCACCAGTGTCAGGGGACTTTCCCACCCTGGGCGCCGGCAATCCACGCTATGCCACTGTTATGAGCTAACTGTGCTTGGAAATTGTGTTTCTAGGAGCATTCCTGATTCCGTACATCACCACGCTTGTGTTGGGAGGCATCCCTGTATTTTTTCTTGAATTAGCTGTAGGGCAATGCTTGAAAAAAGGCACCGTTCGACTCTGGTGGCACATCTCACCTTACCTGGGAGGACTGGGTAGGTTTCTGCAATTTCCTTTACTTGTGATTATACAATCTTCTAATCATTGCTCCTTCCTAGAAAATGCATGGGCTACATGAGGGTGTGATAGCAAACCCAGTAGTGGTAGGGTAAAAGGTAAAGGACCAGTCAAAGGCGACTATAGGGTTGCAGTGCTCACCTCGCTTTGTCCTCAAACAGCTTTCTGGGTCATGTGGCCAGCATGACTAAACCGCTTCTGGTGCAACGGAACACCATGATGGAAACAGCACAGAAATGCTGTTTACTTTCCCCCCACAGCGATACCTATTTATCTACTTGGCACTGGCGTGCTTTCGAACAGCTAGGGTAGCAGGAGTTGGGATAGAGCAACGGGAGCTCACCCCGCTGCATGGATTTGAACCGCCGACCTTCTGATTGGCAAGTCCAAGAGGCTCAGTGGTTTAGACCACAGTGCCACCCGCTTCCCAGTAGTAGTAAACTCAGGCAGTTTCTTTTTTAGGAGGGGGCTGGTTCACTGCCCCTCAGACCTTGTGGTGGGCCAAATTGCGCGCATGTGTGTGCACGCACCCCGCGGAGGGGGGCTTCTCTCTCTCCTCCAGCCCCTCCCCCTGCTTTCCTACGTCCTCCGCTGCTCTGCCTGCGGTTGGAAGCCAGTGGCGGTGGCAGCGCCTCTCCTTTTTGGGCCAGCTTTCTCGGGCACCAGGTGCGGGGCCAGCACCAAGCTCCAGACAAAGCCCTGTGCCTGTCACGCTGCCCACAGTGCAGCCATGGACGGAGAGGCCAGCGGGTGGGTTTCGAGGCTTCAGATTGGCTGGCTGCTGGCACCAATCAAAGCCCAGCTACCTTCCTCCACAGGGCGGGGAGAAGCCAAGAGGAGGGAGGCGCCTGTGCCATGGTGTGTGTGAGGGAGGGGAGGGGAGGGGAGGGGGAAAAGCACCCGGGAAAAAAATTGCAAAAAAATTGGCACTGCCCGAACAATGAAGCCGATCCAAGCGGCGATTCCAGGACCGTCTGTGGGCCGGATCCAGAGGGCAATCGGGCCTGATCGTGCCCATGGGCCTTAGTTTGCTGACCCCTGGTCTAGAAGATAGACAGAGCCACTGGGGGGCAGCCTGTCCGATTTGACCACCTGAGACAAAATGGGAATTGCCTCCCCCCCCCCCCCAGTTTGTGGTTATCACCACAGCGATAACTATTTATCTACTTGCACTGGCATGCTTTTGAACTGCTACGTTGGCAGGAGCAGGGACCAAGCAACAGGAGCTCACCCTGTCTTAGGGATTTGAACTGCTGACCTTCTGATCAGCAAGCACAAGAGGCTCAGTGGTTTAGACCACAGCGCTACCCGCATCCCAGTAGAAGTAAACTCAGGCAGTTGCATGCCTATCTGTGTGGAAGATAAACAGAGCCACTCAGGGGCAACCTGTGTGATTTCACCACCTGAGGCAAAATGGGAATTGCCTCCCCCCACCCAGTTTGTTAGCACCAACATTTAATTCACAGAGCAATGTTGTTTTCCAGACTGCCAGAGTTCAGGTAGTAATTGGATTTGATCTTTCCATTGTGTGAATCAGGCTCTTGCAAAAATTTTGTTAAACAGCAATTTTCTTTGTTCATGCCAGTTCTGCATGTGCTTGTATATTCCACAGGTTACAGTTCTCTGATAGTGTCCTTCCTAGTGAGTGTGTATTATAATATGCTTCTGGCCTGGATTTTGTGGTATTTTATAAACTCTTTCCGAAACCCGTTACCTTGGAGTTCCTGCCCAACAGATACCAGCAAACCAGGTGAGTTCCCAAGTCTCTTGCTGCTTTCTGTTATTAGTATCTGCTTTTCTATGTATCCTTCAACCACTGCATTAAATTGTTTGTCCAACTCTGCCGAAGTCAGCAACTGTCAGACCCAGGTGTGTTCCTGCCATGCCTCCTTTGGCCCTAGCTACAGATTGGGATAAGCAAAAGCCCTACAGGTGCCCATTTTTCTGTGCTGGCTGGGGCTAATGGAAGTTCTAGTCCAAAACATCTCGATGGCACCATATTAGGAAAGTCTGTTAGAGCATGGTGCGGATAACACCAAGATTGCAGGTTCGATCTCTATATGGGACAACTGCATATTCCTGTTCGTCAGGATCCTTTCCAACTCTTCTATGATTCCATCTGTTTTGATAATGCCTTCTGTGCTTGTTATTTCAGAACTTATTGAAGAATGTCACAAAAGTACACCTACTAATTATTTCTGGTATAGGTACACTTTAAACATAAGCACAGATATTGGAAACAGCGGTCCGCTTCAGTGGTGGCTGGTTTTATGTTTGGCATCCTGCTGGTTAATTGTGTACATTTCTACAGTACGAGGAATTGAATCTACTGGAAAGGTGAGCAGGGATTATTACCAGACACCTGTATTTCACTGACCTGGTCCTTACTGATGTGGTAAAGCCATCTTTGAAATGTACCACGTGAGACAGAAGGCAACTCACATGAACGAATGTTCTGTCATATTTTTAAAAGGCACCTGCCCATTGAAAACTAATGCGTCTGCGAGGAGGCTAGGTTAGAATCCATATGCAGGAGGTATTTTTTTTTCATGTGTTTGATCAGCAATACGTAAAGCAAATGAGAAACAAAATTATGGATTAATTAGCTATAAAGTGCAGCTATGAGGAACACAAGTGTTCCCATTAGACTGCAGGGCTAAAGCACCTTGGGATGGAACAGCAGTTTAGATGGCCTGACTCGGACTGTGGCATAATGAATAATGAATAATGAATAATGTGGCATAATGAATAATGTGGCATAACGTCATAATGAATAGTCAGTTGAATAATATATTGCTTCTTTGGGCAAATATGTTGAGCTTTTTGGCTACCATATGCCCTTACATTTTAACTTCTAGACATTATTTTCGGAGAACGAATCCCAGTTATGTCCAGGAAAATCTGGATGTATGGATAAACCCAGCATTCTCT
This sequence comes from Podarcis erhardii, assembly GCF_964252035.2. Taxonomy (NCBI): domain Eukaryota; kingdom Metazoa; phylum Chordata; class Lepidosauria; order Squamata; family Lacertidae; genus Podarcis; species Podarcis erhardii. The sequence continues at coordinate 82,295,103 of NC_138499.1, forward strand.
GGTGACTTTATGCATCTAATAAGGACCTACAGTGTTGGTCCTTAAGGTGTCACAAGGTGTTTTCTACCTTTTTTCTCTGCAACATAGAAAAAATGCATGCTTGCCTTTTTAATTAGTATCTTACTTCTCATCCAAAGAGTTCAAGCTACTCTCTCTTTCCTCTTGCACACAATCTGCTCACAATCTTTCAGTCAGTTGGACTGGAGAATTGTCTCAAGGTCACCAGTGAGCCTCATGGCCGTAGGCACCAACTTGGACAAAATGTTGGGAGGGGGCCCCCACTGCCTGCAATTCCCCCACCTCCCTGCACTTCTGTGGAGCACACCTCCACAGGTTTCCTCAATTCTAGTCTGCCACGTTAACCACTGCTGCACCACACTGGATGGCACCATTATGTGGTGATTTACACACATGCATGAGCTTCTGCATTTCCTCAAACCACCCTAAACAAAAACAGTTTATCACTGAGTTGGATTTAGCTGCAACTGTTCAGTAATTTTGTGTGCACAGTATCTGTTTCATGGTATTGCCTTAACCTCTTCCTGACACTCACTTTTTTCTTCTCTGCTTTGCTCTTCCTCTTAGGCAGTATATTTTACAGCCCCATGTTCTTTCCTAATTCTAACATTATTCCTAATTTATGGACTGACTCTCCCAGGAGCTGTTCACGGATTACTCTACTTCATGACTCCTAATGCAAGTATTTATTCAATTGATCCTTGGTGTTCCAGATGATGTATGGAAAGTCTGACTTGGTCTTTTAGAGGGGGCTTTGAACTTTGAACTTTCCTTCATGCTGCTTCTTTGTTTACCACTTAATACTAGTTGGGATCCACACATATTCTGGCAATTGTACTTTGTTAACTCCCTCTGGAATCTATGAAGAACAGAAACTTGTGTAAAAAGTGCCCTTTTCTAAAATTCACGAATATAGGCAACCCTGGGTCGAATCTTATTTTTCGGAAGACAGGGCAGAACTACACTTCATTGTGCAAGCATGGGGTGTCCCAGTTCTGTATTTGACTTGTAATGCTGGGGCGAATGCAGAGATGGAGAGATGCATTTGCAGAGGAAGCCAGTGGGCAGGTACTTAATCCTCCCTATGCCCACCAATTCTTCCCTACAAATGCTCCCCTGGGCTGCTTTTTGTTTCTCCGTCTGGCAGGGTCCAAGACTGGAAGATGTCCAAGTGAAGGTAAAAGCACTCTAGTGAGCATTTGTAAGGGACTATCGCCAAACATGGAAAGAGTTAAGCTCTCTCTCCTACACACTGATTCTCCCCCTCCAACAAGCCCCCAGCAGGCAGTTTGTGAAACACTTGTTTGCCAGTATAATGCATTGTTCTGTTCTGAATTTGTTGAATTCAGAAAACACACTAATTTTCCACTGCTTGTCAGGAAGGCCTGTATCAGTGAAATATACACAAGAATTATGAGACTAATAATGTGTTTAGCCCTGAGCTCTCTCTGTCTTTCTCACAGCTCAAGAAGATCAACAATCCACGTGCCTGGCTTGATGCAGCCACCCAGATCTTTTCCTCTCTTTCTTTAGGATTTGGGGGACTGATAGCATATTCAAGCTACAACCCGTCAATGTAGGTATAATCTTGCAGTTTTGTTAGCTTTCGCTCACAATGTGGAGAGGAGCTGTTTGACGCAGTCAAATAAACTTCTATGAGATAGCGCCTCAGTGATCTCTGGAGACAAGACTCAATTCTCATTCAGCCCACACTGGAGCCCAGGAAAAGCGGCTGGCTCTGTTCTCTTGATGTTTCCCTGTGTGAGCAACCCAAAGATGCTCTCTATTGTTCTTTCTGCAATGCCAGTGCTGGGCAAAGTTCAGCTACGTTTGAGATGCAATAATGAGAAGGCGAGTGACTGAGGCAGCTGCATGCTCTCAGTATAACTTATGCCTTAAGGTTCCTGTGAGAATAAAACAGCATAACTTGCTTGTATGCTACCTTGGAATCCTTTTGAGAAAAGTGAGCTCTAAATGTGATAAATGTATAATATCTGGGCCCTCTCCAGTCCCAGAATGATGAGAGATTTCAGGGATTCCAGTGCACGCACCAGGGCTGGTTTCTGTTGAATGAGATCTGAAGAGTCTTACTGACATTTCTGTATCAAAAGGCTTTAGTTATACAAATATACAGCATCAACACTCAGATGGATCCTCCCCCCCCCAGTAGATTTCTAGAACCCCCAGTGCCATTTCATTGGATCTTCACAGAGGGTTAGTCAGGCCTTGTCTTTTTCAGACTCTGTTCTAGGGCTGCCTGCTTATTTTCTCTTTCCCACACACAAAAATTGAGAACAATTTTTATTGTAATTATTGGTAGGTTTTAAACATATTTTTTTTACATGTTTATAGTTTTCATTCTATCCATGTTTAATTGTATTTCAATGAATTTTTTTTCTCTAGTGGTTCATGTTTCTAAACTGTAAGCTGCTTTGAGTCCTGTCAGCGAATAAAGAAATTAATAATAACAACAATGACAAAACCAACATATTTCAGTAGTGCCTTCAGCTATTTAGTTTCTGCGACCACATGCCATCTGTCAATTGCTTTGTTTTACTGTTCTGGGATTGAAAATATTCAGTGAAGAATAGAGTACAAGTACTTCAAATAAAATAATAAATGTATAACATTAAAAGTTACAGACTCGGTGCTGGCCTTTGTAACGTTTAATCGGGTTCGTTATGTACTTGTTTTTCCTAGTAATGACTGTGAACTGGATGCTGTCATGATAGCAGCAATAAACTCTTTGACTTCTTTGTTTGCATCAATCCCAATTTTTTCGATTCTGGGGTTCAAAGCAACAATGGCCTATAAAGAATGCTTGGAAAGGTGAGCCGTTCAAGTTTCACAGTTAGGAACCAATTTAAGGCATTGGTCCAAGTTCACAATTTTTGTTTTTCATTGTCTAGAATTTTGTGTCATCCCCCCCCTTAAACCAGTTTAGGTGACCCCAGAGGGCAGAATTAAAATAAGATTGTAGCATAGAACACAAAGTATACAATCTTGCATGTTCCATGTGCATATTCATTAATTCAGGTATACAGGCAACTTCCTGTTTGTATGGGGGTTGCGTTCCTGGTCCCAGTGCACGTCAGTGGTTGCGCATAAACCCGTTTGGCCCCTGGCCTGCCCCTATTTGAAGCAAATTGCTGTTGTTTTTCTTAGGGACTGTGGCAATGCAAATAATTCGTATCATTCCTGACTTTACTGACAGAAATGTTAAAAGCATCACCAAGGCATTCAGGAAAGACAACATCACTGTAGACAGCAGCGCATTTTGGCTCAGTTATTTGAATGGAACAGATATCAATAAACTGGCATCTCTCAAACTGGCAAATTGTGATCTCCAGTATTTCCTTGATAAGGTATTGTACTTGCATTGTATGAATGAATGGGGCTTCCTTCTCTGGTCAAATTCCATGAAGGCTTCTGCAGCTTCCACTGCATTTTTCTGTAGTTTCTCTGCTGGACCTCTGCCATGCTGCAAGGGGGTCACAGCCCTCGGTCTTCAGCTACCGTTGATGTGATGGCCCAGGCAGGAAATTCTTTCAGAAGAGCTGTGTTTAGCTCTTTGGCTTCATACAAGCTGCTCTGTCTCTGGTAAACTAGCTTGTTACTCTACCCATATGTATGAGTGCACAGAGACCACAAGTTGTTTGCCTGGTTATCTCCGAAGAAACACAATCTACCATCCCCCCTACAACTACTGTTACTGGGGTGTTCTATGGCCACTTTATTTAGCCACAAATACTTGCACACAGAAGATGGGGCTCAGGGTACCCACCAGAACTCTAGTCCAGCTTGATAAGTTTCCCCTTATAGTTCTGCAGAGACACACACAAACCATATCTCTGTCTGCACGTATGAGCACTAAAAGAGCCACAGAAAGCAACCTGTGAGCTTAGGTTGCTGCTTTTATTATTTTATTACCTTTCCTTCACCCTTAGCTCCCAGGGCAAGTGACAACGATTTAAAATGCAACACTAAAAACAGATTACAGCAACTTAATACCACTAAAACATGGTGAGTCCCAAAAATGCACATCTCAGGTGTCAAGGGTCCAGGTCAAGTTAAGAACTTGTCATCGGTAATGACTGTATCTTATTCCAGATGATGGCTAAATGTTGAGTAATACAACATTTTGCCTCTGCATTAGAATAAATGACATTTAGAAATCAATCTGACAGTTTTTACCATTATTTGTGAATTTTGCAGAGTGTTTCTGGAACTGGCTTGTCCTTTATTGTGTTCACTGAAATCGTCATTAAGATGCCTGGATCAAACACTTGGGCAATTCTGTTTTTTCTCATGCTGTTCAGTCTTGGTATATCTTCCATGTTTGGATTTGTTCAAAGTATCTTGACGCCTCTCACAGAATCTCCCATTGTGTCTAGATACATATGCAAGGAGGCTGTATGTGGTAAGGCATCTTCCTCAAATCCTTTTCTTTGCTGTTAACCATGCTCAAGATTAATATGGTTCAAAGTGCTTCTTGTACATTATTTCAGCTATTGTAATTAACAGTAGCTTAATACTATCTCTGTATTGCAGATGGGGGCTGAGATAGGGTTCATGGGCATGACAGTATTTTGATGGAATATCCTGGCTCATTGCTCATTCTCTTAGCTGCTACTGTTGTTTCAAGATACGTTATTTCCAGATTCATTACCCTCCCCAGGGAGGTTTGGCTGGCACCTTCATTATACATCTTTAAGTGTCAGGCAAATAAAGTTCCTCTTCAAACAGGCCTTGGGAGAGAGAGAGCCAGTGTGGTGTAGTGGTAAAGAGTGGTAGTCTCGTAATCTGGGGAACCGGGTTCACGTCTCCGCTCCTCCACATGCAGCTGCTGGGTGACCTTGGGCCAGTCACACTTCTTTGAAGTCTCTCAGCCCCACTCACCTCACAGAGTGTTTGTTGTGGGGGAGGAAGGGAAAGGAGAATGTTAGCTGCTTTGAGACTCCTAAAAGGGTCTTAGAAATAATTCAAGAGTTTGGTCAAGTGGCAGGATTTAAATTGAATAAATCAAAAACTAAGGTTTTAGAAAAAAAATTGACATTGATTGAAAGAGAGAGGTTCCAGAATGAAACAGGTTTGACTGTGGTTAAGAAAGTGAAATATTTGGGGATCAACATGACAGCAAAAAATGTGAATTTATTTAAAGATAATTATGAAAAATGTTGGTCGGAAGTGAAAAAAGATTTAGAAATTTGGTCAAATTTGAAACTTTCCTTGTTGGGTCGAATTGCAGTCATAAAGATGAATGTATTGCCGAGAATGTTATTTTTGTTTCAAACATTGCAAATTCTGGACAAAATGGATTGTTTCAGGAAGTGGCAGAAAGATATTTCTAGATTTGTCTGGCAGGGCAGTTAAAATTTAAGATATTAACTGATGCAAAGGAAAGGGGGGGATTTGCCCTGCCAGACCTTAAACTTTATTATGAATCAGCAGCATTCTGCTGGTTGAAAGACTGGCTGCTTCTTGAGAACACAGACATTTTGGATTTAGAAGGATTTAATAATGCTTTTGGGTGGCATGCATACCTGTGGTACGACAAGGTTAAAGTACATAAAGCATTTAAAAACCATATTGTCAGGAAAGCTTTGTTTAATGTCTGGATAAGATACAAAGATTTACTGGAAAACAAAACCCCAAGGTGGTTGTCACCTATAGAAGCGAAAGCTTTTAAAAGACTTAACATGGAGTCCAAATGGCCAAAATATTGGGAAATTTTGGAACAAGAGGGAGACACATTGAAATTGCAGAGTTTTGAGAAACTAAAAAACAAAGTGCGAGACTGGTTGCATTATTATCAGATAATGGAAGTTTATACAGTGGTGCCTCGCAAGACGAAATTAATTCGTTCCACAAGTTTTTTCTTCTTGCGAGTTTTTCGTCTTGCGAAGCACGGTTTCCCATAGGAATGCATTGAAAATCAATTAATGCGTTCCTAGGGAGACCGCCTTCAGACCAGGTCCAGGGACAGTCTGTCCCCGGACCTCTTCTGAAGGCTGGGGGGGGGGAGAAGGACTGAAGGCTGGGGGGGGGGAAGCCCTTCTCCCGCCGCCAGCCTTCAGAAGAGTTCCTGCAGGGCTGCCTAGGCTGCGGATAGCAGCCTGCTGCCCGGTGCGAGGGACGCTCTGAAGCAGAGCGCCCCTCGCGCGGGGCAGACATTCGCAGCTTGGGGAGCCCTGCAGGACTTCCCCGCAGGGCTCTCCAAGCTGCGGATAGCAGCCTGCTGCCCCGCGTGAGGGGCGCTCTTAAGCAGAGCGCCCCTTGCGCGGGGCAGACATCTGCAGCTTGGGGAGCCCTGCAGGACTTCCCCGCAGGGCTCTCCAAGCTGCGGATAGCAGCCTGCTGCCCCGCGCGAGGGGCGCTCTGCTTCAGAGCGCCCCTCGCGCGGGGCAGACATTCGCAGCTTGGGGAGCCCTGCAGGACTTCCCCGCAGGGCTCTCCAAGCTGCGGATAGCAGCCTGCTGCCCCGCGCGAGGGGCGCTCTGCTTCAGAGCGCCCCTCGCGCGGGGCAGACATTCGCAGCTTGGGGAGCCCTGCAGGACTTCCCCGCAGGGCTCTCCAAGCTGCGGATAGCAGCCTGCTGCCCCGCGTGAGGGGCGCTCTTAAGCAGAGCGCCCCTTGCGCGGGGCAGACATTCGCAGCTTGGGGAGCCCTGCAGGACTTCCCCGCAGGGCTCTCCAAGCTGCGGATAGCAGCCTGCTGCCCCGCGTGAGGGGCGCTCTTAAGCAGAGCGCCCCTCGCGCGGGGCAGACATTCGCAGCTTGGGGAGCCCTGCAGGACTTCCCCGCAGGGCTCTCCAAGCTGCGGATAGCAGCCTGCTGCCCCGCGTGAGGGGCAGAGCGCCCCTCGCGCGGGGCAGACATTCGCAGCTTGGGGAGCCCTGCAGGACTTCCCCGCAGGGCTCTCCAAGCTGCGGATAGCAGCCTGCTGCCCCGCGCTCTGAAGCAGAGCGCCCCTTGCGCGGGGCAGACATCTGCAGCTTGGGGAGCCCTGCAGGACTTCCCCGCAGGGCTCTCCAAGCTGCGGATAGGGGCAGCAGGCTGCTATCCGCAGCTTGGAGAGCCCTGCGGGGAACTCTTCTGAAGGCTGGCGGGGGAGAAGGGCTTTTCCTCCCACCGCCAGCCTTCAGTACAGCCTTCTGAATGTTGGCGGTGGGGAGGAAAAACCCTCCTCCCACCGCAAGCCCCGGGAACAGAGGAGAGGCGCTGCGCGCCTTCTCCTCTGTTCCCGGACCTCTCACCGCAAGCCTTCAGGACAGGTCCGGGAACAGAGGAGAAGACGCGCTGCGCTTCTCCGCTGTCCCCGGAGATTTCCCTATGGGCTTTCGTCTTGTGAAGCAAGCCCATAGGGAAATTCGTCTTGCGAAGCCGCTAAAAAATCGGAAAACCCTTTCGTCTTGCGGGTTTTTCGTTTAGCGAGGCATTCGTCTTGCGGGGCACCACTGTAAGTTAGACAGGAAAATTGGCTTCCAGGTGGAAAAATCAAAATTGGAAACAGAATTGTTAGAACCCAATACAAAAAACTTGTCAAAAATGTATAACTTGCTGCTGAAATGGAATACGCAGGATGAAACGGTGAAATCAGCTATGATTAAATGGGCGCAAGATATTGGTCATAACATTATGTTTGCTGAATGGGAAAAGTTGTGGACCACCGGACTGAAATTTACGGCATGTAATGCCTTAAGAGAAAATATTATGAAAATGTTTTATAGGTGGTACATGACCCCAGTCAAGCTTGCAAAAATGTATCATTTGTCTGATAATAAATGTTGGAAGTGTAAAGAAGCTGAGGGTACATTCTTTCACCTTTGGTGGACATGCCCAAAGATTAAGGCTTTCTGGGAAACGATATATAATGAACTGAAAAAGGTATTTAAATATACCTTCCCGAAGAAACCAGAGGCCTTTCTCTTGGGCATTGTTGGCCAATTGGTGTCAAAGAAGGATAGAACTTTCTTTATGTATGCAACAACAGCAGCAAGAATACTCATCGCGAAGTACTGAAAGACGCAAGATCTACCCACTCTGGAAGAATGGCAGATGAAGTTGATAGACTATATGGGACTGGCAGAAATGACTGGCAGAATCCGAGACCAGGGGAGAGAGACAGCGGAAGAAGATTGGAAGAAATTTAAGGACTATCTTAAGAAATATTGCAAAATTAACGAATCTTAGAATGACATTGATTTAGAAAATATGTAAAAGAAAAGACAGGTTAAAAGTTAAACTAAAATTTAGGGTGAGGATTTGCTAAAGCAACAAAATAGAAATTGGAATACAGAGAGGGGAGGTATGGGGAAGTCGGGGAAGCAAGTTATAAGAAAATAAGACACGGAAATTATACATGTTTTTCTTTATATTCTTTTTCTATTTTTTCTTTTTTTTCTCTCTTTTTTCTGTTTTTCTTGGTTGTTTGTATTATTGTATTGCATTGGTATGATAAATCTTAATAAAAATATTTTTTTAAAAAAGAGACTCCTTAAAGGGAGTGAAAGGCGGGATATCAAATCCAAACTCCTCCTCCTCCTCCTCCTCCTCCTCCTCCTCCTCCTCCTCCTCCTCCTCCTCCTCCTCCTCTTCTTCTTTGGCCTTTTAAATGTGTTTGTGTGAGCGGGGGTGATTGTTTTGTTTTTGTTCTATTTATTATGTGCTTTTATCCTGTATTTTTATCTTGTGAACTGCCCTGATATCTCCGAAGGGCACTATATAAATTAATAAACAGTAATAACAACAATAACAATAATCTGGTGAGCAGAAACTGTACAGTCTTAATGATGCCACATTGCACTCATTAACCATTAAGGACAGGTGAGTGGCAAAACTTGGGTGTTTGGCAAGAACGGAACAGCGATGTTGGGATTGATTATAAACGCACATGTAAACACGAATGGTTAGGTTTTCTTTTATTTCATTTGTGTTAATTGACGAATGAATGTTGTTGTCTGTAGGTTTAATATGCCTTTCTGCTTTTCTGCTGGGCCTGCTTTTTGCTCTGAGATCAGGAAACTACTGGCTTGAGATGTTTGATGCCTTTGCGGGGACCATGCCTTTGCTAGTCATTGCTTTCTTTGAAGTGATCGGTGTTGCATTTCTTTATGGAATGAAAAGGTATGGCTATGTTTCTTTGTATATGTATCTGGATAAGCCCTTAGGTGCATAAGCAGCTCAAGGCAGATGAACACCTGAGGCTGTATTCATCACTAAGCATTTCTATTGAGAAATGAACACACTATGGAAAAGCTAGGTAATCCACCTACATATTGTGATCCAAATCAGGATTTTTTAGTGATGGAGTGCCTTGCCTCCCCCCCCCCCCCCGCCTGCTCCCCCACTTACATGGAAACTAACTCTAATGCTTGAAGAGGGTTTACAAGGTAAACTGGTGTCTAATCTGGACTGCTTCAGACTGCTTTTGTGAGTTGTGTTTCAAAACTGAATACTCATCCATGGGGGGAGCTGTTATGTTTAATATGAGGGGCATTCAGTCTGAAGAGGTACAGTCGCCAACAGCCATTGCTATTTGAAGTGGTATGGCCCAGGACCCAGATTTACCAGCACCCCTCATCATAGGGATCATGAGAACCAAGCCCATTGATAAGCTGGTGAGGTGTGACACTTCCATTTCCCTCCTTTATCCTGTGAAAACAACACTCTAAGCAACAAACCTTTATTTAGTCTATTTATTTAGAAAAGCATTTCTGTACCGCCAAAAAAAAAACCACTGGGGTGATGCGCAGCATTAACATAAAATACAATTGCAAACAGTACAAATAATTGTGGAAGTGGATGGCTAAACAAAACATTAAAGAGCAATGAAGATCTGATTTTTAAGCGAAGCAGGAAAGTCAAAAGTGAGGGTGTCTGCCAGATCTGTTCCTGGCCTAGGTGCAGCAAGTGATACCTTTTTATTGTATTTGAAGTATAATCACATGTCTCCCTGCTCAGAAATAAATTCCATTCCATACAGTGGGAATAAGATCCCAGCTAAGGTTTGCAGCCTTATGCATAATTTGGGGATATACACCGCACAAGTTGCAATAGGATAAAGGTTTCCTATCTGTTGTGTTTAATTCATTTGTGTAAAAGATCATTTGATTTTGGAGGGTGCATATGGCCTTCTTAACAGCCCAAGCAGCTGTCAGAGAGGATAGATCTCTATTTGAGGGAGTCCTTGATTTGAAAATCCCTCTGGTTTAAAAGATTAAGAACCCTAGGCAGGGAGAGCAGGGGCTTCAAAGTTAACACCTGGAAAGGAGATGGAACAGGCTAGCTGATCAGTCTTCCCCACTATGGAGACATGTAATACATTTCTATTTCAGTCACAAAAATCATTTCTAAATTAGCACATAAACGTTTTACGCAAACATTTTACGCAAGCCTGAATCCTCTTTTGTTTGCATTTCCCTCTTTTGAGTGATGCTTATGTAGCTGCTCTACTTGTTCAAGTGATGAGCAGGCATGCGGTCAGAGGAGAAACAGAAGTTTAGGTGGCTTCATTTTTAATAAGGTTACATGCAAGTGAATTGTCCACAGATGCCTCACGAAATATATCCATTTCATTAACAGATTCAGTGCAGATGTGGAAAAGATGATAGGAAGACCACTAAAATGCTATTGGAAGGCAATGTGGCTATTTTTCTCGCCAGGGACAATGTTCCTAATTTTTTTCTTCTATGTACTTGTTGAGCCACCATCAAGCTACAATACTTGGAACCCAAATTATGTAAGTTACCTTTATACAAGTCATTACTAGTCTTTCACTAATTTGCATTTATGGGGGGGCGGGATTGAGCTCTCACTCCAATCTTGCTGCCACTCCTGAATCTCAGTTCAACTCCTGAATTGATAAAGATGCTCTGCTTAAGCACAGAATTCCTGGGCCATCACTGATGGTTCACTAGGGCTTACAGGGGGTCCTGCAGCTAATTAACCTCACCAGATTTTTAATGCTGGATTTTTTAAGATATGCTGTAAGCCACCCAGAGTGGCCGGGGAAACCCAGTAAGATGGGTGGGGTATAAATAATAGAATTATAAATTATTAAGTATAATCAACTGAGGATGCTTTATGTTGGCCTTTTTATTTAATGTCTTGCCTCTTTTGTTTCAGCCGCACATTTAATAAATGGTTTTACATTTTGATTTTATTACTCTGCTGTAAGCTGCTCTAAGAGCATTCCTGAGGAGTAACTTAAAAGCAGGTTGAATAAACAGACATCCTTTTCACACCAAGCCCAAAGATGCCATCAGTCATATACTACGGCCCACCAAGGGCTTGACAGTAATCCTGGCTCTTGACATCTAGGACACAAAGCTAAATCAGGCTTTACAGAACCCTACATGCCTGCTGGGGTGTTTTCTTCTTTGTGGGGCACAGGAGGTGTGTGTCTGCTGTACGTGTAGTGAGCCAGCAAACTTGCGTATGTACCTATTACAAGATGGTATTGCCTGGAGAAAGAAAGTTAGGGTGTGTATCCACAGTAGTGGACAGAGGAGGAATGACCACTGGGGGTGGGACGCAGAAAGGAGTGCCATAGCACACCTGTAGCAGCAAACATGCTTTTTCTGTACAGTCACAGTAGGTGCTGTAACTCTCTAATGGTTTGACTTTACCCACAAAGGCACATTCTTCCACTTTCTCCCAAGAAAGATGGATGCCATGTGGTTCCTAGTCAACCATGCAGACACTGACCAGTCCCAGATCTGTTCAGCTTCATGAGTTTTCAGATGGTAAGCCTTGATGATAACTGTTTGCTATCAAGTCCCAGCCTACATAAAAGCAGAGAGATTTTACCATTTCGTGTGACAGGAGTGAGCGTTCATAAAAACAGTGTTTTTTGTTACACACAACACACCACTAGCACAATGGGGCTTTCCCCCCCTCTCCTCCTCCCATGGCATCCCAAAATTTGCTCCAGAGCAGGCACCCCCAAACGGCCCTCCAGATGTTTTGGGACTACAGTTCCCATCACCCCTGACCACTGGTCCTGTTATCTAGGAATGATGGGAGTTGTAGTCCCAAAACATCTGGAGGGCCGAGTTTGGAGATGCCTGCTCCAGAGGGTTTGGGAAATCCCTAGAGGTATTTAGGGGGTGCACCAGTGGAGAGGAGGAGGAGTACATCCCATCATGTGAGGAGACATCCTTGTGCTGATGAAGCCATAGCCTTAGCCCTACACTGCATGCAACTTAGGAGTCTTCTCTTTCCCTTTTGGAATAATGCCAACCTTTGCTTAGCTCCCACTTTGAAGTATTAACAAGCTGTAATTCCTGTCCTCACTTACCTGGGAGCTATCCCCATTTAATTTGATGGGATTTGCTTCTGAGTAAACACATAGAAAATTGTGCTGTTTAGTGTGGCTTTCATGCAATACATTCATTTCTCCCAAAGGTATATTTTCCTGCAAAAGAGTCAAAAAAGTATCCTCCCTGGGCTGTCATCATCTCTGTGATGCTTGAAACTGTACCATGCTTGATGATCCCTTTTGGAGCCATTTATCAACTTTGGAGAATTGTGTTGAAAAAGAAACTGCTACAAATAATACATCCAGACACCAGCACTGGTAGCACCTGATCTTAACTTTTGTTTCAGCGATCTGGTCACCCTTGTTTCCCCCATCCTATCCTGACCAATAAAAAAACCCACACATGTATCCTCAAATTTAAGGTATTCACTCAGTAAGAATGTAGGGATTTCTACGTAAAACCATTTTCTAAATAAATGCATCTTTATATATAACATTTAGGAATGTTCATAATGCATAACACATAAATTAGTAAGTCTTACTATGCCAACCATATAAGGCAGGTCCACATTCTTATACCTATATTGCAGGTGTGGGAGTTGAAACTGAAAGAAAGTGCTTTGCCTAAGGCCATTCGGTGCATGAGATTTAGAAAGGGGGAAACTGCTAGGGGCTGATTACAAAATGATGACATTATAAGTGGACACCCTCCAAAACATAAGTAGACAGAACATGGTAATTCCACAGTAAGGATCTTTTCAGGCACTACCCTTATGACAGATTGAGATATATAAATAATAACTGGAATTTAGAAGACACAATCCATTAAGTCACAAGTTGTATTTTCTAAATTGGAGATCTGGGTCTTACCAAGTAAATGGGCTATTACCAAGAAAGATACAACAACTGTTTTTGCTGAAAGGCTATGTGCAGTACAATAATAGTCTTGATTTCTCAGCAAGGTTTAAGGAAAACCACATGGTTCTGGCAGCCACAATTACAAAATAATGTGCTACCGAGTTTTTAAAACAGAAGTCACATTTTAAAAAGCAGTTTACAAGGCTTAGTGAACGGAACACAGAAACTTGCAGCCATAGATCACTTTTGTAATGGTTCTAGGGGTTGCTCGTGCGTAAATTGGCACCACACCTGGCTGGGTTGCCTGAGTGAACCCTTTCTGTCCGAACAGCCACTCACCCGTGGCTGTCTCAATCGCTGGCAGAATCCGTCAGTGGGCGTTTCTTGAACTTCTTCCAGCAAAGAAGCTCTTTGACGCCTAGTCTCCGCCTACTCTCCCTGCGCAGAAGCCTTCTGCGCAGGGAGGGTGTGGGCAGCGGAGGACCTGTGCTCTCCCCGCTGGTCTCCGGCGAGGAGTCATGGAGCCACCTTGCTGATTCCCCCATCTGCCCCCCTTCTCCACTGGTGCTACGCTGATTTCCTTCCCCAGAAGATGGGCTGCTCCTCTCCCTCCCGGGACGCTCTCCGGAATCCCTCTGGAGCCATCCCTCTCCCTCTGGCTCCGATGGCAGTTCTCTGACAACTTTTTAGGCAAGATACCAGAATAGGCATCTCACCATTGTTGGATTACAGACAAATATATTTTCCCCTGACAGTTCCAGGTTAGGTGAATTTTTTACATGGTAAAAAATAGAACTAAAAATGGAGCATATCCCATTACTTACTTTGCTGATAAAATACTTTGAAAACGTCACTTTGAGCTCATGTATTCATGACACTAAGCGTACTTTCAGGCACCAAATTACTACATTTTTACTGCTTTGGGATACAGGAGGTTGACTTAACTATTTATTCCTTTTTCTTTTTTAAAGGAAAAATAAATCGGTTTACCTATAATAGGACTGCATCTATCAATCCAGAATGGCTTTGAAATCTTCATATAGTGGTGGTTCTGTTACTTCCTTCAGGAGCTGTACAAAAGCTTCTGGAATTTGCCGGAGCAACTGTATTTCACCTGAAAAGATGAATGCTAAAATCAACCAATCGCTGCTCCGATAGACAAATCATTCCAAACAGGGTTATTGGGTGGTCCACAGGCTGTCTTTTAAAATGAGGGTGGCCATTCTTTACCAATGCAATGCCTCTGGGCTGCATGGCACACTGGCCCACCCCATCCCTGCACTTCCAAGGACATTTTGAAACTGCACGTGATGGAGAGCAGGCTTCCTAGCTGCTTCAAGCACCCCCCTCCTGTGATTTCCAGTATTTGGAAGGAATGCTGCCTCCCACAGTGGAGGGAGAGCAATAGTCATAACGGCTAGTACCCATCTCCTTCCCCATGAATTATTCTAATCCTCTTTTAAAGCCAACCAACTTAGTGACCATCACTGCCTCCTGGGAGAGAAAGTTTTGTAGTTTGACCATAAACTTGCCCATCTCTAATATATATAAAAAGGAATTATATGGCTATTTAAAAATAGTTCAATGCGCTTGAGAATCTCAAATACGTATAACAGATTAGCTTTTAATGCAAGAACTATGCCCCTCAAAAGTACAAGGGAAACAATTTTATTTGTTTAACAAAAATTATATACTACTTGATTTTCATACAATCTCTAAGTGATTTATAAGCCCACCTTACTGGACTGTTTTAAGGATTACAAATATAATGCATACAAAATGCTTTGCAGCTCTCACAAGTTCTTTATAAATACTAGGTGCTATTTACCGTATTCCAAACAGTAATTTTGAACACAGGTATTAGAGAAACTTAAATGTGACTCATTAGCATGACTGCACTTTGCTTGTGGCAAAAGACTCCTTTTGCCACATACTGAGGGGGCAAGCCAAACCCAAGGCAAACCTGACAGGGTTTTCTGGAAGGAGGGCAGTCAGGGCAATCTCTGTACCAGTTGGGTGCAGCAATTGGGCTCACATCAGGCCTGGTGCTATCACATGACACTCAAGGAACCAGGTTGGCCTTCCCTCCATTTGGGAGCTTTCTGCTGACTGCTGCACTTCAATCGGGAGAAAGCTGCACTCTCAGAGCTCAGGCGATGTTGGATTTCGGCATCAATGTCAGCCCTTGTGGAAAGATAACTGCCCAGGTAGGAGAAGTGATCAACATTTTCCAATGTTACACCATTGAGTTGGATTTGAGGCGCTTCAGAGGGGTTGTTTTTTGCTTGTTGGTGCAGCACTTTGGTTTTTGGGATGTTGAGTGATAGGCCAAGCTTTTCATAAGCTTCTGCGAAGATATTTAGGACGGTTTGGAGGTCATCCTCTGAGCGTGCACATGCTAAGTTGTCATCAGCATACTGAAGCCCTATGATGGAAGTTGTGGTAACCTTACTCTTTGCTTTCAGCCTGCTCAGATTAAAGAGCTTTCCATCTGTTTGATATATGATTTCTACTCCGGTGTGGAGTTTCCTTTCAATGAAGTGTAGGCAATGAAAATACATGACATTTTCAAATACATGACAGAAAATACATGAAATTTTCATGACAATGAAAATAATGAATAGAGTTGGGACAATAACACATCCCTGTTTAACACCTGATCCCACTGTGAATGGTTCACTTTGAGAGCCCTTGTTACCAGCGATTGTTGCTGTCATATCATAGAGGAGCCAAATGTTTACAAATTTATCTGGGCAGCCAATTTTCAGAAGGACAGTCCACAGGGTATTACAGTTTACAGTGTCAAAGGCCTTAGTCAGGTCAATAAATACCATACACAGGGGTTGGTTTTGTTCTCTGCATTTTTCCAGCCACAGCTAATAGAGAGATGCCTTTGATAGTTTCCACAATCTGTTCTCTCACCTTTTTAAAAGAGACTGATAATTTTGGCATCCCTAAAATATACTGGGATCTCCTCTTTCTCCCAGATTTTTCCGATGAATTTATGAAGTTGTTGTGTAAGGTCAATTCCACCCACTTTGAAGACTTTAGCAGGTATCCCATCAGGTTCGCTGGCTTTGTTGTTTTTCATTTGGTTAATAGCTGTACACAGCTCTCCCAGATCTGGAGAAACTGCAAGCTCATAGTGGGGTGAAATACCACTATGTGTATGATGTGGTACAAGATGGACTTGAATTGCGGTATTGTCAAACCAAAGAATTGATAGCTGACATTCTGACCAAGAAACAGTTTTTAGAACCTTTGATGTTATTCCTGGAGGTTCATTTATTGTGCATGCAATTGTTACATTTTCTTGAGAAGGGGTTTGTGGGATAATCAACCTCATATAACCAACATGCTTAAGTCTAATTAATGCATGAAGGGGTTAATACCATAGGGTATGTTGTCCTGACAGGCTTAACTATCTACTTCCCCTCACCTTGGCAGGAACTAGTAATCAAGCCTTTGTTCTCCAGTTTACTTGAGAAACTCGGCATGTGAAGAGGTTAGAGTTGGTCACTCCAGCTCAACTGCATGGCCCACAGCATCCATTCTTGAGTTCCTATACCAATAATTTAGGAGCTTTCGCCGCTTTGTAACTAAGGTGAATATTACTGCCTGAGCAACCTTTTATGAAACACATGAACCTGACCTTTGAAGAGTGTGAAAGTAAACAATTTTTAAACTTACCAAACGTGTGGTCTTTTTCCTATGCTAGGGGAAACTTTGGGAAAGGTAATACAATTTAGAGTTTAGACAGAAAGGGATAAATTATATCTTCACTGCTTCCAAGAGGTAAGATTTTTTCTGTTAACTTCAGTGCCTCATCTCAACTCTGTAATTTGTGTGGCTGTAGGTTGCTAGGTTGTTATATCTGCATTCTTTGGTGTGATGTCGCAGATGGAAGTTCCATCCATTGTTCAGAATACCTCTGCTGCTGCCCCCCCCCCCCCGCTTCTTACTTGGTCAGTTGCCTGGCTGCTGCTAATATTGGAGAAATATGTGGTGAAAGGAAAAATAGAGGTTGTAAAGATGGCAACTGATAAACCCAAAGGCAGTGTTGAAGAGTTTAAAGTAAAGATGGCAACTGATAAAATTGAAGGCAGCATTGAAGAGTACAAAGTAAAGAAGGAAATTGATGAACCTGAAGGTGGCGTTGAAGAACATAAAGCAAAGATGGCAACTGATGAGCCTGAAGGTGGCGTTGAAGAACATAAAGTAAAGATGGCAACTGATGAACCTGAAGGCGGCGTTGAAGAGGATAAAGTAAAGAAAGCAACTGATGAACCTGAAGGCGGCGTTGAAGACGATAAAGTGAAGAAGGCAACTGATGAACCTGAAGGTGGTGTGGAAGAGGATAAAACAAGGAAGGCAACTGATGCACCCGAAGGCGGCGTTGAAGAGGATAAAGTAAAGAAGGCAACTGATGCACCTGAAGGCGGCGTTGAAGAGGATAAAGTAAAGAAGGCAACTGATGCACCTGAAGGCGGCGTTGAAGACGATAAAGTAAAGAAAGCAACTGATGAACCTGAAGGCGGCGTTGAAGAGGATAAAGTAAAGAAAGCAACTGATGCACCTGAAGGCGGCGTTGAAGACGATAAAGTAAAGAAAGCAACTGATGCACCTGAAGGCGGCGTTGAAGACGATAAAGTAAAGAAAGCAACTGATGCACCTGAAGGCGGCGTTGAAGACGATAAAGTAAAGAAAGCAACTGATGCACCTGAAGGCGGCGTTGAAGACGATAAAGTAAAGAAGGCAACTGATGCACCTGAAGGCGGCGTTGAAGACGATAAAGTAAAGAAAGCAACTGATGAACCTGAAGGCGGCGTTGAAGACGATAAAGTAAAGAAAGCAACTGATGCACCTGAAGGCGGCGTTGAAGACGATAAAGTAAAGAAGGCAACTGATGCACCTGAAGGCGGCGTTGAAGACGATAAAGTAAAGAAAGCAACTGATGAACCTGAAGGCGGCGTTGAAGACGATAAAGTAAAGAAGGCAACTGATGAACCTGAAGGCGGCATTGAAGAGGATAAAGTAAAGAAAGCAACTGATGAACCTGAAGGCGGCGTTGAAGAGGATAAAGTAAAGAAGGCAACTGATGAACCTGAAGGCGGCGTTGAAGAGGATAAAGTAAAGAAGGCAACTGATGAACCTGAAGGCAGCATTGAAGAGGATAAAGTAAAGAAGGCAACTGATGAACCTGAAGGCAGCATTGAAGAGGATAAAGTAAAGAAAGCAACTGATGAACCTGAAGGCGGTGTTGAAGAGGATAAAGTAAAGAAAGCAACTGATGAACCTGAAGGCGGCGTTGAAGACGATAAAGTAAAGAAGGCAACTGATAAACCTGAAGGCAGCATTGAAGAGGATAAAGTAAAGAAGGCAGCTGATGCACCTGAAGGCGGCGTTGAAGAGGATAAAGTAAAGAAGGAAACTGATGAACCTGAAGACGGCGTTGAAGTACATAAAGCAAAGATGGCAACTGATGAACCTGAAGGGGGCGTTGAAGAGGATAAAGTAAAGAAAGCAACTGATGAACCTGAAGGCGGCGTTGAAGAGGATAAAGTAAAGAAGGCAACTGATGAACCTGAAGGCGGCGTTGAAGAGTCTAAGGTAAAGAAGGCATCTGATGAACCTGAAGGCGGCGTTGAAGAGTATAAAGTAAAGATGGCAACTGATGAACCTGAAGGCGGTGTTGAAGAGTATCAATTAAAGCCTGCAACTGATGAACCTGAAGGTGGCGTTGAAGAGTATACAGTAAAGATGGAAACTGATGAATCTGAAGGCAGCGATGAAGAGTACATAAGGCCCAAGTGGGATAGTAAATTCCAGTACCTTTTAAGCTGTGCTGGATTTGTTGTGGGTCTTGGAAATGTGTGGCGTTTTCCATACTTGTGCCAAACCTATGGAGGAGGTAAGAGAAAACCCACCTTTTAATTGATTAGTTGCATGATTGTTCAGACTAAACTATGACAAGCTCCTCTTGTTCTAAATAATATGTGTTTGGGGTGTGCCACACCCCTCTAATCTCTGGATCCAGCAACTGTTAAAATTTAATCAGTGCTTTTAATTCTTGGAATAGCCAGGCTAGCCTCCCAGTGAGGTGTTAGCCTGGGTTGTGAGCCATTAAGGGAGATTAAGGGGCTCTATGTGAGATGGCAAAAAAAGCCAGAGGTGGGAACAAAGGTGGCCTAAAATGGCTCTGCAGAGGCAGCTGTAAAGGTACTTAAATGTTGCGACTCTCCACCTGATGGCCTCATCTGTGGCAGATGACAGCTAGAAGAAGGAGACTATCACAGGTTCTGTAAAAGGGAGGGGTCCTTTTTTATTTTTGGTTTGAGAAATTCATTGCTAAATAAAATAAAAAATAATGCCATTTACATCCTGCTCTTCCTTCTGATTGACAGATGGCTATGTACCCAGAGCAAAACAACAAGACAGAGAAATTGGGAAAGATATGTCCCTAATTTTTCTGTTAACTTCGAAATTTGTCTGGCAGGGGAAAAGGCCAAGGATAAAAATGAAGATACTAGTAGATAAGAAAGAAAGAGGAGGTTTTGATTTACCAGACCTGACTTTATATTATGAAGCTTCGTGCTTGGTATGGTTAAAAGATTGGCTGACTTTAGAAAATACTGACCTATTAGATCTAGAGTGCCATGACAATAGATACGGCTGGCATTTGTACCTATGGTACAACAAAGTAAAGGTACATAAAGGTTTTCTAAACCATGTGATCAGGAAATCTTTATATGAAGTATGGGATCGGAATAAAAACCTCCTGGAAAGAAAGACACCGTGGTGGATATCACCAATTGAGGTGCTGACAACAAAAAAAGTAAACATGGAAGGGGAAAGAGTAACATATGAGGATATTACTAGGAAAACAGACCAAGGGATAAAGCTCAAACCATATGACCAAATTGAAAAGATGTTAACAGGGTGGCTGCAATACCACCAGATCAGTGACTTATTAAAGGAAGATAAAAAGAGAAATGGGTTCAAAGATAAAAAATCGAAATTCCAAATCGAGTTAATAGACTGTAAAGATAAAATTTTATCAAGAATGTATAGTCTATTGCTAGAATGGTATACAAAAGACGAAGAAGTAAAGGAATCAATGATAAAATGGGCAATTGATATTGGGCATAACATTGAATTGGATGTGTGGAAAAGATTATGAAGGAGGGTTTGAGATTTACAGGATGTATGGCTTTAAAGGAAAACTTGCTAAAAATGATGTATAGATGGCCTTTGACGCCAGTAAAATTAGCTAAAATGTATAGGAAAAAAGCAAGGAAATGTTGGAAATGTAAAAAGGCAGATGGCGACTATTTCCATATGTGGTGGACCTGCGATAAGGTAAAAAAAATTTGGGAATCAATTTATAATGAACTCAAAAAAATATTTAGATATACTTTCCCCAAAAGACCGGAAGCGTGTCTATTAGGCTTAATAGGAACAGAAATTAAAATAGAAGATCAAAATTTGTTCATGTATGCTACAGCTGCCGTGAGGACCCTTCTGGCCCAAAGATGGAAAGTACAAGATATACCAACTATCCAGGAGTGGCAGGCGAAGTTGACAGAATATGCAGAACTTGCCAAACTGTCAGGGAGGATCCGGGACCAGGGAGATCAAAGATACCAAAATAACTGGAGTAAATTTATTGAATATTTAAAGAAGAATTGTAAAGAGGTCAAGACACTAGCAGGATTGACATAATACCTCCAATGTATAATAGTACTAATATGAGAATGATGTGCATGATGGAAAGAGGATAAATATACCAGTTGTGGGGAGGGAGGGGGGTCGCGACTCGGCAGAGTCAAAGGGAATGTATGGTGCTATTACAATTTGTTGGAAAAGAATATATAAGGAAAACAATAAAAATTCACTTGGCAAAAAATAAACAAAAAAAACTTCAATGCCTCACTGCAACTCTGATTTGCACGCAGTGTTTAATAGTATTACTGAATGACTTACAACCCAAGCTTTAAGTCTTGTTGGAATTGTTATCTATTGTTACCGATTGATTTGGTTTCACTGCAGGGATTTAGTGTCTGAGTTATTTACTTTCTCTGACTAAACGGACATGGATTTTTATTTTTATTTAAATGCTATTGGCAAGAAACATGAAAAACAAATAGTCTTGCTTCTAGGCAACTGTGACAATAAGAGTTCTTTAAATGTTTCTGTGCTTTGACTCTGATAAATTATTTTAAAATGTGTATTATTCCTTGCTGAAAAATGAAGAGATTAGAAACAAGCTACTTTGTCCAAGAGCAACTTCTTTTGCAGCATCATTCCTGGTTGTAACTTTTTGCCAATCTCTTCTTCTTCTCAAGGAAAGCAGATAATTTACACCTGAGAACGTAGACCAAGGGAGCTATGAACACCTGAGTTGATTCTAGCTGATTTCCCTCAAAGTTGATTCTCCCCCCCACCCTACATTCCAGAATTTAAAAAACAAAAACAAAAACAAAAAAAACCCAAGCTAAAATGTAAGTGCAAAAACAGCAGCAAGGAACTCTCAATCAATGAAGCAGCATTCTTTCATTACTTTCACCTTCTACATCTCTCACTGCAGGTCTAATTTATGCAGGTTAATCCCCACCAATTAGATGCACTTTCAATGCATGCCACAGTAAAAAAACACAAAACCCCCTCTAACAATTAGTTGTATATTATTGCCTTTTTGCACAGACCCTAAGCGGAAGGACATGATTAGCTCACTCCACAACACCTCCCTGCCCCTCATATTGTTTGCATGGGGGCGGGGCAGTCCTGATTTGAATCTGATATCAACATCACAGCTTCCCCAATGGAGGAAGTTAATGATCATTAGCTGTAGAACCCTTGTTCCTTCGTGGAAAAATTCTCAAGAGCCACAACTGGGTGCCATAGCAGTTAAGGTTTTCTTACACCCAGTTTATCACCATATGGGGAAAAAATCCTCTCTCAATCAACTGTTACAGCTTTTTTGCTTTACTTAATAATTATTTTATGTACAACATACTTACCTAACAGATGCTGCTGGTATAAAGATAATGCTAGTAGAAAGTTAGAGGTGGAGGAGGGCATGAGCAGTGGCATAGTGTGTGGGGCCAAGGGGTAGAATTCTGAGGGAACACAACCAGGCACCCCCCCCAGGCATTGGCTTCCCCACTCTGGTGAAGGATGCAAAGCAGTCCAGGCCCATGGAGCACAGGGAGGGGACAAGGGGCATCCTCAGTGTGGCCTGGCTTGGCCAGACATGCCCCTGCAGGCAGCTGGCACAGCAAGGCCCCACTTGGATGGAGATGTGCTCCGTCAGTGTCAAGGGCTTGCCTACACTGGGTGCCAGCAACCCACGCTATGCCACTGTTATGAGCTAACTGTGCTTGGAAATTGTGTTTCTAGGAGCATTCCTGATTCCATACATCATCGCATTTCTGTTGGAAGGCACCCCTATATTTTTTCTTGAATTAGCTGTAGGGCAACGCATGAAAAAAGACAACATTGAAGTCTGGTGGCACATCTCACCTTACCTGGGAGGACTGGGTAGGTTTCTGCAACTGTCTTTACTTGTGACTATACAATCTTCTCATCATTGCTCCTTCCTGGAGGCTGTAATAGCAAACCTGTTAGCAGTAGGGTAAGAGATAAATGACCCCTGGACAGTTAAGTCCAGTCAATGGCGACTATGGGGTTGCAGTGCTCATCTCGCTTTCAGGCTGAGGGAGCCAGTGTTTGTCCTCAAACAGCTTTCTGGGTCATGTGGCCAGCAGGACTAAACTGCTTCTGGCGCAACAGAACACTGTGACAGAAACCAGAGTACACAGAAACGCCGTTTACCTTCCCGCCACAGTGATAACTATTTATCTACTTGCACTGGCATGCTTTTGAACTGCTACGTTGGCAGGAGCAGGGACAGAGCAGCGGGAGCTCACCCCGTCTTAGGGATTTGAACCGCTGACCTTCTGATCGGCAAGCCCAAGAGGCTCAGTGGTTTAGACCACAGCGCTACCCGCATCCCAGTAGTAGTAAACTCAGGCAGTTGCATGCCTATCTGTGTGGAAGATAAACAGAGCCACTCAGGGGCAACCTGTGTGATTTCACCACCTGAGGCAAAATGGGAATTGCCTCCCCCCCCGCCCCACTGCTTAGTTTGTTAGCACCAACGTTTAATTCACAGAGCAATATTGTTTTCCAGACTGCCAGAGTTCAGGTAGTAATTGGATTTGATCTTTCCATTGTGTGAATCAGACTCTTGCAATATGTATGTTAAAAAGCAATTTTCTTCGTTCATGCCATATCTGAGTGTGCTTGTATATTCCACAGGTTACTCTTCTGTGATAGTGTGCTTCCTAGTAGTTCTCTATTACAATATGCTTTTGGCCTGGATTTTGTGGTATTTTATAAACTCTTTCCGAAACCCATTACCTTGGAGTTCCTGCCCAACAGATACCAGCAAACCCGGTGAGTTCCCAAGTCTCTTGCTGCTTTCTGTTATTAGTATCTGCTTTTCTATGTATCCTTCAATCACTGCATTAAATTGTTTGTCCAACTCTGCCGAAGTCAGCAACTGTCAGACCCAGGTGTGTTCTTGCCATGCCTGTTTTGGCCCTAGTCACAGATTGGGATAAGCAAGGTCTAGACACAAAGCCCTACAGGTGCCCATTTTTCTGTGTAGGCTATGCACGTATTATCAGCTGTGTCTGTGTGTCAGGTTGCATTTGTGCACACCAGAGACGGGATGGGGATGTTTGCACCCAATGTGCATTACGTGCTTCATTTCCCCTCCCACTTGCAATCCTCCCAATGGTTCATGGTTCAATGGTTCATGGTGCTATCATCAGTGCATACGCTGTTACACACCTCAGCTGAACTGTACATCAAATGTGGCTTAAGTATTCTTTTTGGGTTGCAGCTGGTTTGATGGAAAACACACACAATAGCAACATTTATCAAAAATCTCCAGGCTAGCTCTACATCTTTGGTAATGTCTCTGGATTCAAAATCCACCATTGGGAGCGCACTAGAGCAAGAGTAAATGGTAATGTGTACAAAGCTTGGATGCAATTCTTCTCTTCTCCTCTTGCATAAAAAGCACAGATGAGAAGGGGGGGTTAGCTCCCCCTCCTACCCAGATGCACTGCACTTTAAATTGACCTCTCTCCCCCCCCCCCAGCCCTGCTCTTCAGAGCAAGACTTACCTAGTTAGGCTGTGTCCTCATGAACATGTGTCTGCAGTTGCATCCTGTGAACATACACCCCAAATCTTACAGCTCCAGAAGGACAGAATTACAGAGAAAGCAGCACTTGTAAGTTGTACCAAAAGGGAATAGGATATGAACTGAAAGAAGCACTTGGTAATGCAGCAGAGGTAGAATAATAATAATAATAATATTTTTATTTATACCCTGCCCATCTGAAAGAAGCAGCAGTAAGTTCATGTTTAAGGCATAGCTTAGCTGTGTAGATGGGGCCAATAGCTTAAAGCAGGTGTGGTGGATCTTCGCAGCCTGACTCCCTCCTTTGGCAATCTTTACAAAACTTTAGTTTATGGTTGCCATCAATTTTGATTTTAATTAATTTTTTTATAATGTTTTTATAATGTTGTACTGTTTTAGTGTTGTTAGCCGCCCTGAGCCCGGCTTTGGCTGGGGAGGGCGGGATATAAATAAAATTTATTATTATTATTATTATTCACGCCCTCCAGCTCTTACTGCACTACAGCTCCCACGATCCTGGGCCATAGGCCATGCTTGCTAGGACTGATGGGAGGTGTAGTTCAACAACAGCTGGAGGTCCAAAGGTTCCCCACTCCTGGCTAGTTTACTAGTTATGCCAAAGCAAGAGCTTCCTGTGCAGAGAGAACTGATGCCTGAAGAAAGGCCCCATTCCTGCCCCTTCCCCTTGAATAGCTTCCATGAATAGCTTTGAGAGGATGAGACACATATCCATTCACCTGGGGCTGTGCCTGGTTGCATCCCTAACCCAAATATATGTAGGGCTGGAGAGTTTTGTTCCAGGCTTGGTCTGGAAGAGCTGAGGTGAAGCATCTCCTCTTGATGTCATTCTTTTGGAAAGCCCTGTTTGTCAGTCAAGAGGAGGCTATTCCCCAAACTAAACAATACCTCATTCTAGAACTCCAGAGGAGAGGGGTTTATGGTAGGTTCACATTTTCCTTAAAAACAAAACAAAACATGGAGTGGAGTTTTTAGAATGCAGTATACCATCTGCACGCTCAATTGGTGAAGAATGGGACAACTGCATATTCCTGACCGTCAGGATCCTTTCTGACTCTTCTACGATTCCATCTGTTTTGATAATGCCTTCTGTGCTTGTTATTTCAGAACTTATTGAAGAATGTAACAAAAGCACACCTACCAATTATTTCTGGTATAGATACACTTTAAACATAAGCACGGATATTACAAACAGTGGTACGCTTCAGTGGTGGCTGGTTTTATGTTTGGCAGCCTGCTGGTTACTTGTGTTCATTTGTACAGTACGAGGAATTGAATCGACTGGAAAGGTGAGCAGGGATTATTACCAGACACCTGTATTTCACTGACCTGGTCCTTACTGAGGTGGTAAAGCCATCTTTGGACTGCACCATGTGAGACAGAAGGCAGCTCACATGAACGAATGTTCTATCATATTTTTTAAAAGGCACCTGCCCATTAAAAACTAATGCGTCTGCGAGGAGGCTAGGTTAGAATCCATATGCAGGAGGGGTTTTTTTTTTTGCATGTGTTTGATCATCTTATTACCTGCCTACAGTCAGAAATGGTACAGTCCAGACAGAAAATAGAATATTATCTATCTTAAGTGCTCGTATATTTCATGGTGTTGCCTTCACCTGTTCCTGACACTCACTTTTTTCTTCTCTGCTTTGTTCTTCCTCTTAGGCAATATATGTTACAACTACATTTCCTTACCTAATTCTAGCATTATTCCTAATTTATGGACTGACTCTCCCAGGAGCCATTCACGGATTACTCTACTTCATGACTCCTAATGCAAGTATTTATTCAATTGATCCTTGGTGTTCCAGATGATGTACAGAAAATCTGACTTGGTCTTTTAGAGGTGGCTTTGAAATAATAATAATAATAATAATAATAATAATAATAATAATAATAATAATAATAATAATAATAATAATAATTTATTTATACCCTGCCCATCTGGCTGACTTTCCCTAGCCACTCTGCAATACAGCATTAAATATAAAAAACTTCCCTAAACAGGGCTGCCTTCAGATGTCTTTTAAAGAGAAGATAGCTGCTTATTTCCTTCACATCTGAAGGAAGGGCATTCCACAGGGCAGGCGTCACTATCAAAAAGGTCCTCTGTCTGGTTTCCTGTAACCTCACTTCTCGCAATGAGGGAACCGCCAGAAGGCCCTCGGTGCTGGATCTCAGTGTCTGGGCTGAACTTTCCTTCATGCTGCTTCTTTGTTTACCACTTAATACTAGTTGGGATCCACACATATTCTGGCAATTGTACTTTGTTAACTCCCTCTGGAATCTATGAAGAACAGAAACTTGTGTAAAAAGTGCCCTTTTCTAAAATTCACGAATATAGGCAACCCTGGGTCAAATCTTATTTTTCGGAAGACAGGGCAGAACTACACTTCATTGTGCAAGCATGGGGTGTCCCAGTTCTGCATTTGACTTGTAATGCTGGGGCGAATGCAGAGATGGAGAGATGCATTTGCAGAGGAAGCCAGTGGGTAGGTACTTAATCCTCCCTATGCCCACCAATTCTTCCCTACAAATGCTCCCCTGGGCTGCTTCTTGTTTCTCCGTCTGGCAGGGTCCAAGACTGGAAGATGCGCAAGTGAAGGTAAAAGCACTCTAGTGAGCATTTGTAAGGGACTATCGCCAAACATGGAAAGAGTTAAGCGCTCTCTCCTACACACTGATTCTCCCCCTCCAACAAGCCCCCAGCGGGCAGTTTGTGAAACACTTGTTTGCCAGTATAATGCATTGTTCTGTTCTGAATTGGTTGAATTCAGAAAACACACTAATTTTCCACTGCTTGTCAGGAAGGCCTGTATCAGTGAAATATACACAGGAATTATGAGACTAATAATGCTTTTAGCCCTGATATCTCCCTGTCTCTCTCACAGCTCAAGAAGATCAACAATCCACGTGCCTGGCTTGATGCAGCCACCCAGATTTTTTCCTCTCTTTCTTTAGGATGTGGGGGACTCATAGCATATTCAAGCTACAACCCGTCAAAGTAGGTATAATCTTGAAGTTTTGGTAGCTTTTGCTCACAATGTGGAGAGGAGTTGTTTGACGCAGTCAAATTGACTTCTATGAGATAGCGCCTCAGTGATCTCTGGAGACAAGACTCAATTCATTCAGCCCACACTGGAGCCCAGGAAAAGCGGTTCGCTCTGTTCACTTGATGTTTCCCTGTGTGAATCCCAAAGATGCCCTTTATTGTTCTTTCTACAATGTCAGATTTGTGCAGATTCTCCAGTACACAGGCTGTCGCATACAAACAGCAGCAGGTTGCATACGCACGTCTGCCTGTGAAGATCTTCACATCATCTGCAGGAAGGATGGGAGTGAGTGTGGAAGTAGGAATAGTTCAGCTAGGTTTGAGATGCAGTACTTTTTTTTTTTAAAGATATTTATTAAAATTTTCAAAAAAGAAAAAAAGAAAAAATCCAGAAAAGATAAAAAAGGAAAAAAAGAAAAAAAAAACCGAATTAAAAACACTCAACGTTTACAATCCCTATTTTCAATAACCTATTTCCGCGACTTCCCCTCGCCTCCCCTTCTTGTATTCCATTTCCAAATGTTAGTTCAACAAGTTCTTATCCCCAATTTTTAACCTTAATTCATTATTATATTTAATTCATTTTATATATGAAATTTTAACTTATATACATCAGTCTTTATACTTAAAACCTTTTTCTAAGGTCGACCCAATTTCCCTTCCACGAATTCCCCATTTTTATACTAATAACAAAATGAGATGCAGTACTTTATGATTAATGAGTCCCACTCAAGTCAGCTACAGAGCCCTGAACTTGAGACTCAGCAGCCACCCCCTCGTTGGAAATAACTCACACAAGGATACGGATATTAGGTTTATGTTATTGGGCAAATTTTGGCCACAACTTTATTGAAATTAAAGAATGTGAGCGGTATTGACTTAGGCATAGATTGGACCTGACTATATCTGACTCCTGCCCATTGTGCAGGAAGTCCAGTAAGGGTAAGCCACCGGTAGGGGGAGCCCTGTCGATGCGAACCAATTCAAGCTCTCCCTGGTATTCCGGTCAGGGTCGTGTCAAGGCCTTAGCCCCCCCCAACTGGGCTTCAGACTAGATCAACATCCCCGGGTTCCTTTAATGGAATACCCTTAAGCATGGAGGGGCAGGTGATGGCCACACCTCCCCTCCCCCCCCCGCAAGGTCAAACAATGCCTAACCGCATCCCTAACAAAGTTGTGACGATTGCTACGAAGTAGGCGAAAACCAAGTGGCCAGTGCCAATTTACCAAGTGGAAAAATTCCTACCAGGACCCTCAGACAACCAAGGCAACCAACCGAAGTCCATAGCAAGGCCATAGTCTAACCTGCAAAATAGGGAGGGAGGGCGGGTGATTGAGGAAGCGAGCCAAAGAGGAAGTCCTCTGGCTCGCTCCTCCATTTAAACGGCCCTGGCCACGCCCACTGGCCAGCAAGTTGGCTGGCCGGGCTCTGACGTGGCCGGGATCCCCCAGGCAACGGGGGACAAATCCCCCGCCCCCAGTGGGGAGTAGGTGGCCATGTGGTCCACCGCAATTCCTCCCCACTGGGAAGTGGAGCGGATTTATGATTAATGAGCTGCAGAGCCCTGACTTGAGAGTTTTTATTTTTGATCAGAAGGCAAGTGACTGAGGTGGCTGCATATTCTCAATATAGCTTTACTCCATAAAGTTCCTGTGAGTATAAAACAGCATCATGCCATCTGTCTACTATTGCTATTTTTTACTGTTCTGGGATTGAAAATATTCAGTGAAGAGTAGATTACAAGTACTTCAAATAAAATAATAAATGTATAACATTAGAAGTTACAGACTTGGTGCTGGCCTTTGTAACATTTAATCGGGTTGTTATGTACTTGTTTTTCCTAGTAATGACTGTGAACTGGATGCTGTCATGATAGCAGGAATAAACTCTTTGACTTCTTTGTTTGCGTCAATCCCAGTTTTTTCAATTCTGGGGTTCAAAGCAACAATGGCCTATGAAGAATGCTTGGAAAGGTGAGCCATTCAAGTTTCACAGTTATGAACCAATTTAAGGTGTTGGTCCAAGCCCTCTGTTCACAATTTGTTTTGTTTTTCATTGTCTAAAATTTAGTGTCATTTCTCCCCCCACCCTTTAAACCAGTTTAGGGGACCCCAGAGGGCAGTATTAAAATAGGATTGTAGCATAGAACACAAAGTATACAATCCTGCATGTTCCATGTGCATATGCATTAATTCAGGTATACAGGCAACTTGCTTTTTGTGTGGGGATTGCGTTCTGCCCCTGGCCTGC
Organism: Podarcis erhardii; assembly: GCF_964252035.2. Lineage (NCBI taxonomy): Eukaryota > Metazoa > Chordata > Lepidosauria > Squamata > Lacertidae > Podarcis > Podarcis erhardii. Next base: position 82,324,774 of record NC_138499.1, read on the forward strand.
CCCTATTTGAAGCAAATTGCTGTTGTTTTTCTTAGGGACTGTGGCAATGCAAATAATTCGTACCATTCCTGACTTTACTGACAGAAATGTTAAATATATCACCAAGGCATTCAGGAATGAAAGCATCACTGTAGACAGCGGCGCATTTTGGCTCAGTTATTTGAATGGAACAGATATCAATAAACTTACATCTCTCAACCTGGCAAATTGTGATCTCCAATATTTCCTTGATCAGGTATCGTACTCCATTACGAAATGATCCAGTTGTAAAAGTACAGTTTGCATTGATTTTGTAGTTGCCAAAACAATGCCACTTTCTGGGGCTATTGCCACAGACATGGCATTAGTTCCTGATTGCATTCATATGCTCTTTTTCTGCCAAGGCACCTATTTTGCGGTTTTTGCCATGACAGGTAGTGCATTTAGTAGGGACCAGTGGGTGGCATAAGTGGGGCTAGGTTGCTCTCCCAGCTTTCCAACAGTGCATGTTGCCATTGCTTATGGGGAAGGACAAGACAGTGGGGAGCTTGGCGAGGGTGGCTGCTGTGGCAGAGCCAACCTGCTGCTCCTGTTGCAGCACTTGCACCATGCCAACCTCCCTGCCGCCTTGCTCCTCTCCTTCAATGCAACCTCACCTTAGAGGAAACAATGACAGACAACACTGACTGTGTCAACAGCTTTGCTATGAATGAATGGGGCTTCCTTCTCTGGTCACATTCCATGAAGGCTTCTGCAGCTTCCACTGCATTTTTCTGTAGAGTTTCTCTGCTGGACCTCTGCCATGCTGCAAGGTGGTCACAGGCCTGCCTTTTCAGCTACCATTGATGTGATGGCCCAGGCAGGAAATTCTTCCAGAAGAGCTGTGTTTAGCTCGTTGGTTTCATACAAGCTGCTGTGTCTCTGGTAAACTAGCTTGTTACTCTGCCCATATGTATGAGTGCACAGAGACCACAAGTTGTTTGTCTGGTTATCCTGGTTTTCCACCTTCACCGCATCAAGCAGTTGGTCCCTTACCTTTCCCGCCCCAACCTGGCCACAGTGATCCATGCGACGGTCATCTCCAGGCTTGAATACTGTAATTCACTCTGCGCGGGGCTGCCCTTGAAGCTGTCCCAGAAACTCCAGCGGGTACAGAATGCTGCAGCGAGGCTCCCCACGGGGTCTCTGCCATGGGAGCATAGTCACCCAGTGCTTTTCAAGCTGCACTGGCTCCCAGTGGAGTACAGGGTCAGATTTAAGGTGCTGCTTTTGACCTTTAAAGCCCTTCACAGCCTAGGACCCTCGTACCTACGGGACTGCCTCACCCGGTATGCCCCACAGAGAGTCTCAAGGTCCATAAATAACAACACCCTAGTGGTCTCTGGCCCTAAGGAAGTTAGATTGGCTTCAACCAGAGCCAGGGCCTTTTCAACTCTGGCTCCGGCCTGGTGGAACGCTCTGCCTCATGAGACCAGGGCCCTGCAGGATCTGATTTCTTTCCGCAGGGCCTGTAAAACAGAGTTGTTCCGCCTGGCCTTTGGCTTGGAGCCAATTTGATTCCCTCCCTCCCTCTCTTTCTTTTTTCTTTTCCGTCTCCTCCTGCGATGAGGCTACTTTTTAATATTTTAATGTTTCAATATTTTAATGTTGTATTTTAATTTTGTTTTTCAGTTGTAATCATTCAACTTTTTATTATTGCTTGTAAGCCGCTCTGAGCCCGGTGTTGGCTGGGGAGGGCGGGGTATAAATAAAAATTATTATTATTATTATTATTATTATTATTATTATTATTATCTCCAAAGAAACACAATCTACCATCCCCTCTACAACTATTGTTACTGGGGTGTTCCACGGCCACTTTGTCAACCACAAATACTTGCACACAGAAAATGGGGCTCAGGGTACCCACCAAAACTCTAGTCCAGCTTGAGAAGTTTCCCCTTATAGTTTTGCAGAGACAGAAACCATACCTGTGTCTGCACGTATGAGCACTAAAAGAACCACAGAAAGCAACCTGCTAGCTTATGTGGCTGCTTTTATTATTATGTTATTACCATTCCTTCACCCTTAGATCCCAGGGCAAGTGACAACAATTTAAAATGCAACACTAAAAACAGATTATAGCAACTTAATACCACTAAAACATGGTGACCCCAAAAATGCACATCTCAGGTGTCAAGGTCAAGAGGGTTTTTTGTTTTCCCCACCCAGCCCAATAAGAACTTGTCATCAGTAATGACTGTATCTTATTCCAGATGATGGCTAAATGTTGAGTAATACAACATTTTGCCTCTGCATTAGAATAAATGACATTTAGAAATCAATCTGACAGATTTTACCATTATTTGTGAATTTTGCAGAGTGTTTCTGGAACTGGCTTGGCCTTTATTGTGTTCACTGAAATCATGCTTATGATGCCTGGATCGAACACTTGGGCGATTATGTATTTTCTTATGCTGTTCAGTCTTGGTATATCTTCCATTTTTGGACTCGTTCAAAGTATCTTGACGCCTTTCACAGAATCTCCCATTGTGTCTAGATACATATACAAGGAGGCTATATGTGGTAAGGCATCTTCCTCAAATCCTTTTCTTTGCTGATAACAATGCTCAAGAGTAATATGGTGCTTTACGCGGTTCAAAGTGCTTCACCTATATTATTTCAGCAATCAAAAACAACAAGAGCTTAACATTATCTCTGTATTGCAGGTTGGGGCTGAGATAGGGTTCGTGGGCAAGACAGTATTTCGATGGGGGAATATCCTGGCTCATTTATCATTTTTATAGTTGCTACTGTTGTTTCCAGATACGTTCTTTCCAGTTTCATTAACCTCCCCAGGGAGGTTTGGCTGCCACCTTCATTATACATCTTTAGGAGCCAGGCAAAAAAAGTTCCTCTTCAACCAGATCTTGGACTAATTCTATGGCCTTTTAAATGTGTTTGTGGGAGTGGGGGTGATTGTTTCATTTTTGTTCTACTTATTTTGTGCTTTTATCCTGTATTTTTATATTGTGTACTGCCCTGATATCTCTGAAGTGCACTATATAAATTAATAAACAGTAATAACAACAATAACAATAATCTGGTGAGCAGAAACTGTACAGTCTTAATGATGCCACATTGCACCCATTAACAATTAAGGATAGGTGAGTGGCAAAACTTGGGTGTTTGGCAAGAATGGAACAGACGTGTTGGGATTGATTATAAACGCACATGTGAACACCAATGGTTAGGTTTTCTTTTATTTCATTTGTGTAAATTGACGAATGAATGTTGTTGTCTGTAGGTTTAATATGCCTTTCTGCTTTTCTGCTGGGCCTGCTTTTTGCTCTGAGATCAGGAAACTACTGGCTTGAGATGTTTGATGCCTATGCGGGGACCTTGCCTTTGCTCATCATCACTTTCTTTGAAGTGATCGGTGTTGCATTTCTTTATGGAATGAAAAGGTATGGCTATGTTTCTTCGTATATGTATCTGGATAAGCCCTTAGGTGCATAAGCAGCTCAAGGCAGATGAACACCTGAGGCTGTATTCATCACTAAGCATTTCTATTGAGAAATGAAAACACTATGGAGAAACTAGGCAATCCACCTACATATTGTGATGCAAATCAGGATTTTTTAGTGATGGAGTGCCTTGCCCCCCCCCCCCCCGGCCTGCTCTCCCACTCCCATGAAAACTAACTATTGCTTGAAGACGGTTTACAAGGTAAACTGGTGTCTAATCCGGACTGCTTCAGACTGCTTTAGTGAGTTGTGTTTCAAAACTGAATACTCATCCATGGGGGGAGCCGTTATGTTTAATATGAGGGGCATTCAGTCTGAAGAGGTACAGTCGCCAACAGCCATTGCTATTTGAAGTGGTATGGCCCAGGACCCAGATTTACCAGCACCCCTCATCATAGGGATCATGAGAACCAAGCCCATTGATATGCTGGTGAGGTGTGACACTTCCATTTCCCTCCTTTATCCTGTGAAAACAACACTCTAAGCAACAAACCTTTATTTAGTCTATTTAGTTAGAAAAGCATTTTTGTACTGCCAAATAAAACACTGGGGTGATGCACAACATAAAATACAATTACAAGCAGTACCAATAATTATGGAAGTGGCTGGCTAATCAAAACATTAAAAAGCAATGAAGGCCTGATCTTTAAGAGAGGCAGGAAAGTCAAAAGTGAGGGTGTCTGCCAGATCTCTTACTGGCCTAGGTGCAACAAGATATACCTGGTTATTGTATTTGAAGTATAATCCATGCCTCCCTGCTCAGAAATAAATTCCATTGCATACAGTGAGAATACGATCCCAGCTAAGGTTTGCAGCCTTATGCATAATTTGGGGATATACACCCCAAAATTTGCAATAGGATAAACGTTTCCTATCTGTTGTGTTTAATTCATTTGTGTAAAAGATCATTTGATTTTGGAGGGTGCATATGGCCTTCTTAACAGCCCAAGCAGCTGTCAGAGAGGATAGATCTCTATTTGAGGGAGTCCTTGATTTGAAAATCCCTCTGGTTTAAAAGATTAAGAACCCTAGGCAGGGAGAGCAGGGGCTTCAAAGTTAACACCTGGAAAGGAGATGGAACAGGCTAGCTGATCAGTCTTCCCCACTATGGAGACATGTAATACATTTCTATTTCAGTCACAGAAATCATTTCTAAATTAGCACAAAAACGTTTTACGCCAGCCTGAATCCTCTTTTGTTTGTGTTTCCCTCTTTTGAGTGATGCTTATGTAGCTGCTCTACTTGTTCCTGCTTTCATCAAGTGATGAGCAGGCATGCAGTCAGAGGAGAAACAGAAGTTTAGCTGGCTTCATTTTTTAATAAGGTTGCATGCAAGTGAATTGTCCACAGATCACTCATTAAATGTATCCATTTCATTAACAGATTCAGTGCAGATGTGAAAGATATGATAGGAAGACCACTAAAAGGCTATTGGAAGGCAACATGGCTATTTTTCTCCCCAGTGATAATGTTCCTAATTTTTTTGTCCTATGTACTAGTTGAGCCACCATCAAGCTACCATACTTGGAACCCAAATTATGTAAGTTACTTTTCTACAAATCATTTATACAAGTCATTACTAGTCTTTCCCTAATTTGCATTCATGGGGGGGGGATTGAGCTCTCACTCCAATCTTGCTGCTACTCCTGAATCTCAGTTCAACTCCTGAATTCATAAAGATGCTCTGCTTAAGCACAGAATTCCTGGGCCATCACTGATGGTTCACTAGGGCTTACAGGGGGTCCTGCAGCTAATTAACCTCACCAGATTTTTAATGCTGGATTTTTTAAGATATGCTGTAAGCCACCCAGAGTGGCCGGGGAAACCCAGTAAGATGGGCGGGGTATAAATAATAAAATTATTAAGTATAATCAACTGAGGATGCTTTATGTTGGCCTTTTTATTTAATGTCTTGCCTCTTTTGTTTCAGCCGCACATTTAATAAATGGTTTTACATTTTGATTTTATTACTCTGCTGTAAGCTGCTCTAAGAGCATTCCTGAAGAGCAACTTAAAAGCAGGTTGAATAAACAGACATCCTTTTCACACCAAGCCCAAAGATGCCATCAGTCATATACTACAGCCCACCAAGGGCTTGACAGTAATCCTGGCTCTTGACATCTAGGACACCAAGCTAAATCAGGCTTTAGAGAACCCTACATGCCTGCTGGGCTGTTTTCTTCTTTGTGGGGCACAGGAGGTGTGTGTCTGCTGTACGTGTAGTGAGCCAGCAAACTTGCGTATGTACCTATTACAAGATGGTATTGCCTGGAGAAAGACAGTTAGGGTGTGTATCCACAGTAGTGGACAGAGGAGGAATGACCACTGGGGGTGGGACGCAGAAAGGAGTGCCATAGCACACCTGTAGCAGCAAACATGCTTTTTCTGTACAGTCACAGTGGGTGCTGTAACTCTCTAATGGTTTGACTTTACCCACAAAGGCACATTCTTCCACTTTCTCCCAAGACAGATGGATGCCATGTGGTTCCTAGCTAGTCAACCATGCAAACACTGACCAGTCCCAGATCTGTTCAGCTTCATGAGTTTTCAGATGATCAGCCTTGATGATAACTGTTTGCTATCAAGTCCCAGCCTACATAAAAACAGAGATTTTACCATTTCGTGTGACAGGAGTGAGCATTCATAAAAAAATTTTTTTTTGTTAGATACAACACGCCACTAGCACAATGGGGCTTTCCCCCCCTCTCCTCCTCCCATGGCATCCCAAAATTTGCTCCAGAGCAGGCACCCCCAAACTCGACCCTCCAGATGTTTTGGGACCACTATTCCCATCATCCATGACCACTGGTCCTGTAAGCTGGGAATGATGGGAGTTGTAGTCCCAAAACATCTGGAGGGCCGAGTTTGGAGATGCCTGCTCCAGAGAGTTTGGGAAATTCCTAGAAGGTATTTAGGAGGTGCACCAGTGGATAAGAGAACATCCCATCATGTGAGGAGACATCCTTGTGCTGATGAAGCCATAGTCTTAGCCCTACACTGCATGCAACTCAGGAGTCTTCCCTTTCCCTTTTGGAACAATGCCAACCTTTGCTTAGCTCCCACTTTGAAGTACTGTATTAACAAGCTGTAATTCCTGTCTTCACTTACCTGGGAGCAATCCCCATTTAATTTGATGGGATTTGCTTCTGAGTAAACACATAGAAAATTGTGCTGTTTAGTGTGGCTTTCATGCAATACATTCATTTCTCCCAAAGGTATATTTTCCTGCAAAAGAGCCAAAAAAGTATCCTCCCTGGGCTGTCGCCATCTCTATCATGCTGGAAAGTGTACCATGTATGATGATCCCTTTCGGAGCCATTTACCAACTTTGGAGAATCGTACTGAAAAAGAAACGGCTACAAATAATACATCCCGACACCAGCACTGGTATCCTTGGTATCACCAGTAGCACCGGTAGCACTGGTATCCTTGGTATCACCAGTAGCACCGGTAGCACTGGTATCCCTGGTATCACCAGTAGCACCGGTAGCACTGGTATCCTTGGTATCACCAGTAGCACCGGTAGCACTGGTATCCCTGGTATCACCAGTAGCACCGGTAGCACTGGTATCCTTGGTATCACCAGTAGCACCGGTAGCACTGGTATCCCTGGTATCACCAGTAACACCGGTATCACTGGTATCACCAGTAGCACCTGATCTTAACTTTTGTTTCAGCGATCTGGTTACCCTTGTTTTCCCCATCCTATCCTGACCATTAAAAAACCCCACACACGTATCCTCAAATTTAAGGTATTTAATCAGTAAGAATGTAAGGATTTCTATGTAAAACAGTTTTCTCAATAAATGCATCTTTATATATAGCACTCAAGAATGTTCATAATACATAACACATAACACATAACACATAACACATAACACATCTTGTAAGTCTTACCACGCCAACCATATAAGGGAGGTCCACATTCTTATCCCTATATTGCAGGTGTGGGGGCTGAGACTGAAAGAAAGTGCTTTGCCTAAGGCCATGAGATTTAGAAAGGGGGAAACTGCTAGGGCCTGATTACAAAATTATGTCATTATAAGTGGACAGAACATGGTACAGTGGTACCTTGGGTTACAGACACTTCAGCTTACAGATTCTGCTAACCCAGAAATAGTATTTGGGGTTAAGAACTTTGCTTCAGGATGGGAACAGAAATTGTGCGGCGTCTGCGCGGCAGCGGGAGGCCCCATTAGCTAAAATGGTACCTCAGGTTAAGAACCTTTTCAGGTTAAGAACGGACCTCCAGAACGAATTAAGTTCTTAACCCGAGGTAGCACTGTAATTCCACGGATCTTTTCAGGCACTACCCTTACAACACACACACACACACACACACACACACACACGCACACACACACACACACACAATAACTGGAATTTAGAAGACACAATGCATTAAGTCACAAATTGTATTTGGAGATCTGAGTCTTTTTTCTGATGATTTCCCCTATAGCCAATAGAATATCCCATTTATTTGTAGAAACATAAACTAGTTTGGACAGAATCAGTACTTTATTTATATCTAACCACCTGAACTCAGCCATTCCATTCATCCTTCATACAGATTATTCAGATTTACCAAGTGAATAGGCCATTACCAAGAAAGATACAACAACTGTTCTTGCTAAAAGGCCATGTGCAATACAGTAATAGTCTCAAACATGCAAATGATCTGAGGATTACTGAACAAGGGTTAAGGAAAACCACATGGTTCTGACAGCCACAATCATAAAATAATGTGCCACTGAGTTTTTAAAACAGAGGTCACATTTTTCTAAGTGATTTACACAAACACGGCTTAGTGAACAGAACACAGAAACTAGATCACTTTGTAGGCAAGATACCAGAATAGGGATAGGTGAATTTTTTACACAGTAAAAAATAGAAATAAAAATGGAGCATATCCCATTACTTACTTTGCTCATAAAATACTTTGAAAACGTCACTTTGAGCGCATGTATTCATGGCACTGGGATGCGGGGGGCGCTGTGGGTTAAACCACAGAGCCTAGGACTTGCCAATCAGAAGGTCGGTGGTTCAAATCCCCGTAACGGAGTGAGCTCCCATTGCTCGGTCCCTGCTCCTGCCAACAGAGCAGTTCGAATGCACGTCAAAGTGCAAGTAGATAAATAGGTACCGCTCCGTTGGGAAGGTAAACAGCGTTTCCATGCACTGCTCTGGTTCACCAGAAGTGGCTTAGTCATGCTGGCCACATGACCCAGAAGCTGTATGCCGGCTCCCTCTGCCAGTAAAGCGAGATGAGCTCCGCAACCTCAGAGTCGGCCACGACTGGACCTAATGGTCATGGGTCCCTTTACCTTTACCTTTATTCATGGCACTAAGCGTTCTTTCAGGCACCAAATTACTACATTTTCCCTCCTACAGGAGGTTGACTTAGCTATTTATTTCTTTTTCTTTTTCTTTTTAACTGGAAAATAAAACAGTTTACCTACAATAGGACCGCATCTATCAGTCCAGAATGGCTTTGAAATCTTCATATAGTGATGGTTCTGTCACTTCCTTCAGGAGCTGTACAGAAGCTCCTGAATTTGCCAGAGCAACCGTATTTCACCTGAAAAGATGAATGCTAAAATCAACCAATTGCTGCTCAGATAGACAAATCATTCCAAACAGGGTTATTGGGTGGTCCACAGGCTGTCTTTTAAAACGAGGGCGGCCATTCTTTGCCAATGCAATGCCTCTCGGCTGCATGGCACATTGGCCCACCCCATCCCTGCACTCCCAAGGACATTTTGAAACTGCACGTGATGGAGAGCAGGCTTCCTAGCTGCTTCAAGCAGCCCCCCTCCTGTGGTTTCCAGTATTTGGAAGGAATGCTGCCTCCCACAGTGGAGGGAGAGCAATAGTCATAATGGCTAGTACCCATTTCCTCCCCCATGAATTTGTCTAATCCTCTTTTAAAGCCAACCAACTTGGAGACCATCACTGCCTCCTGGGGGAGAAAGTTTCATAGTTTGACCATAAACTTGCCCATCTCTAATATATATAAAAAGGAATTATATGGCTCAAATCCGCAATAAGGCTCTTTCAAATGCCCTTGAGAATCTCAAATACATATAACAGATTAGCTTTTATGCCCCTCAAAAGTACTATGCCCCTCAAAAGTACAAGGGAAACAATTTTATTTGTTTAACAAAAATTATATACTGCTTGATTGTAATAAAATCTCTAAATGATTTATAAGCCCAGCTTACTGGACTGTTTTAAGGATTACAAATATAATGCATGCAAAATGCTTTGCAGCTCTGACAAGTTCTTTATAAATACTAGGTGCTATTTACCGTATTCCAAACAGTAATTTTGAACACAGGTATTAGAGAAACTTAAATGTGACTCATTAGCATGACTGCACTTTGCTTGTGGCAAAAGACTCCTTTTGCCACATACTGAGGGGGCAAGCCAAACCCAAGGCAAACCTGACAGGGTTTTCTGGAAGGAGGGCAGTCAGGGCAATCTCTGTACCAGTTGGGTGCAGCAATTGGGCTCACATCAGGCCTGGTGCTATCACATGACACTCAAGGAACCAGGTTGGCCTTCCCTCCATTTGGGAGCTTTCTGCTGACTGCTGTTGCTGAGCGTCCTGCCAACAGCACTTTGCCCATCTAGTGAGCAGAAGGCGACACTTTGCACCAGCAGTGATACTTGTGAAACACAAGTATCTGGCATAGCTGTAAGAGCCGAATGGAGAGACAACTATGGCGCAAGGGAGAAGAATTGGGGTATTTCGTTCCCTACAACCCATATATAACACACAAGGCTCCTCTTATTGCCTGTATGGCAATACATACATCTATCTCTTGACGTTTATGCATGTCAACATCTCTTCTCGCGATGGCATGTGTTTTCAGACCCTGGAAAGTGCTCCTGAGTCTTGAAATCATGCTGTTAAAGCTGGTTTTGACCTATGGCTCAGTTATGTGTGCATGTGCATCACTTGGTTGGTCTGCACTTGATAACCAGCTTCTGAATGTGAGAGGCAATTACATTGCAAGCTCAGAGGCATAGGAAGGTCAGGTGGTACCCGGTGCAGAAAATTTATTGTCACCCCCCCCCCCACAAAAATGGTTTTACGTTGGGTTTTCCCATCCACTCTGAGTGAGGGGGTGTCCTATCTTCATGCAGGGCAGACTGGGGTGTGTGAGTGAGTGAGGCGGTGTCCTGGCTTCATGCAGGGGAGACTGGGGTGTGTTGCTGAGTGAGGGGGTGTCCTAGCTTCATGCAGGGGAGACTGGGGTGTGTGACTGAGTGAGGGGGTGTCCTGGCTTCATGCAGGGGAGACTGGGGTGTGTTGCTGAGTGAGGGGGTGTCCTGGCTTCATGCAGGGCAGACTGGGGTGTGTTGCTGAGTGGTTTTACGTTGGGTTTTCCCATCCACTCTGAGTGAGGGGGTGTCCTATCTTCATGCAGGGCAGACTGGGGTGTGTGAGTGAGTGAGGCGGTGTCCTGGCTTCATGCAGGGGAGACTGGGGTGTGTTGCTGAGTGAGGGGGTGTCCTAGCTTCATGCAGGGGAGACTGGGGTGTGTGACTGAGTGAGGGGGTGTCCTGGCTTCATGCAGGGGAGACTGGGGTGTGTTGCTGAGTGAGGGGGTGTCCTAGCTTCATGCAGGGAAGACTAGGGTGTGTGACTGAGTGAGGGGGTGTCCTGGCTTCATGCAGGGGAGACTGGGGTGTGTGGCTGAGTGAGGGGGTCTTCTAGGTTCATGCAGGGGAGACTGGGGTGTGTTGCTGAGTGAGGGGCTGTCCTGGCTTCATGGAGGGGAGACTGGGGTGTGTGGCTGAGTGAGGGGGTGTCCTGGCTTCATGCAGGGGAGACTGGGGTGTGTGGCTGAGTGAGGGGGTGTCCTGGCTTCATGCAGGGGAGACTGGGATGTGTGGCTGAGTGAGGGGGTGTCCTGGCTTCATGCAGGGGAGACTGGGATGTGTGGCTGAGTGAGGGGGTGTCCTGGCTTCATGCTGGGGAGACTGGGGTGTGTGACTGAGTGAGGGGGTGTCCTGGCTTCATGCAGGGGAGACTGGGGTGTGTTGCTGAGTGAGGGGGTGTCCTGGCTTCATGCTGGGGAGACTGGGGTGTGTGGCTGAGTGAGGGGTGTCCTGGCTTCATGCAGGGGAGACTGGGGTGTGTGGCTGAGTGAGGGGGTGTCCTGGCTTCATGCAGGGGAGACTGGGATGTGTGGCTGAGTGAGGGGGTGTCCTGGCTTCATGCAGGGCAGACTGGGGTGCGTGGCAGAGAGAGGGGGTGTCCTGGCTTCATGCAGGGGAGACTGGGGTGTGTTGCTGAGTGGTTTTACGTTGGGTTTTCCCATCCACTCTGAGTGAGGGGGTGTCCTATCTTCATACAGGGCAGACTGGGGTGTGTGAGTGAGTGAGGCGGTGTCCTGGCTTCATGCAGGGGAGACTGGGGTGTGTTGCTGAGTGAGGGGGTGTCCTAGCTTCATGCAGGGGAGACTGGGGTGTGTGACTGAGTGAGGGGGTGTCCTGGCTTCATGCAGGGGAGACTGGGGTGTGTTGCTGAGTGAGGGGGTGTCCTAGCTTCATGCAGGGAAGACTAGGGTGTGTGACTGAGTGAGGGGGTGTCCTGGCTTCATGCAGGGGAGACTGGGGTGTGTGGCTGAGTGAGGGGGTCTTCTAGGTTCATGCAGGGGAGACTGGGGTGTGTTGCTGAGTGAGGGGCTGTCCTGGCTTCATGGAGGGGAGACTGGGGTGTGTGGCTGAGTGAGGGGGTGTCCTGGCTTCATGCTGGGGAGACAGGGGTGTGTGGCTGAGTGAGGGGGTGTCCTGGCTTCATGCAGGGGAGACTGGGGTGTGTGGCTGAGTTAGGGGGTGTCCTGGCTTCATGCAGGGGAGACTGGGATGTGTGGCTGAGTGAGGGGGTGTCCTGGCTTCATGCAGGGGAGACTGGGATGTGTGGCTGAGTGAGGGGGTGTCCTGGCTTCATGCTGGGGAGACTGGGGTGTGTGGCTGAGTGAGGGGGTGTCCTGGCTTCATGCAGGGGAGACTGGGGTGTGTTGCTGAGTGAGGGGGTGTCCTGGCTTCATGCTGGGGAGACTGGGGTGTGTGGCTGAGTGAGGGGTGTCCTGGCTTCATGCAGGGGAGACTGGGGTGTGTGGCTGAGTGAGGGGGTGTCCTGGCTTCATGCAGGGGAGACTGGGATGTGTGGCTGAGTGAGGGGGTGTCCTGGCTTCATGCAGGGCAGACTGGGGTGCGTGGCAGAGAGAGGGGGTGTCCTGGCTTCATGCAGGGGAGACTGGGGTGTGTTGCTGAGTGAGGGGTGTCCTGGCTTCATGCAGGGGAGACTGGGGTGTGTTGCTGAGTGAGGGGGTGTCCTGGCTTCATGCAGGGGAGACTGGGGTGTGTGGCTGAGTGAGGGGTGTCCTGGCTTCATGCAGGGGAGACTGGGGTGTGTGGCTGAGTGAGGGGTGTCCTGGCTTCATGCAGGGGAGACTGGGGTGTGTTGCTGAGTGAGGGGGTGTCCTGGCTTCATGCAGGGGAGACTGGGGTGTGTGGCTGAGTGAGGGGTGTCATGGCTTCATGCAGGGGAGACTGGGGTGTGTGGCTGAGTGAGGGGGTGTCCTGGCTTCATGCAGGGGAGACTGGGATGTGTGGCTGAGTGAGGGGGTGTCCTGGCTTCATGCAGGGCAGACTGGGGTGCGTGGCAGAGAGAGGGGGTGTCCTGGCTTCATGCAGGGGAGACTGGGGTGTGTTGCTGAGTGAGGGGGTGTCCTGGCTTCATGCAGGGGAGACTGGGGTGTGTGGCTGAGTGAGGGGGTGTCCTGGCTTCATGCAGGGGAGACTGGGGTGTGTGGCTGAGTGAGGGGGTGTCCTGGCTTCATGCAGGGGAGACTGGGGTGTGTGACTGAGTGAGGGGGTGTCCTAGCTTCATGCAGGAGAGACTGGGGTGTGTGACTGAGTGAGGGGGTGTCCTGGCTTCATGCAGGGCAGACTGGGATGTGTGGCTGAGTGAGGGGGTGTCCTGGCTTCATGCAGGGCAGACTGGGGTGTGTGGCAGAGAGAGGGGGTGTCCTAGCTTCATGCAGGGCAGACTGGGGTGTGTGACTGAGTTAGGGGGTGTCCTAGCTTCATGCAGGGGAGACTGGGGTGTGTGACTGAGTTAGGGGGTGTCCTAGCTTCATGCAGGGGAGACTGGGGTGTGTTGCTGAGTGAGGGGTGTCCTGGCTTCATGCAGGGGAGACTGGGATGTGTGGCTGAGTGAGGGGGTGTCCTGGCTTCATGCAGGGCAGACTGGGGTGCGTGGCAGAGAGAGGGGGTGTCCTGGCTTCATGCAGGGGAGACTGGGGTGTGTTGCTGAGTGAGGGGTGTCCTGGCTTCATGCAGGGGAGACTGGGGTGTGTGGCTGAGTGAGGGGGTGTCCTGGCTTCATGCAGGGGAGACTGGGGTGTGTGGCTGAGTGAGGGGGTGTCCTAGCTTCATGCAGGGAAGACTAGGGTGTGTGACTGAGTGAGGGGGTGTCCTGGCTTCATGCAGGGGAGACTGGGGTGTGTGACTGAGTGAGGGGGTGTCCTAGCTTCATGCAGGGGAGACTGGGGTGTGTGACTGAGTGAGGGGGTGTCCTGGCTTCATGCAGGGCAGACTGGGGTGTGTGGCAGAGAGAGGGGGTGTCCTAGCTTCATGCAGGGCAGACTGGGGTGTGTGACTGAGTTAGGGGGTGTCCTAGCTTCATGCAGGGGAGACTGGGGTGTGTGACTGAGTTAGGGGGTGTCCTAGCTTCATGCAGGGGAGACTGGGGTGTGTTGCTGAGTGAGGGGGTGTCCTGGCTTCATGCAGGGGAGACTGGGGTGTGTGACTGAGGGGGGGATGTCCTAGCTTCATGCAGGGGAGACTGGGGTGTGTGGCAGAGAGAGGGGGTGTCCTGGCTTCATGCAGGGGATACTGGCAGCAAAGGGGAGGCTGGCCTGCCGAGCACCCAGGGTGGCACTGAGCTGCTCCTCCCGGCGCCACGCGCGGGCAAAATGGGGTGACAGCACTTCCATTTCCCGCACACTCGGGGGGAGCAAAGGCTTTCTGGGGGGGGGCGGGAATTGGGGCCTGAAGGACAGGCAGCGGCCTCAGCAGCCCAGAAAGTCGGTTTATGTGAAGAAAATAAGACTAGGCCGAGTAGATTCAGCCTTGCCTTGCCTTTACTCTGCCCCCAACCCAGCTGGCCAATCAGCTGCGGGCAGAGGCCTAATTAGGGCAAGGCCTAATTTACTCGGCCTAGTCTCATTTTCTTCACATAGGCCGACTTTCCAGGACCTGGGAAGCACAGCAGAAGGTAGGGCAGTAGGGCAGTTCATTAAAAACTTTTTTTTTAATGCCTGCTCCAAAGGTCTTATCTTAAAACACTAGGGATTATATATCTATATCTGAAATTTCATGCATATCAGTTAATATCTTGACCCTACACTGAATTGAAATTTCAGCCTTCATGACATAGGAAAACAGCCAAGTAAACAGCTATTTTCGTGGAGGAGGGTCAAGATATTAACTGATAAGCATGAAATTTCATATACAGTGGTGCCCCGCAAGACGAATGCCTCGCTAGACGAAAAACGCGAAAGACGAAAGGGTATTCCGTTTTTGGAGGTGCTTCGCAAGACGAATTTCCCTATGGGCTTGCTTCGCAAGACGAAAACGTCTTGCGGGTTTGCTTCCTTTTTCTTAAAGCCGTTAATACCCGGGGAATCCGCGCTCCGCAAGACGAAAAAATCGCAAGACAAAGCAACTCACGGAATGAATTAATTTCCTCTTGCGAGGCACCACTGTATAGCTATATAATCCCCAGTGTAGTAAGATAAGACCTATGGAGCAGGCATTTTTTAAAAAAAGGTTTTTATGAACCACCCTAGTAGGGCAGTACAGTGGTACCTCAGGTTACATACGTTTCGGGTTACATATGCTTCGGGTTACATACGCTTTGGGTTACAGACTCCGCTAACCCAGAAATTATTACCTCAGGTTAAGAACTTTGCTTCAGGATGAGAACAGAAATCGTATAGCGGGGGCGCGGCGGCAGCAGGAGGCCCCATTAGCTAAAGTGGTGCTTCAGGTTAAGAACAGACCTCCAGAACGAATTAAGTTCTTAACCTGAGGTCCCACAGTAATTGTTCCTTGATAATTTGTCACCCCCCTCCACGATAGCACTGGGGATGGCCAACCCCCACCTTCCTATGGCCCTGTGCAAGGTTTAATGTTTTAGGCAATGCAAACAGATATGGAAGTTCTGTCGGTTCTGCCATATCTGTAATGCCCTCTTTCCATAGCTGTCAACTTTCAGATTCGAAAATAAGGGATCAGCAGCATAGCTGTCAACTTTCGGATTTTAAAATAAGGGATCAGTAGTCTCACCTGTCCCAGAGACAGTCTACGGGATATCTAACAATCCGGGATAGCAGCGGGAAACGGCTCTGAAATAAGGGAATTTCCTGCAAAAAAAGGGAAGGTTGACAGCTGTGCCTCTTTCCTTATGGCAGTTATCAAGTAATGAATATGCATGTGTGAGTTGGCCCTTAATCTGTCCAAAGCAGCTTGGTTTCTCTAAATTTCCTCTCTCTTTATTATCAAATTTAATGATGATATTAAGTTCATGATTGGACACAAACCCAATATCTTCTGGCAGGCCACCTGGAGATTTATCAGTCCTCTTATCATGTTGGTTATCTTCTTTTTTTACTTCGTGCTGAAAGTGAGAGAAGAGTAACTATACATTGTCTGGGATCCCGAATATGTAAGTACACATGTTCAAAGAAACACACCCCAAGTTATTTTATGGGTTTCTCTTCACTCATGTTGTGCTCAGCATGCCTTTGATTGCCCAATCCAGTTTGGTTTTTTGGATGTTGATAGGCCAAGCTTTTCATAGGCTTCTGCGAAGATTTTTAGGATGGATTGGAGGTCATCCTCTGAGCGTGCACACACTACCGTACTTTTCGCCCTATAGGATGCACCGGCCCATAGGACGCACCTAGTTTTTTTGGGGGGGGGAAATACAGGGGGGAAAATTATTCCCCTCCCCAGCCACGGATATCTGCCCGAAGTGCGGGGCACTCTGCTTCAGTGCGCCTCCCGCTCCGGGCAGTAGGCTGCTATACGCAGCCTAGGGAGCCCTGCGGGAACTCCCGCGGGCTCCCCAGGCTTGCTGATAGCTTCCTGAAGTGTGGAGAGCGTGAGGGGTTGGCGCGCACCGACCCCTCTTGCTCGCCACGCTTCAGCGAAAGCCTGCATTCACCGCATAGGACACACACAGATTTCCCCTTCATTTTTGGAGGGGAAAAAGTGCGTCCTATAGGGCGAAAAATACGGTAAGTTGTCATTAGCATACTGAAGCTCTATGATGGAAGTTGTGGTAAACCTACTCTTTGCTTTCAGCCTGCTCAGATTAAAGAGCTTTCCATCTGTTTGATATATGATTTCTACTCCGGAGGGGAGTTTCCCTTCAACAAAGTGTAGGATCATGGCAATGGAAATAATGAATAGAGTCGGGGCAGTAACACAACCCTGTTTAATACCTGATCCCACTTTGAGAGCCCTTGTTACTAGCGATTGTTGCTGTCATATTACCATATTAAGAACTTTTGCCAAATTACCTGAGGGGCTGTATTTAACCAGAACTCGGGTCGCAATTGGCCTGTGGGCCAGACTTTGGACATGACTGTCCCATTGGGAAATCATGTTGGCCAACCAACATGCTTAGGTTTCTAATGAATGCATGAAAGGGTTAATACCATAGAGTATGCTGTCCTTACAGGCTTAACTATCTACTTCCCCTCACCTTGGAAGGAACTAGTAATCAAGCCTTTGTTCTCCAGTTTACTTGAGAAGCTCAGCATGTGAAGAGGTTTGAGTTGGTTGCGACAGCTCAACTGCATGGCTCTCAGCATCCATTCTTGAGTTCCTCTACCAATAATTTAGGACCTTTCACAGCTTTGTAACTAAGGTGAATATTATTGCCTGAGCAACCTTTTATGAAAGACATGAACCTGACTTGAGTGTGTAAGTAAACCATTTTTTAACTTACCAAATGTTGTGGCCTTTTGGGAAAGGTAATACAATTTAGAGTTTAGATGGAAAGGATTAAATTATATCTTCACTGCTTCCAAGAGGTAAGATTTTTTTCTGTTAACCTCAGTGCCTCATCTCAACTCTGTAATTTGTGTGGCTGTAGGTTGCTAGGTTGTTTTATCTGGATTCTTTGGTGTGTTGTCGCAGTTGGAAGTTCTATCCATTGTTCAGTATACCTCTGCTGCTGCCCCCCCCCCTTGCTACTTACTTGGTTCAGTGAGGAGGTTCAGTTGCCTGGCAGCTGCTAATATTGGAGAAATTTGTGCTGAAAGGGGAAAAAAGAGGTTGCAAAGATGGCAACTGATGAACCTGAAGGTGGCGTTGAAGAGTATAAAGTAAAGATGGAAACTGATGAATCTGAAGGCAGCGATGAAGAGTACATAAGACCCAAGTGGAATAGTAAATTCCAGTACCTTTTAAGCTGTGCTGGATTTGTTGTGGGTCTTGGAAATGTGTGGCGTTTTCCATACTTGTGCCAAACCTATGGAGGAGGTAAGAGAAAACCCACCTTTTCATTGGAGATTAGTTGAGGGATTGTTCAGACTTAAACTACGACAAGCTCCTTGTGTTTTAAAATAATGTTATCTGTTTGGGGTGTTAGGCTGTGTTCCAGACCCCTGTAATCTCTGGATCCAGCAACTGTTAAAATGTAATCAATGCTTTTAATTCTTGGAATAGCCAGGCTAGCCTCCCAGTGAGGCGATAGCCTGGGTGGTGAGCCATTAAGGGAGATTAAGGGGCTCTATGTGGCCTGGAGGGACGCAGGGGCCGCTGTGGGTTAAACCACGGAGCCTAGGACTTGCCGATCAGAAGGTTGGTGGTTCGAATCCCCCCAACAGGGTGAGCTCCCGTTGATCAGTCCCTGCTCCTGCCAACCTAGCAGTTTGAAAGCACATCAAAGTGCAAGTGGATAAATAGGTACCGCTCCGGCGGGAAGGTATACGGCGTTTCCGTGTGCTGCTATGGTTTGCCAGAAGCGGCTTAGTCATGCTGGCCACATGACCCGGAAGCTGTATGCTGGCTCCCTCAGCCAATAAAGCGAGATGAGCACCGCAGCCCCAGAGTCAGTCACGACTGGACCTAATGGTCAGGGGTCCCTTTACCTTTACCTTTAAGCAGGAAGAACATAATTAGCTGACTCCATGTAAGAGTTAAAACATTGGCTCCTAAGACTTAAAGTCCCAGGACCCTTTAAAAAGAAATTCTGGGCGAAATTGATGAAGTAGCAAAATTTATTGAAAGGAAAGCACCATTGCAAGGGTGGGTGACCAATACAGGCACACCTGGTTCTGGAGAAACGCAGTTTACAAAGTCCCTCGTGTGGCCGAAAGTCCCTCCTCCACCTGCCCACCAGGAAGGAGCAGGCAATGTTTACAGCCTACCACGTCCGCCTTATTAACAGATTTCCAGCCCACTTCCCCTGTTCATCATTGTACAAACATGGTCAAAGTTCCCTTGCATTTTACCTATTTTACCTATTGACATAAGCAGCTGTCCTAGTAATATTCTGGTTAACCACTATTTGTTCCCAATGCAAGCACAAGCTAGTTTCATATCTGATAAAGCTAAAAGGGCAAACCACAGTTTGCTAATCAGTTGTTCCAGTCCCAGGTGTCAGCGGGTTTTCGTGTCTGGGTCTTAACCACAAGCTATATGACGTTCCATGCATTCTGACCAGAGGTTTTGCTAAATGTGTATATCTTGGAGCCGTTTGAGGTCACCTATCAGCTACATTCCCAGAAATTTGCAACCCTTATCTGATTCTATGCATCCTAGTTTTATCAGGTAGCCAATTTGCGACTCTTCAGATTTTACACACACACTATGGATTGAGGTCTTATATTTAAAAAGCATTACTAAAAAGCATCCTTAAAATGAAAATGAAAAAGCAGCCATAGCCCCGGGCGCAGAATTCTGAGGGGACACAACCAGCGCCCCCCCCCAGGCATTGGCTTCCCCACCCCAGCAAAAGCAGAAAAGCAGTCCACACCCATGGTATGCAGGCAGGGATGGAGGGAGATGGACAAGGGGCACCCCAGCACAACCTGGCCTGGCACTCCTCTCTATGGGCATCGGGGGGGGGGGATTCACCCTCCAAGGGCTATGGCGGCTTGCTGGGCTTTCCCTTGTATGGTCAGGCAGGTGGCACCGGCAACCCACGCTATGCCACTGCTATGAGCTAACTGTGCTTGGCTATTGTGTTTCTAGGGGTATTCCTGATTCCATACCTCATCGCGTTTGTGTTGGGAGCCATCCCTGTATTTTTTCTTGAATTAGCTGTTGGGCAATGCTTGAAAAAAGGCTGCATTCGACTCTGGTGGCACATCTCTCCTTACCTGGGAGGACTGGGTAGGTTTCTGTAACTGCCTTTACTTGTGATTATACAATCTTCAAATCATTGCTCCTTCCTGGAAATGCATGGGCTTTGTGAGGCTGTAATAGCAAACTCAGTCATAGTAAACTCAGGCAGTTGTCTGGAAGATAAACAGGGCCACTCAGGGACAGCCTTGCCGATTTCACCACCTGAGGCAAAATGGAAATTGCCTCCCCCACCCACCTCAGTTTGTTTAATTCACAGAGCAATGTTCTTTTCCAGACTGCCAGAGTTCAGATAGTCACTGGATTTGATCTTTCATTTGTGCAGATCAGACTCTTGCAATTGTCTTTGTTCATGCCAATTCTGCGTGTGCTTGCATATTCCACAGGTTACACTTCCCTGATAGTTTCCTTCCTAGTGATTCTCTATTACAATATGCTTTTAGCCTTGGTGATATGGTATCTTATAAACTCTTTCCGAAACCCGTTACCTTGGAGTTCCTGCCCAACAGATATCAGCAAACCAGGTGAGTTCCCAAGTCTCTTGCTGCTTTCTGTTATTAGTATCTGCTTTTCTATGTATCCTTCAACCACCACATTAAATTGTTTGTCCAACTCTACCACAGTCAGCAATTGACAGACCCAGCTTTGTCCCTGCCATGCCTCCTTTGGCCGTAGGGAATAGGATATGAACTGAACTAAACACTCGGCAAAGTAATGCAGCAGAGGTAGAATAATAATAATATTTTTATTTACACCCTGCCCATCTGAAAGAAGCAGCGGTAAGTTTACATTTAAGGCATAGCTTAGTTTAAGAATGGTTTAAAGTGCTGTGTAGATGGGGCCAATAGCTTAAATCAGGTGTGGTGGATCTTCACGCCCTCCAGCTCTTACTGCACTACAGCTCCCACGATCCTGGGCCATAGGCCATGCTTGCTAGGGCTGATGGGAGTTGTAGTTCAATGACAGCTGGAGGTCCAAAGGTTCCCTATCCTGGCTTAAAGTTTGCTAGTTATGCCAAAGCAAGAGCTTCCTGTGCAGAGAGAACTGATGCCTGAAGAAAGGCCCCATTCCTGCCCCTTCCCCTTGAATAGCTTCCATGAATAGCTTTGAGAGGATGAGGCACATATCCATTCACCTGGGGCTGTGCCTGGTTGCATCCCTAACCCAAATATATGTAGGGCTGGAGAGTTTTGTTCCAGGCTTGGTCTGGAAGAGCTGAGGTGAAGCATCTCCTCTTGATGTCATTCTTTTGGAAAGCCCTGTTTGTCAATCAAGAGGAGGCTATTCCCCAAACTAAACAATACCTCATTCTAGAACTCCAGAGGAGAGGGGTTTATGGTAGGTTCACATTTTCCTTAAAAACAAAACAAAACATGGAATGGAATGGAGTTTTTAAAATGCAGTGGTGCTTTGGGTTAAACCACAGAGCCTAGGACTTGCTGATCAGAAGGTTGGCGGTTCAAATCCCTGCGACGGGGTGAGCTCCCATTGCTCAGTCCCTGCTCCTGCCAACCTAGCAGTTCAATAGCATGTCAAAGTGCAAGTAGCTAAATAGGTACCGCTCCGGCGGGAAGGTAAACGGCGTTTCTGTGCGCTGCTCTGGTTTGCCAGAAGCGGCTTAGTCATGCTGGCCACATGACCCAGAAGCTGTACGCTGGCTCCCTCGGCCAATAAAGCGAGATGAGCTTTATTGGCTCATAACCCCAGAGTCTGCCACAACTGGACCTAATGGTCAGGGGTCCCTTTACCTTTATACCATCTGCACGCTCAGTTGGTGCAGAATGGGACAACTGCATATTCCTGACCGTCAGGATCCTTTCCGACTCTTCTACGATTCCATCTGTTTTGATAATGCCTTCTGTGCTTGTTATTTCAGAACTTATTGAAGAATGTCAAAAAAGCACAACTACCAATTATTTCTGGTATAGGTACACTTTAAACATAAGCACGGATATTACAAACAGTGGTACGCTTCAGTGGTGGCTGGTTTTATGTTTGGCAGCCTGCTGGTTACTTGTGTTCATTTGTACAGTACGAGGAATTGAAACGACTGGAAAGGTGAGCAGGGATTATTACCAGACACCTGTATTTCACTGACCTGGTCCTTACTGAGGTGGTAAAGCCATCTTTGGACTGCACCACGTGAGATAGGAGGCAGCTCACATGAATGAATGTTCTACCATATTTTTTAAAAGGCACCTGCCCATTGAAAACTAATGCGTCTGCGAGGAGGCTAGGTTAGAATCCACATGCAAGAGGGTTTTTTTTGCATGTGTTTGATCATCGTATTACCTGCCTACCATTAGATATGGTACAGTCCAGACAGAAGATAGAGTATTATCTAATATTCTATTTTTAAATTTTGGGGGAGAGGGCCTGCCATTTTGTAGCTGAAATAGCAGCATTCTCACAGAATAGGCATGGCACACTCAGCATTAATATCTTGGCTTATGTTTGTGATATTTTCTCTGACTGGTTCCCAACACACCCGATTTCTGAAAAAGCAGCCCAGACGAAATTCTGGATGTATGGCAGCCCTAGATGCATCTAATAAAACAGACTGTAGTTCCTTAAGTAGTCACAAGGTGTTTTCTATCTTCTTTTTTCTGCAACAGACTAAAGGCTGGTTAACACATGCATGCTTGCCTCTTCAATCAATCAATCAATCAATCAATCACTCACTCAGCCAATTAGTATCCTACTTTTCATCCAAAGAGTTCAAGCTACTCTCTCTTTCCTCTTGCACACAATCTGCTCACAATCTTTCAGTCGGTTAGACTGGAGAACTGTCTCAAGAACTGTCTCAAGAACTGGCTTCATGGCCATAGGCACCAACTTGGACAAAAGGTTGGGAGGGGGCCCCCACTGCCCCCACTTCCCTCCCCTCCCTGCACTTCTGTGGAGCACACCTCCACAGGTTTCCTCAATTCTAGTCTGCCATGTTAACCACTGCTGCACCACACTGGATGGCACCATTATGTGGTGATTTACACACATGCATGAGCTTCTGCATTTCCTCAAACCACCCTAAACAAAAACAGTTTATCACTGAGTTGGATTCAGCTGCAACTGTTCAGTAATTTTGTGTGCACAGTATCTGTTTCATGGTATTGCCTTAACCTCTTCCTGACACTTTTTTCTTCTCTGCTTTGCTCTTCCACTTAGGCAATATATTTTACAGCCACATTTCCTTACCTAATTCTAACATTATTCCTAATTTATGGACTGACTCTCCCAGGAGCCGTTCACGGATTACTCTACTTAATGACTCCTAATGCAAGTATTTATTCAATTGATCCTTGGTGTTCCAGATGATGTATGGAAAGTCTGACTTGGTCTTTTAGAGGGGGCTTTGAACTTTGAACTTTCCTTCATGCTGCTTCTTTGTTTACCACTTAATACTAGTTGGGATCCACACATATTCTGGCAATTGTACTTTGTTAACTCCCTCTGGAATCTATGAAGAACAGAAACTTGTGTAAAAAGTGCCCTTTTCTAAAATTCACGAATATAGGCAACCCTGGGTCGAATCTTATTTTTCGGAAGACAGAGCAGAACTACACTTCATTGTGCAAGCATGGGGTGTCCCAGTTCTGTATTTGACTTGTAATGCTGGGGCGAATGCAGAGATGGAGAGATGCATTTGCAGAGGAAGCCAGTGGGCAGCTACTTAATCCTCCCTATGCCCACCAATTCTTCCCTACAAATGCTCCCCTGGGCTGCTTCTTGTTTCTCCGTCTGGCAGGGTTCAAGACTGGAAGATGCGCAAGTGAAGGTAAAAGCACTCTAGTGAGCATTTGTAAGGGACTATCGCCAAACATGGAAAGAGTTAAGCGCTCTCTCCTACACACTGATTCTCCGCCTCCAGCAAGCCCCCAGCAGGCAGTTTGTGAAACACAGGAATTATGAGACTATTCATGTGTTTAGCCCTGAGCTCTCTCTTTCTCTCACACAGCTTAAGAAACTCAACAATCCACGTGCCTGGCTTGATGCAGCCACCCAGATATTTTCCTCTCTTTCTTTAGGATTTGGGGGACACATAGCATATGCAAGCTACAACCCGTCAAGGTAGGTTTGGTAGCTTTCGCTCACAATATGGAGAGTTGTTTGACGCAGTCAAATTGATGCCCCAGTACACAGGCTGTCGCACACAAACGGTAGGTTGCATATGCATGTCTGCGTGTGAAGATCTCCACATCATCTGCAGGAAGGATGGAAGTGAAAGTGGAAGTGGGAAAATTTCAGCTAAGTTTGAGATGCAATACTTTATGATGAATGAGTCCCACTGAAGTCAGCTGCAGAGCTCTGCCTTGAGAGTTTTTATTTTTGATCAGAAGGCAAGTGACTGAGGCAGCTGCATGTTCTCAGTACTCTGGTTACGAACTTAATTCCTTCCGGAGGTCCGTTCTTAACCTGAAACCTAGTGGTTCTCTAGTGGTTCATGTTTTTAAACTGAAAGCTGCTTTGAGTCCCGTCAGAGAAAAGATGGGGTATAAACAAATTAATAACAATGACAAAACAACACATTCCAGCTATTTAGTTTCTGTGGCAATATGCCCCCTGTGCTTGGCCATTTCTTCAGGCCCATCTTGCAGCCAAAGAGAATCTGGCAGGCTAAGCATTTCTAACCAGTTTAAAGTCTTCTGCAAGCACCAGCATTCACAGCATTGGAAGAGGGACCCTAGGACTAATTTTGCCTCCCCCCTTCTCCAATTTCATTGCAAAATGATTGTTCACTGCTTCTTGCATTCCAGCTTGTCAGCCTAAAAGGGAAAGATGGATTTGAAGCCTCCAGGAAATGGCATTGAGGGCATACACAAGCTTAAACCGAGAGTATGTCCTGTAAATGGCAATCTCCACCCATTTATTATTATTATACCCTGGATGGGGGTTGGAGATTGTGCACAAAAGATGTTAAGTTGCTCAAAAGCTACAAAGTCAGTCTGTTGGCACAGAGTGCGCCCCTCTGAGTGAAAGGCAGCGGAACAAGGGGAGTTAGTGGGCTGCCTTAGGTGAGAGGTAGGGTTGCAAAGGCCATTTGGTTGTTTAGACTGTTTTATCTGTTTTTATTCAGGTATTTGGTTAAATTGGAAATGCTGTTGTCCTTATTGTGGTTTAAGCTTTACTTGCCTTGTGATGCAGATGGTTTAAATCTGTTGTAATTTACTGGAGCTGATTTTAGGCTGACCAGCTGTAATTTTCATATATTGTTATACCCCATCCCCGGCTATACCTGTCTATTGCTTTGTTTTACTGTTCTGGGATTTAAAATATTCAGTGAAGAGTAGAGTACAAGTACCTGAAATGTATAACATTAGAAGGACTCAGTGCTGTCCTTCGTAACATTTAATTGGGTTGTTATGTACTTGTTTTTCCTAGAAATGACTGTGAAATGGATGCTATCATGATAGCAGCAATAAATTCTGTGACTTCTTTGTTTGCGTCAATCCCAATTTTTTCAATTCTGGGGTTCAAAGCAACAGTGGCCTATGAAGAATGCTTGGAAAGGTGAGCCGTTCAAGTTTCACAGTTAAAAGCCTGTTAGGTGTTGGTCCAAGCTCTCTGTTCACAATTTGTTTTGTTTTTCATTGTCTAGAATTTAGTGTCATTTCTCCTCCCCCCCTTTAAACCAGTTTAGCGGACCCCAGAGGGCAGAGTTAAAATAAGATTGTAGCATAGAACACAAAGTATACAATCCTGCATGTTCCATGTGCATATGCATTAATTCAGGTATACAGGCAACTTCCTTTTTGTGTGGGGGTTGTGTTCCTGGTCCCAGTGCACGTCAGTGGTTGCGCATAAACCCGTTCAGCCCTGGCCTGCCCCTATTTGAAGCAAATTGCTGTTGTTTTTCTTAGGAGCTGTGGCAATGCAAATAATTCGTATCATTCCTGACTTTACTGACAGAAATGTTAAAAGCATCACCAAGGCATTCAGGAAAGACAACATCACTGTAGACAGCAGCGCATTTTGGCTCAGTTACTTGAATGGAACAGATATCAATAAACTGGCATCTCTCAACCTGGCAAATTGTGATCGCCAGAAATTCCTTGATCAGGTATTCGTACTTGCTTTACAAATGATCCAGTTGTAAAAGTACAGTATGCACTGATTTTGTAGTCGCCCGAACGACGCCACTTTCTGGGGCTATTGCCACAAACACGACATTAGTTCCTGATGGCATTCATATGCTCTTTTTCTGCCAAGGCACCTATTTACAGGAAATGGTACAAAATAGTCTCAGACTTCAGCACCTTATGCACGATCTCTGTGAGCTGGGTTTTCTGGCTGCTCCCTTCCCCCTTCCCTCATGGCAGGCAGGTTTTAAGCAGGTGCATGGAAGGCAAGGGCAAGGCTGCGTCTGTTGATAGAACCTGATGGCTATATGTTCCCTGGCTTGGGCATAATGGTGTCTCCATTACCAGCCATGGGCTTTTGCTGAATAGGATCTGAAGTGATAGGGCTCATCCAGAGCTTTTGCGGTTTTTGCCATGACAGGTAGTGCATTGAGTAGGGACCAGTAGGGTGGCACAAGTGGAGCACAAGTCAGCTTCCCAAGAGTGCACATTGCCATTGCTTATGGGGGAGGACAAGACAGTGGGGAGCTTGGCAAGGGTGGCTGCTGCGGCAGAGCCAACCTGCTGCTCCTGTTGCAGCACTTGCACCATGCCAACCTCCCTGCCGCCTTGCTCCTCTCCTTCAATGCAACCTCACCTGAGAGGAAGCGATGACAGACAGCACTGACTGTGTCAACAGCTTTGCTATGAATGAATGGGGCTTCCTTCTCTGGTCACATTCCATGATGGCTTCTGCAGCTTCCACTGCATTTTTCTGTAGAGGTTCTCTGCCAGACCTCTGCCGTGCTGCAACCTCTGCCGTGCTGCAAGGTACAGGCCTGGCTTTTCAGCTACCATTGATGTGATGGCCCAGGCAGGAAATTCTTTCAGAAGAGCTGTGTTTAGCTCTTTGGCTTCATACAAGCTCCTCTGTCTCTGGTAAACTAGCTTGTTACTCTACCCATATGTATGAGTGCACAGAGACCACAGGTTGTTTGCCTGTGAGCTTAGGTGGCTGCTTTTATTACTATGTTATTACCATTCCTTCACCCTTAGATCCCAGGGCAAGTGACAACAATTTAAAATGCAACACTAAAAACAGATTACAGCAACTTAATACCACTAAAACATGGTGAGTCCTAAAAATGCACATCTCAGGTGTCAAAGGTCAAGGTCAAGAGGGTTTTTTGTTTTCCCCACCCATCCCAATAAGAACTTGTCATCGGTAATGACTGTATCTTATTCCAGATGATGGCTAAATGTTGAGTAATGCAACATTTTGCCTCTGCATTAGAATAAATGACATTTAGAAATCAATCTGACAGATTTTACCATTATTTGTGAATTTTGCAGAGTGTTTCTGGAACTGGCTTGGCCTTTATTCTGTTCACTGAAATCGTCCTTAAGATGCCTGGATCAAACACTTGGGCGATTCTGTTTTTTCTCATGCTGTTGAGTCTTGGTATATCTTCCATGTTTGGATTTGTTCAAAGTATCTTGACCCCTCTCACAGAATCTCGCATTGTGTCTAGATACATATGCAAGGAGGCAGTATGTGGTAAGGCATCTTCCTCAAATACTTTTCTTCTCAATACCATGCTCAAGATTAATACAGGCAAAAAAAAAGTTCCTCTTTAACCAGACCTTGTGCTAATTCTATGGCCTTTTAATTGTGTTTGTGGGAGCGGGGCGTTAGTGTCTCATTTCTGTTCTATTTATTTTGTGCTTTTATCCTGTATTTTTATCTTGTGAAACCGCCCTGAGATCTCTGAAGGGTGGTATATAAATTAACAAATAGTAACAGCAACAATAGCAATAATCTGCTGGGCAGAAACTATATAGTTTTAATGATGCCAGATTGCACCCATTAACCGTTAAGGAGGATAGGTGAGCAGCAAAACATGAGTGTTTGGCAAGAATGGAACATCTATAAACACACATCTAAACACCACTGGTTAGGTTTCTTTTTATTTCCTTTGTGTTGAGTGACAAATGTTGTTGTCTGTAGGTTTAATATGCCTTACTGCCTTTCTGCTGGGCCTGGTTTTTACTCTGAGATCAGGAAACTACTGGCTTGAGATGTTTGATGCCTTTGCGGGGACCATGCCTTTGCTCGTCATTGCTTTCTTTGAAGTGATCGGTGTTGTATATATTTATGGAATGAAAAGGTAATATTTCTTTGCATGTGTATCTGGATAAGTCCTTAGGTGCTGCTTGTTGTATTGTAACAACATCAGCATTAATCCTTATTAACAGTGATAGCATTCAAATGTCTCAGGCAACCCTGTGCAGTAGGCCCACCTAGCAAATTCACTGCAGAAATAAGATTTGAACTGAAGATTTCCTCATTAACAGCTCAGCTCTTGGAGACTCGATTCCCAGCTGCTAATAACTTTCTGAGCCAAGCCTGTGGGTTTTTTTGCTGAATTTGGGAGTTCTTCACTACTGAAAGCACTTTTTGCAGCATTAAACTCACACAAGCAACTCAAGGCAGATGAACACATGCAGCCGTATTCATAACTAAGCAATTCTATTGAGTAATGAACACACTATGGAGAAGCTAGGCTAATCCACCTACATCTTGTCATGCAAATCAGAATTTTATAGAGATAGAGTGCCCTGCGCACACCCACCCCCCGGCCTGCTCTCCCATTTTACTTGGTAACTAACCATAATTTTCTTCTAGACTCACTCTTCTCTCATATGGTAGTTTTCTATGTGGTGGTGGCAGCGATCAGTTATGTTTAATATGAGGGGCATTCAGTCTGAAGAGGTACAGTCACCAACAGCCATTGCTATTTGAAGTGGTATGGCCCAGGACCCAGATTTACCAGCACCCCTCATCATAGGGATCATGAGAACCAAGCCCATTGATAAGCTGGTGAGGTGTGACACTTCCATTTCCCTCCTTTATCCTGTGAAAACAACACTCTAAGCAACAAACCTTTATTTAGTCTATTTATTTAGAAAAGCATTTCTGTACCGCCAAATAAAACACTGGGGTGATGCACAACATTTATGTTAAAAATACAATTGCAAACAGTACAAATAGTTATGGAAATGGATAGCTAATCAAAACATTAAACAGCAAAGAGTGATAAGGTTCCCACCAGATCAGAATGGTTATTAAAGCTGGTAGAATATGCTGAATTGGAAGATTTGTCTTTAATGTATGGATAATAAAGAGTTGCAGAACAAAAACAAACAAACATTAAATATTAAACAGCAACGAAGGCCTGATCTTTAGGAGAAGCAGGAAAGTCAAAAGTGAGGGTGTCTGCCAGATCCCTTACTGGCCTAGGTGCAGCAAGAGATACCTGTTTATTGTATTTGAAGTATAATCCCCTGTCCCCCTGCTTCGAAATAAATTCCATTGCATACAGTGGGAATACGATCCCAGCTAAGATTTGCAGCCTTATGCATAATTTGGCGATATACAACCCACAATTTGCAAGAGGATAAAGGTTTCCTGTTGTGTTTAATTCATTTCTGCAAGTGATCATTTGATGTTGGGGCAGCAGCGAAATTTTTTTTTTTTTTTGGGGGGGGGGGCTACTTAACAGCCCAAGCAGCTGTCAGAGAGGATAGATCTCTATTTGAGGTAGTCCTTGATTTGAAAATCCCTCTGGTTTAAAAGATGAAGAACTCTAGGCAGGGAGAGCAGGGGCTTCAAAGTTAACACCTGGAAAGGAGATGGAACAGGCTAGCTGATCAGTCTTCCCCACTATGGAGACATGTAATACATTTCTATTTCAGTCACAGAAATCATTTCTAAATTAGCACATAAACGTTTTACGCAAGCCTGAATCCTCTTTTGTTTGCATTTCCCTCAGATCCCTCACTAAATATATCCATTTCATTAACAGATTCAGTGCAGATGTGGAAGAGATGACAGGAAGACCATTAAAAGGCTATTGGAAGGCAACGTGGCAATTTTTCTCCCCAGCAATAATGTTCCTAATTTTTGTGTTCTATGTACTTCTTGAGCCACCTGCAAGCTACAATACATGGAACCCAAATTATGTAAGTTACTTTTCTACAAATCATTACTAGTCTTTCCCTAATTTGCATTCATGGGGGGGGGGGGGGAGATTGAGCTCTCACTCCAATCTTGCTGCTATGAACTCCTGAATTGATAAAGATGCTCTGCTTAAGTACAGAATTCCTCTTTAATGGTTTGGCTTTACCTGCAAACTCTTCCACTGTCTCCCAAGACAGATGGATGCCAACAACAACCCATAAGAGGGCATCAGCTGCAATTTCTGTATTTACTTATGGGACTCAAGGTCACCTCCATGTGGTTCCTAGCTAGTCAACCATTGAGACACTGACCAGTCCCAGATATACCGTATTTTTCGCTCTATAGGACGCACTTTTTCCCCTTCAAAAATGAAGGGGAAATGTGTGTGCGTCCTATGGAGCGAAGACGCCATAGCCCCGCTACCCTCTCCCGGCTGGAGAGGTGACGCGCGGCTATGGAAGGAGCCTCTATAGAGGATAGCAGCACCTGAGCAGAGCGCCCCTCGCGCCGGGCAGACATCCGCAGCGTGGGGAGCCCTGCCGGAGTTCCCCGCAGGGCTCCCCTCGCTGCGGATAGCCCAGCGCGAAGGGCGCCCTGAAGCAGAGCGCCCCTCACGCCGGGCAGACATCTGCAGCGTGGGGAGCCCTGCCGGAGTTCCCCGCAGGGCTCCCCTCGCTGCGGAAAGCCTGCCGCCCGGCGCGAGAGGCGCCCTGAAGCAGACATCCGCAGCGTGGTGAGCCCTGCAAGAGCCATAGCCCCGCGACCCTCTCCCGGCTGGAGAGGTGACGCACGACTATGGGTGCAGCCTCTCCGCTGCGCCTTTCCGCTGCTCCCTTACCTGCTCTTTGGGGCTGGTGGTGGGCTTCCCGCCGCCAGCCCCAAAGAGCAGGTCGAAAGGAACCCGAGGCCTGGAGAGCAAGAGGGGTCGGTGCACACCGACCCCTCTTGCTCTCCAGACTTCCAAGGTAGCCACCTGAACGGCACCTTGTTTTAGTGTGGGAAAACAAGAGGGGGGAAATTCTCCCCCTCTCTGCGCAGCGCCTCCTGCCACTTCGCTGAAGGGGCGAGATTTTTTTTTCTTGTTCTCCCCCCTCTAAAACAAGGTGCGTCCTATTGTCCGGTGCGTCCTATGGTGCGAAAAATACGGTAACACGCAGAGGATTGCCACTGGCACAATGGGACTTTCTTCCCCTCTCCTCCTCCCATGGCACCCCAAAATTTGCTCGGGGTGCATAAGGGGAGGAGAAAGGGAGAACATCCCATCATATGGGGAGACATCCTTGTGCTGATGAAGCCATAGTCTTAGCCCTACACTGCATGCAACCCTTTCCCTTTTGAATATTGCCAACCTTTGCTTAGCTCCCACTTTGAAGTATTTAACCAGCTGTAATTTCTGTCCTCACTTACCTGGGAGCAACCCATATAACCTGATGGGATTTCTTTCTGCGTAAATGCATAGAAGATTGTGCTGTTCAGTGTGGCTTTCACGCAATACATTTGTTTCTCCCAAAGGTAAATTTTCCTGCAAAAGAGCCGAAAAAGTATCCTACCTTGGCTGTTGTCATTTCTGAGATGCTTGAAACTGTACCATGCTTGATGATCCCTTTCGGAGCCATTTACCAACTTTGGAGAATTGTGTTGAAAAAGAAACTGCTACGAATAATACATCCAGACACCAGCACTAGTATCCCTGGTGTCACCAGTAGCACCCGATCTTAACTTTTGTTTCAGCGATCTGGTCACCCTTGTTTTCCCCATCCTATCCTCACCATTAAAAAACCCACACATGTATCCTCAAATTTAAGGTATTCAATCAGTAAGAATGTAGGGATTTCTACGTAAAACCATTTTCTAAATAAATGCATCTTTATATATAACATTTAGGAATGTTCATAATGCATAACACATAAATTAGTAAGTCTTACTATGCCAACCATATAAGGCAGGTCCACATTCTTATACCTATATTGCAGGTGTGGGGGCTGAGACTGAAATAAAGTGCTTTGCCTAAGGCCATTCGGTGCGTGAGATTTAGAAAGGGGGAAACTGCTAGGGGCTGATTACAAAATGATGACATTATAAGTGGACACCCTCCAAAACATAAGTAGACAGAACATGGTAATTCCACAGTAAGGATCTTTTCAGGCACTACCCTTATGACAGATTGAGATATATAAATAATAACTGGAATTTAGAAGACACAATCCATTAAGTCACAAGTTGTATTTTCTAAATTGGAGATCTGGGTCTTACCAAGTAAATGGGCTATTACCAAGAAAGATACAACAACTGTTTTGGCTGAAAGGCCATGTGCAAGTACAATAATAGTCTTGAACATGCAAATAATTTGAGGATTACTCAGCAAGGCTTAAGGAAAACCACATGGTTCTGGCAGCCACAATTATAAAATAATGTGCTACCGAGTTTTTAAAACCAAAGTCACATTTTTAAAAGCAATTTACAAGGCTTAGTGAACGGAACACAGAAACTTGCAGCCATAGATCACTTTTTAGGCAAGATACCAGAATAGGCATCTCAGCATTGTTGCATTACAGACAAATATATTTCCCCCTGACAATTCCAGGTTAGGTGAATTTTTTACACAGTAAAAAATAGAACTAAAAATGGAGCATATCCCATTACTTACTTTGCTGATAAAATGCTTTGAAAACATTGCTTTGAGCTCTTGTATTCATGGCACTAAGTGTACTTTCAGGCACCAAATTACTACATTTTTCCTGCTTTGAGATACAGGAGGTTGACTTAGCTATTTATTCCTTTTCCTTTTTTAAAGGAAAAATAAATCAGTTTACCTACAATAGGACCGCATCTGTCAATCCAGAATGGCTTTGAAATCTTCATATAGTGATGGTTCTGTCACTTCCTTCAGGAGCTGTACAGAAGCTTCTGGAATTTGCCGCAGCAACTGTATTTCACCTGAAAAGATGAATGCTAAAATCGCTGATCAGATAGACAAATCATTCCCAACAGGGTTATTGGGTGGTCCGCAGGCTGTCTTTTAAAATTAGGGCGGCCATTTTTTGCCAATGCAATGCCTCTGGGCTGCATAGAACATTGGCCCACCCCATCCCTGCACTCCCAAGGACATTTTGAAACTGCACGTGATGGGGAGCAGGCTTCCTAGCTGCTTCAAGCACCCCCTTCCTGTGATTTCCAGTATTTGGAAGAAATGCTGTCTCCTAGAGTAGAGGGAGAACAATAGTCATAACAGCTAGACCTCCCCCAATGAATCTGTCTAATCCCCTTTTAAAGCCAACCAACTTGGAGACCATCACTGCCTCCTGGGGGAGAAAGTTTCGTAGTTTGACCATAAACTGGCCCATCTCTAATATATATAAAAAGGAATTATATGGCTCAAATCTGCAACAAGGCTCTTTAAAAATAGTTCAATGCCCTCAATAATCTCAAATACATATAACAGATTAGCTTTTATTGCTAGCACTATGCCAGTGACTATACAGATAAGATGCCCCAATCAGAGCAGTATCAGCTTGACATCATAAAATCCACATCTCTTTAAGGCACTATAATTGCATCTATAAATATTTCAAATGCCTTAGAAGACATTAGGCTTCTTCAGAAACCTTGCAACTTAGTGCATTCAGCTTCACATTTTAATTTTATTTTTTTAAAGGGGATGGTCATTTGGGGGGGGGTTGTGAAAGACTTTGGCAGTCCCACTCACCTTTGAACCCAATGTGCTTTGACTATACACGATTTATGCGCTATCCCCGGAACATAATGCCCGCCTAAGTTGAGAGTCACCCGTTCTAGCATTTTCCTACCCATCGATATCCTAATTTCTCAAAAGCATCCCTAGTTATTCCCTACTCCCACCCCCACATTGTCAAGAATAATGATAACAGAAACTAAAGAGTCACTTCAAGAATAAACTTAACAGTTTTTAGTTGGAAAGGAAAATTAAGAGACATGAACAGCATTTGCATGTCTTGGCATGAAGCGGAGAGGTACTTACATTGTTGGAGTGGTACAAGAAGACATTTGTAAATAACTCTGTGATTTCCTAATTTCACACTGAAGGCACGATAGCAGAGCCATTGCACAGCTTTGTATGTAAGCGGCGCTGAACCACCAGCAGGAGAAAAAGGTATATCTAGGCATAAAGCAAGAAAAAATGACTTAAGCTTGTTTAGTGAAGAGATTTTATATTCTTTTTTAAATAATCAATTTTATTAAGTTTTCAACATATAATACAACAAAAACAAGCAGATTTAGTATCTTAAAAAACACAATAAAAAGAGTAAGAAAAAAAGAATTAAAAAGAGTGAAGGAAAAAGAAAACCAAACCAAACACACACACAAATTATTCTGTCAACCTTCTATTTTAATCTTCAAAACTGATACCTGCCTCTGGTGAACAATGTCAATGTCTACCTGATCACTGCCATCCGCTCAGTGCCCATCTACTCCCCAGGGGTAGATTCCATCTTTCTCAGCCTCACACCTTAAGAAAAACTACTCTAATCCGTCTCTCACACAGATCCCTTCTCCTCTTCAACATCTCCTTGCCCGCTCTACCACCCTCAAAAAGTAACTTGAATTTGAGGAAGACTTAATTGCAGCTATAATTCCCTAGATTCAATTGCTACCATCGTCGGTTAAAAGGACTGAGTAAAAGAGGCGCCAGGCAATTAAAATGTGTGTGTGAGGAAAAAGCACGTCATATCTGTCCTGGTGCCACCCAGATACTGTGGGGACTGTCGCCCGCATTGACCCTGGCCATTGGCCACAATGGCTGGGGTTCATGAGACTTGCAGTCCAACAGTATCTGGAGGACACAGGTTGGGCAAAGGAAGTGGGGCAGCAAATGAGGCTTTTTCCTGCAGCCCAACCAAAACAGCAGCTTGTGGAAACAGGATGAAAGCGTTCAACTGGTCTGCCTTCAATGTCACACTTCTTGTGGGATGCAACATCACTGTTGCAGTCAAGTGTAACATTTCCTGTTTGCCTAGAGGACTTCCTGACTCGCCTGGTCTGGG
Organism: Podarcis erhardii; assembly: GCF_964252035.2. Classification (NCBI taxonomy): domain Eukaryota; kingdom Metazoa; phylum Chordata; class Lepidosauria; order Squamata; family Lacertidae; genus Podarcis; species Podarcis erhardii. The sequence goes on from NC_138499.1 coordinate 82,359,758, forward strand.
GCATCCTCCTCCTGCTTGTGACCAGGTAGATGGGCGTGACCCTGGCAGACCCTACAAAAGGGGCAGTCATGCAGCCATCTTCCCTTCCCTCTCTTGATGCTCTTTTGCTGTCTGCTGGATCTCAGCCAGCAGCACATGGGCTCATTCCCCATGTGGGATGAGCTCACACTTTCTTCTGTAGCTATAAGCTAATGCCTGCCTTCAGGGATCCAACTGTGAACTGAAGGTAAGTAAACTTCTTCTTATTCTTAAAAGAAGACTATTGTGTCATTATTGTTTTTAAGAGGGAATTAAAGGGGAATTTACCAGCAAAATCCAATCTGGACAAGAAAAGACTAAAATGCTTAACAAGAGATTCTAACGAATCCACCAACTAGCTTCCTGTGATATACAGGTAATGTGCTCTGCTACTAACTCACTAGCCCAAGGAAGGATAATATTTAATCAATATATCCTCTCCTACTATCCACAACATTCCCAATTTTCTCCTATTACATTCTGCCCCCTGTGGCTATTTAGAGAGGGGTTTAAAAAAGAGAGAGAGAGAAGGATGCAACGTTCAGTGAGATGCTTAATGTCATGTCTAGTTTGGTCCTAAGCAAGAAACGTTAAGTCAGAAGAACGACTCCAGTAAGTAACTGTTCCCCAAGGGCTGCGGTTTTAGTACATTTATTTCACCTACCTGCATTTTTGGCTTTTAGTAGAGAGAAGCAACATGAGGCAGTGTCAGAGATTATCGTCAGGAAGAAACTGGGATTATTTCTAACTTGTTGGTTAAAAGGAAGCAGGAGGACACATGCATGAAACCTGGAATTAAAAAAGAAGCAGCTTTCAGTGGTTTAAAACCCACTTAAATATGCACAGAATCTCAGCTCTGTGAAGAATTAAATTCCACTGAATTCAGCAGTAAAAGGAGTCTGCGTTTTGTAATCAGGCTCTGTAAAAAATGAAGCCAGGCAGATGTTTGAGAAAAAATACAGTGACATCTTGTTCAGCCTTATACACCATATTTGTTTCTTTTCAAGAGACCTCCCCATGGTCTGGGGGGCTGTGTGCACACCATAAATTTAAAGCACAATTCCCCTCCCCAAGAATCCTGGGAACTGTAGTACTGTACCCCTCACAGAGCTGCAATTCTCAGCACGCTTAACAGCACCCAGGATTCTTTGGGGAAAACCATGTGCTTTAAATTTATAGTGTACAGGCAGCCTGGAATCTCTGTCCCAGTCCTTGACAGCTGTTGCACGGAAGAGCAAAATGGCGCCGAGATTAAAAACCTAACCTGGGTGGTTTCCAGTGACACCCAAGCCGTTCCCATTTGGCCTTGACCAAAGTGTATGTTCTGTGCGATAAGAATGTGTTTGCCAGGGGCAGGGGAAACCCTTGCAGGAGGAAAGATGCTTACAAAGCCATTAAAAGATCATCAGAACTTCAGAAAGTGAAGGCAGGAAGTCTAACGCACAAGGACAAGGCTGAAAGAGAACAGGTCAAAGTCCTGGCAGAGTTCAGCTAGACATAATGTTCCGGAATATATTTTTTAAAAAATGTTAATGAATTACATGCTGAAGAGCATCGGGGAACAAAGGCTCGATTGTTGAGCAAGTGCAGCTACACACCCTTCGCTTTTGTTTCAGTTTAAGTGAATTTAAATCAGATGCTGATCTTCTGTATTATAGTGGTACCTTGGTTCTCAAATCTAATCCGTTCCGGAAGTCCGTTCCAAAATCAAGGCGTGCTTCCCCATAGGGAGTAATGCAAAACGGATTAATCCGTTCCAGACTTTTAAAAACAAGCCCTAGAACAGCAATTTAACATGAATTTTACCATCTAACAAGACCATTGATTCATAAAATGAAAGGAATAAACAATGTGCTATAGTATGAAATAAATAAAACAGTACTGTAGATGATAAAAATATTTTTTTTTCTTACCTCCACTGATGATAGCCATTGTTTGAATGGGGGGCTTTTATCCATTTCTGCAGTCACACAATCAACCAATCTTTCAATCAGTAGCTGAACTGGGTTCCACACAGTCATAAAAACAAATTAACCGAAAAAGCCTCCGAAACAAAAAACGCAAAATAAATAGCAAAAATGAAAGGACCAAATATAAGCTCCAAATATCACCTCAGAACACTGCAATCGGAAATGGAAGGCTTTAATTAAATGGGGGGGGGGGCAAATTAGCAGCGCAGCAGGAAACACGGAAACAGGAGGCTTGAATTACAATGGGGGGACGCAAATTAGCTGCGCAACAGTAAAAACAGAAGCTCAGGACTCAAAACGGAGCATGTTTGGCTTCTGGAAAAAAGTTCAAAAACTGGAACACCCACTTTGGGTTTTGCAGCATTCGGGTTCCAATTTGTTCGTGAACCAAGCTGTTTGAAAACCGAGGTACCACTGTAGTTTTAATTACTGAGCATCATCACCAATAATTGGGATATACTGTGATTTTAAAGATAAGAGCTAAAGGCAAGTGGATTATTTGGACGAACTTAGAACTGCATCGGCACTGAAATTATAACATTACATGAAAAACAGATGTTTTGCATTTCCTAGATCTATAGAACAGTCATCTGATGCTGAAACATTAAAATAGAGTCAAAAGTTCTGGGTGTTTTTAACATTATGGTGGTGGGGAGATATATAAAAGCGGTTTAGAAGCCCCAGTGCTTGGGGATCTTTAAAATGACCAGTCACAGCACAACAAAAGGCAACAATGGCAGGTGAAACATTGCGTTTTCTTGACTCACAGTGCCTTCTAGTGGCATTGCATAGTATGAAGTTTTGAAAATTATCACACGTACCTGTAGGCTTGAAGCAGAAGGATCTTGAAGATATTAATACAGACAGTCCTAAGGCTATTGATCTAAATTTAGAGAGAAGAAATAATTGGGGTGAGGGGAGGAATAAAAAAAAATAATTCACCGTTTATGGCTTAATTTTTTAAATATACATAAAAATTAAATGGATTGCAGTATTTCACGCAGAAATCTAAAGGAACAGGAATTGCACCAGTGTCGGAAGGTTCAGAGTACACTGCACATTTGGAAATGTTCGGTCTGAAAGGCTTCTCCCATGCGTCTTACAACTGTCTTACCTGTAAATCTAAAAATAAACTGTGGCATTTCAGCTGCAGGACTACTAGCAGTTTATTTCTCATGCTGACACCGGCTTTGTTGCTCGAGTTGAAAGAGAGGCTTGACCTGATAGATGTGCAGGCATAACTGCAATTTGGGAGCGAGGAGATGCAGGGGTGATAAAGGGAAGAAGAGGCAGAAGTTATATAGCTTTCTGATGCAACCAGGTTAGATTTCTCCTACTACAGGGATTGTCTGAAGTCGGCCTGCTTAATTCCTCTTTTTGTTTACTGCTATACAGTCTCAAGAGACATGCATTTCTGTTATGCAACATGCAGAGAAACATGGATGCCTTCTATTATCAAGCCTTCAAAACTCCACAGTCACAGGTCCTTCGGCGTGCCAAAAAAATAAAACAAAAAAAGCAGCCAAAATAAGGGATTTTAGTCAATCAGCTCCTGAGCCAAAGGCAGAAAGCCCAGCCAGCAGCCAAATGAAGCCTCAATCGGTGGTTCCCACAGCGCAGCAACCCGGCAAAGGGGATGCAGCAAGGGAAACCACCGTCACCTCTCTGCTGGGAAGCGCTGAGCAAAGGTGAGTCCCCAGGCAACGCGCACAAGGCATGCAAGCTCCACCCCCCAGTCATTCTCAGATGCCTTATTGGGTGAGCAATGCAGCCAAGCAACACAGTTGGAGCCTCCCTCCTCCCTGGCTGGCAGGGAGGGAGGGAGAGGAGCTGCTTCCTTTGAAACCCGGGAAATTTAAGGGACATCATCAATAAGGGACAGCAGCGGGACACGGCGCTGGGATAAGGGACTTTCCCGCCAAATAAGGGACAGTTGACAGCTATGCTTGGACTAAGAACATGAAAAGTCACCTGCTTTACAAATGCACATTTGGGGAGGAAATATCTAATGCTCTTTAAAAAATAAAATGCAAATCAGCAACCATTTCCCAACTGGTATAATCAAAAGGGAAGTTTAACCACAAACTATGCATGCTTGCCAACTGAAGAAGCAATACGCCCAATACTTCCAGCCCAACCAACTGGGCCTGGTAAGTTTGTCATTCAGGGTGGTGCAATTCAGGGTAAAAAATAATACAAGGCTGGAAACTTGTTAGAAGGTCACAAGAATGGATCCCAATTCTTTCATTACAGCCCCACCCACCCCACTGATCTCCACAACTTGTGTCCACCGGTCTAAGTGAAGTTAGCCCCCACTGGCTTATCAACTAAAATAACTTAATCAACTTTAATTGATTAGTCTACACTGATTACAGTATGCTGTCCTAACATGATAGTAAATATTATTCTCATTTACCTGGAGTAATCACAATAAACTTCAAGGGTCTGTGTATCAATTAACAATCCACACCATGGGATTACAGTGCGAGCTGGTAATTGTTTGAACGCTGAACATCCCGGGATATCTTTATCAACTGGAAAATTTACTACAGTCTTTCCTGGGTTTATAACAAAGCCATACTCTGGAACGCCCATGGCCAGAGCCCTAAATTAATGAGAATGTGTGGTTAGAAATGTTATTTACACAGTTAATAATAATTTTTATTTATACCCCGCCCTCCCCAGCCAAGGCCGGGCTCAGGGTGGCTAACAAGCAATAATAAAAACAAATTGAATGAATACAACTTAAAAACCAGATTAAAATACAACATTAAAACACTGAAACATTAAAATGCAGCCTCATCGCAGGAGAAAGGAAAAAAGAAAGGGGGGGGGAAATCAAATTGACTCCAAGCCAAAGGCCAGGCAGAACAACTCTGTCATACAGGCCCTGCGGAAAGAAATCAGATCCCGCAGGGCCCTGGTCTCATGAGACAGAGCGTTCCACCAGGCCGGAGCCAGTATTGAAAAGGCCCTGGCTCTGGTTGAGGCTAATCTAACTTCCTTAGGGCCCGGGACCTCTAGGGTGTTGCTATATATGGACCTTAAGGTCCTCCGTGGGGCATACCAGGAGAGGCGGTCCCGTAGGTACGAGGGTCCTAGGCCGTGAAGGGCTTTAAAGGTCAAAACCAGCACCTTAAATCTGACCCTATACTCCACTAGGAGCCAGTGCAGTTGGAAAAGCACTGGGTGAATATGCTCCCATGGCAGAGACCCCGTGAGGAGCCTCACTGCTGCATTGTGCACCCGCTGGAGTTTCTGGGATAGCTTCAAGGGCAGCCCTGCATAGAGCGAATTACAGTAGTCAAGTTGCATTTTTACACTGTCTCCCGCAGTCTTGCTTTTGTTCTATGACAGACCATGGCTGGGGTTTTTTAATAGCAAAAAAAAGCTGTAAATAATTTAAGTGGATTATTAAGATTGCCCTCTTGCCAGCCTCATTACAATTGCTTGTTTTAAGCAGGGCTGTGTGCCAAAGTATTAGAACTTCTGGACCTATTTCCCTATGCTTTATAAATGATGCCAGTTCATAGGCATGGGGAGAAGGAAGGAGTTACTCGGGGCAAGACCCATATTCAGAAGCCGGGGAGGCAGCTGAGATGTCAACAGGCACGATGAACATACTTCTTCAAACAAGTCTTCACAAGCCTAAAATCACACGCACAAAGCCAAGGTTCTCTGGAAATGGAGAAATGAACACCACATTCAGTGCTTTATCTGCACCTTTGTGGAACAGGAGCATATACATACAAGATCAACTCATCACTAAGAATATGAAAGAGAAACAGCAGAACAAGGGCAGATTTCTTTCCATTCCTTTTTGCAAAGAAGGAGACTCAATTGATCAAACTTCCATACTTTAGACCGTACCTTAAAAATGCCTTTGCTTCTGTCAAATGAGGCGTGGCAAGCAAAAAGTCATCTGTCAATCGCATCAGCACCCTGAAATGTGAATTTTAAAAACGTGTTAAAACAGGCCTGCGTCGCCAAAATAAAAATTTACACTGTGTTAAGTAGGAGTGTTGCTTTTATTACCAATATTATTATGGAATCCACTTGGGGAAATGAGTTTGTGGCGTTCCAATTTATTTAAGAGCTGTTCAACAGTGGAACAGGCTCCCACAAGAGGAAGCTCATTTCAACGGAAGTTTTTAAGCAGAGGTTGGGTGGCCACCTGCACTGCAAGGGGTTGGACTAAATGACCCTACAATTCTATGGTACTCTGTATAAGCAGATCTGCTTATTAATTAGTCATTGGGCACAGAACATGCACCTAGAAGAACATTTTACATTTTTATGAGCGCTTAAGGCAGGACAATGCAGGGGATGCTTGTCTCCACCCCCCCCCCCGACCTCCTTCCCCATAAAGTTAATCTGAGGACGGATGAAGATAATGATTACTGATAATGAATGATGTGTACACTGCTTCTTGGCAATAGCATCAAAGCAGTTTGTGAAGCACCACATACATTACCAAAATGCAACTAAAAATGCTTAAATATAAATTCCAAATCATAAAATATAGAGTAAGAGCATACTTTTAATTTTTTTAACACGAGGAGAAATCGGGGTACAGTTGTACCTTGGAAGTTGAACGGAGCCTGTTCCAGAAGTCAGTTCGGCTTCCAAAATGTTCGAAAACCAAATCGCGGATTCTGATTGGCTGCAGGAAGCTCCTGCAACCAACCAGAAGCCCCGTCCGACGTTCGGGTTCCAAAAGAACGCTCACAAACTGGAACAATCACTTCCGGGTTTGCGGCGTTTGGGAGCCAAAAGGTTTGAGTTCCAGGTATGACTGTAGTTCCATCTGGCAGTTTACTGAGGACTTGGTGCTGCTCATGTCTGACGTAAAATGAGTTCACGTTTCCTATAACGGGTGAAAAACTTACACCACTGGGCAACCAAGTGTCAGGGGCTGGACTGAGGAGGAATGGTACCCCCCCCTTCTCCTTAACCTTCCTGAGAACAGGAGGACAGTATAGATTTAGAACAGTGGTTGGTAGATGGACATAGTTCAGAGGCTGCAGAGGGGGAAAGCTGGGAAATATTGGGAGAGGAAGAGCAGGAAGAAGCAGCACCAGGGGAGAGAAAGCTGACAAGTGTTTTTGGAGAGCATTCCTGACCACCCCCCCAGGACCAGGCAGGCACTGAGGGTAGTAGAACAGAAAGCTCAGCGGCAGAAAGCTCAGTTCAGCTGGCGCAGGGATAACATAGGATAAGGGAGACAGAGGGTGTCGGGCTTTACTCGGAGCAACGCCATTTTCTAGAGAGAGACCTTTGTCTTTGGCTGTGATTACTGAATAAACTAATTGGTAAGATCTCTTCTGCCACCGTGGGAGTGATGTTGTTGTTGTTGTTGTTTAGACGTTTAGTCGTGTCCGACTCTTCGTGACCCCATGGACCAGAGCACGCTAGGCACTCCTGTCTTCCACTGCCTCCCGCAGTTTGGTCAAACTCATGCTGGTAGCTTCGAGAACACTATCCAACCATCTCATCCTCTGTTGTCCCCTTCTCCTTGTGCCCTCCATCTTTCCCAACATCAGGGTCTTTTCCAGGGAGTCTTCTCTTCTCATGAGGTGGCTAAAGTATTGGAGCCTCAGCTTCATGATCTGTCCTTCCAGTGAGCACTCAGGGCTGATTTCCTTCAGAATGGAGAGGTTTGATCTTCTTGCAGTCCATGGGACTCTCAAGAGTCTCCTCCAGCACCATAATTCAAAAGCATAGGGGAGGGATAGGATTCCCCAAAGCCTGACACCAAGTCACTACAGGTCACAATCTTTGTGGACTGCTGGTCCAAGGAAATCTACATCAGATTCCCAAACACTTCCAAAGAATTGCAGTTCCCTGTCTTGCTTGCTAGTTTATACTCAAAACCTTGGCACAGACCGTTTCCACATTTCAACTTTTTACCCACTTGCTTGGTTATACCCTTTCCATCCTTGTTGGTCTTCCCTGGTAGAAGCTTGAACAACTGATGCAGAATATCTATGAACCATTTTTGAGCACACAGGAGTTGTTGTTTTTTTTGGGGGGGAACAACTATTATATAGCAGGCTGGGGAATATTACCATACCCATCTCTCTGCACGCCACGCAGCAACTTGTCCTCCATGTCTCCATAGCAGAGGTTGCATAGCAGGGTTGACAAGATGCAGCCCTGGGGGATTCCACAGCGCTGGGCATAGTACCTGGCAAGTATCAGGGAACAAAAAATTGCCATCACAAATGCTGAAAGCTGATGGCAGGCATGAATGAGATGCTTGTCACTGCCAGAACGTGGCCAGCCTACGCATGGAATTTCTTTTTTTCTTCTAATGCATTTTTTTAAAAAATTAAAAAACGATGGAATACATTTTTAAATACAAGGGTGGACTCCATGATTCTTGGCTGGGGCCTCAGCCTACCTCAAGACTGGCCTCTTCCCTCATCAGCTGACAATTCCAAGCATCTTACTCAGTGAGGTTACAGGGAACCAGGCACAGGGCCTTATTGGTAGTGGCACCCGCCCTGTGGAACGCCCTCCCATCAGGTGTCAAGGAAATAAACAACCATCTGACTTTTATAAGACATCTGAAGGCAGCCCTGTTTAGGGAAGTTTTTTTTATGTTTGATGTTTTATCGTGTTTTAAATATTCTGTTGGAAGCCGCCCAGAGTGGCTGGGGGAAAATAATAAATTATTATTATTATGAAATACCAGGGCATGCTGGCTCATGAGCCCACCAAACCCTGCAAACAAGGACACCCCTGTGACACCCTCCCCACAAGCAACAGCAGGGCAGATTCCCTGCTGCACCTCCGGGCTTGTAACTGAAATCATGTATATTGGGACATTCTCCCTGGGCTCTGGAGAGGCTCTCCTTGAGAGCCAGGAGGACTCTCCAGGGTGCTCCCCCAATATACACGATTTTGGTTACAAGCCCGGAGGGGTAGAACAAAATCTCCACGTAAACTTGGGAGTTGCCTGTATTTCAGAAACCGAGTGGAGGCATGGGACGGAAGATCCCATTTGAAATATGGTCCCCCATGTTAAAACGAAACAAAACACACAGAGGGAACATTCTGGATTCTCTCTCTGTTAAGGTAAAGGTAAAGGGACCCCTGACCCTTAGGTCCAGTTGTGGCCGACTCTGGGGTTGCGGTGCTCATCTTGCTTTTTTGGCCGAGGGAGTCGGCGTACAGCTTCCGGGTCATGTGGCCAGCATGACTAAGTCACTTCTGGCGAACCAGAGCAGCGCACGGAAACGCCGTTTACCTTCCCGCCAGAGCGGTGCCTATTTATCTACTTGCACTTTGACGTGCTTTCGAACTGCTTGGTTGGCAGGAGCAGGGACCGAGCAACGGGAGCTCACCCCGTCACAGGGATTCAAACCGCCAACCTTCTGATCGGCAAGTCCTAGGCTCTGTGGTTTAACCCACAGCGCCACGCGCATCCTCTCTCTGTTTTATTTCTCTCTGTTACTACCTAGTAATTCTCAAGCCCCAGGGCCCTTGTGGACTCCAGGAGAGAAATGACAACCAAAATGGCATTGCTCAAATGTGTGTCCTCAGTCTGGATAGACTGGGCAGGACACATACTTCATGTGTACGAGGTCCCCTGTTCCCAGAATCTTCTGTTAGGTGTCTCTCTGGCATTGGGACTAGGAAAGCTCACTTCCAAAGGTCCAGCCAGTCACATAGTGCAGAACTAGACAGGTCCACAGATCAATGGTTCATCTCATACAGAAATGAAAAAGTATCCCGCATATTCTGAGGCTGCTCTCAAAGTGATGCCGGTCACTTCTGTACTTCTCAGCTGTATGGATTTACAATAAAAATACACTTTGCAGAGTCTTATGAAATGCTACATTAGTCTGCATTCAACACGGCACTGAAATGAAAGCATTCAGAGAGAGAGAAGAAGGGGCATTCAGACAAGACTTTGATCTTTCCTCCTTGTCAGCTTTGATCACTTACGTAACTCTACCCTTCAAACACAGAGTCAGCGCTGTGTATATTGGCGATATCTTATTTGTCTAGCACATGCCGTCTGCACCCTCAGATATTCATCCAAGAGCTTTAGAATTTTCCAGCAAATTCCGAAATATTCATGGCTCTTTTGTGCCCAAAGTCAATAGTTTTAGCAAAAATAACGTTATCAACCAAATGGCAAATCCATCATATGCCTCTACAAATACTTCACAGAATCCCTTGTGTCTGAGCAACATATTTGTTAGTCCGACAACAGTCTAACAGACTCAGCAGAGGTCTCCATAAAGGAAGGGATCTGAAAGGGGTCAGGGTCAGCCCTGAAAAAAACGGTTGCAGGTTAACAAAGCAAGCTGTTGTACTCCTTTATTGAGAGCGAGCCATCCCCTGTACTGATGAGACGCTCTATTGAGGGCCACCTTGGAGCCACGGTAGTTTTTTGGACCCAACACAGATAACGTGTAGACCACCCTGGCTTGGGGAAGAGATATGAGGCCTGGAACTAGTTTTGAATGGCAACTGTCAACCCTGGAACATCTGAAGTGATAAGAGGAGTGAGCCAGATCGTGTGCAGAGTGCTTAAAAACAACAGCATGTCATTGGATGTCTGTAGTCCACCTATAGAAGTCAGACTCTCATGAGAACAGGAAATACACAAAGGGAAGATGATCTTCTTGAACCCAAACTGGTCTTTGAAGAGACCGACGTCCACCTGATCAATGCAAAGAAACAGCTTACATGGCTTATCATAATTATGAAAGCAGGGGGAGTCAATTAATTTTGCTGAAAAGATTCTGGCAAACACTTGACTGTTCTTGCAAAATTAATGGATACCGATTTGAATGAATGCAATTCCCCTTTGGGCACTCAGCTAAACCCATTCCATTAGCTTCTCCATTCTAAAAGCCTCCCATTATTATTTTTTAAGCTTTAAAAGAAATGGATACAGGCTAATGCTTAAGACTCCTCTGAAAGATTGGATTTGGAACAACATTCTTGATTCAGCTTCCAGACGGATATTAATTATTTTGGCTGCAGCAAATTAAAGAGTATTGTAGCAAATTTATTATGGCACAAGCTTCTTAAAAAGCCTACAAAAGCTTATGCTTTAAAAATTTTAAGTCTTTAAAGAACTACAAGACTCTTCGTTGCTGTTATTCTGAATTCAGAAATTACCTCAGCCAACTGGCTGCATTCGGAAGCAATGCTGGCCAAAAACTATAATTTGGTAAAGTAGTCTGTGAACTCAGCTTTAAAAACCATGGTAATAAACCAGGTAAATAAACCATGGTTTTAGGGTTGCGCCTGAAGCAATCCTCACCCCCCCCACCAAGAAAACTAAAAATCAGGAAGATAAGGTCTGCTTTTGGTTTACCATTCATGGTTTGCTGGGGAGAAGAAATCATGAGCTGTGTGCCATCAGGCTAATACATTTTGGTACCTGAAAAGTTTATGTAACCAATGATAATAAAAGAGACTTTACCTCTTCTCAATTTTCAGAATGCTATGGTGGATCAACTGCAAGAAGAACTCATAGAGACTGGATTTGTTTTCCCTCAAAGAGACACCCTGAAAGAAGAAAAAGCAAAAGTAGAAGTTTGAACTTTGTATGCTTTGGCTTATGATATTTGGCCTAATATTAACATGTTAACACCTATGCCTGCTCTGAGGTCAGGTGTGCTTGTAAAGCATGCCCAGAGTAAACAGCTAAGAGCTAAATGCCAGTGAAGCTGGCACCATACGAACAGAAGACCCAGTTGTAAAATGTTAAGCTTAGCAATGAAGGATTTCCCTCAAACAAGGATGTCTGTCAGCACCATCTACTGGCGGGAAGTGGCAAAGACATGCACTCAAACTGGGAAACTAAAGGGCTAAGTTGAGAAGTCACGGAGTGGAATGGATGCAGCGAATTAACGTGGCATTTGATGATGCTCTTCAAAAGGAGAAACATGTTTGGCTCAGTATAGCTGAGCAAACTAAGGCACCATACAATTTTCCCTTGGGCATATTTTAAACACTTGTTAGAGCTTTACAAAATCCCCTCTTTTAAAGCTGCTAACATTGCCCGTTTCAGAATTCTCCCTTGTGCACCAAGATATGGAAAGCTCAGACTGCAGGATCGTGGTAAGAGGGATTAAAATATTAAAAGTGAAAACTGCACAATGCAAGATGTGGGCAACCTCTAAACAGGAACGCAAATACTAGCGTCAACCCCAAATGAATAAATCGTCTTGAAGTTAATCTCATCTTCAGAAATGGTAAAATGCAGTGGCTAATAGTACAAACCTATGCATGTTTACTCAGAGGTAAATCCTACTGGATGCAGTGGGTTTAGGATTGCAGCCTAACGGAAGGAGTTATGACTCAGGCAGTCTACTGCTCAAATCTTGCCTCTGCCATGAATTTACTGGCTGTCATGAACTCAGCAGGTATTAAAAGAAACTATGGTTTATTGAACAACTGTGGTTTATTGTAAGGTGAACAAGCCTAAGTGAGCCTTGGGGTTGCATGCTTCCCTCGCCCCACATGTTTGCCGCTGGCAAAGCTACATTTTAGCATGTCACCCAAACTTTAAACTGGGGTCTACCCACACCATAGTTAAGATTTACTACGGTTTGACAAGTTCAGATGACATGGCAAGAGGCAGTTAGTCAAAAAAATGAAGAAGTGTGTGTGTGTGTGTGTGTGTGTAAGAGAGAGCGAGACAACCAATTGCAAGGTTTGCCTACAGCTTGGGACACACCAATGGGGCAGCCTTCGGAAATCCTCTTTCAATCTCAGCCTCCCTAGTTAAAGGGAATGGTACATAGAAGCTTACCTGCTCAACTATTACTGCATTCCGCAGCGAGGTGCTCTCTTGAAGATGACACAGAAACTGTTTCATATCAGGCTTAAACTCACCGGAAACAGATACCTGCAAACAACATCCAGACAGAGATATTTTAGATTTTTGAGCTGACCTCCAGCATAGTAAAAATGTCAGAGTTAACAATTATGAGGGGCTGGAGTGAGAGAAGAGAATGTGGAAGGAGGCAGGCAGAAGACCACTCTACTTCCTGGCATCCCCCCCCCAGCTTCTCCCAAGGGTTTGGGCAAGGGCTGCCCCACAGTTCTCCCAGGAGCTGCTGGCATGTGCTCCTCAGCCCGTACTTCCTCCCTTCTTTTCTGTGGTAATCAATAAATAAGAACCACGAAGCTCCTGGTGCACTCAGAAGAAACATTACAATTTTAAAATCCTGGACTACTCAGCAGATATGCATTTCCATGGTGTAAAAATAAAATAAAATGAGAGGCACAAATACAAGATGGGTGACACCTGGCTTGAGAGCAGTACATGTGAAAAGGATCTAGGAGTCTTGGTTGACCACAAACTTGACATGAGCCAACAGTGTAACACGGCAGCTAAAAAAGCCAATGCAATTCTGGACTGCATCAATAGGAGTATAGCATCTAGATCAAGGGAAGTAATAGTGCCACTGTATTCTGCTCTGGTCAGACCTCACCTGGAGTACTGTGTCCAGTTCTGGGCACCACAGTTCAAGAAGGACACTGACAAACTGGAACGTGTCCAGAGGAGGGCAACCAAAATGGTCAAAGGCCTGGAAATGATGCCTTATGAGGAACGGCTAAGGGAGCTGGGCATGTTTAGCCTGGAGAAGAGGAGGTTAAGGGGTGATATGATAGCCATGTTCAAATATATAAAAGGATGTCACATAGAGGAGGGAGAAAGGTTGTTTTCTGCTGCTCCAGAGAAGCGGACACGGAGCAATGGCTCCAAACTACAAGAAAGAAGATTCCACCTAAACTTTAGGAAGAACTTCCTGACAGTAATAGCTGTTCGACAGTGGAATTTGCTGCCAAGGAGTGTGGTGGAGTCTCCTTCTTTGGAGGTCTTTAAGCAGAGGCTTGACAACCATATGTCAGGAGTGCTCTGATGGTGGTTCCTGCTTGGCAGGGGGTTGGACTCAATGGCCCTTGTGGTCTCTTCCAACTCTATGATTCTATGAAATTAAAAACCCTGCAAAAGCTAGGGCACAGCCTCTCTGCCACCAACGATACCAACTGATGCCAGGCTACTTCAAAATCAAGGCAGAGGTCAGTCCAGGAGCAGTCTCAAACGCAGGCACTGCCATCTAGCTAAGAACAGCTGAATTCACCTCTGGAACAGGGATATGGCTCAACTATTTTGAACAGGGCTCTATAAACCTGCTTGCTCGCGGATTTTGCATGCCCAGCACAAGGATGCTCTTCCAGGTCTGACTTTTGCAGGAGCACGATGCTGAGGTCTTCTATATCCTGCAAAAGCTCAGCATGAGGGAAGGCCCTCTGCCTTTCTCCATAGAGAGCTTGGGGGAGGAAAACTGCTTCTGCTGCAATTTGGCACGAGGCATTAGTGAGGTTCCATTGGATCCTCTTGCAAAACCCTGGAGCAAGCGAGAGGAAGCACCCAAATTAGGAGCGACCACTTTTAGTTAGCAGGCAGGACATTTCAAAATGTGTTGCTTCCCGGCCTTAAGGATAGTATTCGTTGGCTAGCCCTTCCATGGAATATTTACGAAGACGTTACCGAGTTCCCACGGTTGTTGTACTTATCAGAGAACAGAAAATGGGGGTGAGAGAAAGAAAAAGATCCGCCCTACATGTCTCCTGTAGCATATTCTCTTAAGTCCATTTCTGGTCCTCATGATCACTGCATAGCGGCGTATGTTGTAACGGGTCTCTCTCTCCAGAGCAAGGACTTGTGAAATTACTTCTATCAGTTTATTATGGGGAATGGTATCGTAAGCCCCTGTGACATCAGCCTGAAAGAGAGCAAGGTGGGGGGTGGGGAGAAGAAATTCCATTATTTTAAACTTTCAACCGTGCATCAGATATCACACAAAGCAAAGAAATTGCAACGGGAGGGCATTTGCTAACCGGCACAGATGTATTCTGCAAAGGACAAAGACAACATCACCAATAATGCATTTACAAACAGGATAGGCCACTGCCCCGAGGAGCTTACAAACTAAACTTCAATGCAGGGAAAGGGAACAGAGGGAGGAAGCAAAGTCAGGGATGAGGGTAACAGAGGACAAACCTATATTCTGCTTAGTAACACATGCTTAGCTTCAACAGGGGATGTGGACTGTAGATTTCAGGAGGGTTTTAATGGAAATTTCAACAAACTAGGGGTGAGCAGCTGAGAGGTGAGAGGAAACCCCAAGCCCTGGAGCTGGCGTGGGGGATGGATACCTGTAAAACTTCCAAATCCTTGGCTGGAATCTGCACAGAACAGAGAAATTTGCTGGGTTCTGCAAAGGCTCCTTGCTGTTGGAGTTTCTCTCTAAACTTTGCTTCGTACATCTTGCAGATGGAGGACTTGCAGGTGAGAGAAAGCATGCGTGTGTGCATGAGAGACAATGCGAGTGTGTCCGTGTACGAGAGATAATGTGTGTTGAAGAGTGGATAAGACTATATATGCCAATCAACAGCAGCCTTTTTGGGACTGGCATGTTTCTGCACACCAAAAACCTTCTGTAACGTGACTGGTCTCCGCTGACTCAAGTTAACAACCCCTGAATCGACCTTAGTTCTGCACAGGGCAAAACTTGGAAGCCTAGTGTGAATTCTATCCCAACCCAAGTATGAAACCAACTCCAGTTTAAAACTGTCCTTTCTTGAGATATTACAGAGCCCTATCCTTCCCTACAAAAAGGGACGCGGGTGGCGCTGTGGGTTAAACCACAGAGCCTAGGACTTGCTGATCAGAAGGTCAATGGTTCGAATCCCCGCAATGGGGTGAACTCCCATTGCTCGGTCCCTGCTCCTGCCAACCTAGCAGTTCAAAAGCATGTCAAAGTGCAAGTAGATAAGTAGGTACCGCTCCGGCGGGAAGGTAAACGGTGTTTCCATGTGCTGCTCTGGTTCACCAGAAGCGGCTTAGTCATGCTGGCCACATGACCCAGAAGCTGTACACCAGCTCCCTCGGCCAATAAAGCGAGATGAGCGCCACAACCCCAGAGTCGGCCACGACTGGACCTAATGGTCAGGGGTCCCTTTACCTTATCCTTCCCTACAGGTTTGATTACCTGGAGTGAAGAGAAAGAAGCAAACAGCTTGACGCCAGCAGCGTTACAAAACTGAGCAACTGGGGCCACAGACCCCAACTTATGAAATATTCCTGATTCCTAGTGCATGTTTATTCAGACCTACGTGCCATTGGGTTCAACAGAGCTTGGTCACAGTACTGCAGCCTTAAACAAAGAAAAATCCTCGGTTCTGTCCACTTTCAAGAAATGGAAAACATCCAGGCCCAATGGAGACACTAAGCGTTACCTTCACAAAGTAGAATCTCGGCATTTCCGAGTTTGACTCTAAAACCTTCAAAACAAACTTCTTCCATATTGTGTAAGTATCATCTTTTCCAAACACAGACGAGCCAAGCAAGATGGGGTTCTTGGTGCTTTCATAACTAAGGACACTAAATAAGTTTTTAAGTTGTTTGTTGAAGTAGTGAACCTAGGAGAAAATTAAAGAGAGAAATTAGGGGGGCATTAGTGTTTCACAAAGGACAAAGCATTCTCATGCATGTCCAAGTTGACTGATCTCTTGGAAGAGAAGGCAACTAGCAGAGGGAGAAAATGAAGAGTTATTGGAAAGGACGCATGCTGCATTTAAGAAGGATGTAGGAATAGGATTTAGCCTTTAGCCTTGTTTAGGGAAGTTTCTAATGACTGATGTTTTAATGTATTTTTACTCTCTTGTTGGAAGCCGTCCAAATATTATTATTATTTGGGAATGGGATTCAGAAGAGGGCTACAAAGATGATAAAGACAACACTTGCTCATTGAATGAACTTCACACTATGCAACTGTAAAGTAAGAACCTTTTGGTCTCTGCTCTTTCTGCAGAATGCTTCAGCTCCTACAACATCATTCAGGCTGACCACGGGACGCAGCCCATTCGCTTTGGGGATGAACCGGAGTTTCGATGCCAGGGGCACACACTTTTTCTGCTGCAGAATTTCAATCTCCTCCTTTGATAAGGCACGAAGCTGCACTTTGGCCAGATGACTTCTAAAGTGGAAAGGAACATTATTCTTTTACAACAGACTACAAAGCAGATCACAAAATTCCCCTCGAGTTTTGCTTCTGTACAATCAGTGCTATTTTGCTAGAAAAAGAGGTACCGGAACTCACTGTCAGCGCCGCCATTGCTCTCCTACAATGGTAATGGCGCCCACCTGAGAGGTGCTGGAATTGAGTTCTGGCTGGGGGGGGGGGGGGGAAGCCCCATATGAAATACTCTGATGAGAACAGAGCCTGCCATCTGAGTATTCTTTGAAGTGGGTCATTTACAACAGATTCTTTCAACCAACTGGAAATTGGGAAGATGTGTGTCTTTGCTTGTCTTGGTAACACAGCAAGCCATGTGGTCTAACGTTAATACAGTGGTACCTCTGGTTAAGAACATAATTTGTTCTGGAGGTCCGTTCTTAACCTGAAACTGTTCTTAACCTGAGGTGCCGCTTTAGCTAATGGGGCTTCCCACTGCCGCCGCCGTGTGATTTCTGTTCTCATCCTGAGGTAAAGTTCTTAAGGTACTACTTCCGGGTTAGCGGAGTCTGTAACCTGAAGCGTTTGTAACCTGAGGTACCCCTGTACAGTGGACCCTCCGGATACAAACTTAATTCATTCCGGGGGTCCGTGTGCAACCTGAAAAGTCCACAATGAGAGGCGCTGCTTCTGCACTTGCTGCGTTCGCAACCCGAAAGTTATGTTACCCAAAGGTAACATAACCCAAGGTAACACTGTATAGAGGAGAGAGGGGCAAGACTACCCAGGACGTCTGGATTTCCACTTTGTCTTCGTGAACAATGCTAGGACATAAATCTCATCAGAGAAACTTTGAAGCTCAGGTTCAATTAAAAAACCCAATGGCTCTGTGTGTGTGTCTGAGATGTGGTCTTGCAATAAAATGGCCCAATATGCCAGGGGGCATGTCCCCATCTGCGCTTTCAGAGGGTTCTGGACGGTGCTGTGGGTTGGGTGTGTTCCCAATGTACACACTAAAGTACGTCACACAAGTAGGATCCTGGCTCAACCACAATCCTCACGTGGAGAAGCTGTGTAGGGTTCACTCACTTGCACACCTGCGCATCAGTATGAACTTTAGAGACCTTTGCAGTATCTCAATATTTGTGGATGATAGCACACCCATTTGGCACATCAGGGGCAGGAATAGCCTGTGACACCTCACACATATGCTCTCAACCTTTTTGGTACGCGTGGTTCATCTGACCTCCCCCACCCCCTCAAAACGGCAACACTCAAATCAGTGAGCTACATTTGAAAGGTTCAGAGTCCTAGACCTCGTCTGCACGACATGTTTAAAGCAGTATCATACTGCTTTAAACAGTTGTTTATAATAATAATAATATAATAATAATTTATTATTTATACCCCACCCATCTGGCTGGGTTTCCCCAGCCACTCTGGGCGGCTCCCAACCGTATATTAAAATCACAATACAGCATTCCCTGGTCCTGAATGGGGTAACTGTGCCCCTGAAGGACCAGGTGCGCAGCCTGGGAGTCATTTTGGACTCACAGCTGTCCATGGAGGCACAGGTCAAATCTGTGTCCAGGGCAGCTGTTTACCAGCTCCATCTGGTACGTAGGCTGAGACCCTATCTGCCTGTGGACTGTCTCGCCAGAGTGGTGCATGCTCTGGTTATCTCCCGCTTGGACTACTGCAATGCACTCTACGTGGGGCTACCTTTGAAGGTGACTCGGAAACTACAACTAATCCAGAATGCGGCAGCTAGACTGGTGACTGGGGGCGGCCGCCGAGACCATATAACACCGGTCTTGAAAGACCTACATTGGCTCCCAGTACGTTTCCGAGCACAATTCAAAGTGTTGGTGTTGACCTTTAAAGCCCTAAACGGCCTCGGCCCAGTATACCTGAAGGAGCGTCTCCACCCCCATCGTTCTGCCCGGACACTGAGGTCCAGCGCCGAGGGCCTTCTGGCGGTTCCCTCATTGCGAGAAGCAAGGCTACAGGGAACCAGGCAGCGGGCCTTCTTGGTAGTGGCGCCCGCCCTGTGGAACGCCCTTCCAGCAGATGTCAAAGTGATAAACAACTACCTGACATTCAGAAGACATCTTAAGGCAGCCCTGTTCAGGGAAGTTTTTAACGTGTGATATTTTACTGTATTTTTGGTTTCTATGGAAGCCGCCCAGAGTGGCTGGGGAGGCCCAGCCAGATGGGTGGGGTATAAATAATAAATTCTTCTTCTTATTATTATTAAACATTAAAAACTTCCCATATTATACTGTATTTTATGCTGTTCTTTGTTGCATCAATTAAGTGTTTTAAATTTGTTGTTAGCTGCCCTGAGCCCGGTTTTCTGAACCGGGTAGGGCAGGGTATAAATAAAAATTTATTATTACTATTATCATTATATTTATGCTGAATATGTAGTTTAACAGTGCAGAGAGTTGTTAGGAGACCTCCTAGCCTCCCTCGCAGAGAGGAACTGACTTTTTAATCACTCTGGAAACTGTAGCTCTGTGAGGGGAATAGGGATCTCTGAACAACTCCCAGCACCCTTAACAAACTACACTTCCCAGGATTCTCTGGGGGAAGCCATGATGGATTAAAGTGGCATAATATAATTAAATGTGCAGTGCAAATGGGACCCTCTTCAAATGGCATCTTCCCAGAGGAAGGTATGGGAGACTGTACAAAGGGAGCACACATTCCCCACCCCCCTCGCGCAGGATACGAATTACGGCGCTTCAAGTAATAAATACCTAATGCCAATCCTCTGCAACTTCCTCCAAACAGCCTTTCTGAAGTAAAAAAGCATGTTCTTTTGAAACATAGTCTCCGTGATATAGAAGAAAGATCGCAGCAGTTCTGCAACGAAGGAGTTCATCACCCAGTACAGGAATTTGGACATCAGATCTTCACGGAAACGGTGTTCGGAGGCAGGAACGAAATGCCTGAGTTCTATAAGCAGAATTGCAGGTTTATTCACAATTAAGTCTAGAAAGAGCTTTCTAAAAAAAGTTGCCACCACGACCAAAGTATAGGCTAACATTTTACAAAGATGGGTTCCTCCCAAATGAAAACACACAGCTAGAAACCCCCACAGACATTTTTGCTGCGGCTACGTTATGAGACAGGCATGGCAAGATCTGTCCCCTCTCATATGCACACTTGGCCATGTAGTAGGAATGCCAATTTCCTCCCTTGGAAGGACAGGATCTGGCAAGGGTGGTGGCACAGACTTGTCTTCTGGGCCATGACACCATTTGAGTATCACACACAAAAAATCACACCACTCGGGCAAGCTTATTGAAATATTTACGGGCTAGTAAATTCGCCAATGATCACTGCAGATGGAGACAGCAGCCATGAAATTAAAAGATGCCTGCTTCTTGGGAGAAAAGCAATGACAAACCTAGACAGCATCTTAAAAAGTAGAGACATCACCTTGCCAACAAAGGTCCGTATAGTAAAAGCTATGGTTTTCCCAGTAGTGGTGTATGGAAGTGAGAGCTGGACCATAAAGAAGGCTGATTGCTGAAGAATTGAGGCTGTTGAATTATGGTGCTGGAGGAGACTCTTGAGAGTCCCATGGACTGCAAGAAGATCAAACCTTTCCATTCTGAAGGAAATCAGCCCTGAGTGCTCACTGGAAGGACAGATCCTGAAGCTGAGGCTCCAATACTCTGGCCACCTCATGAGAAGAGAAGACTCCCTGGAAAAGACCCTGATGTTGGGAAAGATGGAGGGCACAAGGAGAAGGGGACGACAGAGGGCGAGATGGTTGGATAGTGTTCTTGAAGCAACCAGCATGAGTTTGACCAAACTGGGGGAGGCAGTGGAAGACAGAAGTGCCTGGCGTGCTCTGGTCCATGGGGTCATGAAGAGTCGGAAATGACTAAACAGGAACAACAAATTCCGCAGACTTATTTACAAGGCTGAAATCTGCTAGAGAATACCAGCATCCTATTCTGAGTAATTCTGGTTATAGCTGAGCTTGCTATGAGAGTGCCATCACTATTTCCCCACACTCCCAACTCTGGAACGCCTTGCCCTTAGAAATTCAGACTGCAGACACTCTGACAGCAAGTATTCTTGCTGGCTTTTAGATGGCAAGTATAAATAACCCTGTTCTCCCAGGCATTCTCAAAAAAAACCACTCTTTTGTTTTATTATTCTCAAGCTGCTGCTCTATTGCTTGTATTCATTAACTGGGTTGTTTTAAATCACAGAATTGTAGAGTTGGAAGGAACCACGAGGGTCATCCAGTCCAGCCCCCTGCAGTGCAGGAATCTTTTGCCCAACCTGGGGCTCGAACCCACAACCCAGAGATTCAGAGTCTCACGCTCTACCGACTGAGCTATCCAAACCAGGATGCATGGTTAAACTCTCTGCTCGCTAACCACAAGCTGAACCCAAGCTGTCACATTCTTTTGGGATTGTTTCCCAAAAGAATCCTCAACACTGGGAAGATACGACTGATTTCCAGCTTTGTAGAATGATTATACTTTTTGCGGCCAAGCTAGCTTTGAGAACAATGGTCTGGTGGCCTTTTGACAGAGCCTACTTCACTGGGCTCAAGCCTAGCAAAACATGTGTAACTTGGACAGGAAGGGATGTCTCATGGGTTATTTTAGTTCTACTCATCACTTTTCCCCAAAAGGACATCCCACAAAATGCATCGGAATAAAACAGCATCATCAACGTATATCTCTCAGATAACGGAATTGTGCTGGGACGCAATGGATGGTTGCCCAACACATTACACTCCTAAGTTACCAACTTCATTTACACACTTTGTGTATTATTGTAGCGATAGCCAGAACTGAGTCCTTCCAGATGGCGCTGGACTGCAACTCCCATCAAATCCCTGGCCGTTGGCCATGCTTTCTGGAGTTGATGGGGGCTATATTCTAACACCACACAGTAGAGAGCATTATGTAGGTCAGGGACGTTCAACTCCCAATAGACTGCCATCTACTCACACAATAAAAAAAACTGGCAGTGTGATGTATCCAAAGTTAAAACAAAATAAAAAAATTCCTTCCAGTAGCACCTTAAAGACCAACTAAGTTAGTTCTAGGTATGAGCTTTCGTGTGCATGCACACTTCTTCAGATACCTAGAACTAACTTAGTTGGTCTTTAAGGTGCTACTGGAAGGAATTTTTTTATTTTGTTTTGACTATGGCAGACCAACACGGCTACCCATCTGTAACTGTATCCAAAGTTGTTCAGCTTTTTTTATGAAGCCAAAGTTCTGGAGCCTTTTTTAGGAAAGGCAAAGTTGGGTCGCCCCCCCCCCCACCGCTTTTTTGTAAGGAGATCTCTGAGGGGCCAGAAATCAGCCAGGATCTACCAGGAACATCCCGCGATCTACCAGTAGATCACAATCTACCTATTGGACATGCCTGATGTAGGTTATCCCTGCAGGACTGCATTTCGCACTAGGTTGGAAATTATCCTGCTATGTTGACATGAGGAAGGACAGTCTAAAAATAAAGCCACTTTCAGGAGATGCTGCTTTCATTTTAATAACCACAGTCCATACCTTTGGTCAGACGAAGCCAAGCGCAATCGTTGACTCTCATTTTCCACATCAGCTCCCGTAACGAAAACGTAGAAAACTTCCCCAGAGAGATAAACTGCTTTACATTCTTGTAGAAGCGGCATTTGTTATGGTTAGAACCCCAGAGTCCAGCAGGGACCACTCTCTCCAGACAGCCCCTCACAAAAGTGTACACTTGCCAGTGGCTGCTATGTCGCTTAAGGAACACTGTGACGTCAGAACTGGGGGAGACTTGGGGAGCTTGCATTTCAGTTCCTTTCTGATGCAACTCAGCTTTTTCAAAGCTTCTACAGGAAGCACCTGAGAATGGACCCAAAACACCCGATATCCTTCTGGGGAAATTTTCTGTGGCGTTCGTCTGCCATGTCCTTGGCAATCTTTGATCCTCTTGACAGATGTTTTGCTCGCAACTCCGTCTTCCTGGGCCAATTTTGTCCAACTCCCAAATGGGACAATTATTTCTTAACACTGTTAGGTAAGGACACTTTGTGTGGTTCTGCAACAGTTCCTGGAAGACGCCTCTCATCTGCCAGTAGCGTTTTGGAAGTCGCTTCTTCTTCCTATCGTAACCTGGAAGACTTGATTTGCCTGGCTGCTTTGGAATCTTGCTGTTCAAAAATATGGCTTCCACAAGCCGCCACCCGCCTGCCGGATAGCCCTTTAAGCGGTTCAGCACAAATGATTTAGGTAGACGCTCTTTCAACTGCCGGCAAGAATACAAGAGGGAGCGTCTTTCAATCTGCACGGCAGGAGCAGAAATCCTATCTGAAAATTCCTGAGCTGGCTTGGATGTTCTTAGGCCTCTGTCTGTCGCAGCAGCATTCACAAGCTTTACTGAGCAATAATCAGAAATGCTAGGTTCTACCTTTGGCACCCAAGTGCGAGGTTTTGTTTTGGTACTACATCCACACAGTGTTTTGCTCTCCGTACTTTGTGCAGGACCACATGAAAAAACCTCTGAATTATCAGGAGCTGTGCAATCCAAGGTTTGTGCTCCAAGTTCACTTCTCTGAGCAACAGGCTTCACGAAAACTACCTGCTCCTCTGAAATTGGACTTACAGACCCTCTAGATGCATCCCCACCACCATCCAGAATTATTTGTTTTTTGCGTTCAGTGGGAACTGGGTTTCTTGTTTCTTCTCCCAGGCCCTCGTCCGTCTGCGTGGTTTTCTTTCTCTTAGCGCTAATTTCATAACAGTCCTCCCATTTCCTTTTACGAGGAGGTGCTGTTAAACATAGGCAGCGTTTGGGGCTTGGCTGGTCCTCTAGGTAGTCACTGGACCTTGTAACCAGTTCATTTGCTGTAGGGCTCAGCCTGGCAGCTCTCTGAACCTTCAAAGGCTGCTGTGAGTCACCGCCTACACCTTCTTGTGATCTGCGCCATCTCTGCTTCCTAGAGTTCCATTTCCCCCAGTTTGCCTTCGCAAGGTATTTCCCACAAGGCCGAAGCCTTCCTCGCAGGTAGCTAGATAAGACACTGGGTGCCGGCCTGGGATATCTCTGCCTGAAGAACTCAGGAGAGGTTTTTGCGCTTCTTAAAGCAAGTTCGTAGATGGGTTGGCCGCACATTTGGTAACAGCAACTCGGAGGAACGAGTATGAAGAGAGAACAGTGTTCCAGTATGTACATCATGACATCATCTCCAACTCTGCTCAGCACTATTTCCCACAGAACACTTTGGCGAATGGTTTCTGTTGTGCTATTACGCTGGTAGCTGCAGATATTTGGCATGCAGGGCAGATGGCGGTCATTCTCGTTCAAAGGTCCGTAGCCAAACGCCAGGACATTCTTTTTCTTCTTTTCACAGATTCTCTGAATGACTCTTGCCACGACATCCTCCTGACTGGAAACCTGCAAAAAAAAGCAAGCAACATTTTCATTAACAGGTTCCTGAAAGAGCCAAACAAACTGGGTATTACTGTGTGGTAAAAGCTATGGTTTTCCCAGTAGTGATGTATGGAAGTGAAAGCTGGACCATAAAGAAGGCTGATCGCCGAAGAATTGAGGCTGTTGAATTATGGTGCTAGAGGAGACTCTTGAGAGTCCCATGGACTGCAAGAAGATCAAACCTCTCCATTCTGAAGGAAATTAGCCCTGAGTGCTCACTGGAAGGACAGATCCTGAAGCTGAGACTCCAATACTTTGGCCACCTCATGAGAAAAGAAGACTCCCTGGGAAAGACCCTGATGTTGGGAAAGATGGAGGGCACAAGGAGAAGGGGACGATGGAGGACGAGGTGGTTGGACATTGTTCTCGAAGCTACCAGCATGAGTTTGACCAAACTGTGGGAGGCAGTGGAAGACAGAAGTGCCTGGCATGCTCCGGTCCATGGGGTCATGAAGAGTCGGACACGACTAAATGACTAAACGACTAAACAACAACAGTTCCGCAAGAGAAAATGCCGCCAACATGTGACTCGAGCACTCCACAATGATGCCTGCTTGCACAATTTATACGGAGAAATTGCTTAAGCTGAGTGTGCCAGACAGAAACCTGTTGGCATGGACCAGCAACGCACAATTCAAAGATATCAAAGGCTGGTTCACATAGACAAATATTTGAAGAAGGGAAGTTACAATCGCTGAAAGTGAAGTGGCTAATATACCTTGAGACTGCGTTCTGTGCAACATAATGCAGGTTGTGAAGTGTATTGTAACCCAAATAAACTTTTTTTGTGGGGAAGAGTTTTCGTTTGCTATTGTGGTACGTATTTTTGTGTTTTTTATATTGCAAACCGCCCTGTGATCTTCAGATGCAGGGCAGTAAAGAAAATTTTTAAATGATGATACTAATGCCGACATGGCCATAGCTAACTGCGACTTCCGAGCATGTGAACATGCCTCCGAAGAGAGGCCTCTTGTAGATTATCAACTGTGTGGGTTCCATGCTTGTTGTCTGCTGGGTCTCCCATAACATCTGCTGCGAGTCCAGGGTTTGATGAGGCTCTAAGCTGCTGAAGGTAATGGGGCTCTTTATATGTCCAGCTGTCCTTTGTCAACAACAAATTGCTGCTGTTTTTTGTGTTGAATATATGCTATATGGTAACTTATGGACCTAATAGGTATTTAAAGCCATTTGCAAATAACAAAATATGTATTTTATCAAGGTAATTGTTGAACTGAAATACAATTAAGAAGAAGTATATTAATAGTGAAATACAGGCGGGGCCCATTACTTACATCATAGGAGCCTACACAACACAAAACTAAACACTGTTGCTGTATGTAGGTTTTATTTCATTTGTTTTTTTAATCATATTTTGGAAATGTACGTCCAGGTTTTTTTTCTCTTTTATTTTTTGGGGGGCCCCTAAGAGAGTGGGGCCCTAAGCTATAGCTTGTTTAGTGTATACGTAAATCTGGCACAAGAGGGACGTGGGGGGGGGGGCGCTGTGGGTTAAACCACAGAGCCTAGGCCTTGCTGATCAGAAGGTCTGCGGTTCAAATCCCTGTGACGGGGTGAGCTCCCATCGCTCGGTCCCGTGTCCCAAGGGGTCCCTTTACCTTTACAGTGGCACCTTGGGTTAAGTACTTAATTTGTTCCGGAGGTCCGTATTTAACCTGAAACTGTTCTTAACCTGAAGCACCACTTCAGCTAATGGGGCCTCCTGCTGCTGCTGCGCTGCCGGAGCACGATTTCTGTTCTCAACCTGAAGCAAAGTTCTTAACCTGAAGCACTATTTCTGGGTTAGTGGAGTCTGTAACCTGAAGCGTATGTAACCTGAAGCGTATGTAACCTGAGCTACCTCTGTACCTAAATCTGGCACTGTGCGGGTCTTCAAGCTGTTGCTTCAAGCCTGTTGATTTTAAAAACCTGGAAATAATAGATTGTGCTGGAAAGGATTTAATTGGCTTTAGCAGAAGATTTGAAGGTGTTAAGTACAAATATGGTTTAAATTCTAAAATTTAAAAGTTTATGGGTTTGAGGGAAGATAAAGTTAAAGATAATAATGGTAAACTGAGATAGATTGTTAGATAAATTATCTAAATAATGATTGAAAAGCATGGGAAGAATTTGCTGAAATAATCAATAAATTGGAATACAAAAAGGGAGGCGCGAGGAGGTCTAAGACACAAGATAATGAAAGGATGTAAATTTGAATTTATGGCTTCTTTTTGTTCGTTTTTTCTTTTACTATGTTTTTTCTTTCTTTTTTCCTGATTTTTCTTTTTGTGTTTTTGAAAATTTGAATAAATATCATTTAAAAAACAAAATAAAAACCTGGTCCCTTTACTTGCTGGCATTAAGCATTTCTTGTGCCAGGGCCTTGGAGAGCTTCCTTTGGTCCCCCTCGTCCCCAGGCAAAGAGGGGGAGCCCAGCCCCAGCAAGAAGCCAGCTGGGAGCCCAGCCCAGCCCATCCTCGGCCTGCCTGCCGGCCTCCCTCCCTCCCTCCCTCGCTCCTTACCTGCTGAAAGGTGAGCAGCGGAGGAGGAGCCCTGGCCCCGGCCGCGCGCCCCACGAGGCACCGCTCCACCAAGGCGCGGTAGTCTTTGGGGTCCCCGTCTTGCAGCAGAGGCTGAGGCGGGGCTTCAGGGCGAGCGGCCGCCTGCAGGCGCCGGACCAAGGCTTCCAGCGGCAGCAGCTCCGCGTAGCAGCTCCGCAGCAGCGCCCGCACCGCCCGGCAGCGCCGAGGACGCGCCATGAGGGAGCGCGAGGAAGCAGGCGCGCCAAGGCGGCGGCGCGCGCAAAGCGAGGGGCGTCTCCGCGCGCTCGCCCCGCCTCGCACGCGGGTGGCCAGCTGTTGCTGGACTACAACTCCCATCATCCCTAGGGAAGTTTGAGAAACACCTGCTTGGAGGGCAGGGAAAAGGCAGGCAAGCCGCGGGAAAGCGCTTTGCGTCTTGGCGACGTTGTTTTGCAGCACCGCCCTCCCCCTTTAAGATCTGCACTGAGCGGTCTGGTTGCATCTCGAGCCGAGTGCAGGCTTTGTTTCATTCATTTCTCGATCCTGGTCAGGGCCGGATTTAGGTTTGCTGAGGCCCTAAGCTATTGGAGATAATGGGGCCCTTTATATATCCAGCTGTCCTTTGTCATCAACCAATTGTCGCTGTTTTGGTGTGTTGAATATATGCTATATGGTAACTTGTGGACCTAAAGACATTTGCACATAACAAATAGGAGCCTACAAAACACTGTTGCTGTATGTAGCTTTTATTTTATTTGCTTTTTATTTTATATTTTGGAAATGTACACCTTTTTTTCTTTAATTTTTTTGGGGGGCCCCCCAAGAGAGTGAGACCCTAAGCTATAGCTTGTTTAGTTTATACATAAATCTGGCACTGACCTAGTACAATATTGGATTTGTTTTATTCATTTCCTAGCTTGGCTTTTCCATTTGCCCGGGAAGGTGGGGGACTCTGCTGCGCAGCTTCTCTTTTTAAACAACAAATTAGTGCTGTGTTTTGTATTTTTAAAAAGTTAAAGGTAAGACATCATAGGGTTGGGGACGGACAGACCACGGGGGTCATTTAGCCCAGCTGATGGCAGAGGACCTTGCAGGCTCTCTCAGAAGTCAACTTCCAATCTTCTAAAGGCGGAATACACCATGACATTAGCGTACATCACCCCAGCCTATGCAAAAGGAACAAACTCCCTGGCTCCATCCTCTACTAACTTGCATCATCCATATATTTGCAAGTCGTAATTACACAGACGTCAGGGAATTCGCAACCTCTTCACAGCAATGACATTGGACAAACACCAGCAAGCAGATTCTTTGGGGTGGCTTTCCCTTTGGTTCGGGGATCAGTGGTTCCACTCACCTCCCCCCTCACACCCCCATTGCCTGCTTCCCTCATGTCCAGAAGGCAGAACCTCAGTAACAGTTCAGCCTCAACTTGCTCCTACCTCCCAAGCATGGGAAATGGAATGGCCAACAATGGAGAAGCAAGATTCTTGATGGCTACATATGCAGAGGCTGTGTGAGCCTGCAATTTCAATTCACCTAATGAGACAATCCCTCTGTATAACATCCTGATCTCATTCCAAGGTGGTTTATGAACGCCAGCAGCATGTGCTTGCAATGTTTCACCATTATTCTTTCAGTAATTCTTTAAAAAATCTTAATTGTAGGTGGGGTGGTGGAGGAATAGCAACTTGCCTAAGGCCACTTCCATACGATACGTTTTGAAGCACTATTATACAGTGGTATCTCGGGATGCGAATGGGATCCGTTCCGGAGCCCCGTTCGCATCCTGAACGGAACGTAAGACGCGACGCCACTTGTCGCATTTTGCCACTTCCGCGCATGAGCGTGTCGTCATATTGAGCGTCTGCACATGTGCGAGCGGCGAAACCCAGAAGTAACATGCTCGGTTACTTCCGGGTTGCCACAGAGCGCAACCCAAAAGCGCTCAACCTGAAGCACATTCAACCCGAGGTATGACTGTATAGTCATACCTCGGGTTGAAGTAGCTTTAGGATAAGTATTTTCAGGTTGCGCGCTGCAGCGACCCGGAAGTAACAGTGTGTGTTACTTCCGGGTTTTGCCGCTCCGCAGACGGTCAAAATGACGTCACGCGCATGCGCAAAAGTGGCGAATTGCGATCCGTGCACGTGGGTTGCATTCGCTTCTGGATGCAAACGGGGCTCTGGAACGGATCCTGTTCGCATCCCGAGGTGCCACTGTACCAACAGTCATGGCTCCTCCTCCCCACAAAGAATGCTGGGAACTTTAGTTTGTTAAGGGTGCTGAGAGTTGTTAGCAAACCTTTATTTCCCTCAAAGAACTACAATTCCCCAAGTTTCCCCGGGAGGAGGGATTGTTCACAAGTATGAACATATGCATTTTTTTAATGCAACAGAATGTGAAGAGTACTCTTCAACAACGTAATGAGAATGTCAAGTAGAGACAACAAAAGCATACCCATAAACATTTATTTACATGGAATGAAGGAAACAAATATCATTGACTGGATGGGAGGCTAACCAGGTCTCTCTGAATTGACAGGACACTTTGATGTTCCCAAATACACTCCTCATTCAAGTTTAAAAATAAAACATGTTCATTCAAACCAAACAATGTTTGCACTGCAAATTATTCAGCTAATCACTGATATTCTGTACTTTTAGACACCAAACAGAAAAACAAACATGTGCTATTAATATTTCTGCCAAGAGGTTATTCTTTATAATTTGAAAACAATAAGAAGCTTCTACCAGTTTGAATTTATTGGAAATTTAGATATATGGTCTACTTCTCCCATCAAGTACTCTTGGGGCCTGTGATTTTTTAGTAAGTGTTTAAATTTTTCCCAGCGAAATCCATGGGAATGAACTCTGACTGCTTTGTGCCCATATTTTAAGTTTACATTCAACTTAGTAGTACAACAACTTTATTAAGTTTACCGTAATTTTGAAAAAAAAATGAGGTGTTGTTTTTTTTAAAAAAAGAGATTACAAAGGCACTTGTTAGCACTTCAAAATATTACTACTTGCCAGAGAAACCACATTAAGTAAGGAAGGAATGTTGAAAGACAAAGCTACCCAAATGCAGAACTTCAGGTTTTGGGAACGACTTCAGAAACTTTCAGCATCCAGATAAACTGAAAGCTGAAGACAAAAGGGCACCATCCAACCAGAGTGCACTTCTTTTAAGGCCCATTCATTTCAATGGGAGAGAATGCCTCCATTGAAAAAATAAGACAGAGAACTAATTGACTGCCAACATCCCCACCTCCCAGTTAAAAATATAAAAATATAGCGGGGGGGGGGGGGGAAGAGTCCTGAGGAACCAAAACAGATCTTTAAAGTATCCTGACACCCAAAACTTAGCAACCTAATGTTGTCTGAAAGAATAAAGTACCAGTGCATCTTTTGATGCTGGAGTGCGGAACGAACATGCATATTCAACCTTATTGAATGCAATACCTCTTAGTAATGAAGGTCACCATTAAGCATACTCAAGTCTCATTCAAGTCAATGGGCTTAAGCATGCACAGTGGGGAGCAGGCCCTATGCGCCAATCCATTGGATGGGGTGGGGGGATTAGGCCAACGTGCACACAGCGTCTCAATAAAAATAAAAATCCTAGAGTCCAAATTCCATGGAATTCATTGGAGATCAAAGCTCAAAAAGGACAGGTGGGATTGTAGCTCTACTAAATGTCATGCTGTGATACAAGTGAAGATCCTTTATAAGGCGGCTTCACTTGCATTTTGGACATGCTCAAAATAAAGTGACGTAGTGACACTATTTGATGAGATCAACACATCCAAATTAATTTTAAAAAATGCAAAAGATTAAAACCCTGCAACACCCTCCCCCGCCAAGCAATGGCAACTGGAAAGTTCATTTCCTTTTCTACCAGATTTGCAACAGAATCTCTTTACACTTCCCTTCTGATGTCTCTGTTTTCTATTAGGTGCTTTAAGCAACTTCTTCTCATCTTTATGCTATCTATGTTAATATAGAAGAAAAAGGCCTAGTTTCCCTGCCGGAATATAATTGGCACAATAGTGTGTCATGCAAGTATGTATTTACATTTTTTTTTTTTTTTTTAAAAAGAGGTTTTTGACTACAACATAATGGCTCTCACCCTAGGAACGAAGATCCAGTTTGGAAGGAATGAAGAAATACTAATTCTAGGGTTGAAGGACAACATTTTGCCCACTGTACAAAAAAACCCAAAACAACTGAATACTATTTGTTGCATGTGCTCAGTTGGACTTATGCCAATAAGCCTTTGTCGTTTTAAAAAATGCATTTTAAAAAGTTACAAGCTTTCTGTGTCCAGTGCTGGCTTAGAACTGTTTGGTACATACATGTTAAAGTGCATGCCTTTGTATATTGACACTATTTCAGCAACAATGCCCAATTCTGCTATGATAACATGTTCCACTGTGAGAAGCATAGCTGTCAGTCATCTCAATCTAAAAGATGAGATGTTCATGGTGGAGAAAGTGATACAAAACAAGGAGTGCAATCCAGTCAAGCAAACTTTTTTTCAAGTCCACATGATTTCAACGCGTGAGATAAAAATGCACTGAAATCTCTTGCACTGAAATCAGGGTCTTGAATTTGACTGGATCATGCCCAGGGATTGGCCCAGTTGAGTACAAAAGCATTTTATTGGACGGTTTGAAGGTCACTTGCTGGCCTTCTCCCCACTTTCGCTACCCTTTTGTAATTATTCACAGTATACTTCTATTTCTCACAGGCCTTTAAATGCATACAACCACACTGCCAGATACTGCAGGGTCAAAGGCATTAAGCAGGACAGACAGAAATATTTATGCAGAAACTTCCACAGAAATTCAAAATGTTAATCATTTGAGTGAAACCTGGCAGAAATATTGGCAGACTTCTTGAACACAAAGAAAACAACAGCAAAGATAGATCCAAAGGCAATCAAAACATATTTTGGCAATGCAGATGATATTTTGTCCATGAAGTTCTGTCACAAGCTTTGAAGAATACTCTTTTGCTTTGCTGCTTCTTACAAGCCAGACAACATATGCAGCCAGTATCAGTCCAAAGAGACTCCTAGAGTTATCCTAAGTTATTCTTTGTGGGGCTTTCTTTTCGGCTTCTCTTCGTAAGATTCTCCATATTCATTCACTCTGCTCTTATCCACAGGATAAAGCCTTGCAGATAAAAAGAAACAGTTAATACTTCCTTTAAGAAAAGTCTCCACAGGGACATACTTTTGCCACCTTTAATTGGTACAGTTTTTCATGCATCAGCGCCAGAATATCCTTCCTTGCAAATGCCATCATAATGCTAATAATTATTATTATTCTTTTCAGCAACAAGGTCTGTCAACATATGTTGAATGATACTTGTGAATGTTGAATGATACTACTTTTATAGTAGTATGGGTTGCCAATTGCTGAGTGGATCTTGCCCTGCTTTCCATACCCTCTGCTGCCCATCTCTATTAGACTGTACACTTGCAGACAGGGATTTCCTTCTATTTTATTTTATTTTTTACAGCACATACCGGTAATTGATTTTTGGGGAGACTAAAATGAAAAAATGAAAGCTTCCGGTTTGCAACAGATCACACAGTGGTTCCCAAACTCTTGAACCCACAGATGGCTTGAAAATTACTGAGAGTCGTGGTGGACGACTTTTAAGATTCCTCTGCCTGTTGTAGCTATTGTAATGTGCTGGAGCTAGGTGCCGTATGATCTCAGGTTGCACTTTTATTACTCTTTTTATTTCTTATGTATCGCATTTCATTGTGCTCCACAGGATTCAAACGGTGAGACAATAACATACAACGTAACAAATAAAAATAGCCCTTAGAATACTATTAAAATCCATATGAATATTTCATGCGATGGATGTGCAGTCTCCCATCTTCAATCACAAATCCACAGAGAAGCTATGGACCACCTGAATGAAGCTTGAGGACCACCGGTGGTCCCAGACCAGTTTTGGGAACCTCTACTGTAGTGTGACCAAGAAACAGAAGACATCATAGGTTTATGTGAACAGGGGCAGGTTTGACACTTAATGGCTGGGGTGAGCAGGAGGCATAAGTAGCGCCATTACTATAGCATTTTTACCACATGTAAACATAGGTAAGAGATGGAGAGTATATCCTTCAGGATTCTAAATTCCTCCCAGCTCTTTATCTGTTCTTCAGTATTACAATTAGCACCAACATTAAACAAGGATTCCCTTTTAACCAGAATTTGAGGGCCATTTTTCTCAACACAGCTTGATATACAGAACTAGTAAGATCTGCCTTTTTTGACAAAAGAATGAATGGCAAAACATTAACAAAAACAAAAACAAAAACTAAAGTTATAAGAGGAACTCATACCATCTTTGGTAAAGGTAGACCAGGAACACCACGTCATCTCTAAAACATGCCAGCCGATGAGATGTTGGCATTGTGATGATAAATGCAAAAATATCATCAATGAAAGTGTTGAATGCCTGGAGAAAATAAAGCACAAGGTGAACACAGCGTACGTAGCAGAACATCAATCAAGTGTCGTTTCCAGCAAACCAAGCTTTCAACCAAGTCATCCATTCTTCATCATACAATATTTAAACAGAGTTTCTGAAGCTAAAAAGGTATCTCAGAAATTGGGGGTGTAGCCCACCTCGTCTAGTCTCCCAGTGAGCCTTAAAAGAGCAACTCACTGCACATGAACTAAAAACTAGCATGCATTTTTTGTGGTGGAGGTGGGGAGGTAGTCAAGAGTCCTGAACTCATCTGCAGAGGCAAGCAGGAGCTCAGTCTACACAGTGTTTTATGACTGGGAACCGGTAATAAAAAGGGCCCTTAAAAAATTGTGGGGAGAAAATGGTTAGACAGAGATAAGAACTATAACCCTCAGTAGCAGCTGGAACAGTTTTAATGCTTTTTTTTTGATATGCAGACCAGGATTTAGACTTCAGGCCTACGTAACTTGTGACCCATCAAGCTAAATGCAGTTTAACAACCACATCTTATACCCCACAAGGGACCACTGACAAATAATAACGTAGTGGTATCTTGAAAGTCGAATGGAATCCATTCCGGAAGTCCCTTCGACTTCCAAAATGTTTGGAAACCAAGGCACGGCTTCCGATTAGCTGCAAGACACTCCTGCAGCCAATCGGAAGCCACGTCGGACGTTCAGGTTTCAAAGAACGTTCACAAACCGGAACATTCACTTCCAGGTTTGCAGTGTTTGGGAGTGAAGGCTATAGAAGCGTTCTCATCATTTCTCTCAACCACATTAAGAGTTTTGCTACGTATTATAATTGTTGATGAATATTGTTTGGCCACCAATTGCTGCTGATTTTCAACTAAATGATATTAACTGAAAGTCAGAACTATAAATCTTAGAACTGTCAAATGAACTTAACTTACTTTGTATGTGAATGCCTTCCAGGGCAGATGTGCAACAGATTTCATCTGGAAGAAACGAAACCATACATTCATATATACTAGCAGTAGTAAAGGAGGCCGGACAAAACAAAAAGATTAAGGTATTCTTTAAAACCTTCAGATTTACCTTATAATTTACAAATAGTTGTGGCAACATAAATAGAAATCCAAAAGCATATACTCCTGTTGGGAAAGAAAACATGAACTAGGTTTAATAATTAAAGAACAAAGCCTTAAATGCCCTTAAAGACTTTTATTTCTACCACATTTACATTATCAGGATACAATGACAACTGGTTAAACTCAGCTAAGAGATGGCAAAGCCCATTTTGCAATTCTCAAGGAACTTCTCAAGATGTCAACCACAAAACTGAGTTAACTGGTTTGGGAGATCAGGGAGGTTAGCTCACATTGTCTAAAGGAGGACCCTGCCACCCCCCAAATAAAAACAAGACTTCTGGTACCTATCTATTTCTACGCTTGAAATGAAGCTAGGGTAATGTCACAGCTAAGAAATGGAAGGAAGGAAACTCCTATTCAAATCCACCCCCTGCAAAACGTTGGAAAGCTGCCATGTCATCGGGAACCACTCCCTGAAATGGGACAACAGCACTAGCCTACGTTGCAACGTTATTGTAAAAATAGTTGAGATGATACAAACAAAGCACATGGTACACTCTTGGCTGCTTTTGCATGCATGCTTATTTTGATATAATTCCCAATGAATGCAGCAAGGCTTGCTCCCGAGTAAAACTGCTCCATCTGTAATTAGCAGCCATTCCGCTTGGCCACAGCGAAGGGAGAGGTTAAGTCAGCCTAATCCACTCCTTGGTTCTTCCTCTCTCAGAACTGTCTCTCACAGTGGCTAATCCACCTGGCTGTTAAACGTTTATGTAACCCGATAAGGAATTAACACCTTAATTGGCTGGTTTTCCTGTTCCTTGCACATCACCCCTCCCCTTTCTGTAAGATCTGTTAGGGACAGTATTATTATTTTGTAATCTTGTACAGTGCCTTGGAAGATTTTAGGTGTTATATAATTGCTACGTATTCTTATAGCAGACAACCAAAATTTTGTCCTGCTGCTTTCTACTCCAACTGTCAACTACAATCAAGAGGCACCGCTAGCCCCAGATCTCCTCACTCTTTTTCTACCTATAACAAGCTGCTACAGAGTAATGTGCAAAGCCACCCATGTGTTCCTTTAACAAAGAAAGCTGATGTCCTGTGTCCAGACACTTTGGACACGTTTGCAGGATGAACTGGAGAAACAGAATGGACTACCTAAAGCAAGATATAGTATGAAACCCAAAGTTATACATTCTTTCTGTCGTAAGCTCCTGCTTCTATTAAGCCAAGTAGTTCAAGGCACCAGCACAGGCATTTTAATAAAAATGATTTTAGGGTAGGTGTGTGGGTAACCCTTTGGCTCTCCAGATGTTGCTGAACTACAACTCCCATCAGGCGCAGCAAGCCAGATATTATGGGAGGTGTAGTTCAGCACCATCAGGAGGGCCAAAAGTTCTCCATCTCTGTTCTAGGGGAACCAGGGATACAGTGGTGCCCCGCAAGACGAATGCCTCGCAAGATGGAAAACTCGCTAGACGAAAGAGTTTTCTGTTTTGGAGGCGCTTCGCAAAATGAATTTCCTATGGGCTTGCTTCGCAAGACGAAAATGTCTTGCGAGTTCCTGTGGGTTTTCCCCCCTCCCCCCCTTTTTCTAAGCCGCTAAGCCGCTTATCCGCTAAGCCAATAAAAGCCGCTAAACCGCTAATAGCGCTAATCCGCTAAGCCGTCAATGGGCTTGCTTCGCAAGACGAAAAAACCGCTAGACGAAGAGACTCGCGGAATGGATTCTTTTCGTCTTGCGAGGCACCACTGTAGCTGGATCTGCTGTACTGCATGTGTAACAGTCGCCTTCATGGGGAATATTTCTGGGGGCTCAGCCACTGCTCAATAATGCTGACCCCCAGCTGTTGCCAGGGCCAGCTCTTGCTGCATTGCACAACTTAAGAACTACTGAACCTATCACATCAAAGAACACCATGCAGTCAGAGCACTAGCCTCTGGTTCTAGTTAACCCTTCCGCCAGACACCCTACTTTACTACTTGGAGGGTGCTACTTTTAACTTGAGAAAGCATTCAGTTCTGTGATTTCTACTCAGCCCAGCGAGTTTCACCACAGGCGATTATAATGACACAAGTTTCCAGAAATACTACCGTTTTTAAGAATAACTTCACTCTGTAATCATATTTTTAGAGAACTAGACTTCAACAAAACACATAAAACAAATCCATACTTACCATTGACAAAGCTGTTAATTAACCATGAATACCAGCTATAAGGGGGCGGTAAAAAAAATTGCATTAAATTAATAAAAACAACATTATCTGCTGTTTTATTTCGTTCCTTCCTTCCTTTCAAAAACAAAACAAAACCCACACCAGCACAATACAACCCCTCTTCCCCCGCCTTTCTGTTTCCTCCATGCTTTAACACAGTGTTTCTCAAACTTAGGACTACAACTCCCATCATCCCTGATGATGAGCTACCTAGGGATGATGGGAGCTGTAGTCGAACAGCAGCTGGGGACCCAAGTTTGAGGATGACTGCTTAACATAAGAAATCACAGGTGTACATCTAACTCGCATCTCATGCTTATTTTACTTATGCGACCGCAGCTCTCCGCCAACTACTGCTTGCCTTTAAGTCATAATCAGAAGCTACACTTTGTGAAGTGGTTTTGTAGCAAGTTCCTAATGGCCAAACCATTATTTTGATGCAAGCTCTGAACCGGAGCACTATAGTACCGTGAGGATCTTCTCATCTCAAACTGGTCAAGCATATATTCTTTGCTACATTAACTAAAGAGAACTCATAAAACAAGGCAGACATTTAGCCACCAGCATAACATTTCTAAACCATTTGCCTTCTTTGACTTTGCAGTATTATAAGTCATTGGCTCAAGGCTATGCAACAGACATTTTGAGGTTTCTGAAATAATTCACAGCAGCTTACCTTTTGTATTTGATATTAAGCAATGAATAAATTGCACCTCCAATACACAATGGGTATAGCAAATATGATAAGTATTTCATAGCCTGAAAAAGAAAACATTTTTGGGGTGAACCTTACTCCTATATTTCTACCATTTGTCCACTGAGCTCTAGGTGGCATAAATGGATTTCCCCACTTTTATTTTCATGACTGTATCATACAGGTTAGGCTGAGAGATGGTGGCTGATCCAAGGTTACCCAGGATTGGACATAGGGTTCTGTGGTTCCAAACCACCATCTTATGCACTAAACCACACTGGCTTTCATTACATTGGAAGTTAATATTTAGAAGTCAATACAGGGAAAGGGCAGAGTCTTCAACCAATGAAATGTCCAGGAGCCATTCCAACTCTTGCCTCTGCCCTCAGTACGATGGAATTTTGTGACACACACATGAAAATGGACCAGGAGGCAGAACGTCATTTCTAAAACTCAAAACCAGTTTCCCACTAATGTAGCATAGACTTTACACAAGCCCCCACATTGCAGCTTCAAGCTATATTTGGAGAAAGATCAATCCGTACATGATTCCTTACAGACCTTTCAATTCAACAGCATGTATTAAACCACTAGGGAGTTCAAAATCTGGAGCGCAATGCCATTCGTTTGACAACACTAGTTCTCATTCCTGCCCACCTTTGACCTGTTGTCTCCATTTTTATACAGAGCCTGGCAAAGCTCCATATCAGTTCTTTCCTTACTAAGAAAGTCCACAACAAATATTTTCTACTCAGTTATGGTCTACTACATCATGCATCTGAGAAAGTGGCCTTGAGCCCATGAAAACATATGCTATGAAAAAAATGATAACCGTTAAAATGTGACAATACTTTGCTTTTTGCTGCTATCCCTCTGGGTAGTAAACTAAATGTTACGCTGCAGATTTCTCTTACCTGGGTATCATACTCCTCAGTTTTCTTCTCAGACTCAGTAAATGCACCAAACTGTATAAAATATAGAAACAGAAGCGATCAGGTTGACCATATGCCCTACTCTTTTGTTAAGAAGGGCTAATTTTAAAAAATGTAATGGAGAAAGAAGTGCACAAACCACTTTACATATTTTACCTAGAACAGATGGCAAAGATTTAGGAATGAAATCCAAGGCTGCCATTCAGTACCCCACAACCTCCCAAAATCTGTTCTGGAGGGTTGGGTGATCCTCCAGAACACTGTGGAAGGTGGAATGGGGAGCCACAGACACAAAGTGTCTCTTCTCCAGTTATGTTAACAGACACCATTGCTAATTCAAAGCAATAACCCCAAGTAGCAGAAAAAGGTTAAGGAATCTCATGCTGTGGGCAAAAAACTTTGAGGGCTGGAATTCAGAGTAGAAAAATGGGCGTGGGGGTGGAATCGGGAGAAATGCTGCTGTTCTGATCCAATCTGGAATTCTCCATTGCAGGCATCAAGAAAAATAAAAGTGCTAGGAGACCTGATCCTAGATCCTTTACATTATTTGGGCCTTAGTGGCATACTATGCTATGATCAGAGTGACTCTGGAAGAAAAAACGGTATGAATGAAGCAAGACGATTTCTATACAAACAGTTAAAAAGTAATTTACCTTCACTGCTGGCACCAGGCCATTCCATTCAATTGTCATTTTCAATGCCTTCTTCACTTTCCAAAGCTGGAAGGTAAAAACATTACCTTAGTATCTTCACGTATTGTTTTATTAACTGATTTCATTTTTCACACTGTTAACAGCTGTTGTCAGAAATGAGTCAATGGGCCACAAAGTGGTTAAAATGCCAGATTCATTTTGAATGAAGCTGGTTTTGACCTACTGAAATATACTGGATGAAATCGGTCTAAATCCACATAAAGCTACTTTGAGGATATGGCTGCCTGGGCTCATATGAAACATGTGTGGCAACTCACCTCAATCACTGCCCCGATACCGGCTGGAATCAGCACCAACAAGCTTGTTTGTTCATCCAATAGGAAAAGAAATATTATCACGGTACTGAAGCATCGCCAAAGCACTGCATGGAAGAAATTCACATGAGGACACTTGTGCGAGTTTTAAAATAATGCATTTCTCGAGTTTAGAGATCCATACACCCAACTTTACTGAAAAGCGGCATTCATCTGTTTTAATAGTTGCATTTCTACATATAACTGGCTCCAGGTCTACACAGCTCTAGGCAAAGTATCATCAGTGGCTCTGTCCAGAGGCAGCTTGCGAAGCAGAGTGGGCAGGAGCAGAATAGGTGGCAACAGCAGGAGTGGCACAGGAAGGGGAACAGCATGGGAACTGCCATTTCAATCTCTCTGAGAGTGCACAACATCAGAGACACTGAAGACAGATTAAACAGGCATGTTTATAGCCAACTGGTACACCTTTCAGTGCTGAGCGACGAGGAAAAAAATCCTAAATCAACAGAGCTGCCTAAACTGGGTCCTTAAAAAAGATTCTTCCTTTTTCCATCAGTGCTGAGAAGAGCAACAGAATCCTTTACAACCCCTCCCCAATGCACTAGCACTCTGGAGGGATGCTATATCGAGGGAACTGTGCAGAGATTAAAATGATAGCACCCTTGCTTTAGCCACTTTGCACTTGTTTCAACACTGAGAGGCAAGAGGAATAAATGTAACAGGGTCAGTATGGGTAGGCCTTGCTGGGACGCCGCATTTGTTCCACCTTTGGCTTTGGTAACCATGAAAAGATGGCACAGAAAACTCACACATTCCATACCTGCTTTTGTAGACATGCCAATCATGCTCTTTTTCTTCTTCCAGAAGCTGATGTCATTTTTGAATGCAAGGAAATCAAAGAGAAGCTGCAAATACCAAGATGCCATTAGATTAGAACCGACCAAAAGAGAGCAGCACAATTACGTTTCTACAGTTGGTAAAGTCTTGAAGGCACTACAACTACTAGGCCATGGCATTTTGAGGGCCACAAGTTCCTCATCCCTTGTCTAGATGACCATGTGAGCCCACCTCTGTTTTCAGCTTCTGCCTGGCAATGTCTATCCACTTCCATAATGCAGGAAACAATACAGCGGACCTGCAACTTGCTAGGAGGACCAACAGCCTGAGTTGGTACAGTGGAACCTCGGTTCCCGAACAGCTCCATTGTCGTACATTTCAGTTCCCGAATGTTCAGGTCTGTGGAACCCAGAACTGGCAACGCCTTACAATTAAGAGTCGACAAACCAATAGAAAACCCTTCCTCATGTCCATCTCCTCTCAAGTAATCAGTCAGAGGTTCTAATGCTACAAAACCCCAGCACACACCACAATGCAGATCAGCTGCTAAAAGCCTGTGATATGAAAAAAAACTCAATTTGCATTACAGTTTTTATTAATCTGTAATTATATTTACAGATGAATCAGGCAAACTAGCTAATTTTGCAAGCTTCTCCTTCTAGTCAGGGTTCTAACCGTCTCTCTTAATTAACACTGGCATTCCAAATCAATTTCCAGAGACTTGGAGGCCAAGGCAAATAAACTTATGCAGCCTTGTGAAACATGTCAAATCATTATTAGCTACATTTCCATTCTTCCTTCCTTCCTAAGAAACTCAGGGCATTGTTTTGGGTTCACAACTACCCTGTGAGGTAAGTAAGGTAGGAAGAGAAATTATGCCTGAGGCTGAGATTTGTGACTGTGTGTATTTCAATCTCATATCTAACATTCTAGCCACCAGCCCAACATCTCTCTATCCCTGTCTTAATTTGAACAGAGCCTCAAACAGAACTAGTGCTGTTCGAAACAGGAGCTTGGAGTAAGCCAACAGAATTCCATAATTATTAGATACACTGTCAGACAGCAACGATCAGTGATTAAATATCCACAATTCACTTACATGGAATGCTGCTACAAAGAATGTCAAAGCAAGAAAATAGAGGTTGGTATCCACAAAAATCCCCTTTACTTCATCGGCATCTTTTTCGGAAAAGCCTAGAAGAATGAAGTGGACAGGACATGGGCTTACAAGCAAGCTGAAGAAGAAGTCCCAAGCATTCTAAATATAGTTCAAATATGAGAAGATCAAACACACACTTTCCCTTCCTTTACATCCTTGGGCAAATAGAATGGAAGCACAACATATATGAATAATTAGACAGGTGTCGTCTATTGATGGAGGACATACAACTCAGCTTATGATTTATGTGCAGATGGCCCTGGTTGAAGCTCTGGCAATCTCTAGTTGAAATAATACAGGTAGCAGGACTGGGAAAGAATTCTGCATGAGATCTTGGGGAGTAAAAAATGCTGGGCTGGATGGGCCAATGGCATGACTCAGTATGAGGCAAATTATTGGGTTATCAACAAGGCTTTATAAAAGCAAAACGTCAGCAAATCATAGGTTTCTATTGGCATTATATTCTGTAATGCACTACACAATGTATTCAACATTGCCCAAAAATCTAGTGTGTGTTAAAAGCTGACTGCAGAGGCACACATACATGGGTCCAACCCACCTCACACTGAAGAACTATATTGCCTTTGAACTTCATCCATTGTGGACACTTGGTTACATTAAACAAGATCCAAATCACAACATTGCCAATATTGATGCGGTGCACACACGATACCTGGGGAGGTTGCAAGGCCGAATACCTTCTCAAGAAAATTGTTTTATAAACGAAACAAGCATATGGGGAATAAACTGAGGCTTCAACTAT
The DNA here is from genome assembly GCF_964252035.2 of Podarcis erhardii. Lineage (NCBI taxonomy): Eukaryota > Metazoa > Chordata > Lepidosauria > Squamata > Lacertidae > Podarcis > Podarcis erhardii. The sequence goes on from NC_138499.1 coordinate 82,401,842, forward strand.
TATTCTCAACATCACCACCACTTTCAGAATTGTTTGTTCACATGCAGTCTGAAGTGGTACACACCAGGAACAGTTTCACCATTACATCAGCCCTTTGTGCATGTATGAACAAAAGAGACAGGGGGGGAAACAGGACAATTTGGATAGTTCTAGACAAGGGCGGGGGGGGGACATGCAAATGCTGCTGCACTCTGTTTTATATATATATATATATATATATATATAATATTTTGTTAGATTTTACAAAGAGAAAAATTACAATAGAAAAACAATGCATACAACAAACATCAAAACACCAACAAATACCAACATTTAAACAACAAATACAGTTAAAATACAAAAAATAAAAAACTTGAAAATTTAACATAAAGAAAAAAGAAAAACCTCTTTTCAAATTCTTAACCTTCATAACCTTATTTTCCTGACTTCCACCCGCCTTCCTTTCTTGTATTCCACTTTGAAATTAATTTAGCAAGTTCATTCTTATTAATTTTATCCTTTAAAAATTCCTTCACATATTGTACTGTTCAAATTTTCGTCCAGTATCTATCCCTTCTTTCATACTCTTATTTACCTTATTCACTAGAACCCCTTCATTTCACTCTGAGCCCCTGGCCAATAGTCAGGGATGAGGGGAACTGGAGTCCCGTCAACACCTCTAGACCCACAAGTTCTCCACCTCTGCTCTAGACTTCAAAATGGTGTCTTTAATCTTGAATGGTACGGATATTACACATCAACAGTAAGCTGGATTTGTGTTCATCAATACTATTCTTACAGAAATATTCAACCCACTCCATAAACCCGGTGGAAACTGAACCTTACCGAACTGCTGCAGAGAGTACACAGCATCTTGCATGTGGATCCAAAACCTCAGTTTCCCCAGGGAAATTTTATCATATGACACTGTAAGGGGTAGTTCTGTTGTTGAACGGTTTATAATCTGCATCAAGTTTGAAAACAAATCAATTAAGAACCACAAGATGAACACCGACAACTAGATTACACCTTCTAAAAGGGCAACACCATACAGGGGGCTACTTACAATAAAAAAGCAACATCTAAAAAAAATACTGAAGTAGCAACATAACATTACAGATGTAGGATGATACTCAACAGTCTCGACATTCCACTCTTCCAGGTTATGCCACATACCACAATAGATTCAGAGACATAAGGTGCAATGGAGCCCTGGAAGCTGAGCCAGGTGGATGTAGTACGAAGTACACTGCAAGTACCTTGCCTAGAATAAGAGGCCTGCACTCTCCTCCCTTAGTGACATGGAGCTGTTAGAATTCCTGCTCTGTGATTGCAGTCATGGGATTGTTGTCTGTTTTGATGCCAGAGTGGGAAGTGATGGAGACAGGATGTTTTTATTACTGTGTTCCGTGAAGTGGGACTATTGTCCTTTGTCCTCTATCTCTGCTGTCTGATGCTAGAGAGAGAGGGAGCCATGTTGCAGTGCTCCGTGTGTATTTATATGTAAATAAAGTAGATTAGCCAAAATGCTGAGTTGCTGAGGTCTGTTACGCAAACTGCGCAAACTCTGCGGATCCCTAAGTGTGCCGATGTCAGCTGGCATCGGTCGCTGTGATGTTTGGGCTGAAGAAAGCTTTTGAAGCTCCCGAACGATCGACCAGGAGGGAGAGAACATGCCAGTCGGGCATGTGTCTCTGCCAGGGTCTACTCGAGTATAGGATGAGCTCCTGACAGGAACTAGCCTACGCTTCCCCAGGGTGCATATGCCATACACTTCAGAGTCAAAGGGCAACAAGTCTGTGTGCCTTAGAAATCAGCAGGCACAGCAGAATCGTGCAAGGGCTACATAGAGGAGAGAAGGAAAAAGCGAAACATTCTGTATAGTCCTATGAAGTTCCCATGCTACATGTTAGAACTGCACAGCTGGAATGGGATGGTGAACCCCTTTTTTCAACTTACACTGCTGTAGCAGAAACAACAAATGTTCATTGAGACAAACAAACAATGATAAAAAAGGTAAGATGGCACGCTGTAGCTCACCATTAAATCTTTCACTCTGTTGCTCAGCTGATCAATAAACAATATTGGAAGATAATGCACAGTCTTGCCCAACTGAACCCTAAGTTTCAAAACAGATTTTGTTATGAATACAAATAATTCTATTTCAATGCAATAAGTAAACAAACATTACTTTATGCATCTTAAAGTACAAAACACATAGTCCAGTATCAGCTACAATATTTCTGCCTAGAACCTAGATGAATAATCTTTACACCAAGCAAACACTCACTTGTTCAAGTTTTCTCAGAGAGAAATGAAACCCAAGTTCATTTAACATTCTAATTTTTAGTCTGGATAACTGTCTGTGGAATTTGGGTGGCTCTTCTACTCAAATGAGCCTTACACAGAACAGTGCCAAGCTAGACAAAAGTCACTGACACCTCAATTTATGACCCAAGTGTGACGTATCAACTTGATTGCTAACCATGGGGGGGGGGGGAGTTATAAGATGACCAATATCTTGAAGCAATGGAATGTGACTCGAAACTATTTGGGGGTGACACACCAGGGTTGATTTTAACACATGCCTGTAAAAATCTACTTTCTAACAGCAAAGCAAAGAAGGAGTATCTGCATTTTTATCCCCAACATTTGAGAAAGCTGAAGCAAATGGGTGATGTGGCCAAGGCTACACAGCAAACTTCATGGCTGAATGGAGAGTTGAACATACATCTTCCTGCTCTAAGCCCAAAACACCAGACAGTCACTACTTTATCACGACTTGCTTTAGAAAAGCCCCCAACCCATTAAAATAAGTGCTCAATTTGCTAGATTTGCTCTTAAATGAGGCCACTGGCACTACAGCTGCAGTAGAGAGTACCGGTATATTGAAAGCAAACATGTAAACCATGGGTAGACAAACTAAGGCCTGGGGGCCGGATCCGGCCCAATCGCCTTCTAAATCTGGCCTGCGGACGGTCCAGGAATCAGCGTGTTTTTACATGAGTAGAATGTGTCCTCTTATTTAAAATGCATCTCTGGGTTATTTGTGGGGCCTGCCTGGTGTTTTTACATGAGTAGAATGTGTGCTTTTATTAAATAAATAAATAAATAAATAAAAATATTTATTTATATCCCGCCCTCCCTGGCCGAAGTCGGGCTCAGGGTAGCTAACATATATATAGCATTGGTATAAAATCAAACAATAATTAAATTACCTCCTAAAAACAGGTCAGAATCAAATTAAATTCTAATTAGATGGCTTCCTGCAGGGTTGGGGTTGGGAACAGTAAGTGCTCATTAGTAAGTGCTAATCAGGGAAAGAGACACATGTGGAAGACTGAACAAGGCAGAGTGACCTTTGACCCTACATATACAGCCAGAATCCCACTACGAATATATATATTCCTTGGGGGTGCCCATGGAACTGTGTGATCTCAAATTGACCTTGGGAGCCAGTCAAAATTTATAGTCATTACCAAACTTATTTTGAAGCAACAGGATCTTATCTCATTTTTAATATAGCTCTTCATGTTACAAAAGAGAAATACATACATAAGAATATACAGGTGAAACTCGGAAAATTAGAATATCGTAGAAAAGTTTATTTCAGCTGATAAAAACCCCAAATTAACAATCTCAGCAGTGCCACAGGCTGATAGCATCCATGCCACGCCACATTGAGGCAGTAATTGATGCAAAAGGGGCCCAAACCAAGTACTGAGTACATATGCATGCTTCTACTTCTTAGAGGTCCAATATTGCTCTATTTGCAGTCCTTGTTTTGCTGATTTCATTTAATATTCTAATTTTCTGAGATTGTTAATGTGGGGTTTTCATCAGCTGTGCAGCATGATCATCACAATTATAACAAATAAAGGCTTGACATATCTTGCTTTGCATGTCATGAGTCTATCTAATATATTAGTTTCACCTTTTAAGTTGAATTACTGAAATAAATGAACTTTTCCACAATATTCTAATTTTCCAAGTTTCACCTGTAATATGGTGTTACTACCACGCTGAGATCTATGGGTGTAGGGTGGAATACAAATTTAACAAATAATAATAATAACAATAAATAAACTACCAAAAACTATCTCTTTTACAGAGACAAACATAACCCAGGCCCCACATTGCAAGGTACAATACAAAATGTGAAAATACAATTAATATAAACATAATAAGCTGTCAAAAGCAGCACCTCATCCATTACACTGAGCTTCAGAGATCTCTGAAACCCTGTCTGAGGTCAGGGATGAATTCTGAGGAGCCCTCAGGAGATTGCAAGATCAGACAGATCTGCTCTCTCAGTGGATTTGTGTCCTGAACTAAAGGGCCCTTGCACCCACCACGAAACCCAACCACTCTCAACTTCCCAGCATTTTATTTGTGAAAATCTTTCTGGATCATAAACTATTAGGGCAATGTATTTTGTCAAAACACTAAAAAGCATTAGATGTAGTAGAAAAGTTGGGTATAGAGATGCAATTTTAATCTGTTTAAAATGCATCTCTGGGTTATTTGTGGGGCATAGGAATTCGTTCATTCCCCCTGCCCCCCCAAAATATAATCCAGCCCCCCCCCCCAAGGTCTGAGGGACATTGGACCGGCCCCCTGCTGAAAAAGTTTGCTGATCCCTGATGTAAACAGTGTTAGAAACTAAGATATGAAAGATAGGAGCTAAATGGCACCTTAAACCTAGGTTATGGGTGCAACAACGGAATGTCTACGTTCACAAGAATACAAAGCAGAAAACAGATGAACTGCAGCTAAAATATTATGTTCTTTTTTCACATGGTCTAGTCCTTCCCTTTCCTACCCCCTAATATTCTTAAGAGGGTCTCTTCTCCAGTATTCAGAGAATAGCTGAAAGTGGGAAGGCAGAAAAAGGTCCTCCTTTCCTTCCATTCTGCAGTTTAAAACTGAAATCTTAGGCGCAATACCGTGCCCAGAGCTCAGAAACTGCTCACACTAATGAAATTCCCTGTAGCAAATTGTGCCTAGAACAATGGGAGTTTCGAACATTTCCTGTATATGTTGTTGAAGTATTCCTATTTTGGAAGAATTTTGGATTAGCAATTTAAAAAATACTTACATTTTCATGTATCTGTGCACATCAGCAGGGAGAGAGGAGCCATCAAAGACAAAGTCTTCCACCATAACATTTAAGGTCAGCCTGGACCTCCAGTGTGAGACAGGCTCATCTAGAGCATAATTCTGCTTTTTTTCTGCTTCAATTTGCTGCTCAATAAAAAGAGATACAAAAGTTATTTCAGAAATCCAGGCTTTTGGGCAGAAATATTTCAAAAAAGGTGTTGCTTTCAAACTCTAATCTTCTGCTTTTCCATCTTTATGGAGCAGACATTACAATCTAATCCGAATAAGTTAAGTAAAGCTTCCATTCCTCTCTCCAAACAAATTTCATGGTTGATGGGGGGACTTTTCCTGGTGCCTTCATTACATAACTTTAGGTGCTGGGTGAAAATGTTTCCCTTTAACTATGCCTACTCTGTTGGTTGGCATTTGTTAGTGGAGAAAGTATTGACCTGATGTGTAGCAGGCACATCTTTCTTATTCTAAATAATTCAAGAGGGTTCTGGAAGCTTCTCTGTGTGAAAGAAACAAGCAGAAGGTTCATGATGTTTGGGTTATACCTTCAGAGAAGCTGAGTACAGCTGGCTTAAACTGATTCTGTTATCTCTTTCTGTCAAGGTCATGCTAAGTATAATAATAAGGCCAGAAGGAGCCTGGGTCTCACTCTCTTTCTGTCTCTCCTTCTGGTGTGGTGTTCTGTGGGGGGGAATCCTGCAACGTGTTTAAGTTTTTACTCTGCTAACTGCACATTGGAATTCTACTCTGGATCAATATGAGTAGAATACATGACATACACTATGGCCTTTTAAATGTGTTTGTGGGAGGGGGGCTATTGGTTTGTTTTTATTTTATCATGTATTTTGTGTTCTCATTTTGAATTTTTATACTGTTAACCACCCTATGATATTTGGATGAAGGGCAGTATAACAATTTGATAAATAATAATAATGACGACGACAACAACAACAACAACTTCAAAAATAGTGAGCAGAGTAACTAGGGATCTAATTGCTTTGCAAGCAGGCACAGAGTTCAAAATGGTGGCTCATAAATGTAAATCTAATCTATAAATATATACAATAGCAAAAAGCAAAATCACCAAACACCCACCAATCACACAGGATGTAACTACAGACTCAGCATCCAAGCAGTCCATCTCTTATTCAGAAGTCAGATTAACTCACATCACCCTCCCCGGTTGCGCCAATATTTTACCTAGGAGCAAGTCGATCCACAAACCATTGCCCAGGGCAAGTGTCCACACTCTTATCACACTCTGAAAGAGCAACCCAAAGAGTTCTCAGGGGGCTCCACTGGGATTGACAGGCCATCATGGTAGCCTCCAAACAGAAAGGCTTCCCCCATGGAAAACAGCTACGACTGTAGCAAGGCTCTTACTCTTTATGGGTGAGCCTAGGTAGCCAAACATTCTGGCTCATTTGGCATTTACAGTGGTGCCTCGCAAGACGAAATTAATTCGTTCCGCAAGTTTTTTCGTCTTGCGAGTTTTTCGTCTTGCGAAGCACGGTTTCCCATAGGAATGCATTGAAAATCAATCAATGCGTTCCTATGGAAACCGCCTTCAGACCAGGTCCGGGGACAGTCTGTCCCCCGACCTCTTCTGAAGGCTGGGGGGGGGGACAAGGGCTTTTCTTCCCACCCCCAGCATTTTAAAAAACCCCGGGACAGCAGAGGACTTCTCCACTGTCCCGGGGTTTTTTAAAATGCTGGCGGGCCCTCTTCTGAAGACTGGCGGGGGGCGAAAGTCTTTTAAAGCCCCCGGGAAGGCAGGCGGGGGGGGGGGGAGCAAAGACTTTCGCCCCCCGCCAGCCTTCAGAAGAGGTCCAGGACCTCTTCTGAAGGCCAGCGGGGGGCGAAAGTCTTTGGTCCCCCCCCGCCTGCCTTCAAAAGCCGTCCGGGATAGCGGGAAGCGCTTCCCTGCTATCCCGGACCGCTTTTAAAATGCTGGCGGTGGGGAGTAAAGTCTTTCGGCCCCCGCCGGCCTTCCTGGACCTCTTCTGAAGGCCGGAGGGGGGGGAAAGGCTTTGCTCCCCACCGCCAGCATTTAAAAGAGGTCCACGGAGATTTCCCTATGGGCATTCTTCTTGCGAAGCAAGCCCATAGGGAAATTCGTCTTGCGAAGCGCATCGAAAAACAGAAAACCCTTTCGTCTAGCGGGTTTTTCGTCTTGCGAGGCATTCGTCTTGCGGGGCACCACTGTATTTACATAAAATGTGCATTATGTACACTAAAACTCACCTGCAAATTCTACTGAAGGGCAAAGGTATCCTACTATGGCCAGTAAGTGCCACAGCACTGCTTTCAGAGAAATGAATTGAGCATGTGCATTATCTAAGCACGCCCACTAGCAGGTAGAAAATAATTCTGAATGTATCTAGTTTAGCAAAGTTTTCATGTCCGCAAGGTACCAACACAATTTTTACTTGGCAAATTATTCACTGGAAATACTGCAAAATGTCAGAAATCTCCAATAACAAAAAAGAAAGCCTCTCACCTGTGTGATAGATTCTCCTGTAAGAAGATTAATTTCTTCTGGTTTAGGGACCATATAAGTAGTCAGAGGGCTTACGATATGAACCTGCTTGCCATCATGCCAAGGCAGAATTCCAGCATGATGGAGAAATATGTAGGCATATAATGTCCCATTATTTCGTGTTTTCTTTGGTACTGAAACGTTAACTGTTCTGAAAACGAAATAAAGACATTAATTATACAAATAACGTTTATGCTTTTTCTTCGCCATGAGATGCAATCGTTAGCAGTTCTGCCTCAACCAGGACTACTAGCGTTTTAGACACTTAAAAGTGAGATACTCTGATAAATTTAGAATTTTTAGATTAACTTTTAAATGTCTTTTAGTTGAATGGTGAAGTAACAGATTCATATTTCTGTTTGGAGTCTGACTGATTCCATATTCTTTTATTTTGTTCTAATGAAGCATTTCAGATCTCCAGGAATTTTAACTGCCACATTTGATGATAGCACCAAATCTTCCTAAAGGCCACTTATATAGAAGACAAAATTTCCCCAAACAGGATTCTGTTCGCTTGCTGGTCTGCAACACCAACCAGAACCCAATCATGGGACAGAAACCACCTTTTCTGTCTGTATGTCGGAACAGTGATAAGGAAGCTCACCTCTATGTTGTGTTTTTTAAGGGAGCAGTCATTGCACTTTCTCCTAAAAACGCTAATTGGGAAGGGAAAGAAACTGTCCCTGCTTTTTTCCATGGAAGTTTGTAGTGGAAGGGGAGGAAGTAAAAGTGGTTTCCTCCCAGTTTTGCTGGGTTTGGTTAGAGGCAAAGCAAGGCAGAAACTCAATTTATAAGAGAGAAACTACTTCTTAGTTCCCCCCTCCAATCTTCCATTGAGCAAAGCAAGGATTTTTTTCCCTTTCCGCTGAGGTTTTGCAGGTGGTGAAAGCAGCAAGTATGTTACCTGAGTCTTCTGCAAAGGACCCTTCCTTCCTCAAGTTTTCTGCACATAGCACACACTCAAGGAAACGAAGGGAAGAGGGGCAACCACTTATGATGAATTTTGTTACTAAAGACTTCTGAATACTTACACCTACACCATGAACAAATCCTGCCCAGAAAATCAAAATAGATGGGCTTAGAACTTCAATCTAAGCACACTTATCTGGAGGTAAATCCCATTAATGAAAATTAGACTCACATCCTTCTTTTCAATTAGCATGCTAAAAATGGGCACAAGTCAGACAATTGTAAGCTACTTTGAAATCATCAGTAAAAGGCAGAATACACATGATTTAAACAAAGGGAGTAAAATAAAACTATGACTTGAAAAAAATCATGAAAAATATGAGGCATGATCTAGCCCAGTGGTTCCAATATTTCCCTCCATGGACCACTTGAAATCTACTGAGAATTTTGGCAGAGTGCATGATAATTTCTCTGCCTCTTGTAGCAAGTGTAATGCACTGTGCATATGCTGTGTGAATCTATTTTTACAGACATGCCGCAGACAACATCAACTGCACACCACAAGTGGTCCACCAACCACAAGCTGGGAACCCCTGATCCAGCCGCAGTTCAAAAACTTCGAAGACACTGTCATTTCAATGATAAATATTACAGCACATGATTAACTCTTACGCTAAATACATAGGTCTTAAAAGAAAACTGTACAAATCCATTAATACCTTTCAAACTTGGACTCGACGTCAAAGTTATCCACATTCAAAACCAGATCAATATTATTTTCAGTGCCTATGTTTGATCGCGTGGTTGTGTAAACGCTTAGCTGAAAGAGAAAAGGGACAAACAGTCAATGCTTGCACAAATACTTCCTTCCACCATGTTGTTGTGCTGGGTGCTGATGAAAGTGGAACTGGCTGTGCTCCTGCCATCCCAAGCATTTATTCCCTTTATCTGCTGCCAATCCCTCCCCCCCAACTCAAGGCCAGCATGTTTTCAGCTTGCAACCCACATTGCCTTAGTGACATCTAAAACGCAGACGCCACTTAAAAGGGGCGTATGAGGCTGTCTGTGTCTGGACCATAGAGCTCTGGCCGGAATGCAGAAGGGAGGAAGTGGTCACATGTAGACTATGAAACTCACTTGCCATGGAAGGTATGACAGCCCCAATGTTCATGAAGACCTTTTTATTTCAGCATTTTTAGTTGCTGACTAAAAATCAGCATCCCCCGCCATAATCTACTTTGATAATTTTATTGCTTTAATTGCTCACTTGTTATTTGTTTCATTAAACTGATGCAACTCCTCTTGACCATCTCTTTTGAGACTAAAAGTGTGGGGTATGATTCTTCTAATCTGATCACCGTATATTGAACAGAGATAGATTCCCCACCTGCTCCAAGTTTATGAAGTGCTGTGCAGGGATGGAAGTTGCCTGCTTCTGTAAACACTGTTTTGAGTTTATTTATATGAGTTGCCATTTGTTTTCTGCCCCCTTTTCTAGTGCAGCTGCGTATGGAACTCCAATGACCCATGTAGTGGTAGACCCATCAGTGGGTGGTGATGACAATTAAAGAGCATGGTGCTCCTTTCCAAATCTATAATTCTACAGTCTAGTGCAGAATATACAAATCTGTTTCTTTCCATCCTCCTGCTTGAGACTTTCTGCTCCCGACAGGACAATAGACTAATAAAACTGACAGGGCACAGAGAGCAGCATTCTACTTTACTGGGGAAACAGAGGAGGAACATACAAAATCCAAGCCTGTCATGTTGCTCATGATCGTTCCTTCTCTCTCCTTCCCCGCTCCCAAGAGTCCACTACAGTGGAGCAAAGTTACACTGTACATGACTTTACAATGCACTGTAGATGAAAGGTGTTAATATGGTACAAGAAGACACAGACAATCCTTTTGACAGAAAAGTCAAATACAGTGGTACCTCGGGTTAAGTACTTAATTCGTTCCGGAGGTCTGTTCTTAACCTGAAACTGTTCTTAACCTGAAGCACCACTTTAGCTAATGGGGCCTCCTGCTGCCGCCAGAGCACAATTTCAGTTCTCATCCTGAAGCAAAGTTGTTAATCTGAAGCACTATTTCCGGGTTAGCGGAGTCTGTAACCTGAAGCGTATGTAACCCGAGGTACCACTGTAAAAATACCAGGAAATTGGGGAGCAAAGGCCTCATATCATTCTTACGCTGCCTAGGAATTTGAAATAACTCTTTATTAAAAACATAATTGAGAGTGGGTACTTTTATTTTTCAACAACCATAAGCTTAGCATTCATACAACACTTTACAGAACACTTAAAGCTATTCACATATATCTCGCTAATCCAGGCATAGGCAAACTCGGCCCTCCAGACGTTTTGGGACTACAACTCCCATCATCCCTGACCACTGGTCCTGTTAGCTAGGGATGATGGGAGTTGTAGTCCCAAAACATCTGGAGGGCCAAGTTTGCCTATGCCTGTGCTAATCCTTAAGAACTCTGCTTAACAGCAACTTTTGCCAAATAAGAACTGAAAAAAGTAGGATGGCCTTGGGCCAACTGGACTGCTGCTTAGTTGTATTGCCACAAGGCTGGTCAACAGGAAGGGGGTGGCAATCTGGCTCAAGGGTCTCTAGGTACTGATTCCTACACTTTCTTGCATAGTCAGCATCGTCACCCCATACTGAAGAAGGGCAATGATGCCAGGCAAGAGCAATTTGCTCAAGGCTTTAATTATGAAGGGGGTTGGCAGCAGCAGCACTTCCTGGTTCACAGTGCAAGTCAGTCAAAGGATGGGCAGAAAGAAAGAAAGCTGAAGAGCTTACGTAGCACACCATGCTTCACTGGTCAGTTTGCAGCAGACCACCTAGCACTGTCCATTGGCTGCTCCAAGTTCCTTGCAAAGCATACTGTACCAGATGGGCCTTGGCGTAACCCAGGAAAAAGGGCTTCCACATAACTTAGCAGAGGTTGGCTTTATTAAAATGAGAACCTTGCTCTGAAAGTTTCACACTGGTTGGTTGAGAGTTTACTCATATGCCGCTTTTGCACAATGAGCTTCGCTCACCTTACAGCAAATCTTGAGGCGTAGGGAAGAATGCAGAGGCAATGCAAATATACAATATGCCACAGTACAGATAGTGTTGGGCACACAGGAGTCGGGGGTTGTGATTAAAGAAGAAGAAAAACCAGATTGTGCAAGGCTGAAGTCCGGTCACACACAGCTGTCTATGCCTTTTAGGTGACGTGTCCCTCCCCAACTTGGCATTGAGTGGGTTGGGATAGGGAGGGGAATATGAACTTGCCTCTTAAAAGGTTTTTTTAAAAATTAAAAAATTATACGTTCTACATTGTTGCAAACTGCTGACAAAAATATTTCTGTGATGCATAAACACTCAGAACAAACAAATAAACCAACAAGGCCACTTGGGTAGCTCTGTTGGCACTGAAAACACCACCAAGTTCGTAGGTTCTATCCCCCCTGCCTATTCCTGCATTGCAGGGGGGGGGGCTAGATGATCCCCCGGGTCCCTTCCAAATCTACATTTTCTATGAACGAACGGACACCCCCAAATTGATTTCCCTCGGAAAGGAGATAGGAAGGAGAAAGGGGAGAACTTGTGGAGTTTTTATGCTTCCCTCCCACTCCTCCGGATTTTACTTTCCCCCCTGCATGATTGCAAAAACTCGGTGACACATTTCCATCATACAGCGGCATGTAATTACTCAAATAAATAAACGAACAAACAGACTTCCCCATGCACCTATTGATTGCTCCCCCTTCCCTGTCCCCTTCCCCACCCATTCATTGCCCCTTCCTCCTCCCCTCCCATTTATTTTCCCCTCCCCCGCCCATTCATTTCCCTACTCCCCCTTCGCCTCCCCCACCTATTTATTTCCCCTTTCCTCCTTCCCCACCCATTCATTGCCCCTCCACCCACCCATTCACTGCCTCACACCCCCTTCCCTGTCCCCTCCCCGCCTATTTCCCCCTTCTTCCTCCCCTCCCATTTATTGCCCCTCCCCCACCCATTCATTACCCCACACCCCCTTCCCTGTCCCCTCCCCCCCACATTGATTGCCACTCTCCCCAGCCCACGGATTGCCCCCTTCCTCCTCCCCCCGCCCATTCATTGCCCCACACCCCCTTCCCTGTCCCCTCCCCCGCCCATTTCTTGCCCCCTTCCTCCTCCCCCGCCCATTCATTGCCCCCCACCCCCTTCCCTGTCCCCTCCCCGCCTATTTCTTGCCCCCTTCCTCCTCCCCCCGCCCATTCATTGCCCCCCACCCCCTTCCCTGTCCCCTCCCCGCCTATTTCTTGCCCCCTTCCTCCTCCCCCCGCCCATTCATTGCCCCCCACCCCCTTCCCTGTCCCCTCCCCGCCTATTTCTTGCCCCCTTCCTCCTCCCCCCGTCCATTCATTGCCCCCCACCCCCTTCCCTGTCCCCTCCCCGCCTATTTCTTGCCCCCTTCCTCCTCCCCCCGTCCATTCATTGCCCCACACCCCCTTCCCTGTCCCCTCCCCGCCTATTTCTTGCCCCCTTCCTCCTCCCCCCGTCCATTCATTGCCCCCCACCCCCTTCCCTGTCCCCTCCCCGCCTATTTCTTGCCCCCTTCCTCCTCCCCCCGCCCATTCATTGCCCCACGCCCCCTTCCCTGTCCCCTCCCCCGCCCATTTCTTGCCCCCTTCCTCCTCCCCCCGCCCATTCATTGCCCCCACCCCCTTCCCTGTCCCCTCCCCGCCTATTTCTTGCCCCCTTCCTCCTCCCCCCGTCCATTCATTGCCCCCCACCCCCTTCCCTGTCCCCCCCCGCCCACTGACTGCCCCCCTCCCCTGTCCCCTCCCCCCTCGGCGCCTCACCTGCAGCTTGGGCCTCCGCGCCAGGTAAGGCCTTATGCAGCCGTCGTTGGCGTCGTTGTCCCGGGCGGCCGCCAGGCAGGGCCGGGTGTGGACGATGCCGTACATCACCCAGCAGGTGTGCGCCACGTAGACGGCGAAGAGCCCCACCGCCAGCCCCGTCAGCGAGCTGCGCCTCGGCAGCATCGCCCCCGAGAAGCGCCGCCGGCATCGACCGCCCGCACCACACGCGGAGGCCCCACAAGGCAGGCGAAGCCGCCGCCGCCGCCGCCCCGGGAAACGGCAGGATCCGACCCCCGGCCCGCTTTCCGCCTCACGCTCCGAGCGCGCGCGCTCTCTCTCTCTCTCTTCCCTCAGCGACGGGAGGCCGGTCGCGTTCCGCCCCGCGGCATGCCGGGAAGTGTAGTCCCGCCCAGGCCGGCGCCGGGTTCCTGTGGGGCGTGGCTTGTCTCGGGCTCGAGCGGGGAGGGCTTTTCGCGCCTTTCCCCTCCGCTCTCGGGATATCCGGGCGGAAGTCGGCGCTGCTGGCCCTTTAAAAACCCATCCAGTAGCATCACTGCAGATGGTGACAGCAGCCGTGAAATTAAAAGGCGCCTGCTTCTTGGGTGAAAAGCAATGACAAACCTAGACAGCATCTTAAAAAGTACATACATCACCTTGCCGACAAAGGTGCGTATAGTAAAAGCTATGGTTTTCCCAGTAGTGATGTATGGAAGTGAGAGCTGGACCATAAAGAAGGCTGATCGCCAAAGAATTGATGCTTTTGAATTATGGTGCTGGAGGAGACTCTTGAGAGTCCCATGGACTGCAAGAAGAACAAACCTCTCCATTCTGAAGGAAATCAGCCCTGAGTGCTCACTGGAAGGACAGATCCTGAAGCTGAGGCTCCAATACTTTGGCCACCTCATGAGAATAAAAGACCCTGATGCTGGGAAGATTGAGGGCACAAGGAGAAGGGGACGACAGAGGACGAGATGGTTGGACAGTGTTCTCGAAGCTACCAGCATGAGTTTGACCCAACTGCGGGAGGCAGTGGAAGACAGGAGTGCCTGGCGTGCTCTGGTCCATGGGGTTACGAAGAGTCGGACACGACTAAACAACAAGTATTAAATGCTCACCCATGGGGTGGTGGTGGTGAGAGGATTAGGTGTTTTTTTCCCCCTTTCCACCTGTCTGTCTGTGGACAAGGTTACGCCCACGCGCATCTTGGCGTCTGATGGAACTGATTTTTCAATGCATGTTGGAAGGCTTGCATCAGATACGATTTCCCAGTTACGGGTTCTTGACTGACTGGAGAGGATCGATCTCTCTCTCTCTCTCTCTCTCTCTCTCTCTCTATATATATATATATTTGCATGGGCTACCAAATCCAGTGACCTTAAAAAACAGATGACATCTCAAACGAGGTTTGCTTCTTTCAAAGCAAGTTTTTAGTCCTCATGAGTATAAAGACAGGCTTTGATGTGCACCTGCAGCAAGCGTCCAAAAATTCAGTGGCTTGCATAACTCCATTTCCCACTTGGCTATCTCCATCTGTTTAGTTTATATGCAAATGAAGACTTAGTGTATAGCGGCACCAGCAAGTTGAAATATTGCTGCTTCTATTGAAATGAAGACAGGCACCCACAATCCCAATATTCTGGCACCTGTTTTATGGAAGCTTAATGGTTTTCCTGTGCACCTTGATTTATTTCCCCCCATGTCATCTAAATACAAGTATATTCCTATATAAGTTGGTCACATGGTTATTGAGGTGTTGCTTTTCTGTCCTAATTGTGCAAAACTGCACTGCTTTTCAAATGACACACAGTGTTACTACCATGGTAAAAGCGATCCAGGAAACATTTCAGTGGCTGTTGCAGGAATGGACATTTTCTGAACAGTTTTAGGCAGTGCTTTTTTTCCTGGGGGGACACAGGGGTACGCATACCCCTAAACATTTTGTGAATCTTTGTACTTTTGTCCACTTACTGTCTTTATTTCCCCCGATTTTAACTATAAAATAGTTTCTTGAGAGTACCCCTAAATATTTTTTAAAGAAGAAAAGCACTGGTTTTAGGGTGTTTGTAGATGAAGAAATATTTTTGACAGCTTAGAACCAGGCCCCATCTTTGTGTTCACTTGCAAGAACTCATGCCTAGTTTTGTACAAATGAATCTATATAAGCTCATCATTTCTCCTCTAAGAAGTACCCCCCCTCCGCAGTTTCTGCTGCAAATTTGGACAGGGTGCATGTGCACTAAAATAAACCAGCAGATTGTGCTGTGATTTTGAGATCAGAAACATACATCTTCACAATTTAACCTGTGTCTCCCTTTCCCCTTTTATCGCTGATGTGGAACAATGAGAGTCCTACCAAATGTATAATAGCTCCCCATACATAGGGTGGGAGGCCACTAAATTTTACTCAAAGTAGACCCATTTAAATTAATAAACACAACTAAGTTAATGTCAACTAAGTGATATTCAGAATAGACCAACAGACTACTATCCATTTTCTCATTTTTTTGGTGGCCCACTTAAAAAGACACCCCACTACAACATAAAAAATACTAATGAAAGACGAATACTTTGCTTGTCCCCTGTTCTTTTAATTTGTCTCCATATTAAAAATTCAGCTTACAGAAAGCCAGTCAGAAGGGGGGGGGGCGAAACCCAACCAGGCAAAATGAGCAGTGATTCTATAGTGCACAGACAAAATCTTGAAATAAGACACTTTCCTAACGTTTAAAAACAAACACCAGATTTATTTTAAGGAAATCAGCATGTCTCATAACGGTAAACCATTAAAAGCCATTATTATTATTTTGTTCCTTGGCTTGGTTCAGTTTATAGCACTTTACAATCAGTAACGAAGACACAGAATTCCACTCACTTGACAGTTACAAAAAGAGAGACTGCTCAAAGTGAGGTATTTCCTTTAGGAAATTGGTGAATAGTACTGATATCAGGTACAGTCAGACTATATAAACTTGAGACATTGTACAAAAAAGTAACATTCTTTGAAAGATGATTTCAGTAGACAATGAAATGAAACATTTCAGCACTGATAAATGTCTATGCTTCCACTCCAATCCAGTGCAATGGCTACATGACATCATTGTGTTGATGTAACAGCTGATATACTGTCCTCATCGAAAGCATTTATTTGCTGACGTTACAAGTGACTGTAAATCCAGCAAGGCAAAGTATATTCTTGTTTGAACTATGGTTAATCCCATTTATTTTATCATGGAAACAATTGCCTTTGTACATGTACACAACAGAAACTCAAGTGGAAAAAGTACTTCTGTATCAGAAATGTTGGTTCCAGGATTCTTAGCTTAAATCAGTACAATACATCATGCGTAATACGCAAAGATGCAGCATTAGAAAACTGCCCCCAGAGTTATTTTATCTCTCTTTAAACACAGAAAAACTTGATTCAGTAGCAATGATTGCCATGGAATGTATATCGCTGATTTTAAGTAAAGTAAAGGTAAAGGTACCCCTGACCATTAGGTTCAGTCGCAGATGACTCTGGGGTTGCGGTGCTCATCTCACTCTATAGGCCAAGGAGCTGGCATTTGTCCGCACACAGCTTCTGGGTCATGTGGCCAGCATGACTAATCCGCTTCTGGCAAACCAGAGCAGCATACAGAAACACCGTTTACCTTCCCGCCGGAGCGGTACCTATTTATCTACTTGCACTTTGACGTGCTTTCGAACTGCTAGGTTGACAGGAGCAGGGACCGAGCAACGGGAGCTCACCCCATCACGGGGATTCGAAGCGCCGACCTTCTGATTGGCAAGCCCAAAAGCCTCAGTGGTTTAGACCACAGCGCGGATTTAATTGCTGCTAAAGTCAAATGTATTAATTTCCTTATCATAGCACAAATAGGATAAAGGTATTGTCATATCAGCAAAGGTTATTGGTCCAATTAGAGTCCCGTTCCCCCCCACCTTTAGGCAGTGGTCCACACTGGATATCACAGTAGCAAAGCAGTCTCCAAACTGACCTGTTCAAGAGACTAGTATTTTTTCTCCAAACTTAATTATGTTAAAAATAATAATAATATCACAAATGTAGTAATGCTAGACAATATATATAAACAGGACACTATAGTTTGATTTTGTATTCACAATAATTTTTAAAGGTTTAAAAACATCAAATAATGGTTCAATGTTTTGAAGCCCCCCTCAAAATAATTTTTGTCCATAATGGCTATGCAGATATCAGGAGATACAAAATGATATAGAAAATGACCCCACTGCAACAATCTTGGAGATAGTTTAATAAATTGCTGTAACTTTTAAGTTATAAAGCACTTCATACAAAGCTAGTAGATGTGTAGGACCACAAATGTAGTTACCTTGGTCCTTAAATTATGAATTTCAGAGCTTGTTTAAGAGGAGCTAGTTACATATTAAAGTTCTAAGGTATAACAATTATTACTTTAAAACGCTTTTACTCCCCTAAAAATAATCATAGAAAAATCAGTAGTCGATGTAAACAGAACACAAAAACGTTTCACCAGCTACAGCAATCTGACATCTTAAATATATCCTATTACTTGTGAAATCTTATCTATACAAGAATATTTGTTCTCCCATTTTTTTAATTAGAAAGTTCAAACTTAATGCTGGCTTATTTATATTTCTGCTCTTCACAAACTGTACAGATTGATTTTCACAGTATAAGGTGAGATATGTGGAAAATATGTATATTAAGAGCTTTCAAGATTTTTACTCTTACACTTCCATCACCCGAAAGACATTTTTCATGTTTCACAGGAATTAAAAATATACATGTCATGTTTTGAAATGACTTGTAAAGTCAGATATTTTGTTTTCTAGCAGTTTGTCAGCATGGACATTGTTTGATTCAGTTTTGGTCCCATTTCTACATTAGATGCTTTTAGGAAAATGAAATTATGGCTGTGAAATTATGGCTGTAATAAATTTATTACTTGCTCCCTATGCACAGAAGACTCCCACCCTAACTAATATCATATCACAAGCTCTAAATTTCAAAAGCAATTTGTCAGACAGCACGAGGCGGGTAGAAACTGCTGCCTAAGAAACATGAGTCCAGAGGCCATTGGATAAATGTGGAACTAGTAATGAGATTATTTGGATCCTGAACAGTTTCTAAACATCACTTGCGTCCTCAAACCTTTATAGGCTTAAAGATGAGGCCCCATGTTTTTATTTTAGCAGAGGTATTTTCCTCCTCATTTTCAGCAACAGTAAAATTGAGAACACAGATGCCTACAGAAAAGGAGGTAGACTTGGAATAAAAGCAGTGTCTGAGAAAAGAGATTCAAGATGGATGCCTTACAACCCACAATATGAGCTCAGGATTCCCAATCACTCTCTAGACTTGGCCCTTGGCCTCAGTGCTGCAATGTGATATTAGAGCCATTAAAGTCAAATAGTCAAGACGCTTGGGAAGCTTATAGTGGCTTGCTGGTGCCAAAAGCACTGCTGAACTTCATTACCGAATTTTGAAAAGAAAGGTTAGAGAGGGATGACCAGAGACCATGTAGTAGCCACTTCAAAAATGCACTGTGCATGCTGCTAAAATATCAGTTTATGCACTAAGCCAAGTATTAAAATGCTCCCCACTTCTCTGAATTTTCGAGAGGCGGCAAGGGTATCCTTGTGACAGAATTCTACACAACCTTTCCTCCAGAAATTTCTATCTTATAAAGACTTATAAAGACTACAGAAGATCCATCATTAAAAGTTTCATGTGGGTGTGGTTCACAAGTTCATGTGACCAGGAGGAGCAAAAAAGCAGGACTTCAAGAAAAATTTACCATGTAAAAAGCTCGATGTCAAACCCTTACAAAAGGAGAAAGCTGCTGGACTAAGTATATTTGAAACTCTTAACTAGGAGGCGGGATAGCTTGTTCAGAACACGAATTGGTGCTGATCTGTGACAATTCCACTATGATCTGAATTAATCTTGCATTGTTCACACCAGAAGTAGTGATTATTCAGGGGGGTAGAATGTGTAAAAACCATACTGGTCAGTAGGGGCCTGTAAGAGGTCCATAATATTTAAATGTCAGGACCCAAAAGATGCGTAAATGAAGAAGACATCAATAAAAGGGTTGCAATGAGCTCAGTGGACAGAAACCCTATATTTACATTTCTTTTAAGTACAGAAATATGTTTTTTTAAAAAACCAATTGAGTTCTTTAGCATGGGAAACATTTCTATTTTGAACCAGAAACTGCTAGTTCAAAATAGAAGCCAACAGATATTTTAAAAGTTTTATCCTTGCTCATTTGTTTTTAAAGGAAGGAATCCATTTTCTTCAAATTTTATTGATTGACAATGATGAGAAACCACAATGAGAGTCAATGCCTATCAGCTTTGATTGTCTGAAAAGCAACTAGCTTCTAAATCAGAGAGCAAAAGTCAAATCCAAATTTGAAATTCATCCTAGACTGGTTTTGCCCTTTTACAAATGTTGAGAAACTATTACTTCTCCCTGAAGTACTGAAGTTTGTCGTCACAAACTGCCACTGACACACTTTTATCTGGACATTTATTGCCTTAAGCAGCAAGCCTCTAATTAAATAGGAGGAAGGCAAGAGCAGTGGAAGCAGTTTAATCCTTCCATTTTGTGAGATAATCTTCCCTAAATTTGTTTACCTCAATTGGTTTGATAATGTTCTTAGCAAGAAGCTTGCGTGGGGAAGCATCTGATAATGGATGTGATCTGAAAACAAAGTGTTCTTACAACAACTATGTTTAATACAGAGAAATAAAATAGATATTGTCATGTTTGAGAAACTGATGCTACAGTAACTTTGCACTGTAACCTTGCAATTAGATAATTCAGTTGTGATAACTGGAAAATGTTGATGCAACATATTTTGCATTATCCATCTAATTATTTGTCCCTATCGGTTTTCCCCCAATCTGAAATAGAAGAGTTACAGATAGGTAGCCGTGTTGGTCTGCCATAGTCAAAGCAAAACAAATTCCTTCCAGTAGCACCTTAAAGACCAACTGAAATTTTAAAAGTTTTATCCTCAGTTGGTCTTTAAGTTGGTCTTTAAGGTGGTCTTAAAGTTGGTCTTTAAGGTGCTACTGGAAGGAATTTGTTTTGTTTTGACTATGGCAGACCAACACGGCTACCTATCTGTAACTGGAACTATGGAAGGCACCACATTGAGCCGCATGAAGTGGAAGTCCATCAACCTCACCAAGAAACTTGCACAGGTACAGACTGATATCTTCTTTCTTACTAAATGCAAGAACCTGGACATTATACCCAAGGGTCTTAGAATTAAGAACCCTCTACAATCCACGTATCCCACTGAATATGCAAGAAAACTATGCAACACTTTCTCTGTTGGTCTTTAAGGTGCTACTGGAAGGAATTTGTTTTGTTTTGAAATAGAAGAATATGTGAGGCACACTGAGATTCCTTTGATAAACCACACTGGTGATTTCATCAATAAAATCACAGAAAGTTAGGCCTCAAGTTAACTTTGCAGACAGCTGTATTGCACAATTTTACTTTAACTTCCCATATTTGAATACCTCTGACTCCAGATACAGTGAGTCTTCTGTGCTACTACAAAGCAAAGTAGTAATTTATTAGGACTACCCTTTGATCATGGGGGAAACATATAACACATGAAGAAGTGGTCATGTTGTACACTTGTTATATGGGCTTTAAAAAAAAGAATAAATGATGCTATGCAAACACGATCAGTTGTGTCTTAGTTACCATTTCACTATAGCTTTGCATGGAAAGGAGTGTTTTTAAATGTCATCCACACTTGGAAGCTTTTCTGATGCCTCAAAAGGAGCCAATGAATTCTATTCCACTGTTAAACTTGTACCTGCCAAGCTTGGACAGATCAGGACTGAATGACTCCACAAAACCTAAACAAAGCTCCAGCTATCTAGGTTTTGTGCCCTTTTAAAACAGAAAGCCAAAAACTAAGTTGCAATTAGCACCATGCACATTGGTTCACAAGCTCAGCCCTCCTCCTGGCTCAGGCAGGAGAACTTTTGCCATGCTTAGTTCCGTTTCCACAAATGCTGGCTTGTTGTTATGCTTGAACTGGGAATTGTGGTTTAAAGCCAAGTTCACTTCAAACCATGCTTTATGATGCTAGCTGGCTTAACTTATCCAGAGTTTCCTTTCAATCATGGCTCTTGGGTCATACATCATGGCGCACCAGAACACTGAAAGCGGCAGCAGAAGTTCTCCCAGCCGTGTGAGAGGAAGAGGAAAGATGAGTGTGTAAGCTTGAGACTTCGCTTAGGCTTGCCCAGGCTCATGCACAAAGTGCTAGACCATGGTTTAAGCCAGTGTTTCCCAACCTTTGGTCTCCAGCTGTTTTTGGACTACAACTCCCATCATCCCTAGCTAGCAAGACCAAAGGTCAGGGATGATGGGAATTGTAGTCCAAAAAGAGCTGGAGACCAAAGGTTGGGAAACACTGGTTTAAGCA
The DNA here is from genome assembly GCF_964252035.2 of Podarcis erhardii. NCBI lineage: Eukaryota > Metazoa > Chordata > Lepidosauria > Squamata > Lacertidae > Podarcis > Podarcis erhardii. The sequence continues at coordinate 82,423,689 of NC_138499.1, forward strand.
TCGCAAGCAAACCTGCTAAATATGTACAGCAGACCCTAGACACAAAATATTCCAACTTGTAACTTCCCTGCAAAATGCCTTTTTTTACCATGTCAGCCCCTCACTGTTTAACCCAAAGGCTCTTTCTCTGGGCTCTGCTTAATTTCAGCCGGAACTTACCAGGTGTCAGCTTTGAGAGCTTTTATTCAAAGACAGACATTTGAAGGAATACAGTAATAAAGAGAGCAAGCGTAACCAGATCTCACACAAGGTATGAAGGCAACAACCTTCCGGATCAGAATGGGCGGCTCCCAGGCAAGCCTGAGCCTTGATGCTTTTAAAAACTAAACCAGAGACAAAGGAAAAAAACCCAACAGCTTAACCAGCAAACCTTTGGAGGAGAGAACCGAGGGAAGCTAACAGGAGATTTGGGAGGGTTAGGGTTAGGGAGAAGGAATGAGATAAAGGGTATTGCTGAAGAATGGCACTGGCAGCTTATTACAGAGTTTTAAACTATGAGCTGGACCTCCGAAAAAACATTGCAGGATGGAATGTTCCTTTTCAGGGTTTCTGCCACCGACACCCTTTCCTAAACTCCCTCCTACCCACCCCAATTTTCTGTTCCACCACAAATGCAGAGCATTCTGTAGACAGTAAGGATGCTACATCCTACTTTAGGTTCCTGTTGCTTTTATTTCTGCAACCCTCCCATCTTGTGCTTGGATGGTGCTAATTTGGCTACCTAAGGATGGACATTTCAGGGAACACTATTAGCAAGGAATCACCCCGCCACTCTCAGGGTAGCTGGAACTCTGAGGGTTTTTTCTAAAACCTGGTTCTAAAACCAGGTTTTTTTTCTAAAACCTGTTGTTTTCAGGAGGCAATCTAACAGTGTTAGAAACTGAGATATGAAAGCTAGGAGCTCAATGGCACCATAAACCTAGGTTATGGGTGCAACAGCGGAATGTCTAGGCGCACTTTTTAATAACAAGAATACAAAGCTGAAAATGAATGAACTGCAGCTAAAATATTATGTTCGCTTTTCACATGGTCTATTCCTTCCCCTGCCCACCTCCCTAATATTCTTAAGATAGTCTCTTCTACAGTTTTCAGAGAGTAGCTGGAAATGGAGAGGCAGAAAAAGGTCTTCCTTTCATTCCACTCTGCAGTTTTAATCTGAAATCTCAGGTGCGTGCACCCAGAGCTCATAAACTTTTTGCGCTAATGAAATTCCCTTTTGCAAAATGCACTTTGAACAATGGGAGTATCGAGCACTGCAATCTAATCCTTCAAATTCAAGAAGTGGGATCTAATGCAACTCACTTGACCCAAATTCACATGAAACACGTTGGCTGAGATCGTACGAATATAAATTTACGCAAATGATTACACATGCCGTCATATTCCTATATAAATTTGGCAAAGTGGGAAAGACGGGAGAATGGGCATCATTCCAGGGCTAATAGCATAGGGAACCTATTGAAAATAGCCTTCGTCTGCCTTTTTCATAATCCCATCTTACCCACCTAATTTTCAGATAAAAGATACTACACATTCCAGACTCTATATGGAATTTACCTGTGAAACTTCTAAAGGCATTCCATGAGGAGGATTACAGGGTTGTTTTGTTCTTGTTCTTTACAGCACCTACTTCTCCACATGCCTTGCAAGACCTGGCGATTGCTGAGGTTAAAGCAATTCTTCGGAAGAGGATCAATAGCGAAACGAAACAAAACGAAACAAAAAAACACCTAACTTGATAGCACAACAGCTCCTGGCGTTACTCTATGTAAAAACCTTTATGCTTCTGAAAGTTATGAAAAAAATATCCCCCACATTAAAATTCATTTAAATGACAGTAGGCAGTATAAAAATGCTGTTGACACTTAACTTACCGAAGTAGGACTCTATATTATGGTCATTATCCCACAAACAAGCTGAAATGTATCGAAAGCTGTTCCCACGAGCAGCAGCTGGACTGAAGTGATCATAACAGCTCTTAACGACAACGAAAGTGTCCTTGGTTCTTTGGTCCCAATTTTGAAATACACCACCCCACCAGCTTCAATAGGGCCATTTGCACAATGTTCAGGCTTCGTATAGGCTCTGTTATCTCTGCCCACAATGAATAGGAAAATTAGTCTCTGAATAGAGCAGGCATGTAAATAAACCAGAAGTCTGATAGCTCTTCAGAATGAAATTAATCTTTTAAAAATACGATGACAATGTCTCTATTCTTCATGGTATTGCCATCGAGAGGAGACAAATATCTGCTCTAGTCATTCACAGGCAAGGGGCATTCTCCCATAGCATTTCATATGATGCATGTTGTGTATTAGTCAGAAATTACACGGCAGAATGGGAGCTTTCACACCGCTAGTGTTTACTTTTAGCATTGTTCAATCACTGCTTTTCTACATGCAGCATTGCCCCTAGGTTCCTACACTTTAAGGGGTAGAACAGTTAGCTCAATTGGTTAGAGCATGGTGCTGATAACACCAAGGTCGCAGGTTCGATCCCTGTATGGGACAGTTGCATATTCCTGTATTTCAGGGGGTTGGACTAGATGATCCTAAGGGTCCCTTCCACCTCTAGAATTCTACGGTTCTATGTCTGTACCCTGCTATGTTCTGTCCACAACTGTGAACATCACAACAGCCTTCTGAGTGGAGTTGTAACAATGGACCTAAACACACAATTTACGAATGCATTAAAATGCTTGAAAGCAAAAGACTGCATCAACATAAAAAAGTAAAAAACAGCAACCCATGTTGCTAAAATGGCACCAACTGGAAAAGTAACACTGAAGGTGTGCCCATGTGATGTGATGGTAACCTAATTGCACATGTCAAATCTACAGCTCTTGAAATGGATGGAAGAGTAGCCTTGTGTTTTAATCTTGTAATTTTTATAGTGTGAACTGCTCTGAGATCTATGGAGGAAGGGCGGTATACAAATTTAATAAAATAGGAAGGTATTCTAAGGCTAGAGATTGCTCTGCTGTTTTGTTCCTTCCCCTCCAAAAGTTGGGATTTTGCGAGCTCCGAAAAGGGAAATGGAATAAGTACAGAAAAGGCAGCACGGCCATTTTAATGGCAGGTGCCTGATAAAAAGCGAGTGGGCAAAAAGAGGCAATTCTAGAGTTAACCCTAGTTTGGAAGCACCCAGAGTGGAGGATGAGAAAATATGTGGCAGCTGGATGTGCAGTCAGGCATATGAAAGGCAAGATCAGAGAGTGAAAATCTTTGCGGGAAATAAGACGGATCAATGAAAAGCCAGGAGATTCTTCCATGACCTGAGAATATCACAGCTTGGGAAACAGTTCCACCTGGTGGGGAATAGTAGGAGCAAAAACTTGGTAGAAGCAGGCACCTCTAGCAATCCTGTTTGCTCTGACCTTTGTTGAAGCAGGATGTGTTCCTTAGAGCTCCCATTCATTTATTCTCCTCAGGATTATACTTCATTGGTTTCTTCTTCCTTTCTTCATTATCTTGTCTCTTTATTTCCTCCCCAGCTATCTGTGGCATTCTTTCTATCTTTTCTGGTGCAGTTTAGGTTTTTCTCTCACACAGTTTCTTTCTCACCTCATCCCTGTTGCAGCTGAATACTTCTCTGGCAATCCTGCCTTTGCTGCAAAATGCAACTTTCTCCCCTTCCCCTGTGGGGGAGAGGAGAAAAGTATGATTTTCAAGCAAAGACAGAGCTCAGGAGAACTCCTGCATTGCCTTTGCTTGCTAAACAATTCTTTCTTCCTCCCCTGTTTGTCACTTCCATAATCCCTGCATAAGAATTTTGACAAGTGGGCAGGACACTGTCAATTACGTGACATCATAATGACGCGTGACTGACAGGTGAGAAGTCCTACCGAACTGCCAATGTTGGCTCAGAACAAATAAGGTTCCCCACCCATTCAATATTCATTTGCTGCCAAAGAAGGATGGCTAGTCCTGGATGACTTTGCTAGATTTCAAGTTCCAGAACCAGTGGGTCGCTTACAATAAGTTATGGATGCAATCTCTGGCCTCCACCTAAGACTGTATCCAAACACTGTATTTCTTAGTGCCCATAGATTTCAGGAAACATAGCTGCACATCCCCATTCACTGCAATCACAGGAAGTACTTGTAGTTTTCATTTGACCAGAATCATCTTCAATACTGGGCCCTTCCTTTCTACTTGGCTACAGCACTTCAGACCTCCGCACAGAGTATGGTTGCCCTGGTGGCTCACCTCTGCTTCCAGGGCAATCTCCTTATTGGCTGTACCACTCTGACTTGGGCCCTTTGAGACATGGCTTTGACTCCTCCTTGGGTGGAGACCCAGGGATTCCTTGTAAACCTAGGCAAGAATCACCTGTCTCTGATTGGACAGCTGGTTCATCTTGGAATGCTTCTTGAAACCTCCACAGGTATGATGTTGCTCTCTCTAGACTACATTTTGAAGATCAAGGTTCTGGCCTAGGTTCTGGCCTCTTTCAAAAAGGCAGGTGTAATGTTCTTGGAAGAAGTCCTTGACCTCTGAATGCCCATGGCTCAAATCACAGTCTGGGCCAAACATCACCACTACCGCTTTCAATTAGCACTTCTCTTGTTCCAGTGGGCAACAGCCTATAACAGACACGATCCTGTGCACATTTCCTTGCTGTCTTCTGCTGGCCATGTGTTGGGTGGACCCTGGATTCAAAAGTACAGGTCTCCCTGCTAGGAGTGGCAATTACGTTGGATGCAAGCCTTCAGTGATAGGGTGTACAATGCTAGGATTAGTATGTTCAAGTCCACTGGTCGTTGGTGAAAGCGACAATGTGCATCAATTTGCTAACCAGTGCTTTGTGCCCTGCCTTCACCAAGCAGACTTTTCAACCCTAAGGACTTTTCGTGCTGGAAAGCCAGGAAAAAAAATGCTGCACTCTCAGACAACATAATTGACATTTGAATAAATGAGATGTAAAAGGAAGCTCACACATTTGAAACTAGATCTGTATAATTTTGGCATGCATGTGTGTTTGCAATGGCAAAGGAAATTAAATGGTGGACTGCTTTGTAGCAAAAGAAAGCTGATTCAGTTCCCTGTAATTTGATGTAGCTTTAGGAGTCCAGAAAGCAGGCAGTACTGCAGTGAGAAGAAGCAAGCAAAAATCCCCCACTTCTTTGCTCAGCTAGTGTGGTGTAGTGGTAGTGGTTAAGAGTGGTAGTCTTGTAATCTGGTGAACTGGGTTCGATTCCCCGCTCCTCCACATGCAGCTGCTGGGTGACCTTGGGCTAGTCACACTTCTCTGACATCTCTCAGTCTCACTCACCTCACAGAGTGTTTGTTGTGGGCGAGGAAGGGAAAGGAGATTGTTAGCCGCTTTGAGACTCCTTAGGGTAGTGATAAAGTGGGATATCAAATCCAAACTCTTCTTCTCTTCTTCTTCTTCACAATGCCATTCAGGTTATACACTTTTGATCAAGTTTCAATGCTCTGTTAACTTGAGGCTACTTTGATGCAGACCAAGGATTCTGACATTTTCTGATGACAACACAAGTTTGCAAAGTGGATTGTGGGAGCTGTCTACTTCTCTGAAGTTCTGCTCCTGTCTTTGTTCCCAAGATGGAGCCATTGCCCAACCAATGACCATTCTCAGGCCACAGAGAATCACCGTTCAGATGAATACCAGTGGAACGTTTACTGACATAATGGCAAGTCTCATTGAAACTATGTGTGCAACTTCTTGATTTGAGGAGGAAAAAATTCTCTTCCAAACCTATAACAACCTAAATAGCTGCTCAAAATTATGTGATCCCAACAGCATTTTGGAAGGAAGGAAGATTCATAGATAAAACGCCTCCAAGTGCATTTGTCCTCTTCTTTTTGATCTCTGTATACATTAAAAGGGGGTTAGAAAGCTGATGTAATACAGTAATTTATACCATATCTTTTTTTTAAAATGTCCAGTTTTTAACTGTAGAAAAGCTGTGGACTGTAGGAGAACACATTTTAGAACAATGAGGTTTTGTGACCATTTGAGGCAATACATTGATTTGAAAAGCATCTTGCAGTGAAAAAGTCACTAAGGCAGGGATAGTAAAAAAAAAAAAAAAAATGGAATCAGATGTTACCAAGCATTCTTTCTGAAAATGTGTACAACCAAATCTTATGATATCTGTGGGTGATTATGAGGGACTGTTTTATTATTATTTATTAAATTTGTATACTTCCCTATACCCACAGGTCTCAGGGCAGTTCACAAGAACTGATGGCTTTCTGGTGTTAAAAATGGTTTATTTTATGCCTGTTCAGTCTCCATTATGCATTGTGTTGCTTCTGTGCAAAAAGCCAAATCCATTGAAGCTGTTTAAAATATACCTTGTTTAATTATCCCCTGCTAGAAAACCCTAAGTGAAATACAACAGAAAAGGCAGGAATATGGCCAGGGCTGTGTGTGTTCTGTGTTCATACCCAATAATTAAATAAATTTGAATTTAGGGCAGTATTCAGCATCCTGAGAATTTTAGCTTTCATTTTTTTAAAAAATGAACAATTCTGGCCCTTAAGATGTGAAGATAAATGTGACAGTATGTGGGCTCTGAAATCTCAGCAGCTTTTTATAGTGGGAATAATATGACTTTCCAGAGGTCAGGGGCAATTTGTATCCCACCATTCTTCCAAGGAACTCAAGGGTTCCTTCTGGTCCATTTCATTCTCACAACAACCTTGTGAGGCAGGTGTGGCTGAGAGTGTGACTGGCCCTAGGTAAACTGGTGAGCTTTGTGACTTGACCCAGGATTCAAACTCAGGTCTTCCTGGCGCTAGGCTAACACTCTCAAGTACTACATCACACTGGGCCTCAGTCTCTCTCACACCTGCCTCATTTATTTAGTTGTTTTGGTCATTGCCCACATTCAGGAAAAGCAGAACTATATATAATGTGGAAGTTTATCTAGTTTATATAAACCTTGGAATTCAGTTTTCTTTGAATTTATGTTACTTGGTGCAGATTTTTTCATGCTTTTAGAACAGAATGCACACAACCCAGGGAACAACCACACCCTTCCAATTTTTAATACTACCATGAACTGAATGGCAAAAAAGTCCTCTTACAAGAAAAATAATTTTAAAAATTCCTTAGTTAAAAATATTTTTGCATACTTTTCTTCCTTTAACTGTTTGCTGAAATGAAAACAAAAGGGCTAAATTGAGCTAGCCTTGTTCAGAAGACCAGTGACCACAGTCAGCAGTAAATAGTTGTGTCTTCACATGAAGAAGGAAAGCGGAACTTGAACCCAAACAATTCCCTAAACAGGAATAACACTAATCACCGAAGTGCACTTAACACCATAGGAGCTACAGTATTCTTTACACATGCACACTTTGTAGGACACTTTGTACATGGAACTAAACAATGGAATATAAATATGCAAGCATCTTCTTTTTAAGTACACAAATTAAAAGTTCATTTACATTCTTTACTTTCCAAGATGCTGATGGAAAAAACCAAGATCTTCCAAACAGGAAGTCTGAAGATGCTCATTAATGCAGCAAAATCTTCTCTCTCTCTCTCTGTCACACACACACACACACACACACACACACACACACACACTTTTTCCTCTCTGTCTTACACACCCCTCACATACTTCAGATTACATAGTTGTGTGACTATGACGAGCCCAAGACAGGACACGCTCCTCTCACCAGAAGAGGATGCTGGAATTGTTAACATTAATTCAGTTTCTTCTGCAGGTGATTTCTTCTGTCTTCAGTAGTTTCTGGGCTGAAGTCTGTACAGAAACCGTTAGGAGCAGGACAAGTATCAGTCTCCATTTGATCAGGATATAAATACTCCTCAGCAAAGTTTGGATACATTTCGGCAAACTTGTGGAAATCCTCTAGAAATTAATAAAAGCAAGCATACATTTTAAGCGTTTTACTTACAAAATCAAGAAAGACTGCAAGACAATAAAAGTACTAAGTAGACTACTGTTTACTAAGTCTCCCATGCCAAACTTTAAGAGCATTTTCCAAAGGATTGAACCCAATTAAATTATATTTAGAGTAGACCCACTGACACAGGATAGTCATTTTCATTAGTTTCAATGGGTTTTCCCTGAGTAACACTAACATTTGCTAACAACTCAAAATGATTTGCAGAACTACACTATGTTCCTCCCCTCCACACCTCCTTGAGATTTAAGCAATAGTTTGTTTGTTCGTGTTGGCCTTTTCTTGACAGGTCGGTTTATTACATTAGGTAAAGGTAAAAGGTAAAGGACCCCTGGATGGTTAAGTCCAGTCAAAGGCCACTATAGGGTTGCGACGCTCATCTCGCTTTCAGGCCAAGGGAGCCAGCGTTTGTCCGCAGACAGCTTTCCGGGTCATGTGGCCAGAAGGACTAAACTGCTTCTGGTGCAAAGGGACACCGTGACAGAAGCCAGAGAGCAAGGAAACGCCGTTTACCTTCTCGCCACAGGTGTAGCTATTTATCTACTTGCACTGGTGTGCTTTCAAACTGGCAGGAGCTGGGACAGAGCAATGGGAGCTCACCCTGTCACGCAGATTCGAACCGCCAACCTTCCGATCGGCAAGCCCAAGAAGCTCAGTGGTTTAGACCACAGCGCCCAACACTGCAGCATAAGGTCACTGATCATAGAACAGACTGGAACCTTTAGCTACTGGTAACCATAGCATGGAGCGCGTTAGTGTGCTGCACTAGGACTGGACTGGTCCAAGTTCAAATTTCCATTTGGCTTGGAAGCTCTCTGGATTACTTTGGGCCATGCACTATCTCTCAGGGTTGCTGTAAGGATCAAAGGGGTGAAGGGGGTGCCAACCATACAAGCTGGAGGAAAAGGTATAGCACACAAACAAGAAATAATATACAGACATTCTGTCCCTATATACAGACATTCCAGGAAGCCCATTAATGAGCACAGGAAGCTGTTTCATATTGACCCAGACTATCTAGTACTGACTGGCTTTTCAGGGTTTCTGACAGAGGCATTCCCACTTGGAAATGCTTGGGTTTGAAGCTGAGACTTAAACTCTGAGCTACAGCCCTTCCCATGCAACACAATGGCCAGGAACCTGTCACACTCGCCCCCAGGCAGCTGCTCTTTTCCGTGGGACATGCCTGGCCACCACACAAAAGTTCCCCATTTTCTGTGGCTTTCTAAAATCATAGCACGGAACTCACCGTATGTAATTTCCCCCCTTTCGTCGACATCTATAGCTCTGAATAGGTTTGACACATTAAGATCTGAAACGCCCATGGCAGTCTTTAAAATGCAGGTTAAATCTTCTTCTGTTAGAGCTCCAGTTTCTGACTGATACATCTGTGAAAAATTAAAACGTATGATTTGTTGTTGCAGCAGCAGCAAAGAAACACATTCCCAGGGCCTCTGTTTGACACTTTCCTCCCAGCCAAATAAATCTTCCAACTTCCCTACGCTGATTGATACGCCACCTTTTATTTTCCATTTAGAGTTTGCAAATTTTGCTGAAGCCCAAGAGCAAATACATTTATTGATACAGTATATTAGATACATTAAAGGTAAAGGGACCCCTGACTGTTAGGTCCCGTCACGGACGACTCTGGGGTTGCGGCGCTCATCTCGCTTTACTGGCCGAGGGAGCCGGCGTACAGCTTCTGGGTCATGTGGCCAGCATGACTAAGTCGTTTCTGGCGAACCAGAGCACTGCACGGAAACGCTGTTTACCTTCCCGCTGGAGCGGTACCTATTTATCTACTTGCACTTTTGACGTGCTTTCGAACTGCTAGGTTGGCAGGAGCAGAGACCGAGCAACGGGAGCTCACCCCGTTGCGGGGATTCGAACCGCCGACCTTCTGATCGGCAAGCCCTAGGCTCTGTGGTTTAACCCACAGCGCCACCCGTGTCCCTATTAGATACCTTAGGGGCCGCCTATTCCTGTACCAGCCTGCCCAATGTCTAAGATCTGGCAGAGAGGGCATTCACTGTGACCTACCTCTGGTTTATTCAGAAACAGATAAAGAAAGAGAAAAAGGGCCACACTTAGTGGCCACACCCAGGCTATGGAATACCTTGCCCTCTGAGGTTTGTTTGTAGCCCCTTCTTGCCAACATAGGATGCTTTATATGGTAAGCTCTCTTTGGGGTTTTATCTGCTGTGCCTGTTTTTATTTTTTAATTGCTTTGTTTAATATTATTGCTTTTGTGGATGCAGTATTTTAATTGCTGTAAGCTGTTTCAAGTGGTGCAAATGTAGTGCTTGTTTGGGAGGAAGGACGGGATGTAAACTGAATAAACAATAATGATAATAGTAACAACAACAGCCATTCTGGTATTGCAAAGGTGGGGGATTGGCCTCTAGATAAATCAAGAAGCGTCTCCATCCCCATCGTTCTGAGGTCCAGCGCTGAGGGCCTTCTGGCAGTTCCCTGTCTGTGAGAAGCCAAGTTACAGGGAACCAGGCAGAGGGCCTTCTCAGTAGTGGCACCCTGTGGAACATCCTCCCACCAGATGTCAAAGAAAATAACAACTACCAGACTTTTAGAAGACATCTGAAGGCAGCCCTGTTTAGGGAAGCTTTTAATGTTTAACAGACCACTGTATTTTAATAGTTTGTTATTGTTATTATCGTTATCATCATCATCATCATCATCAAACATGCAATTGCCTCTCCACTAAAAGTAGTACTCAAGGTAATATAAGGAATTACAGTACATAAAAATACAAAGGCCAACCATGTTACTAAATGCCAGTTAAAATCCCATTCTCTCAAGGTCTGCTGCAGGAAACTGACTAATCATGCATCATCACTGCAACAGATACAGGAGACTTCATTTGTCACCTAAATTCTGCTGAGGCTGTAATCTGGTGGGCCAGCATAAGGAAACGCAATCCACAGGTGTGATGCCACAATAGAGTTGAGTGCTGGAGGGATAAGAGAGCATTGGGGAGCTCATATGCTCATACGCCCTTGAGTTCTTTTGATTTACTGCCTCTTTTATTCTGTGGGAACTGTGCATTTTGCCAGTTAGGCAATGTATTGTGTATTGCTAGCTGCCTTGGTGGTCCTGGTGGAAAGAAAGGCAGGTCATAAATATTTTGAAATAAAAATAAGACCTAGCCACGTCCACAGCAGGATCACCCCAGATGTGTTTAGGGTAAGGGGTTGCTCATGCAGGAAAAGGTGGTCCTTCAAATATACGGAGCTCAGGAAATCCAGGGCTTTCAAAAGGTACACAAACCTTGGCTTTCACTTACATCACTTGATTTCTCGGTGCTCAATGACTCATAGATGACTATGTGAATTAACTTTTTTGTTGTTTAGTCGTTTAGTCGTGTCCGACTCTTTGTGACTCTTCGTGAATTAACTTTACTGATAAACATTAAGTTTGAGGTATCATCAAGTGACACTCTCCCCCCATTTGTTAGCCCCTCTTTGGCCACAGCTCATAAAATAAAGCATCAATGTACGATAAAACACCATTACCAGAAAGGATGTCTCTGTGGTGTTGTATATGTGATGGCTCACTCACATTGACAAGTTGTCGCTTGATGCTGCTTTCATCAAGTGATGAGCATGCAAGCTACTTTTTTCTTACCCATTTGCCTGCGTAGGCAGCAATTTGCACAGTCTCATGCTCCTGCTTGCTGATTTGGAAAAAAAACAAAACAGGGCACAACAGATTGCTGCTGTGTTTTGCGGGCCAAAATGCATGTGAGTGAATATGGCTACTGTTAGATGGTGACTGCTGTACAGTAGATCAAACACATCCATTCTTAAGGAAATTAGCACTGAGTGCTCACTGGAAGATCCTGAAGCTGAGGCTCCAATACTTTGGCCACCTCATGAGAAGAGAAGACTCCCTGGAAAAGACCCTGATGTTGGGAAAGATGGAGGGCACAAGGAGAAGGGGACGACAGAGGACGAGATGGTTGGACAGTGTTCTCGAAGCTACAAACATGAGTCTGACCAAACTGCGGGAGGCAGTGGAAGACAGGAGTGCCTGACGTGCTCTGGTCCATGGGGTCACAAAGAGTCGGACACGACTAAACGACTAAACAACAACTGTACAGAACTTGTATAAAGCCAGTAATGACAAGAGATGCAGAGAAGTTGTGGTTAATGTAATGAATTGACCTGTTTTGCCCCCCTCCCCCCCAAAAAAGGGAAAGGGAAAAAAGGGCTTTGTTTTTTAAAATGGCTTTCAACAAACCGGCTTAATAAAAGCTGCTACTTGCCTTAAAAGCCAGCTGTATCGTTTGCAAGGTTTTGGATGGCCGACAGACTACTGACAAAGCGATTACATATTCTCTTAAGTCAATCAGACCACTTTCCTTCTGTAAAAAAAGAAAGAAACAAAACTGTATTACCAGTTTCATAGAAAATACCCACTGAAGAAAAGAAAATTCTGAAAAGTGCACATAAAAAGAGCTCACATGGAGGTTTCAGCACAAAGATTTCTAAACAAAGAAACTAGTGTTAAAATAGCAGCTCATCTGCAATTAACTAAGGGACTAACTCCTCTGAACTTTTGAAACATCTTATATTTATCAGTTGTTTTACAGCAAGGAACCCTTTCTGGCCAGATCTTTCTCTCCCCAACCCCTGGTGGGCAGGGAAGCCACCTGCCAATCACCTGGCATCATAGTGCTATCAGTTAATGTAACCCTTTGAGCCCTTGATTGTCAAAACTTCAAAAAGAAACATGAGGCTTTCAAACAGCCCTTTGCGGGCTTTCAAATAGTTCTCCCATGTGGATGTTTATAGAGAGCTTTGATGCAACACTACGTTATGCTTGCTATATATGTGTATGTATATAGAAAGCTGTAGTCTAATTTGTAAAATAAGTCATAGTCACCATGTATCCCTTGTGCTACATTTCTCCATGGTAAAAATGATGATCAGCAGCCAATAGGATGCGTAATTTCAGACTACAAATGTTCACACAGCAGGCAAAAGGCATGCACACAAGACCTTCTGGATTTAGTAATCACTTTTTCGAAACTATTGTTCATAACATAAACAGGTACTTTCTATGTTACAGCTCCATTAACCATACTCACAAATGAAAACTGCATTCCTAACGAAAGAACGCCCAAGGCCTTAATTCAAATAATAAAAGTGGTTATTTAGAAATTTCAAGACTGTCATCTTTCTTACCTCATCAAAAAGTGCAAACATGTTTTCTAATGTGTCAGAAACCGGGACTTCTAGGTATTCTGCAAACTCCTTGAGACTGACCCTTTTGTCTTTCATTCTTTTGGTATTTCCTGAATATGCATCAAGCTCTCTTTCAAGCTTCTCTGGCTTTAATCTAAACATGGGAGGAAGAAGAAGAAGAAGAGTTTGGATTTGATATCCCGCTTTATCACTACCCAAAGGAGTCTCAAAGCGGCTAACATTCTCCTTTCCCTTCCTCCCACCACAACAAACACTCTGTGAGGTGAGTAAGGCTGAGAGCCTTCAGAGAAGTGTGACTGGCCCAAGGTCAACCAGCAGCTGCATGTGGAGGAGCGGAGACGCGAACCCGGTTCACCAGATTACGAGTCTACCGCTCTTAACCACTGCACCACACTGGCTCTCAACCAAGGCTGCAATTGTAAACAACCCTCTCTCTTTTTTTCTTACAGGAGTGTTGAGGAGGACAAACCAGGCAGTTTGGTTACTCGTGAACAACCACCTAAGCCATCTGACAATAGGTAAAGGTAAAGGGACCCCTGACCATTAGGTCCAGTCGTGACCGACTATGGGGTTGCAGTGCTCATCTCGCTTTATTGGCCAAGGGAGCCGACATACAGCTTCCGGGTCATGTGGCCAGAATGATTAAGCTGCTTCTGGTGAACGAGAGCAGCGCACGGAAATTCCGTTTACCTTCCTGCTGGAGTGGTACCTATTTATCTACTTGCACTTTGACGTGCTTTCGAACTGCTAGGTTGGCAGGAGCAGGGACCAAGCAACCGGAGCTCACCCCATCACAGAGATTCGAACCGCCAACCTTCTGATCAGCAAGTCCTAGGCTCTGTGGTTTAACCCACAGCGCCACCTGTGTCCCTATACAGTTACAAAGCGATTAAAACGTTACGTCGTACAGTTCCACACTTTTATCAGCCTGCTCACCCAAGGCTTCTCACAAGCTTTGCAAATTCTAAGAGGCAGGTATCTGAAGGGAGACGAAGTTGTCCCTCAGCCAAAGCTAGCTGGCAATCTTCAAAAGTGTAGTCCGTTACTGGAACTCCCAAAGCCCTTGAGGGGGGGAAAAAGCAGGAATTTACACAACAGCATCACACTTTATTTATAACGGCAGGCTTATAAAGCAGACGCAATCTAAACGCCACATTTTGGCTATGCCAGAGCTCACGATGTGGTCTGGCAAGTCAAGGAAAGAGTAGCTTTCATCAAGGGTACTTCAAATTTAAAAATGGGGATGAAGAGACAAAGAAAAGGGAGGGTATATTTAAATCTGCCTAAAACCATTAAACCACTAGACCTTCTCTCCTGCATATTTCTCAACTGTTTGGTGTACATTTATGTGTGTTTATGCATCTGAAAACACTATAAAAAACTTCCACCAGACATGTATTTAAAATGTTCAGTAGCACCTTAGAGACCAAACTAAGTATTGGTATGAGCTTTCGTGTGCATGCACACTTCTTCAGATACCTGAAGAATATCTGAAGAAGACATCTGAAGGTATCTGAAGAAGTGTGCATGCACACGAAAGCTCATACCAATAACAAATTCTAAGGAGCTCCTGGAAGGAATTTTTTTATTTCATTTCGACTACGGCAGACCAACACGGCTACCTACCTGTAATTAAAATGTTCAGTTACAGTTATTAGCAGCCAGTGCATTCTGGTGGGCAGTGCACTGGGTATATCTGGGGACCTAGAAGCCAAATCCCTTTAAATTGTTTTCTTGCTACATCTAAACTGCACCTTAATCTGCAACCATAATGCATCTGCTTTGGATGATAGGTTTGGTTCCCTAGAAATTCTGGTAATCTTTCCCAGTCAGATATAGAGGATGGTCGCTGGGAATGATGTTGATTGTTCACCTCTTGAAAATTGGTCTATGTAGTCCTACAGGGATTAGTATCGGCACTAAACCTGTTGATATAAAGCCACTGATATGAAGCCACTGAGAGAGATCGCCCACTGTTTTGGAGTGAGGAACTTTCCCTAAATATCCAGCTACCCTATTGGCCATAAAATCACTGTTTGGAAGTTGTGGGCAGGTAGTTAAGGATTAATAGACTGTAAATGAACCCGGACAAGTCAAAGTTGACACTAGCAGGGACTTGTCAGATCTTAGAAGGAACAGATTTTCTTGTCATTGGCAGGGTTGTAATTTCTACACCAAAAACAGGTTCAGATTCCAGTCCACACTTGTGATGCAATCAGCTTTTGTTAGGTTTGATATGATATATATTTTTTTTCTGCAATGTCCACAATGTTAGCACACACATTAAAATAAGCAGAATATTTCGGTACAAACATCTAAATAAGCAGATACCACAATGGTGCTATTTGGACAGCAGTTCACTTACTGTGCCATGATCCGTCTCACGTTATTTGCATACAAAGATGGGTTTCTTTTTTCTTCTTCAGAGGGTATATACACAGGCAGGAACTGCAAGTAGAAAAAATGGTTTCAGCACAAGCGTGTTACCGTATTTCACAGGCAAAAGTATAAGCACACACACTAATAATGTTGCTTTTAAGTACAGTAACAGGATCAAATGTTCATAAGCAAATATAAAACCAAAAAACACAATCCTGAATTTTTACACGCATCATTAAGGTGTAGCAACATTTCAGGTTTTTTTGTTTCCAACCTCCCTCCCTTTATTACCGCATTTTTCGCCCTATAGGACGCATTCCCCACCCTCCAAAAATGAAGGGGAAATGTGTGTGCGTCCTATGGGGTGAATGCAGGCTTTCGCTGAAGCCTGGAGAGTGAGAGGGGTCGGTGCGCACCGACCCCTCTCGCTCTCCAGGCTTCAGGAAGCTCTGCGCTACCCTAGGGAGCCCGGTGCGGCTCCCTAGGCTTGCGGATAGCAGGCTGTTCTGGGGGCTGGGGTCGGGGGAAGCTCGGGCTTCCCCCGCGCCAGCCCCGTGCTTGGGGGGGAAATAAATATTTTCTCTTTATTCCCCCCCCAAAAAACTAGGTGCATCCTATGGGGCGGTGCACCCTATGGGGCGAAAAATACGGTAATTTGTGTTTTTAAAAGGAACTAAATGATATTTATAGTGCAACAAATGAGCAGCTGTGTGGGATACAGATTAGGCATCTTTCGTCTACGTTGTGCTTCCAACTGCGTCAATTATCTCATTTTCCCACAGTTCAGAGCAGCAAGTCTAAAAACCGCATTTTTCTCCTTGAGAGTGGACTGCAGGTATGAAATGTGGCTGTGCAAATGTCGTCAGTACCACCGCATACAGATAGTAGCATTATCGTTGATCAGTGACATTAATTCCCCCTCCCAATATGCCCGTAACGTTTTGACCTCTATTATTATACTTTTATTTATTTTATATCACAATAGAAAAAACATAAAACCAGACAGTAAAATAATAGAAAGTTTAAAAAAGCAAGTTGAAAGCAAAAAGAAATTTAAAAAACAAGCATCAATAGACTATTGTGGGAGGTGTACTCTCAATTGTTTTCAGTGGACATTAAAAAGTTGGCACAGAAGGTGCCTCTGAATCTCTTTTGGCAGAGTGTTCCACAGGACTGGTGACACAAAAAGCTTGATTTCTTTTTGTTGTCAAACGAGCCTCAGCAACTCACCCAAGCCACCCCTGCAGATGATCTCAGTAACAGAGCCAGAATTATAAGGGTTCAGGTGATACCTCAGGTATCCTGGACCCAAAGCTGCTCAGGGCTTTGTAAATCAGTATAAGAAGCTTGGCTCAGTAGCAGATGGGCAGCCATGACATGTTCTTGACCAGAAGCTTGCCCCAGCAATCTGGCTGCTGCATTCTGCACCAGCTGGAGTTTCCGAACCAGACCCAAGGGCAGCCCCATGTAGAGCACATTACAGTAGCCTAACTCAAGGTTAACAATGCATGGACCTGTGAAGACCAGTGGAAGCACTTGTTCTATTCCCAGGGTTTTTGTTCAGCTGGAAGTCACCAGAACTCAGTCCTGGCACCTCTCAGGTGGGCGCTGTTATGTACTGAAGTTCTCACCCTGGGCCAGCAGGGGGATACTGTAGATAGTTTTCACTCAGGTCCACATATGCAAATAAGGGATTGAAAGTGACGTTCAGTGATTGGATAGTTACAGAAAGTGTTACAGTTGCGTTGTAGTGCAACTCTATATAAGCAGGCTGGCTGAACCCTTCAGTTCAGTTCAGTTCTGGCCTGTGAATAAACAAGAGCTGTTTGAAGAATCGCTGTGTCGTCTGATATGTTCACCCACAACTTAACAGGCGCCATTGCCATTGTAAGAGAACAGGGGAGGCGTTCATGGCTGAGTTCCGGTACCTCTTTTTCTAGAAAAATAGCATTGGCTATTCCTTATTGCAAAGTGGGGAAATGAAAAAGAAATAAAATGAAGTTAAGCTTTCCTCCTGCAGTACACGGTCTTTATTTTGTTGGGGTACTCTTATGAAGTTATTGTGCTCTCCCCTGTTCCAGAGCTGAACTATTCACACATATTAAAGGATACCGTTAAAATGGGTTGTAGTTTTTTTTAGTTGTCTCAAGCCTAGGATTGCAGACTAAAACACTGGTAACTTTGTACTAACCTCTATTTCCACAAAATTATGAAACTGACATAAAGTTAGCCACAGAATTTTCAACCTGAAAGAGAAATGAAAAGCTTGTTTTAATTTACAAGATTATTAGTTCGTTATTAACATCACAAATGCATCCTGAGAAAGAGAAACGAAAATGAACTTTGGGTGAGATCCAGCATTGTACAAACTGGCATCTGCTCATGCAATGGGACTTCTCATTCCTCTCCTCCCCACTGTGCACCCCCAAATATGCTCTAAAGGGTTGGGGGACTCTCTGAAGCTGGGGGGGGGGAGTTGGAGGAGCAGGAAGAATAAGAAGTCCCATTGCACAAATGGATTTATGTTGTGTAAGCAGATGGACCTCACTCTGTAAAATATAGGAAGCGAACACTACTTGGCAATTAAATATCAAAACTGATGCACAGTAAACTTAAGTACCTTAGCTATGAATGATATTGAAATCAAATATGATTTAACATTATCAAATACTTAATCGATTTGAAATTGCATGAAAAAGCTAAAGAGAAACAAGAAGGCCATTGCTCAGATGCTTCCAAACACTATAGACAAAAGTTATCTATTGGCAGGCTAATCTATTCATTCAAATTAGGAATAGTGTGATTTGGGGTTTGAAGAACTTATTAAACCCTGTTTGATCATAAAAATAATAATTGGCCAGGAAGATAATCTGACGTGTGCCCATTATTTCCCATTATTTAACATACTAGTCCTAAGAAAGAAAAGCAATTCATTAAAGCAATTAGTAAGTCAAATAATACATAGCTGACTTACGCTCCTGGACCCTGCCATGTCCACGTAATTGTATCCTATGCAGCAAAAGAAATGCATTCAAATATTTAAGCAGTCCTATGATGTTAATAGGCTTCACAAAAAAAAGCACTGCTTTGAAAAATGTGACAGTAGGCTATTTATATCTCATTATCCCTGTAAGGGTTTTGTCTACTACTGCATTTGGCAATATGTAAATCATGAAGGGGGAAATACATTAAATGAAATGCCGATGAATTTATTGTAGGTTCAGGAATTCCTCCAGTTTACAGCATACTGACAAAGGAATTATCAGTGCCCTCTAGTGATACAGAAGCAGCATTTCAGTTAAAGGAATAACGGGACACAAGCTCACTTTTGCTTTCTCATAGGTAGAACTGAGTTTGTTTACCACAATGAGATACTAGCAAACAAATCTTGCATTCTGCAGTAATAGATTGATAGATTAACAGATCAGCTATTAGATGAAAAGATGGGCTGTGTACATATCAAATTTACATCTTTCTAGCTAGCATAGGAGTAACTTGACTATTTTGGGGGATACTTCATGTTCTCCCGTTTGGGGGGGAAATAAGTCAATACACGCTGCATTTGTCTTGAAACAAATGTACATATCTAAGAAACAGCCCGTGTCACCTCCCACCTGATTTACTACCATTCTGCTTTTCAAAAAAAAGTTTGAGAATATATTTCAGACAATTACTTAAGGTTCCAATATGCATTTGGCATAGGGATGCGGGTGGCGCTGTGGTCTAAACCACTGAGCCTAGGGCTTGCCGATCGGAAGATCAGCGGTTTGAATCCCCGCGACGGGGTGCACTCCCATTGCTTGGTCCTTGCTCCTGCCAACCTAGCAGTTCGAAAGCATACCAGTGCAAGTAGATAAATAGGTACCACTCCGGCGGGAAAGTAAACGGTGTTTCTGTGCGCTGCTCTGGTTTGCCAGAAGTGGCTTAGTCATGCTGGTGGCCACATGACCCAGAAGCTGTACACTGGCTCCCTCAGCTAATAAAGTGAGATGAGCGCCGCAACCCCAGAGTTATCCGCAACAGGACCTAACGGTCAGGGGTCCCTTTACCTTTATGTATTTGCCATAAAAGCTTACTCAGAGCTTACCAGTTTGTTTGGATAACGTAAAATCACTGGTTGGACAGGCACTCCAGGGATAAATGCTCCTACAAGATATACGGGATACATATAATTACAATACTTTCTAATTACCACCTATTAATGACACTGTGAGCATTGAAGGTATTGCTTGCGCATTTCTGTTATGTAACAGCTGGCTTTTCTGGATGATATGCCCTGAAGTTCCACCTTCCCAAGTAGCCAAAAAAGATGCAACTATAATTTATTTTTAAAGGTTAAGCAACAACACTCAGCAACATAGTAATCCAAGCATCTGAAGATAAAAAGATTCTGATTATTCCCTGCCCAAATAATAAATAGTCCAAGCTTTTCCCTGCAAGTGAACATAATGTGCCATCTTCAGAGGTTTACTGTTATGGTATACCACTGTGACTTATTCCCAGCAGCTTACTTCCTGGAAAACTTTGTATAACATTGGAAGCATTAGTATGATTCATTCAATTTAATTTAAATCCTTTGATCAAGCAGGATATTTCATTCCAGATAAGATGACACAGGAAGAATGGATAGTTAGTCAAAACAACTAATAGCCAGCAATTTTTCAGAAGTACCTAATTGGAAAGATCTCAGGGCTGTCAAATCCTACGCAACTTATATTCCAGGAATTTGACAGAAATAGAAAAAATGTTCCACCACAAGTTTTGACTGCCTTCCCTGATGAAGACAAACATTTTCTTTTTAAACAGGAAAATCTGCCTTGTAACCTCTCTCTCTCATATTATAAGCCAACGAACAGCAACCAGTAATAAGGTGTGTGAAAACAATCTACATTGTTAATGCTAATTCTTCCACTCTTCTGGAGTGGAAGAAGACTGTAGAATCAACTCAAATCTCTAACTAGGAACAAGAAAGGAATGATAACTGAAACAATCAACACTTCTGGTCTTCTTTGTTTGCACTTTCATCCACTACCAAAGATAGCAATAAATCAAAATCTTTTCTGGACACCCAGTTCTTTCCCAACTCTATGGTCAGTCTGTGGCTATTTTCACCAACATTTACAAATTTAGATGTCTCCCTTTCCGAAAAGGTTGAACAATTGTGCTTTCTAGATTTTGCAGCCCGGCATATGAATCTCTCTAAGCATGATGATGCAATCTGCAAAGGCTCCAGGGAAAGAGGCCTTTGGGATTTTTGTTTGAAGCCCTGAGCAGCAACCTCTCATTCCACCCCTATCTCCCACAGGTACTGATGATAGTAACTATTGTTTACTCATGGACTAGAGGAACCTGTTGAACCAGAAACCCAGGTCAAGACTTCTTTCACTAAGGGAGCCCGTAAAGTGTTGGTATTTTTTTAAAAAATCCTTGCTCTCTCTATCTTGACATCAGGGAATGTGACACAAACTTGTATAGTGGTACCTAGGGGTTACAAACGCTTCAGGTTACAGATGCTTCAGGTTACAGACTCCACTAACCCAGAAATAGTACCTCGGGTTAAGAACTTTGCTTCAGGATGAGAACAGAAATCGTACTCCGGCGGTGCGGCGGCAGCGGAAGGCCCCATTAGCTAAAGTGGTACTTCAGGTTAAGAACAGTTTCAGGTTAAGAACGGACCTCCGGAACGAATCAAGTTCTTAACCCGAGGCACCACTGTATTTTCTAGGGAAGATCTCTGAAATGAAGATCTCCTATCAAACATACACACCTGGTCACGGAAAACTGGACTAGACATTTACACAATCTGAAGCAATCTTTTCTAGAAGGCTCTGACAGATTAGCACTAGAAGTTCCATTCTACAAACAGCCAAGCTCCAATACTACTGAATATTAGTAGTACATGCTTAAATGCTATTAGGAAAATATATGTTTGGACTCAGACTGAAGGTAGCATTCTCCACATGATTCAAATCTTCACTCATGGATTCTTTTACTCATTATTCTGTTGCACAGCTGTATGCATGGATTCGTACATGTGCCATCAACATGAAATTATTCAGATACAGAACAGGATGATAGCCATCTGATTAGAAAACCAGAGGTCATGCAAATACACAGATCCTAGGGAAAAGATTGCAAAGTGCTGCACAACACAAGAGCCATACTAATACATATCTGAGGAAAAGTCCTGGCATCAAATCAGGAATGAAAAGGGCACAAGGTATTACCATAAATCTCTCATTATCCAATATGTTGACTAAACTTTAGAGAATGCAAAACATGGTAAGATAACCTTATCTCCTGCAATTTGTGGTACAAGCAAAACACCCCTACCCTTTGTATTTGGCAAAGAGAATAATTTCCATTTACTATTTCTACAATTTATGAAATAAAGACCACTGAAGCATGGAAGGAACAATCCAATGATGTCTCTGACTATTGCATTAAAAATACAAAAACAACTCATTCTGACGCTGCCCCTTCACCTACCAAATCAGGGCACAAAACCATGAGAGTTTCAACTTTTTTTTCTATAAGGAAGTCTTTCTGAACTTACTTGGAAACATTTTTTGAATTCCATAGGAAACAGTAAGAGAACTGAGCTAATGGCAGTAATCCTCAAAAAAAGAGAGATTATTTTGCTATAGAGAGGTTTTAGGTTTAAACATTCTAGACCACATAATATCCCGAAGGAGCCCTGATGCACACTAGATGAAAGTCAGCAAGTGTCAAGACTGGACAAAATACAGAGAATGATGAACTGACTGAATGTCCTATTTCAGGTTCTTGTTTGCTTGCTTGTTTTGTTTGTCCTGAACTCAATAATTAGATTTGAAGATGGAAACCCCTTTATTTGCATTCAGCATTTTCCAGGAAATGGTCAACACGTGTTTGCAATGATGCACTTTGATTTCCAAACCTATGTATGAAGAAGGTACTTCAGATGGGTGGTGTCAGGGAACTGACATCGGAGCCAGAAGTGGAGGCAGGGCTCCCAAGCGATGCCGGAGAAGGGCCAAGCAGGGAGAGAGGGAACTCATCGGCTGGGGAAGGAAATCAGCGTAACACCAGGGATAAAGGGGGGCGGTTGGGGGAATCGGAGAGGGGTCTCCAGGACTCTTCGCTGGAGACCAGCGGGGAGAGCACAGGTCCTCCTCTGCCCACACCCACCCTGCGCAGAAGACTTCCGCACAGGGAAAGTAGGCGTAGACTTGGCGTCAAAGAGCTTCTGTGCTGGGAGAAGTTTAAGAAACGCCCACTGACGGATTCTGCTAGCGACTGAACAGCCACGAAGTGAAGGGCTGTCCAGTCAGGAAAGGTTTAATCAGGCTACCTAGCCAGGAGTGGCGGCAAACTTACGCACGAGCAACCCCCATACATCCATTACAGGTGGGTTTTTTGCACGTACTTGGATTGCAAGTTACGACAGTTAACTCAACATTCAAACAGACAGACAATCCTAGGTTTCTTGGCATACCAAAGTTTCAGAAAAGGCAAAGGTTGCCCTTATTGGGGGGTGAGAGGACACCCCTCTTGTAACATCTGAAGTGGCCATAGGCAATCATGAGCACCGAATTTCAAAATCTGAAGTTACATAGGTAAAGAAGAATGTACATCATACCTACCAGGCTTGAAGGTAATTAGGCAGGATCGATTAGTGCATGTTCCTTCCGGGAATATCATAATCTTAAAACAGAAACAGAAAAAAACCCCCTCTATTACAAAGTTATTTTTGTACATCTTCTGCATCTTTAAGTACATTTCAAGCTCAGAATTTAGAAGCATTCAAATTCGCTTTGCTTTAAATGCTGCTAGCATTTAATAAATAATTCACCACAGGTATCTGATTTCAAGAAGGCATTCAGATTGCTCCCTAAGGTGTTCTACAAATGGAGTGTGATCTATGAAAGAATGTATGGAACGCAGCCCAGGAATCTTTGAAGTACTCTCCCATTTGAAACTGCAAACAGTGAGGGCCAGATACCCTCTCAATGAGTGAGGTAGAAGTTATAATATAATGTTCCTCCACCCCCCCACCCTTGTGTTCATCACAAGGAGGGTAACTCTTTCTCATTTAATCACGCATGAAGCAAACGATGACCTCCTCATCCATTGCCTTTTAAATTACGTAGGCTCCAAGACTTCAGGAGCCTAGATTACACCACTTGTTTTCTTTTTCTAAAATACTTTTTATCGAATTTTACTGTTGCATATGAAAACGTGTAGATACAGGGGGAAAAACAAGTAAGCAAAAGAGAAAAAGAAAGTAACAGGGTTGTGGAATAAAATAAAAACAGCAAAGCAGTACTGTATAACCAAATTCCAACGATACTTCACTAAATATCAGGTGGTATTTAAATACCCCAACCTTAACGAAGAAAGAGAAGCTGCTCATATATTCAAAAAAGGGGAACTAATCCACATCGAAATTGCCAGATTCGGCTTTTCCACAGCTTTACATTACTTTAAAGTTCTATGTGCTTACTGTGCTTACCATCAGTACTCAATAAAAGTTGAACAATATTAGTGGTAGGAAACCCTGTTCTTTTAAATTCAAGGCACTAAAGTTTCTCACACATAGCATGGCACCCACAAACAAAGAAGAGGTGAAGATTAAAATGATTTCCTCTATGGCAGGAGGAAAACTTATCTATGCACAGCTTAAGAGATTCCTAAGCAGCAACGAACTCAGCACTGGAAATTCTTAGGAACAGAACTCAACGTTAAAATACCATTACCCAAATTTATGCTGCGGTGACATTTCGATATTATGTACTTGTTTCTTCTCAAAAGTGCTATCGCACAATTTGAAAACGCTTCGAAGGGGTAACCAAACTGCCAAGAGGTGAATTCGCTATTCGTAAAGCAATTGTTTGTTTTTTAGTTGAGGAAAGAACAGGAGAGGTGATTAAGGGGAATGTGATGGATGTTTATATAATCAAAACTCGTCTTGAGAAAGTACTTCCCCTCCCCCCCCATCTTTCATAACTCTAGAAGAGAATGACAGACACTAGGATCAGGGCTGAGAAAAGGAAACTGTACTACTAACGGCTGAGCCTGGAAGAGGGAGATATAGGCAGCCTATCTCTGGCTGAGCTGACAGTGAGGGAGTTAAGGTGGCACGGGGTCTCCCCAGAGGATTGCTTCCTTAATGTATCAGGATTGTTTCACATGACAAACATAATTAAATTAACAGCAAGTCATGGATTTTATCCTCCTTGGCAACAACTAGGGAGGGCTGTCACCTTCATGCCTTCTTTGTGAACACCCATAGATGTTTGGCTGTTAGAAACAGAATAATGGATTAAATGAACCATGGTATCATCCAACAAAGGATTCCCCCCCCCTTTTCCCGGATGTGGTACCAATCAAGAGGAACAGCTGGAGGAAAACCTGAAGAATTCGAAAGAATTCACAACTCAGGTGAACGTTAGCCCCACAAATAGTAGAAACTGAAACCTGAGGAGTGTGTGTCTACTTTTGAACAGAAATAGCATCTCTTTAGGTGGAAATAGATATTCCTTTACAGAAAACAAATACCTTTAAATCACAAGACGTTCTACCAGTACCTGTGGCCATTTGCCATTTGACTGAGCACGCCGCCTTATCTCCTCAACAGTTTTCCTGCGGGAATCCTGATCTGATCGAGATACAAACACGGGTCGAATGTATTTGATTAGAGCTGGAAAGAAACAGAAATGTCCGTATTCCTAAGTATATTCCTTCATTTTTCTTTAGATTAGCATAAGTGTATGACATGCTATATAGAGAAACAATCAACAGTTTTATGAGCAAACACATTTCATAACAAAATATGCCATATGGAGGGGAGTAAATAGCAGAACACATTAAGAAACATTTTAAAATAAAATATAGCTCTGCATTTATTGAGAAATACAATCACCCACTTATGAATACTTCAAACTGAAAGTGCCCCTTTAAAACAAAAACTAAAACTACCTCCCATGCTTTTACTTATTTCTAAAATTGCCTCAGTTTGATCCTGTTTGAAGGTAGACAGGACAGTTGTTTATTTCTTACAAATGGGATGGGATATGAGTTTAACACTCGTGAAAAGTTCAGAATATCTATGTATTTTTCAGAATCAGAATATCTACGTATTTTTCGCTCTATAAGATGCACTAGACCACAAGACGCACCTAGTTTTTGGAGGAGGAAAACAAGAAAAAAAATATTCTGAATCTCAGAAGCCAGAACAGCAAGAGGGATCGCTGCGCAGTGAAAGCAGCAATCCCTCTTGCTGTTCTGGCTCCTGGGATAGCTGCGCAGCCTGCATTTGCTCCATAAGACACACACACATTTCCCCTTACTTTTTAGGAGGGAAAAAGTGAGTCTTATAGAGCAAAAAATACGGTAATACTGAAATAGTGATAAGGAATAATAAAATCCATGCAAAGCAATACATCACATTTATAACTTTTATAGCCACTCTAGAACCATTTTGGCCTGCATTCAAAGCCAATCAAATTATTTGTTCCTTTCAGGAAAAGCTCCTAAGAACAATAACTATCATCACCACTGACAGTCTTGAAATAATGGGAGGGATCTTTTCAAAGGAGACACTGCTAGACTTCTGCTAGGAAGTCTGCATTTCTAGCTCACTTTCCCTGGGGTCATTGTGAACGCTGCTCATCACCTCAAATGCATATGACAAGCTGCATGTCATCACCTGAGTGTTCTAAATATACATGGTTGTGAGATTACTCTTTCCCCAGCCACATGAATAATCTGACAAGAGCACCTGACTATACTCCTATAGTACCACAGAATCTTGAATTGTGTTGTGCAATTCACACAACTAACAAAAGCCAGTTGGCATAAGAGAAGCCCCTGGATTTAAAGTGGAAAGGTTGGGGTTTGAGCAATTCTACCTCTGTCAGATCACTCCTAGCGGTACAAACAGGTTATCCTTAATCATATATCCAACTCCAGATAAGGAAAGTGGTGTGGATGTTGTAGATTTGAGGTTTCAGCCATTTAGAGCTCATTATTAGATACTATGTTAGACAGGTTGGTGGCATGCTGGAATTTATTGTTGACGTTTATCACTCAGCAGCAGCAATGCCTTACTGCATTGCAATAGTCTTCATGGAAACTATTGCAAACTTTGGAAAACGCTTGAGGGAAGCAGCTAAATTCTCTTTGGACAGCCTGATCTTTGCCACCTGTTGGAGGGTCCGTCTCCCACTCCCAAATAACACTAGTGAAATTGTACATGTCACATTTCATAGCACGTGCTCTCCCTGCTTTCAATGATTCCATGCCCCCCAAAGTTTCAAGTGAATTAAATATTTTCTCTCTCTCTCCCTGCCCCCATCAACAGTGGTAAAAAAAATCAAGTCCCACAATCTGCCGCTGAGCTAAATCTCCAGAAAACTTCCAAGTTTATTTAAGACAGATGACCAGCAGACTAAATTCCTATATTTATGTAGGTCATGTACACATGGTTAAAGGGCTGTGTATGCAACTCCCTCAGAGGTACAGAAAAGCAGCAATAGAATGCCAAAATGTTAACAACAAAAGTCATCCCACTGAATTTTAGGTCTAGAAGAGAGGAAGACCAAGAGTTCACCCATTGAATAATCCTCCACAGTGATATTCTGCAACACAAGCAGAGTAAAGAATGTCTAGCAATCCATTTATAAATGGGCAAAAGCAGGTTAAATACACCCATTTACAGACAAAAATCATACATACACAAATTCATATATGCAATAGCTGCAAGATGAAAAGCACTACAGCCAGGCAAAGTGACCCAAAAATCATTTTCTTTCCCCCTCCTGAACTTATCCATGTTTTCAAAACACAAATGTAAAAAAATCAAGGAACTTGTGCCCTGATTCTTTTTTTTTTTTTTTTTTTGGAAGCAGGACAGGGAAATAAAAAGCAAACAGTTAGTGAGGGACGGGGGGGTGGGGTGGGGTGACCTTTCCACTCCATACCCACTCTCTCCCACAGAGGTTTTGCTTTCTTCATTTTAAGATACCACATCATGCTACATAATACACAACGCAATCAGGGGAAAAATCTGTGGTTCATTTTTGCACTTCCTTGTTTTGTAACTACGGAGTTACATTTGAACTAACAAAAACTTTGTAGGCACAGAGTTGTAATGAAAGTTCAACCTTTTGCTATTGAACTCCCTTGGATGCTACTGAAATAAATGTAGGGCTACATCATGTTTAGCCTCCTCCTTTACGCTCCTTCTGATATCGAAATAGAAGTGCTGGCTCCTTAAGAAAGAGTTAGTGGGCCATTGTGCATAGTGCGAGAAAGGAGATCTGGCCGGCACCAACTTTGCTACCATTTTGGCACCATGTAGAAACATTTTTTTATTCTTGCAGACACATCAGCAACTTTGATGACAAGTGTCATCAACCTGAGCTTTCGTGTGTGTTTTTAATTGTTATTTTACTGAAGTTGCACATTGTATAAAATTTTTTGGCATGTTTCATTGTAAACTGCTTTGAGACTTTTAAAAGTGTGCGCGCACAAAATTCTCAAGTGGATAACCTGGGCAAGTTGCTATCTTTCAATCTGGTTCACCTCACTGTATGACTCCCAAAGATAAAATGGAATAATCTAATGTATGAGAACGTGGTGCTTACTGAAGGAAGGAACATAAAATTAAGAAATGGAAACATTGTGAAAACACCTGGTGGGGTGGCGAAGGGGCATACTGATAGGCACTCTATGTTTAGCTGCTCGTATGCGTGGCCTAGAAGCTGGCACAAGCAGAGAGTGCCATGGGTAGGTTGTTGAGCGATGTGTCAAGCTGCTGTCATGTAGAACCTTGGTTGAAAGAACTGAACTGCCTGCCATCTGCTACCAAGCCAGGTTTCAGCTTTGATCCAAGCAACTCAGGAGTGGGTTACCCGAGGGAACGGCTTCTCCCATTTGGATCTGTCTGGCCCCTAAGGTCAGAGGCCCTCCTATTTTTCTCACAAGCTGCAAATATTCCTCTGCCAGCAACCAGGAAGGGGCCCTTTTCTGCGGTGGTTCCCACGTTCCAAGAATACGTTCCGTTCCAGAAATAAATCTCCGTGGCCCTTATTTGAAAGTAAAGCTTTCTTTGACTTACTTCCCCAAACAGGAATATCTTTGCTTTCTGCTTTCATGACAATGGAGGCCATGGTCATTGTTACAGGTATCGCATCAAAGTACGAGGAATGTGGAGCCAGAGTCAATATTGCTGCTTCAGTGGGCAAGGCCTGCCTGCCCTTTACATTTATCCAGTGGAATCCCCCAGCAAGCCACATGGTCCTCATGATGCCCTTCAGCATGACATCCACAAACCTGAAAATAATTAGATAGCACAAATGCAGAAGTGTTAATCCCTTTGAACACGATTACTTACATAAGCTATTTCCAAGATAACCAAGAAATAAGAGTTTCTTTTAAAAAGCACTTTGCTTCCTCATTTTCTGATTGCATTTTAACACGGTTTTGTTAAGTCAGGGAATTCAAATGTGGTTAAATAGGTTCCAGTTTAACAACCCCATGGCAGATTTTACTTCATCTTGCCCCAAAAGGTCGAAGGGAGCATCACTGTAGAACAGGTACAAACTGTCTCTTTAGAAAGGCAGCCTGTCACCTGTCTATCTTCATCAGTGGAAATCACAGAGCGTGGGCCGAAGCAGGCAAAAACAACAACCCAAAACAAATATATCCACAGAGTGCACTCTCATTTAATAGATGTTCATGCAAAGAGCTGGGTGACTATTTTTCTCTGCTCATTCTCCCCCAGCTAGCTGTAGGATAGTTTATAATTATTAAGCTATCATTTCCAATTATGGTGATATCCTAAGATGGGTACGCACTCCAACTATAAAGACAATATTGGTTTTCTATAAACTCAAAAGAGTTTTATCCAAGTTATGTTAGGCCCGTTGAAATCAATGGACCGAAGTTAATTATGTCCATTAATTTTAATGGGCACAATCTGAAATGAACTAACTTTGGATGTACACGCCCAACAATTCAGGCAGAGGAAATTTGTTGTTGCTGTTGCTGTTTATTAAATTTGTATACCACCTTTCATCTGAAGATCACAAAGGATGCATAATAGAAACAAAAAGAAACCAATAACCCCCTTCCATTTAAAAGGACATAGAATGTTAATCAGCCAAAGTTCTGGTTAAAGAGAAATGTTTTCGCCTGGTGCCTAAAGATATAAATTTTAGTATTCTGTGAGCTGTTCTATAACCTCCTTGCTACATTTATTTGAAACTTGGAGCTGCTGTGCCTTCAAGCTTTCCTGCCCCACAAAGCATGGCTTGGGTTAAGAGAAAAGCGAACAACATGCAGTGGAAATGCTTGCAACTTCTTTGGCCACAGCTGAAGAAGTATTTACAAACACTGTGTGCATATCTCTCCAGGGAATACCGCAATAGGCACCTGTCAGGACGAGACATTTAACCAGTTCCCTTCCCCTTTCAGGTGCTCTATAAGAAGCACCAGACCACAAGACGCACCTAGTTATTGGAGGAGGAAAACAAGAAAAAAAACATTCTGAATCTCAGAAGCCAGAACAGCAAGAGGGATCGCTGTGCAGTGAAAGCAGCAATCCCTCTTGCTATTCTAGCTTCTGGGATAGCTGCGCAGCCTGCATTCGCTCCATAAGACGCACACACATTTCCCCTTACTTTTTAGGAGGGAAAAAGTGAGTCTTATAGAGCAAAAAATACGGTACTTTTCTAAGCTGACAAACCATCCCATGGAGGTAACAGGGCACGGTTTTCGATATTGTTGTTTCTCATGACTATTCATGGGTACAGAAAGACAGCATTGCTCAGCAACTCTCTTGTGTTTTTAACCAATCAGATGTACCCTCCGTTAATCCTGGGATTAACATCGCACAGCACAGCACGTAGAGATAATGGAAAATCTTCCAGAAGAAGAAGCACCCTCAAGATCTTGTAAACACTTCCGGCAACTCATCTTCGGGTACCAAATAAAGCAGTTAAGCAGTTTATGTGAGTGGGGACGCAGTGAAAAAGAATCAGGGCAGACACTGAACTTAACGCACATCAGCCAGGAGAAATAAAGTGTTCACATTCACATTGCACCTATTTAAATCCTGATAGCTGCTCTCTGTAGTGAAAACCAGCTTCAAGGGGGGGGGGCGGCGAGCTTCAGCACAGAAGCTGTGAGAGAGGCATGAATGATTAACCCTTTTCCCTCCTGCAAAACCTCACCTACCCATTTCTCCTTGCGAGGTTCCAGAAATGTGCTTCGTCTTAAAAATGCTTGCCCAGAACCTCCAGAGGAAGGTTAGGCAGCAGAGAAGGAAAAGGTTGCAAAAAGGTTAATGCTGCCTCCTCTCCCACCAGCTTACTTCTCTGCTTAGTGCCAGCCTCTCTTGAAGATACTTTTCAGTACAGACAGCTGCCACTGGGGGTTAAATATACAAGTGATTCATCGTTAGGTGGAAACGATGATTTTATTGTGCAATATGTCAGTTTCTTTTTTTTTTTAATGATATTTATTAAAATTTCCAATAAGAACATACAAATACAAACAGCAACAATAAAAACAAACACAAACAAAGGACAACAAGTATAATTTCAAACCTTATTTTCTCAACCTAATTTCCCCGACTTCCTCATACCTCCCCGTTTTGTACTCTAATTTCATTATCCAATCAGCAAATCCATTCCCTTATTTCCCAAAAGTTTTTTACTATTTCCATTCCTTTTCTTACTCAACATCTCTGAAAACCACATTGTTTTTAAACCCATGTCAATCTAGCATTCATTAATCTTATAGTATTTATTAAGATAGTCCTTAAATTTCTTCCAATCTTCTTCCACTGTCAGTTTCACCACTATGAGGAGAAATATAACAAATTAGTAACCTGTGCCAATTTCACTTCTTGCATTATACTCCAAGTACATGTTAGCACACCCAAATGGGCTCAATGACTTACTTTCGCCACCAGGAGAGGGGTTTTTCTATTTCTCTGTCGGCAGGTCCCATGGATGCGATGAATGCAAAAGGCCAGGCCAGCAACATCATGAAAGCAGCAAAAAACAGCCTGATGGGGAACAGGGTCAGCGTCATGAAGGCAATCTGCAAAAATCCAAGGAATTTGGTTCTTTTAAGATTGGACTGTAGACACAAGGCAAACAACGTTTGTAAACGTGGTTGCTTTTTGCTGATGATCAGGTAAATCTAACACATTATAACAAAGACGACAGCCACCAAAACAGTACCTATATGAAGTAAAGGTAAAGGTACCCCTGCCCGTACGGGCCAGTCGTGTCCGACTCTGGGGTTGCGCGCCCATCTCACTTAAGAGGCCGGGGGCCAGCGCTGTCCGAAGACACTTCCGGGTCACGTGGCCAGCGTGACGAAGCTGCTCTGGCGAGCCAGCACCAGCGCAGCACACGGAAACACCATTTACCTTCCCGCTATAAAGCGGTACCTATTTATCTACTTGCACTTAAGAGTGCTTTCGAACTGCTAGGTGGGCAGGAGCTGGGACCGAACGACGGGAGCTCACCCCGCCGCGGGGATTCGAACCGCCGACCATGCAATCGGCAAGCCCTAGGCACTGAGGTTTTACCCACAGCGCCACCCGCGTCCCACCTATATGAAGTAGACCCCGCTTAAAATTATGGTTTAAACACTTGTTTTCTTACCAAATCCGGAAAAATGCTTCTTAAGTAACTGGAAGTAGCAAGAAGATATTGACAGTTCTAGATGTATTCCCAATTCTGGTTTAGTAAAAGCCTGTAGTGTTCCCCAGGATGATTTAGTTCATGCGTAGGCAAATTAAGGCCCGGGGGCCAGATCCAGCCCAATCATCGTTTAAATCTGGCCCATGGACGGTCCGGGAATCAGCGTGTTTTTACATGAGTAGAATGTGTCCTTTTATTTAAAATGCATCTCTGGGTTATTTGTGGGGCATAGGAATTCGTTCATCCCCCCCCCCAAAAATAGTCTGCCCCCCCCAAGGTCTGAGGGACAGTGGACCGCCCCCCTGCTGAAAAGGTTTGCTGACCCCTGATTTAGTTAAGCAGGAATACACAGCCAAACACACATATAACACTCTGCCAAAAGCATTTCTGCAGCTGTGGACTAAAAGAGCAAGCAGGAAGAATCATAGAAGAACTCTTACTCCCTCCCCCCCACATTCCAAAAGGTTCAGGACAGGTTGTAAGGGAAAATAAGTTGAAGAAAGAATCTGAAATAACACCTAGATTGAATAGTTATGCAGCCATGCTTTTCACACCTTAGTTTTTATGGCACCCATTCACCCTGACTCTATCCCTGTCCAAACTGGGAATGAAGAAATCCCAGCAAATGCAATTATACTCACAGGGCAGCCGTCAAATTTCAAGATGGGGTTTGCAATGAGTTCAAGATGGGGTTTGCATGTGGGGAAATGAGAAGTTTTTAGAATCAGATAAACCCCACAGTGGTTGGTGCCACAGTCCACACAGAGTTAAGAGCACTGAGAGCTTTCCTTTAACACGACTGACTTCTGTTGCCTTGCTTCTTAGAGTAATCCATTGCTTCTTAGAGTAGATCCACTCCAAATTACTAAGGACCCTGATTTCATTCATTTGTACTAGGAATTATCACTTTAAACAGTGCATAGTTATGGAATTCACTCTCCCAATATACAGTAATGATCACCAAACAGGGTGACTTTTAAAACAGGATTAGACAAAATTCGTTTTACTTAACAAAATGCATATACTGCCGAGCTGTAAGTGATTTATAAGAAAAATTAAAAATATCAATAAAAAATAAAGATAATTTAAATTAACAGTAAAATAGATGAAAGCACATCAACACCTACAACAGGTCTCTACAGGATTGACTAAATAAAAAAATGTTTAAAGACGGCATAGACAGTAGTACAACAGAGTCGCCTCCCTGATGTCAATAGACAGGTAGTTCTACAGGGCAGGCCCTGCCACACTAAAATACAGATTTCTTACAACTGTGGAAATATTACATGGCACCTGTTACAGTTGCCAGTTCTGCAGACTGAAGTGGTTGGGCATGACGTGTATGGGCTAAAGTGATCCCACAAGCTTAAAGGGCTTAAAATTCATGGATCATAAAGCTATAAATGGCTACTTAGTGATAGTGACTATATTTTACCTGTACTGTCTTTGGGGGGCTTTTCTTATGTTCCTAGTCAACATTTATTAGAACTTTTGATACGGTTGCTGTAAACTTTGAGAAAACCACTGGGGTGACCAAATCTTAATTTTCAATTTCCTGCCAAAAATCCCTTGGTACACAAGGTATTAGTGTGCTTGTAGCTAATACATAGATTGCAAGCACATCTAGTCTGCTCCAATAAGCTTCTGCAAGTTTTTAACAAGCAAAGGCATCCACGGTGATATCCAACGTTAGTCATAGTCCAACAGAAATCTGATATTACAAGCCATTGTAATTTCACCTAATTGCATCCTAAGCTCAAACACAACACAGATGAACTAATGCTTCATTGACCTGGAAAGCTATTTGTCTGCTATCCAGGAAGAAGCCTGAATTTGTTTCTAGCTGAGTAAAAGATTGACAATTTGAGAACACATACGGCAGTAACCCACTATGAACGATCTTAATGAAACGCGGCATGAACATGGCATCTTTTAAAACTCTGTTATATAATTAATACAAATAGAAAAGCACTGGCTGTTTTCCCATTACAATTCAGTTACCCTTCCTGTCTCTGTCTGTCCCCATATTATTTACATCACAATACTTGGAACTACATGTAGTAAAGAGATTGTAAGCTATTTTTGGCAGTGGAAGGAAAGACTGTATGATGCAGTCATACAAAAAAAAGTGAGCTTTAATATCATTTCTACAGATTTCTGCCTATAGATCTGTAGGATTATGCTCTCTGTACCTATGCCACACCAGTAACAACTGCTAGGCTGCAGCCTGGTCAAGTTTTTAAGTAAACAGAATTTTAAAAAGAGAAATAGCTGCATGGAATGAGGAAATGAAAGAAAAGCCACCTCTTGCATTGTGACACTTCATGTAATGTATGTACTGAGAAACAGCTGTTACATCACTGCCTATGTATCAAACAAACTAAAAAAATTCCTTCCAGTAGCACCTTAAAGACCAACTAAGTTAGTTCTAGGTATGAGCTTTCGTGTGCACACGAAAGCTCATACCTAGAACTAACTTAGTTGGTCTTTAAGGTGCTACTGGAAGGAATTTTTTTATTTTGTTTTG
The DNA here is from genome assembly GCF_964252035.2 of Podarcis erhardii. Lineage (NCBI taxonomy): Eukaryota > Metazoa > Chordata > Lepidosauria > Squamata > Lacertidae > Podarcis > Podarcis erhardii. The sequence goes on from NC_138499.1 coordinate 82,458,424, forward strand.
ACTATGGCAGACCAACACGGCTACCTATCTATAACTGGAAATATGTATCAAACAGAATATGAAGACACCACGCAACTCACAAGTATATCTTGAAGAGGGTGAAGACTACCAGTAGTATGGACAAAGGAAAACTCTGACAGACCAAACCAGACTGCGTCTGGGCAAAAGGATAAATGCAGACCCAGACACAAATCAAGACACTTCATAAAACCATAGAGTTGGAAGGGACCCTGTGGGTCATCTAGCCCAACCCCCTACAATGCAGGAATCTCAACTAAAGCATCCATGAAAGATGGCCATCCAATCTCTGCTTAAAAACCTCCAAGGAAGGAGAGTCAACCACCTCCCAAGCGAGTCTGTTCCATACGAAATGTTAATACTCAATAACCAATGGAGGAAACCAACACCATACTCCAAACCTGGCTGGAGAGCAGTGCGCTGATGCTGGCCTGGGGAGAAGGCAGGCAAATTGGTGTGCCAGTCCGGATTGTGCGTGTTGCCCATCTAGTGACTGCAAGATGGAGCAGCTTGGGAGCCAGCAGATCCCAGGCTGCCTCAGCCCCTCCCTGGAAGCCCAATTTTGCAATTCTCTGCAGATTGCTGCTGGCAAGGATCCTGCTATAGTGCCATTTCCATTCACCTAGTCAGCAGGCAGAACAGGCAGTTCTGTGCTGGCAGAGTGATGCTTCTGCCCAATCCGACCCCCTTTAGTGTGGCTGGGGTGTGTTGATGCTGCTGCATTGTAGGCCAAGCCAGTACTGTAGTTTCAATAATACTTGATGTAAATCCTGCCAGTCTCTGCCTGAAGGACTGGAAGAAGTGCAGCTGTATCTTAGGCCATTATGGCATCTTCCACCACCCCCCCCCTTGGTGCCTGCCAAGGCCCCCTTCCATTATTATTTTTAATTTTAAAGGTTTGTGGGTTGTCATTGTTGCTTGGTGGGGTTGTGTGGTTGGGGTTTTTTGTGTGTGCACTTGCTTCTTGTCTTTTATTTGTTTTGGGAGATGGCTATTTTGGGGGGGGGGGCTTCTGAGCTCCAGCAGCTTTCTTCCGTACAAACCCGGTACTCTGTTAGTGCCCATTAACAGTTTAAGATTGTCAAATGTCCCACAGGCCCTAATGAGTTTGTGGCCCCCGTCTTAAAAAGGTAAAGGTACCCCTGCCCGTACGGGCCAGTCTTGCCAGACTCTAGGGTTGTGCGCTCATCTCACTATAGGCCGGGAGCCAGCGCTGTCCGCAGACACTTCCGGGTCACGTGGCCAGCGTGACAAAGCTGCATCTGGCGAGCCAGCGCAGCACACGGAACGCCGTTTACCTTCCCGCTGGTAAGCGGTCCCTATTTATCTACTTGCACCCGGGGGTGCTTTCGAACTGCTAGGTTGGCAGGCGCTGGGACCAAACGACGGGAGCACACCCCGCTGCGGGGATTCGAACCGCCGACCATGCGATCGGCAAGTCCTAGGCGCTGAGGTTTTACCCACAGCGCCACCCACGTCCCTGGCCCCCATCTTAGGGGCTAGTTATAGACAATGAATTGTGCTGTGTGCTATGGATGTCAGCTGGAAGCATATAGGTACGTGTAGCCATCAATATGGTATAAGATTGTGTTTGTGTGCTTATGGAACTAGATTATGATGTCATCACTGATGCAATTCGGGTATCAAGAGAGGCAACTGAGGTCAGGAACTAAGGAAAGACTGTTCTAATTCAGCAATAAGTATACCATGGGGCAACACTGAAGCAAAACCACTAACTTGAAGATGCAGACTACCTGCAACTGTGAAACAAAGCAATTAAGCTCAGTAGCTAGATACGCCACGGCTTAGTGTTTCTGATGGTTTATACCCCAACTTTGAGTGGAAAATGTGTGTTTGGGACTTCTACATATATCTGTGGTGGCCAGAATGGCGTTTCTGGACTGCAGTTCCTCCAGCAAGTCTGTGGTGTCTTGCAATAACTAGGAACAGTGGTAAAAGGCTGAGCACAGAACTGTACACTCCAGTTGTAAGACTGTTAATACCCAAGACAATAGGCCATTAAAGAACAAACAGAAGAAGATTGCTGGCTGAGGCTCCTGGCATGCATCAAACTATTTTTGTAGCATATTCAGCTGAACGGCTTTACATATGTAGTTGCATAATGATAGCACAATTAATTTTAATATTAACTTCTTCCGATTCAAGGCTGCAAGCTTAGACAAAGTGACAGAAATGCAGTCAACTGTTTTTGAGGCTGCAAGCACACCACGTATATCTCTAAAGAACATTTGAAGCACATTCTTTCCCTCAAATAATTCTAGGTATTATAGCTTACTCCTCACAGCTACAAATCCCAGCAACTCCTAGCAAACTACAGAGTCCAGAATTCAGGAGAGAGAGAGAGAGAGAGAGAGAGAGAGAAGTGCTTCAAAGGAATATTGTGTATGCAGCCTTATTTTCTTACAACAGAGGGCACAACATTCATTCACTTGCATTGTTGTTGTCTCTCTGCAATAGGAGAAGACGTAGCGCACAAGAGAAATGCACTGGTGGGTTGATGTAAAGAAATTCACACAGACCAGTTCCCAGATACTAAAAGCCAAAGGTGAAGCACCTTACCAATAATGTCATGGCATGTATGTTTACAAACACATTCAACAAGAAAGCAGTTTCAGCTGCACCGGATTAAACTTTGCAATTATGGACCTTGATATGAACTGCCTGGGCAACAAATATGCACTCGGTTCAACACAAGATTGCTTTAAAGAAACATCACACTAACAGTGCAATCCTAACCACATCTATTCCAGTCTAAGTCCGATTTAATTCAATGGGGCTTACTCTTAGATAAGTGAGGTCAGGACTGCAGCCTTATTCAGATACGCAAGAAAGAATTTAGATTATGAGATACTGATCATTAACAAGAATTATCTGACTAAGCTTTCAGAACTGATTTGGGCTACAGAATTATGTTACCTGAAACGAACAAGGTCAAGGAATCTGTTTAACAAACTCGGTTCGTTTCAATATTTATGCCAGAGAACTACCCGAAGGATCAGTTTGCCTGACTGATTAAGTGGCATTAAAATGCTATCTCAGTCGAACAACAGACAAAACCAGCTATCAAAAGGATGAGGGCATGTAAGCTCTCGCAGGTTAAAAAAGGAACGCAAAACAATTCTACTTTCTGCATACACACTGTCAAAACCACATCATATAATACATCAAAAAATAGAATTTGTATAGCGTATATTCTGTAGAAAAGTAACATGGCATGCTGAAGTTATTTATAGCAGCAATAGAAAGTTGTGAAAAATAGGATTACGTCCAGTTGCTTGGAACCAGAAAAATAAATCAACCATCTTCACTCTGAAGCAGTAAGTATGTTCTTTAAGATATATGGGACCTGCAGAGAACCTTTAGAACTATCAGCAACATGCCTCAGCTGCTGTATCTAATGCTGTGACACAAACCTTTGATTTTCACACTAGAAAACTAAGCCTTTCACCAAAAGTACAGCTTTTTTTCAGTGCAATGAACGAAATTCCCTAAATTCTGAGTACATTTCTTCACAACTTTTGTTTTAAACCACAAGTTGTCTAATGGCCTAAATCTTCCTAGATAGCTATGATGCAGTAAAAAACAGCTTTTTACCAATAATTCCTGCTAATGGAAGCAGTGGCGTAGCGTGGGGGGTGCAGGGGGGCCCGGGCGCAACATCGGGGGGGGGCACGCTCGCATTTGCAGCTCTCTGCCCCTACCTAAAATCCACGGGTTAGGGGGCGCAAGTTACTTGCCTTGCCCCGGGGTGCTGACAACCCACGCTACGTCACTGAATGGAAGAAATACTAGAGCATTTAAAACTGAAGGTATAGAAATTATGCTCACCCCTTTTTTTTACCTTTAAAAAACCAGGCTCATAAAAACTGCACACTTAAACACAATAGTCCTAAACAGAATCCTATGTTGCAACAGTTTGAGGAGCACATTGTGAAGGAGCAACTCATGCAGACTTATCCAGCTTCCCTTGAACCAAGATGGGTTGCCTTTGCTACAGTTGACATAGGATTGTGCAGTTACGACTATGTGCTGAAGACCATTATGGCGTGCTTTTAGAATTTCCCGCAAGAAACTATTAGTATCCTACCCAGTGCCTGAATGAGAATGAGTCAGGAGAGGCCCAGCCCACTGAACCTTTTGTGGTGACTTTCTGAGCTACTGTTTTGCTAGAAACCAATGGGAGGAATCATGAAGAGCACCTTCACCCTTTCCCTTCTTACCTCATTCAAGCAAGCTTTTCTCCCCTTGGACAAGACTTTTGCACCACTCAACAGGGGTCCTTCCAAAGCACAGCCATCCAATAATGGCTAAGAGCAAGGCAAGGTTGACTGTGCAGGAAGGTGCCAACACCCCTTGGCTCTGTGCGCTTGATCCTCTATGATGCTACTATAGAAGAGGATGCATGTGTTCTTACATTGTCTGGATGGCCACTGTTGGAAACAGATGCTAGAGTAGATTAAATTTTGTTGAGCAGGGCTGTTCTTAAATGTTGAAACCACGGCCATAACCTAGATTGGATCTACTGAGACCATGCAGCAGAGGCAAGGGTAAGAAATGTTATTTGTGCTTTTGACACCGAAGGAAATTGGCCATATCCTGTTTCCTGCTTGGCAAAGCCCATCTTATGAAGGAGGAACCAAAGAATGAAACATTTTATTATGACCCTGCCCATAAAGTCAGGTTCTCAGAGAAGTCAGCAACGGTACCTTACAAAATAGGAAATGTCTAACACTGTACCTTTAATCTCATCCAAAAACAAAAATAGAACCAATTCAAATGATCAGAGGCCAATTGAGCTAACTTTGGTAGTATGCAAGGCCCTGGAATGGATATCAGAGAAAAGATTAATTAATGATGTGGCAGGAAATTACAAACAGACTGTACTGCAGCATGGGTTCATCACATGTAGAAGGTGCCAAGACTAATTGGATAACTTTGAAAATGGCAGCTGGCTCTTTGGGCAAAATAAATGCCAGATTAATCAGTTTAGGATTCAAATACCTCATGATAAAAATTATTACCTGCACTGGGAAGAGATATTCACCACTACTAGTACAAAGGGAAAACTGAAAAGAAGTAGGCAGAACACCAACATACTTTGATCTTGTTTTACATGCACCAATAAATGCCAATTGAGTGTGCCTCTGAGAAGAAAATATATGGGGAAACTGAGTTCTTCACATATGAGGCTGTTATGAGAAATGATCTGAGAACTGGGAAATAGAGGCATATTGCATTGCACTGGCTGCCAATACATTGCTGAGCTAAGTTCAAGATATTACTGTTAGGTTTTAAATGACCTAGGACCAGATTACCTGAAGAACCACTTTGTTCCTTATACACTGGCCAGATCACTGATCACCCAGAGAAACCCTCCTAACTGCTCTACAGTTATCACATAATTGTTTGGTTTCTATGCAAACTAAGGCTTTTAGACGGGCATCCCCAACCTGCGGCCCTCCAGATGTTTTGACCTACAACTCCCATGATCCCTAGCTAACAGGACTAGTGGTCAGGGATGATGGGAATTGCAGTTCAAAACATCTGAAGGGCCGAAGGTTGGGGATGCCTGCTTTTAGCATAGTGGCACTTGCACTTTGGAAGACTGCTTCTAATGAATTAAGAAAGAATTTTGATATTTTGCCGCCTGCTGAAAAGGTTTCTGTTTCAACAAGTATTTTCAGAGAATTAATTTGATCCAGCCTTAACCATTTGTTCTGGATTTTGTAATGTTTTAATGCTTCTATTGAACACCACCATGGTCATTTTATGATTTGGCAGCAGAGTAGAGAAACAAATATATTTCTCTTTTAATTTACATGCATATATGAACTCCTATGTCAATTTTACACCTGGGAGTATGTATGGGAATCTAAGAAACTGCAATGGGCACCACAAGATACCCATTTAACAGGAAACAACTGGGTGAAACTCAGACCCCCAAAACAGGCAACACATCTACACTCCAAGAACATACAAAATACTGTCAAAAAAGGGCAAGTGAGCCACCCTCCCCTACAAAAAAACCAGGCAAAGTGTCTTCCAAACAAGCAAAAGAAAAAGCAGCTGAAATGCATTCCGTCTCAAAAAAATAAAGTAGGCAAACCCACAAAAAAGGAAAGAAGAAGAAGAAAATAATAACGCCAACAACTGCTACAAAACGAACAAAAATGGCAGCAAGGCATCCCAACATAGGACCCAACATGGGGCATTCTGGAAGAAAAGAAGTTAAGAGGATGGATGTGGACGAGCTCAGCAGCACCCATGGTAAAAGAAACCAGGAAAACTCATTTTAAAAGAAAGGGGAGGGGCAGTAGGTCTTGGCCAAGAGGCATATCTGAGGGCACCATGATGCTTAGAGGCACCCCATTACAGATCTAATGAGTATGTTAAAAAAACACTACCTGATTTTTTTTGGGGGGGTGGTGGTCTCATGAACTGGTTTAGTTGGCCATAAGAGGGAACAAGTGGAACTTGCAACAAAGTGCTGCAATGTATTGCTGCCATCCGTCTGTCTCAGAGACAATGGAGTGCTCCTCTGCGGGTGAAGTCAAACCGCTGCATTAGTGACCTACTTGGGGCACAAGCCTAGACAGTGTGTATGGAGGTCCTGGACAAACCACCCCAGAAGGAGCACCACCTTTCTTCCTCACCCTGCACTCGGCTCTCACCTCTGGCTCCTGGAAGCTGTCAGCATGCAACAGTGGCCACACCATGGGAATAGCTTTGACTGGCCAGCTAAACCAGGTGAGGGCAGCTGACGGATCTCAAACCCTCACTGAGGTCCAGGTGGGAGGTGAGAATCCATTGCATGTTACACTGCAGAGGTATATGGGGAGAAGAAGTGCCTCTGCAATGTATTCTCACCTCCCACCTGTTAAGGGATGCAGGCAGCCACAACCTCTTCTTGCAGGCAGCCCTTTCCCAGTTTTTAATTTTCATTTTATTTATTTAGAAAATTTATGAAGTGCATGTTCAGTCAAAGTGTGAATCCTGAGTGCTGTACATAAAAATGAAGCTATCAATACAAAAGGCAAAATATAACAAAATCTGAGACATAGTATCTGCTTATTGGGCTTATAGTGGGTGGAGAGTTGCCCCATACTCTGCTGTTTCAAAAGTTTGCTTTGTTTGTTGTTATTTCTTGATACTTTCTGGTCCCCCTAATACTTTCCTTTTGTTTCTCAGCGTCCCTCTGTTGGCTCCATTTTGTCAGCACTCAGCAGCTGAACACACTATTTGAGGGAGCGACTATTGTGATAGAAAAATCTCTTTTTTAAAAATAATAACCCACATAAATGACTTAACAAATACTCTTCCAAGCACAAGTTTTAGGATCCATTATATTCAATATTTTTCAGAAATATGGAGGATTAGTGGCTGAAGTTTTACAATAGGGGTGAGCGGATTTCAGTAATGTGTGATTTGTTTTTTTCCTGCACTAGACTCCACACCGTCCACTAATGCATTCTAAATTTACAAATCAAGGCAGCCTGCTTGGGATCTCTTATTAGCTAAGGCGTAATGAATCATGTTCGATGAGAAGGAGTAGAGTCTTGCTTAAGCACACAGGATGACCCTAGATCTAGCTATCTAGCATTCTTTGCAAGAATTCCAGAAACCAACAGGTACCAGTTAGTGCACCAGAAGGTTGTGAGCATTGCCAACCATTATGTTTATAAAGGTAAAGGTAAAGGGACCCCTGACCATTAGGTCCAGTCGTGACTGACTCTGGGGTTGCGGCGCTCATCTCGCTTTATTGGCCAAGGGAGCCAGCGTACAGCTTCTGGGTCATGTGGCCAGCATGACTAAGCTGCTTCTGGCGAACCAGAGCAGCTCACGGAAACGCCGTTTACCTTCCCGCTGGAGCGGTACCTATTTATCTACTTGCACTTTGACGTGCTTTTGAACTGCTAGGTTGGCAGGAGCAGGGACTGAGCAACGGGAGCTCACCCCGTTGAGGGGATTCGAACCGCCGACCTTCTGATCGGCAAGTCCTAGGCTCTGTGGTTTAACCCACAGCGCCACCCACGTCCCCATTATGTGTATAGGTGTATAGGGTGCAGCAATGAAGCTAAGATGGAAACTTCCACGTACACTCCACCTAAAATTAAGGAGGTCAACTATTCCACTATAATGTATAGGTTTTAGGAATACTTAACTGTTGCTGGATAATGCCCCTTAAGCGATGCCAACGTGCAGTTGGAAGCTGGTAATGATTACTTTTCCTGTCTGCTGAGGATTCATCAGCTGGAAACCACAGATGAGAAACATGGTACTTGGGTCTTGGTCACAAGATGACTATGAACCAAAGTGATTCAGCCATGGGAACACAAATAGATCTTTTAAGATGAATAAGATTTGGCAAATGTAGTACTGTACAGAAATCTGAGATAGCCGTCCATCTGATGCATTCTTATTACACCAACACAAAGAAGGTTCATATCTAGACTAGTTCCACTGACCATACCTCTTAACCTGAGTCTAATCTACAGTAACTTTCTCTATGCCTTGGCCACTAGTTTCCATCAATGAACCTGTGTCCAGCTCCACCTCAACCTCTCTCTTCTATACCCTCGCCAAGCCATGGTAGGATTTGGCTTGTGGTAGCTATTAGGTAAGGAGAGATCGTGTTTGAATTTGATCAAACCTTGACTTAATAAGCAAATGTGTGCCCAACCTTTGTGCACTTTGAATGAGTGTGGGAGAAGTCAGCCATAGCTTATATTGAACTGGGAAACTGGTTAATAGCTTCCAAGGAAGTCGGAATGTAAAAACATAGTTTAAAGTTGTCTTCTAGACCCTGGATTCTCCACTCATGGTTTGCTTGAGAGGAACAAACCATGAACGCTAGTTTGTATGCAATACTAAACCAGCTTCCCAGCTCTAGAAACTGAACAGCCAAGTGGGCTTCACTGAGCAGCATGCACCAGTACACTGCTTGTTTCAGACTATGGCAGCTGCAAGAAAACTGGCCCCACGTTTGTTTGTGTGCGCGCGCACATATACAAAACATACATTCCCAGATAATAAAAACACTTTGTGGAGTGGTACATAAATGTGCTTTAATATCAATGATGCACTTCTCCATTATCTCCTGAGACAGACGGATGCCAACCAAAATCTTTTAACCAATTAGTATGCATAACAGTTTAGAAACCACATGAAGTTGCAATGGGAAACCTGGTTTAAACCATGATTCTTCTTAGTGGTTTATATCAATGCATCCTGCCTCTATAGATATTCTGAGAATTCCTGTTCTACAAACAGGCAATCAATTCAGTTGAAGACAGGGTGGTTTAAAAAACATTACACACATTAAACAATAGTTTGCAAAACACATCACTCTTAAACATTGGTTAGGCAAATGGGAAGGGGGCAGAAGATGGGATCCTGATTTCCACTTGCCCCCTCCCCCCATTACTGTGGTCTCATCATTGCATGAATTTTGGGAGAGTGCCCCTAACCCTCAAGAGCAACTTTTCAGGGGGCTCAGAAGGCTACAGTAGAGGTGGAGATGGGAGAAGGCACTGCTATATGAGTAGAGTACTACTTACACTTCTCTAGCGTGGATTATGGTGTAATACAGAAAATATAGTGGTTCTATAAGAACAGCCTGTTGGTTTCATGGTGGCCAACTGGATGCCTGTCGGAAACCAAAACTGGGGCATTCACAGAGGTCTATAAGTTTTTACCTGGCTTATTAGCCAGATATTTTTGTTGCTGCTTGCACCCATGGCCCAGCCCTCCAGCACATGTGTGGGATAGGGGTGGGGAGGCTTCACTCATTTATGTTGTGACTTAGTCTGCTAATTGCCATCCTCTTCTTGCCCTAGTCCAGGAGTGACTAATCTCTGGCCTTCCAGATGTTGCAGAACTACAATTCCCCCTATGCCTGACCATGCAAGCTGGCTGGAGCTGATGGGAGCCTGAGCCTAGCAATATATGGAGGGACACAGGTTAGTCACCTCTTTCCTAGCCCACATGAGAAGTTGTCAGAGCAATTCCTACTGGTGACAAACCTTTTAATTTCATGTGTAATTCTTGTTGCCTTCCAGCAGAATTAGAAAAGGGCACACAGAAAGATAAGATTTTGTATCTTTCAAGCAAGCTTTTTTTTAAAAAAAAAATCAATGGAAAAAAGCACTAATGAAAGAAGTATAGCCAAGAATCAAGGAAAATGTGAACACAGGGCTATTGCTCAGGTTTTCTCCATCTGACAATAAACTAAGGAATACTTATGGAAATTTAAAGCAGGTTAAGATTCGGGGAAGTTACATTTTCATGCAATACAACATTAGCGTACAAAATTCACTGCCACAAGAGATAAAAAAATAAGTCTATATAGTGCTTTCCAGGTGTCATTCAGGGTTATTTCCAAAAAAGTGGTTGCGCTGTGTGTGTGTGTGTTCAAAACATAGTTAGACATGGTTATGAAAGATGCCTGATGCAACATACTACCAAAGTTTAAAAGTGCATCCTCTGGTCAGAGAAAGGCAAACGCCAGAAGCTACAAATGAAGTGATACTGGACAATTCTTTCCTCTCCATGTTCACTTCTGCACTACCATTTTTCATCATTCATCTGGAAGTGTGGGGAACAGTGCCTAAGAAAAAGTACCAGGTTGCAGGAAAGTTTGCATAGTATAACTGTATGGACTTTGCTGTTCTTTCTGCAAGTGGAGTATGGGTCGAAACAGCAGTCACAACTGGCTTGCAGAAAGTGGGAATCAGTGTGCATAGCACAAACATTGATTAGAAGAGGGGTGAGGAACCCCATGCCAACAAGAATTTGCTGCCAAGGAGTGTGGTGGAGTCTCCTTCTTTGGAGGTCTTTAAGCAGAGGCTTGACAACCATATGTCAGGAGTGCTCTGATGGTGTTTCCTGCTTGGCAGGGGGTTGGACTCGATGGCCCTTGTGGTCTCTTCCAACTCTATGATTCTATGATTCTATGATTCTAAGTCCTTGAGATGCCTAGCCGCTGAGGACTGCCAAAATATTGGTCCCATGAGGTGAGAAAAAGTAAGTTTGGGGGCTAGCCTTACGGGGCAATTATTTTCAGCACTGGTATTCTACTATTGTTCTGGCACAGTAGAATACCATAACTTCTCCTGTGCTCATTTTGGACATTCTATGAACATCTAGTGCTAGGTATTATGGACAGAAGACTAGAATCTAAATGAGGCCAATTTGTTCCAATGTAACAAAAACTTTTAAGATCAGATATGACTATGATTTATGGTGGCTAGATATCATATTTCATTTTAAAGCTATATATGGCCCAGGGAAGATTCTGATATGGGCACCTCAATAAAAAGAGGAGAATTTATCAAACCTCATGTCTCTGTTCTTGGACAGTGCAGGAAAATTAAGAGCACTAAAATGAGGCTGGGGCTGGACACTAATACAGTCCCTATTACAAACAACAACAACACTATTTATACCCTGCCCATCTGGCTGGGTTTCCCCAGCCACTCAGGGCGGCTCCCAACAGAGGACTAAAAACAGAATAAAACTTCAAACATTAAAAACTCCCCTTCAGATGTCTTCTAAAAGGCAGATAGTTGTTTATTTCCTTGACAAAAATGAGAAGACATGAGATGGTCTTTCTCATCATACAAATAAGGAATAGGAGGTGTGAAGAACACCAGAGCCTCTCTAGAGTCCCAACTCCAGGATGGCTTTTGGACTACTTTGCAATTCTAAGCATGCTTACAAATCAGCTGTGCTGAAAATGAATGAGCCTTATTTCTGAGAACCTTGGTTAGGAGTGGGCTTTAGCAGGCTCCAGCAATTCCCACTTGCCACATTCACTATGACAAAGCATGGTGATGTCCTGTGGAGACTGTGAGCAGCCAATCTTTCTCCCAAGGTGTGAAGCTGTGGGCAAGGTGGGCAACTGTCTTAGTAACTGTATGCCAATCCCTGCCCCACCTCTTCAGCTCCAAAGTTTGGAGGGAGTCTGGGGCGTATTTGGCACCAGCAGCCGCACTGCCCAAGGTGCCTGAATTGCCTAGTCACACAGGCAAACTTCCCATCTGTCTTTCCCACTCCAGACCAATTAAGGCAGACAAGGAGGGGTTGGATGCCACTGGAAGAATTAGCCACAACTTAAGGCACTTCCTACCAGCTCTTCCTTGGGAAAAGGCCATGGGAGGCCATGGGAAGCACTCGCATATAGAGGGGGCAGAGGTGTACCTAGGGGTTGGCGAAACCGGTCCCGCTGGGACCCAGGCCCAGGGAGGCTGCAGAAATCACCTGCCATGCTATGGAGCGTACAATGTGCAGTACAGTGGTACCTCGGGTTACATACGCTTCAGGTTACAGACTCCACTAACCCAGAAACAGTACCTTGGGTTAAGAACTTTGCTTCAGGATGAGAACAGAAATCGCGCAGTGGCGGCGTGGCAGCAGCGGGAGGCCCCATTAGCTAAAGAGGTGCTTCGGGTTAAGAAAAGTTTCAGGTTAAAAATGGACCTCCGGAACGAATTAAGTACATAGCCAGAGGTACCACTGTATATGTTTGTGGTGATGTGCCACTGCTGTCATGGCATCATCGAACACAGAACCTTCCCATCTTTCTCACACAAAGGCGTGCAAATTTTTTTATCACCCTTCCTCCTGGCCTCGCCGCCCTCACTACGGACACTTGGAGTACAGTGGTGCCCTGCAAGATGAACGCCTCGCAAGACGGAAAACCCGCTAGACGAAAGGGTTTTCCGTTTTGGAGGCGCTTCGCAAAACGAATTTCCCTATGGGCTTGCTTCGCAAGACGAAATGTCTTGCGAGTTCCTGCGGGTTTCCCCCCCTTTTCCTAAGCCGCTAAGCCGCTTATCAGCTAATCCGCTAAAAGCCGCTAAACCGCTAATAGCGCTAAGCTGTCAATGGGCTTGCTTTGCAAGACGAAAAAACCGCTATATGAAGAGCCTCGCGGAACGGATTAATTTCGTCTTGCGAGGCACCACTGTAGTTGTAAAACGTAGTAATTTCTAATACGGCTATTGTGGTAAAGTGACCCCCCTCATATGTGTGTGCCAATACAGCTCCTTGCCAAGGGATCAAGCGGCACTACGTACAGTGGCGGACCTTAGCGCCTCAAATATCAGTGATGCCCCATGTGATACCATAATCCGACGCACGTTCCTTCTGTTGGACTTTGCTAGGTATGCCTGAGAGAGTCGAGGACGCCAGTTTCCTGCAATCTTTTGGCTCTGCCAGGGAGGCCAGGCCAAAAAATAAAAATAAAAAAATCAGGCCTCGGTGCTTTTAGGCACCTGTTGTACTGAGAAGCATCAGGAAGATGGTAAGAGGCGGAAAGAAAGCGGAGAGGTGAAGGAAAGGCCTCCTCAGCCTGATGATGGAGAGGAGGAGGAGGAGGACTTCAAGACCATCTGCGTGAGCGGTTAGGAGACCAGGACTGGTGCGATTTGGTTGCAGCGTCGCGCGCAAGAGCGCGAGTCCCTTCCCCTCCGCCGGGCGCGCAACTCGGCGTCTCCACGCGTTGTGCAATACAACCCCCCTCGTCTCGCGCACACACGAGCGGGTCTTGCCTCGCGGGCGGGCGCGCGCGGGAGCAGATATACACACATACATGCTTGATTTGGGGGGTGGGGTTGGAGAGGAAAAGCCGCTCGCTCGCTCGCGCGCGCGCGCACACACACTCCCCTATCTATGTCTCCGGGCGGCGGTTTCCTTCGCCCCTTTCGCCTCCAGACAAGACGACATGCCCCGCTTAGCGCGCGCGCGCGCACACCCACCTTGGCTTTCTGCAGGGCGCTGAAGCGCAGGTGGTGCGCGAAGGGGCTCCGCACCGGCGGAGGGGCCGGCCCGGGCGGCTGCGGTGGCTGCTTCTCCTCCCCGCCGCCGCCGCCTCCTCCTCCGTTGCCTCCGCCCGGGGCGCAGCATCCCCGGCCCTTCAGCCTCATGGTTGAGGGATGCGAATGGAGGAAAAGCCGAGCGAGAAAATGGGCGCGCTGGGTCAGAAGAGGGAGGGAGGGAGGGGATAACGGAGGGAGGAGGAAGAAGGAAGGGATGAGGTGAAGCTGAGGGAAATTCCTCTCCTCTGAAGCAAGGAGCCGGGAGCGAGAGGGAGGCAATTTCGGCGCTGCGGTTAATCAACTAGGCCGAGCCGGGCCGGGGCTGGCGAGGGTGTCGGAGCAGCGCTCGGCCGCTTGGTCTCCCTGAGCCGGCAGGGAGGGAAGGAGGCGGATGCGCGGCTGTGTCAGACGCTGCTGTGGCCGCTGCCGCGCCGAGCTCCCGGCTTCAGCCCCGCCCTCCGGAGCGCGCATGCGTCCTGGCCTCAGTGATGGGGGCGGAGGGCGGGAAGCCCCCGGCGGCGCCGCCGCCCCTTGGAGACTGTGAGGGGCGAGTGGGCGCGGGAAGGCCAGGCCACGGCGGGGCCCAGTGGGCTGCTGTGAGGCGACCTCTGGGCGCTCGGTTTCCCTCTCCCCCAGGAAGGCCACCTGCTTGGAATACTCAAAACAAAAAATTCCTTCCAGTAGCACCTTAAAGACCAACTAAGTTAGTTCTAGGTATGAGCTTTCGGGTGCATGCACGTGTGCATGCATCTGAAGAAGTGTGCATGCACCCGAAATCTCATACCTAGAACTAACTTAGTTGGTCTTTAAGGTGCTACTGGAAGGAATTTTTTGTTTTGACTATGGCAGACCAACACGGCTACCTATCTGTAACTGCTTGGAATACTGTAACCCCAACAAACTTGGCATTTATGACCTTTGTTAGGATTGCGAGCAGGAGTCAGTGAACTTGTGAACCTTGCAGAGCGGTGCTTCACCCACTCTCTGTGTCGATTTCGCCCAGACCTTGGCTTCTCCGTGCAAAGGGATGGGATTCAGTGGAATGAGAATGAAAATGGTAGTCAAAACAGCAACTGGTGGCCAAAACAGAAAATAGCCCCTGCAATTTGCTCACAATCCAGAGCTAGTTACCCACAAGTAAATTAGGTATAGGTAAGGAGACTCTTGAGAGTCCCATAGACTGCAAGAAGATCAAACCTATCCATTCTGACGGAAATCAGCCTTGAGTGCTCACTGGAAGGACAGATCCTGAAGCTGAGGCTCCAATTCTTTGGCCACCTCATGAGAAGAGAAGACTCCCTGGAAAAGACCCTGATGTTGGGAAAGATGGAGGGCACAAGGAGAAGGGGATGACAGAGGACGAGATGGTTGGACAGTGTTCTCAAAGCTACGAACATGAGTCTGACCAAACTGTGGGACGCAGTGGAAGACAGGAGTGCCTAGCATGCTCTGGTCCATGGGGTCACAAAGAGTCGCACACGACTAAACGACTAAACAACAACAACAACAAAAGGACGGCTCTGGGGTTGCGGCGCTCATCTCGCTTTACTGGGCGAGGGAGCTGGCGTACAGCTTCCGGGTCATGTGGCCAGCATGACTAAGCTGCTTCTGGCGCACCAGAGCAGCGCATGGAAACGCAGTTTACCTTCCCGCCGGAGTGGTACCTATTTATCTACTTGCACTTTGATGTGGTTTCGAACTGCTAGGTGGCAGGAGCAGGGACCGAGCAACTGGAGCTCACCCCGCCGCGGGGATTCGAACCGCTGACCTTCTGATTGGCACGTCCTAGGCTCTGTGGCTTAACCCACAGTCTAAATTTGTTGTTGTTGTTGTTTAGTCATTTAGTCGTGTCTGACTCTTCTTGACCCCATGGACCAGATCACACCAGGCACTCCTGTCTTCCACTGCCTCCCGCAGTTTGGTCAAACTCATGCTGGTAGCTTCAAGAACACTGTTCAACCATCTCGTCCTCTGTCATCCTCTTCTCCTTGTGCCCTCCATCTTTCCCAACATTAAGGGTCTTTTCCAGGGAGTCTTCTCATGAGGTGGCCAAAGTATTGGAGCCTCAGCTTCAGGATCTGTCCTTCCAGTGAGCACTCAGGGCTGATTTCCTTAAGAATGGATAGGTAAATTTGCTCATATTTAAATTGGGATTACTCCTGCAAAAGCGTGCACCAAAAGAGGTGGCAGTTGCTCCCAATTCATATTGGAGATATGAGTGCCAACCCCAGGATGGTGGTGGTTGATACTTTGGATTGCTTAATCTAGAGTTGGGAAGAGGTTTGAATTATCGATGCCTTGCCTCAGTAATGGACCAAATGAAAGTCAACAAGCTGAAGCTCAATCCAGTTAAGACAGGCGCTGTTAGCGAGCAGTTCCCTCAACTGGATGGCTGGGAGACAGGCAGTCAAGTAGCCACAGCAGTGACCAAAGGAGGAATGACCGCTGTAACCATGAAACCGGATGCTTTCACCTGCCCCAACTGCAACAAAACATGTCTCTCCAATATCAGTCTCTACAACCACAGCAGGCGCTGTAATGGTTTGACTTTACCCCCAATGGCGCACTCTTCCATTGTCTCCTGAGACAGGCAGATGCCAGCAATAAATATTATATATTTATTTATACCATGCCTTGTTCTCTGGTGGCGTACATAGAAAATGTAACTCTTCCCCAGTTTAGGGTACAGTTGCCGTACGTCCAGATTTTCCTGGACATACTCAAAATACTGCAGTCGGCAGCAGTGTCTGGGCAGAAATCGGTCAAATATCTGGGAAAATCCAGGGGTATGGCAGCCCATGTCAGCAGTGCCGTTTTTACTGTTTTCCCATAAAACTAGCTGGAAAATTGTGGGGTTTTTTAGTTTGCTTCTTTTTTGCATTTTTGCCCCAAAAGCTCAACTTTTCTGTCTGGATTTTCACTGTTTGAAATACGGCAGTCCTAGTTTAGGGTGAATTGACACATACGTGGGAATGACATGCAAGTTCCTGAGAGGAATTCAACCGGGAGTGGGGACAGTTTTTCCCTGGAAGAGGGATGGTTTTGTGGGACAGCACTCTATCCCTCACAAGTTTGAGATATTATAGTTCCTCTGTGATTTCTCTGCATGTGTAGATTACCTCTAAAATGTAACCTTAGTTTTAGCCACCCGTATATAGTTTGTTCTAGCCTATCTAACATGTTTGAAGACACTGTAGTTTGAAATATTATACTGTAATTTAAAACAAAGATCCTATTAACTGGATAAGTTAAAACTTAACTGGTAGTCAGGCAGTAGCTCTTCTGATATCACCGTGCAGGGCCAGATTATTAGGCATTTCCCATATCTAATTATTATGGAAGGGTGCCCTTACTCATCCTGCGATGAGGCTACATTTTAATATTTTAATGTTTCAATATTTTAATGTTGTATTTTAATTTTGTTTTTAAGTTGTATTCATTCAACTTGTTTTTATTATTGCTTGTTAGCCGCCCTGAGCCCGGCCTTGGCTGGGGAGGGCGGGGTATAAATAAAAATTATTATTATTATTATTACACAAACAGTCAGAAAACTGCTTCTGTGCATTCAGATCTTAATTATGATTCAAGGACAGGTGATGGGAACATATGGCACTTGAACCTTGAGAAGCACAAACTGAGCACTTCTTGATGTGAGCACCCTACTCCAGAAGCAAAGTACCACTTACCGTAGAGAACAGGGCGTGCTAGAAATCAAAGACAAATCTCCCCTGTGTGTGTACTAGAAACACTTCTTTGTACCCAAACCTACATCAAAGGGAGATTTTTGAGCATGGTGTAGATAGGAATAGCAAAAAACCTGCCTATTGAAAATAGTTATTATCGATATTTTTTTAAAAAAAATATATTAACAGTTTCAACAACAAATTATCAAAACAAATCATCTTCATTATTTTTCCCTCCCACCTCCCCAACAAACCCTCCCCCCCCAGACTTCCCTCAGCTCCTCTTTCTGATTTCTCAACTCCTATTATTCTCTGCATATTGTAAAATTGTATACACCCTTATAATATCTGTCTACAGTATTAACCCTCAATAAATTTGTGTATGTTTATTCAAAACCTGCCAAGGAGTCCAGTTCATTTTGTTGTCTTTTTAAATAATTTGTAAAAAGTTCCCATTCTTCTTTAAAGTCACAGTTGTCCTTATCTCACAGTTTGCATGTCAGTTTCGCCAGTTCTGCATAGTTCATCAATTTCTCTTGCCACTGTTCTTTTGTTGGGGTTTCCTCATTCTTCCATCCTTGTGCTATCAAGACTCTTGCCGCTGTTGTAGCAGATAGTTATTATCAATGTTGTACCATGTTTTGTATTAGTTGTATACTACATTGGAGCCCTATCAGGCAGGAAAGCAATGCATATATTTTAGAAGTAGAAAGAAACACAGGGATTGCAAATGACCACTTCACTCTTCTATGGCTTTCTGCTAAAGATTATTTGAAGAGCTGCTGCAATTGAAAAATCTCACAGGTTATAGAAAATGGAAAGAATTTACAAAGGCTTCCATATTACCCTTAGATCTTGCTTTTCCCATTGCTGTTAGGCACTTACACATTCTGACATTCACGGTCTAATCTTAGGCATGTCTGCACTTCCCCAATTTTATCCTCAACACAATGTTTTGAGTTGCTTTGACCAAGATATTGTGAGTGTGCCTGGACCTAACAACTAGTTCTGTGCGTATTTCAATCCAACCTTCCCAGCCCAGCCCTGTACCTTAATGCAGGGGTTGGGAAACTTTTGGGGACAATGGACACATCTGGAATATTGAGAAGGCTTTGTGGGTGCCAGTCACCAATACAGCTGCCATGAAGGTGTGGCATAACACAAAATGATTGCCACATCTATTAACCACAGAAAAAAGAGACAGGTCCTCAAGATGGTGTGGGCATGTTCGCCATCAATGAGAAAGAAGACATCTATATTACCCACCGTGATGCTCCCTGTCAGAGCTCTTTGCACCTCTCCTGAGCAAGAGGGTAAGGTAAAGGTAAATGGACCCTTGACCATTAGGTCCAGTCATGACCGACTCTGAGGTTGTGGCGCTCATCTCGCTTTATTGGCCTGGGAGCCGGCATACAGCTTCCAGGTCATGTAGCCAGCATGACTAAGCTGCTTCTGGCGAACTAGAGCAGCGCATGGAAACGCCGTTTACCTTCCCGCTGAAGCCGTACCTATTTATCTACTTGCACTTTGACGTGCTTTCGAACTGCTAGGTTGGCAGGAGCAGGGACCGAGCAATGGGAGCTCACCGCGTCGCAGGGATTCGAACCGCCAACCTTTTGATCAGCAAGTCCTAGGCTCTGTGGTTTAACCCACAGTGCCACCTGTGTCCCCAGCAAGAGGGTAGGTGGGTGGAAAAAAGAGTCAATAGAAGCCAAGTTGTGTAGCACATGCTAGTGGCTGGAGAGGATTGTAACCCTCCATATTTACAAAATCCATCTTCAGATGTAGAAACCATCTTCCTCTGGATGTAGATTGCATTCTGAATGTCTGGATCCGGTATTCCCCAAAGCACATAAAAAGCAAAAGGTAGTTAGTGTTGGCATCAGGGGGGAAATCCCCTCCGAACTCCACAGTTGGCTTTATTGGAACCAATCAAAATGCCACGAAAAAGTAGCTGACTTGTTCCTTCTGTAGAATAGGAGAAAACCAACCAAGGAGGAAACAGGTCAAATGTGGTACTAAAAATATTTGCCTGAGTTTAGTATCTAAAATTACTTTGTTACACTTTCTGAGTTTGTACGGTTTTGTTATTTTGCTGCCTGAAAATGAAAACTATGTTACCTTGTATGTTCCATGTTGGTGTTGGTGGCCAGGGGATTGAGAGCTACATTTATGGCTCAACTCTGGGCGCCCCAATTCTTTTTGTCATGGCTTATTACCAAATAATAGTATTACTACCACTGTGGTACTAACAACCTACAAATGTACCTCCCAGTGATTCTGCTTATGTACATAAGGCACCCAAATGACTGTGTGAATTTGAATACTTTTGCTGTTGCTTCCCACTCACCAGAGCAAAGACAGCCACAGTAATCGTCTTATTTTCGCTGAAAATTCTGTTTTCTGTTAATTTTACCATTGCTCATGATATTTCCATGACTGGAATAGAAACTGGTTCCATGCATTCTTAAAATAGCACAATAAAATTGACAATGTGATAACGCTCGCAACTTATGAATGGATTGCTTACAGACGTAGACTTTGTTTGGATAAATGTAACAATATTTGGAATGGGTTTATACAAAATGCAGTAGGCTTTACATATGTATAAGATTAAATCAAACTTTAAAAAGAATGTATGGGTTAGGGCATTTATCGTATTGTGTGTGTGTGTTCTCTACACATTTTTGTGCCTTTTGTATTTTTCTTCTTCTTTTTCTTTGTATCACTTTTTTCTTTATAATTGTAAACTTTTCAATAAAATATTACTACCAAAAATAAAATATATATTGAGGAATGGCTGTTACTGTCTCCTCCTCCCAAACATAGTGATGTTACTTAAAATGAATGCTTTCCTCTAAAATTGCAGCGGGCCTCTGCTGACAATTTCATTGAAGACAATGCTGTTCTGAAAGCACACTTCAGCAAATCAAGTAAATTCCCTTCCAGGTAAATTAAAGGAGAAGAAATGTCAACTTGGAAGCTTCTTGATTCTCTCATTCTTTGGTCCTAATAGTCAATCAAGAAAGCTATTTGAAAAAGTAAACACTTAAAGTGGTTAGCACACTTAAATATCCTTTAGTTGCTGTTGCTCCAAGGTGTTCTCAATAAGTCTGCCTTTTTTCTGCTGATAAGGAAGACTGTAAAGATCACTGAAGAACAAAGCACAGTGATTCTGGTCTCATTTTATTAGCTTCGCAGTTCTTGCTTCTCAGGTCTGCAGTATCTATATGGCTGCAACCCATTCTTGCCAGAAGAAATCAGAAACAATCTGAGAACCAGTTAAAAGGTCACCAAGAAGTAACCAGAAATACAGGTGTGGGACTCATATAGATTTCATCTGCCCAAATCATTGGAGATATGTGAGATCTACAAGTCCCAATTTTAAAATTGATTTGTAAAAAAAAAGCATTTATATACGGCTTAATGTTTCAGAAATCTCTAATGAATGGAATTATTATTTTTAAAAGAATTCATTTAATAGAAATACACCATTTCACCATACTGCCTTCCCCTCCATCATCAGCACCCTCCTCTTTCCATCTTTCCTGAAAACACAGTCCTTATGAGATCCAGTCTTAAAAGTAAACAACAAACCATATAATACATAACAATAACTCACAGTTGTCATGGTAAAATCAGATGGGCCAAATATTACGTCAAGATGCCATAAAAGAGGGAAAACAAAGACAGAAAATAATTTCCTTTTAAATTTCATTCACTGATAAATTAATAAAAATAACATTAAAAGTTGATTACTCCATAATTTGAATGAATAAATCATGGGTACCTCAATCCTACATGCATTCAAGTGTTAATAAGCAGTGATTCTATAAACATGACCTGGACTCTATAGATCCAGAAGCTCACCTATGTTTTTAAATTTATCTGGATTCCTCAGTCTCACAAGGGCTACATCTTTGCCACCTATTTATCATATCATGGTGCAGGTTTACAACTTCCAATGGCAGAGAAATATGCATTTAGCAATTGAAATTCCCACAAAAGCCAGGACAGCTTCCAGTTTGTTGGACTACTAACCTCTCTGCGATGAAAGCATTAAGGACTATATTTACTGAAGAAATTATTTCTGTCCTCCAAAATGGCCAACAACTGGACAGATCCAAATTAGGTGCTTTAAGAAGGCCCCTGGAGCCCCTTGTTTCCAAAAGTCATTGTTGACAATTGCCCTTTTTCATCTCCCTGTGGTTCCAGCCAATGTCTGTACGGCACAGGAGTCTGAAAGGCACAGGTTTGTACTTTGAATTACATTAGCAATACATTTAACTTGCTTTGAATTGTATAGTAAATGTCTGGCTTGGTGAGACTGCTGTCCGTAACAACAGATTCCTCCTCTGCTCTGCAAACATTCTCCTCCCACAGGATATATATCACATTCATCTGAATGTTAAAAAGCTTTTCCACATTCATGGTTTCAATATATCTAATGTTAGTCATACCAGACCAATTTATTTCAACGGGCCTAATCTGAGTATGACTAACGTTGACTATTCCTCTAATAATTTATTAGGTTGGTTTGATCTAGTCTTAGACATCCCAATTGGGGTGACCAAGTGCAAAAGAGAACAGGGCACCTTTAATTTTATGCATGAAGTCCAACCTTAAAAATATAAACAGAATGATAACAAACCTAGTGAGACTTTTATGTGCGGGAAAAGGTGAGACCGCCACATTTACTGAACTCAGTTCAGAAAATCAGTGCACCACCCACACCTTAACACACACTCTGCAGTGGTGCTTTGATTTCTCAATGGCCAGACTACAAATGGAGAGTTGAGGGAGGAGGAGGAGGAGGAGGAGGAGGAGGAAAGAGACCAGAGTCATTGTTTTACATCAGGTGGATACAGAGCCCTTACCCCTTAGCTTGTCCCACTAAGATGCTGTCTTCTGCTCAGGCACTTTCCCCCAGTGATTAGGGTATCAGTTGCTTAAGCCTCCTTCGTTCACACTCTTTGTTACCTTGACCACAGACTGTCAGCACATGTTCAGGTAGGTAGATGTTATAGGAATTCTAAGGTCTTAAGGTAAAGGGTAAAGGGACCCCTGACCATTAGGTCCAGTCGTGGCCGACTCTGGGGTTGCGGCACTCATCTCGCTTTATTGGCCGAGGGAGCCGGCCTACAGCTTCCGGGTCATGTGGCCAGCATGACTAAGCCGCTTTTAGCGAACCAGAGCAGCGCACGGAAACACCATTTACCTTCCCGCTGGAAGGTTGGCAGGAGCAGGGACCAAGCAACAGGAGCTCACCCTGTCCCGGGGATTCGAACTCCCGACCTTCTGATCAGCAAGTCCTAGGCTCTGTGGTTTAACCCATAGCAAGGTCTTAAATATAGAATAAATGTTGATAATTGCACAAGGTAAACACACATACCTAAGTATAAAGACCACATGTCTAAAATAGTACAGGAGAGCAATCCAAAAACCATCTTGGCTCCCCTAAATACTCTAAAATATTTCCTTTGCCTCCTCAACCCCCCCTTGTCTGAGAACAGGTAGGCAGATAGCAATTAGGGGAAGTTCCTGAAGGGATTCTTCTCCTATATCTACGAAGCTCCTTTGTATTAATTGTCATTGTTTGCCCAGATGTTCTGCACTGAGGGATGTCTGACGGGCATCTGGACTGTCTACGTCTAAGAGACTCTCTTATCAAATGCTAATTCTTTGTGTGAACTGCATCTGGAACTATGTGAAACTTGCTAAATCCCCAGGAATATCACACCTTGACTTGCCTGAGCCACAGTAACCCCACCTTAAGTGACATGTAATTTCTGACTGTTTGCAGTCAGGTGTGTCCTTCTCCATGCCAAAATGCCAACCATTAAAAGAGATGTTTCTTCTTGGTTCGGGGTCTCTCTTGCCTCCTTGCTAGGATGGGTGGGAACTCTGTTGCAACAGAAAAATAAAGATCTGCGTCCATCCATTCATCTCTGACCGATCATGGACTTAGTGGACTCAGTCCCTTGGGGAGTTGGGCAGCAAAAGCCAACCACCCCTATTTTCCCCCTATATCATAGACGTTAAATCCTATAAAACAGAAGACAGAGTCCGTGTTGATCTTGGGGTGTCCCTCCAGACTGAGGTCACACTTACAGAGGTCCTGCACAGTTCCTTGTAGTTCTAAAGAGGCACATCTGACTTTGAAATGCTGGCCATGAAGGCATCAGAAGAGCCCTGCTGGACCAGGTCAATGGCCCATCTAGTTCTCATAGTGGCCAACAGCATAGTGGCTCATGAGAAGTTTGCAAGCAGAACCTGAGTGCAACAGCACTCTCCCAGCTTGCGATTTCCAGCACATTTTGTGATTCCCAGAAAACATTGCCTGTTGCTTCTTTCCTGGTAGCAGAAGGTTATTTTCTAAGCCAATGCCATTCGCTCATGCCATTTCACAAGTGACTCATATTATTACCCCGAGGGCATTTTGTCTGAGAAAACTAAAGCTGCAAAATTGCTAAAATTGTAGAGGCAGTTTATACAGATGCAATACGGAGTTTATACTCAGAAGCATGACTGGAGACATTAAAGACTGAACATAAAAGAAGAACACACACATTGGTACTTGTCATAGAAAGAACACAGAGGAATGCATGCATCATGAAAACATACTGAAATAAAAAAATTAAGGTCTTATATATATCATAAATGCTCATAAATGTACCAACGAAGCACATACATAGATATGTGGACCACATGTCTGGAGCAACACAGGAAGACCATCTTGAAACTCCCAAAATGACCAAATGTTTTCTCTGCAAGGAGGGAGGGGGTGAGGGAACCTTCCCATTGTCTCAGGAATTGGGAAATCACCATCTCAAAAGAATGGCCAGACTACCAGGAAAGGCATTATCAGATAACCTGACAGACAGGAAAAACAACAACATTCAAATTTCTGTTGTAGACCACCTTTTCTGTGATGTAGGTATGATGTTTGTGGGGGGTGGTCTTGGGTTACACCCCTTCTGTGATGAATGTATGATGTATGGAGGGGTGGTCTGGAGCTCTAGGGCAGGGAATTTAAAATGTCTATATAAGGGCAGGCACACCTTGGTTCTGGGACCTCCTCCTTTCCTGCGTGTGAGGGGAGCACCCTGTTGCAACAGATCAATAAAGATCAGGCTTACTAGCTGCTTTGCTTCTCAATAAAGATCAATTAAAGATCAGGCTTACTAGCTGCTTTGCTTCTCAGTATTCTCTGGTTTGCCTCTGTTATTTTCTCCTACCAATAGGGAACCCATGTAAGGACTCTATACGGGCTCTTGGATAAGGGAAAGGGGGCAGATTTTGTTTACAACACAGTGGAAAGGTGCAATACAAACCTTGTGGAGTAGCACAGCCATGGCTTCATCCATAGCCCAGTGGTTAATGATGGCAGCCATAGCAGAAGGTGGTAGTGGGGAGGACGATTGGGTCGGACTCCTGTGTCACCCTCTAACTGGCTCAGCAGTTGAGTTCAGCTGCCAGAAGGCTGCCTCAGCTGAGTGGGCTCCCTCACTCAAGCGCCCCTCTCCCTGCATGGTGTAAGGGGTGTGTGCTGGGATGATCTGTAACGTCTTAAAATGTGAAGCCTTAATTGCTGTGCAGAAGAGGAAATTTCAGCAATTGTATACAAGTAGCCTTCTTCTGCTTTACATCTAACCACTGCAGCCCTGGTTACAGGGAGCTTACAGTGTGTTCCCTGTCTCTTGGTATGTTCCTTTAGCTACTAATAGCAGATCTGTTTGCTAAGAGACTCTCTTACATAAAACTTCATACTTCTTCTAACCACTTGACCTTCTTTTTTAAAGTAGCTGGACTCTAGCTGCTAGAGGAACTGACTAGATTGCTAGCTCTTGCACAAGATTTCCTGAAAACACAAACTTATTTAAGTTTTAAGGTTACAATCCAATGGACACTTTCTTGGAAGTCAGCCCCATTGAAACCAGCAAGACTTATTGCTGAGCAGACATGCGTAGGAAATCTGTTAGGATTGTTCCACAAAATTCTATGACTGGTTTGAATTATATATCATTAAATGGATTAGCTGCAATGTCACTGTGTTGGTTTTACACAGTTTTTGGTTTTAAGTGACAGGCAGATCCCAGGGCTTCTTGTACATATCTCTAGCAAACAGTCATATTCCTGTTATTACTCCTACCTGCTTGAAAGGGACAGTATAGAATGGTTCAGGACTGTGGTACAACTTTTCCTGTCATGCAGGAACAAGCCAAAATTGTTGTTCAACAAGAATATATTTTTCTGATAAATTTTATTTTTGACCCCTTCTGAAAAGAGAGGATCATTTTTGTGTGTGGTAGCCGCTAGCAACCATTTCTCCCCCCAACCCATAATGGCCTGGAACAGTGCTCGGTCTCCGTCATTTTAGGAGATGCAGTTGGTGGCCAGGCTGCCAATACAGTTCTTGCTCAGGACAGGGAGAAAGAAGCGAATTTTCACTGCCTCAGAATTCTGGGAGGCTATTTTTGCTCCCCTTTATGGGCAAATGGAACACGTACAGCATCTTAATTATAGAATATTGTAAAGTGATGCTAGATCTCACCTAGAAGGTGAAGGCCACCCCAGAAAATGCCCTGCCCCTAGTGGTTGTCATTGTGCTTCATATGAGTAAACAAACCCAAGCAAGGCTTCAAATGTTGAGTGGAACATGCAGAGAAGAATATATGAAATAAGATGGTCCTAATTGTACCCAGGTCTCAAGCTGAATGTACTGCTGTTCCCTAAGTGGATTAAACCATGGGCATCAGAACTTGATCTCATCTTCCCCATTCCTCCTCCTCCTCCCGCTTTCTCTTTGTCCTTCTTCTTTTTGAATAAATTTTATTAGAGTTTATAAAGAGAGAGAAACAAACCCAAGCAAGGCTTCAAATGTTGAGTGGAACATGCAGAGAAGAATATATGAAATAAGATGGTCCTAATTGTACCCAGGTCTCTAGCTGAATGTACTGCTGTTCCCTAAGTGGATTAAACCATGGGCATCAGAACTTGATCTCATCTTCCCCATTCCTCCTCCTCCTCCCGCTTTCTCTTTGTCCTTCTTCTTTTTGAATAAATTTTATTAGAGTTTATAAAGAGAGATACAAAACTATTTGGTATTAATATATTTTTCTTAATTCAACATTAATCTAAATAAAATAAAAACATAAAGAAAGAGGAAAAGAAAAAGGAAAGGAGAAAAGAGAAGAGAGAGAAAATGAGAGAAAACAACAAGAAAAAAGAGATAGAAAAGAACATAAACGATAAAATATAGAAATTAAAGAACTTATGATTCTTCATCTGCCCACTATATTTAAACAATAGTTACTTTATCCACCCCAATATAACACCCAACAAAACCACTTTCTATAAACCAACACTATCTTCAGTCCCCAAATGCATATACCATTTCATTACCTTCTTCACACAAAAAGACTATAAGAGTTTTCCAGTCTTTAATAAATGTTTGCTCTTCTTAATTCTTCCAGATTTGTCTCTTTTGCTGTCAACATTTAGATCTTATGGTCCCTGAGGAAAAAACCTGTCTTTTTTCCTGGTGGTGCTCTGTATGCCACCCATATACATTGGTGATGAAACTGGCCTAAACATAGCTCTCTTCCACCTACATTTCCTGCCCATGTTTAGAGCTCAACCCTTCTCCTGATTTATTTTTTAATTTCTGACACACCATTCCTGCCCTAAGTCTGAGACCCAAGAAAGTAAGCCACTATCGTTCTGCTCCAGGATGAGTCACTACTCAACTCTATGAACCAGTCTGGTTGCTCCTGTCTTGGAAAATAATTGTGCCAATTAGTGTGAAAGGACAACTGACTTATGTGGGGTGTGGGTGAAGAAATGTTAGACATTGGTACCACCAGAGCATCCCTGACATGTCCTCTATCAGAGTGATTCTGTGCGGTAAATACATATGAACCATCTATGTTTAGCAAGCGGTACATCCCACCAACTGGTACTATGAGAGAAGGAGAAAATAATCTCTTTCTGCACTATTCATAATTTTGTAAAACCTCTGATAGGTTTACAACATGATAGAGATTTGCAAAACTGTTTGAAAATTATAGCTATGTACATATATTCACAAGGACACGGGTGGCGCTGTGGGTTAAACCACAGACCCTAGGACTTGCCGGGTGAGCTCCCGTTGCTCGGTCCCTGCTCCTGCCAACCTAGCAGTTCGAAAGCACATCAAAGTGCAAGTAGATAAATAGGTACCGCTCCCGCAGGAAGGTAAACGGCATTTCCGTGTGCTGCTCTGGTTCACCAGAAGTGGCTTAGTCATGCTGGCCACGTGACCCGGAAGCTGTACACCGGCTCCCTTGGACAATAAAGCGAGATGAGCGCAGCAACCCCAGAGTCGGTCACGACTGGACCAAATGGTCAGGGGTCCCTTTACCTTTACCTTACATATATTCACATGTAGAAGAAAACCCCCCCCCAAAGACTATTGAGGACAACTTAGTAAACAAATCAGAACATTAATTAGAAAAATGATGGAAATAATGGGAAAAGTACAATGCACACAATTTTGGAAAGGGTTATTTACGGAATTAGTTTATAAACTTTCAGGATTGCAGGCAATTCTCTTTGGACAATCATGGACAATTGCTAACATAACACAAGAATGAATGAAAGAAAAAGTAGTATTGATTTTTTAAAAATAAGAATGAGGACACAGGGAGCTTTGCAAATTGCCATCTTCCCCAAATCTAATTTTCCTCGTAATAGAATAAAAGAACAGAAAGCAGAGGAAATGACATGGAACTACCCAGAGTATAATAGGAACACAAACCACAGGCAATATAGGATTCTTAACAAACATTGTCTCATTTCCCCCCCACATGGAAGGTTTATACAGGGTGAGTCTTTTAAAAGAGGCCCCGAGGAACATGTGTACTCTGTATCCACAGGGCCTCTTTTAAAGGACTCACCTTGTATAAGATTGGTAGACCTCAAGAATACGAAGGAGGGCTAGGAATGCCCAGTCGCGGGTTATGCTATGCAGCTTTCCGAATTAAATTGCTGATACTTCTCATTAGAGGCAGAGTGAATATTCCATGGGTACAAATAGAAAGCAACTACACAATACCATCAGCTGTGCTTCTTGCAGCTCTCTCGTATGGAACTAGGAAAGGAGGCTAACCAATTCTTAAAAGCAACATTGATGGTGGGGTGGAATTCGAACTCAGTACTGGCTCCTAAGCCTTCCCCGCTGATGCCTTTGTTAGATCGCTTTCATCTTTGCTACCAGTTCCTCTTCTGAGATTGCTTTTTCTCTTACAAACAGAAGCCAGTACTGAGTTCCAGTTCCACCATGCCATCAATGTTGCTTTTAAGAACTGGTGGAACAACGGGCAAATCTTGAGATAAAACATGGATGCACACAGTATTAACTGGAAGATTCATTCAGTAATTCATTTAACTCTGGAGGCTTAGCTTATACACTTCCAGAGTTAATGCTAAATGCATTACTTCTGGAAAATGAGCCACCATAGCCACTAGACTCGTCTACCCATGTACTATCTGAAACCAAAGGGATGTGTTGGTTGCCAGCTGTGAAATATGCTGGCATTATTTTCAGCTCTCCTACTCTTCTACTTCACCTTCTCTTCAGTTGATCTGGGCATCTAATCAAACTGGCTGCAACTGAGGACTGGTTGACACATGCCTGTTCGTTGCTTGTTTGGTGAAGCATCAACAGTTGACTTGCCTGTGTGACTGAGTCATTGCAGGTTCATCATAGATATAATTTTTGCAGCTCCCAAGGACTGCTCAGAGTCAATCTGCATGACTGTATGATGTGTAATACTCTTCAATGGAGCCAACTCACTCATTTGGCCAAGAGCAGTCAAATATAGCATCATCCAGGGATGAGAGGTGAAGCTGGGATGAACAGATTTGCTCCATTTTGTTCCATTATTGATCAGTGAGTTGGCTCAACTTCATTATTTTAACTTGCCTTCCTTCAGCTTTAAATGTGCGATTTCCATTTCCATTCTAAGGTTTTTATGCAGTTGTACCTTGGTTGCTGAACGCCTTGGAACTCGTATGCTTTGGCTCCTGAACGATTGAAAACTGGAAGTGAGTGTTCCGGTTTTCTAATGATTTTGGAAGCTGACTGTCCGGTGTGGCTTCTGCGGTTTCCGATTGGCTTCAGGAAATTCCTGCAGCCAATTGGAAGACGTGTCTTGGTTTTCGAACAGTTCCGGAAGTCGAACGGACTCCCTGAACGCATTCTGTACGAGAACCAAGGTACTGCCTTTCAGCAGCCCTCTGAAAGTGGTTCACAAAATATGTTCTTCACAAAATAAGTTCTTCACAAAAGCACACCGAGAGGTAAAATATAAAGATCCAAACTAAAAACAATTCATTCCAAAACTCAGTAGTAAAATAGCAGCATCAGTAATCAGCTAAATGTAGGTGGAAACGTTTATGCGGCTGGACCCACTTTCAGTTACTTCTGACCTCTTTTTTTCTGCTAGGTTTCTAACGT
Source organism: Podarcis erhardii (assembly GCF_964252035.2). Taxonomy (NCBI): domain Eukaryota; kingdom Metazoa; phylum Chordata; class Lepidosauria; order Squamata; family Lacertidae; genus Podarcis; species Podarcis erhardii. Next base: position 82,488,462 of record NC_138499.1, read on the forward strand.
GCACAAAGTTCTGTGCATATGGATGAAAGATGTTGCATAAAGGCATCCTGATGTGATTGTGGTTACCGTCACATCAGGATTCTTTTTTGTGTTACTTCATCCATGTGCCCAGGAACTTACTTACATTGGTATCCTAGGGAAAGATGCAAATGAACATTGGGAAATGAAAGCTGAGCAAATTGCACAGCAGTTTGAAATTGTACAACTGGCGTCAGTACTAAACAACTGGATGTAACAGCAATGTAACACCATTAAAAAAAAAAGAGATTAAGAGGGACTCAGGAAATTACAGGCTAGTTAACTTAATGTCTGTTCCTGGAAAACACATTATTAAAGAGCCAACTTCTAAGGGCTGTGGGGACTTCAGCCCCCCATAAAATATTTCAGGGGGCTGCCCCCCAAAGTTGATGGGCATTGCCATTCAAATGGTGTGTGTGCACTGTGTAATGTGATCGAATATGTGGGGCAGGGCTTACCTGGGACCCCTCAATATGTTATTCAAGTTGGCACCCCTGTTTGAGAATGTCAAGAAGCCTATTGTCATGGGCTTCGCTAAAGAGAATTCATTAATGTATGAAACACTATTAAAAAACAACAAAAAATTACTATCTAAAATGTATAACCTTTTGCTAGATCTGGACATGATTGATGAGGAAGTGAAAGAGACAATGATTAAATGGGTGCAAGACACCGGCCATACAATATATTTAGGGAGAAACTTTGGCAGGAAGATATAAGATTTACCGCCTGTAGTACAATAAAAGAAAATTTCATCAAAATGTTCTACAGGTAGTATTTAACACCAGTCAAACTAGCAAAAATCTATAAACTGAAATCCAACCTCTGCTGGAAATGCAACAAGGAAGCTGGAACAACAATGCATATGTGGTGGAACTGCACCCCGATTAAGTACTTCTGGGGAGAAATACACGAGGAGTTGAAAAACTGCTTAAAATCCCATTAATGACAAAACCAGAGGCTTACTTACTGGGCCTATGAGGAAAAGAAATACCGAAATCGAAAAAAAGGATTTTTTTTATATGCAACCGCCGCAGCTAGGATAGTAATAGCATCTAAATGGAAAGCTAAAGAACTACCTACCAAGGAGGAATGGATTCTCAAATTAAACGAATATTTATAATCGGCTAAATTAACAGCATCTATACGACAGCAGTTAAATCAAAAACTAAAAATGAATGGCAATGCTTTGATGACTATAGGACACAATACTGGTCTAAAAAAGACATGCTAATATGCTTAGACTAAGAATGCAAATGCATCAAAACAATAATCTATCAAAAAGATATACCGTATTTTTCGCTCTATAGGACGCACCCGACCATAGGACACACCTTGTTTTAGAGGGGGAGAACAAGAAAAAAAAATCTCCCCCTCTCTGCTCAGCGCCCCTTCAGCGAAGCGGCAGGAGAAACGGAGCCCCTTCCATTTCTCCTCCCGCTTGGCTGAAGGGGCGCTGCGCAGCTCTCCCTCTCTGCTGAAGCCGGGAGAGTCTTGCTCTCCTGGCTTCAGCAAAAGGAACCCGAAGCCTCCTGAGCACAGCGGGACCTCCCGCTGTGTTCCAGAGGCTTCAGGCGGCTATCCCTGAAGCCTTCGGAGCACAGTGCAAGTTCAGGTTCCTTTCGCTGAAGCCGGGAGAGCAAGACTCTCCCGGCTTCAGTGAAAGGAACCTGAAGCCTGCGGAGCGCAGTGGGACCTCGTGCTGCGCTCCGAAGGCTTCAGGCGGCTATCCCTGAAGCCTGGAGAGTGAGAGGGCAACATGAAGCCTCCGGAGCATGGAGGGAGCGCTCCCTCTGCGCTTTGGAGGCTTCGCGTTGCTATCGCTGAAGCCAAGGAGCCTGCATTTGCTCCATAGGACACATTTCCCCTTAGGACACATTTCTTCTCCTATAGAGCGAAAAATACGGTATATGTATATAGAGAAAATAAAAACAATCAGAATGCAATGATAAGGGTAAAATTGATTCTAGAGAAGCGGTGGAGGGAAGCTAAACAGGGTGGTGGGTTAATTTATTTTGTTTATTTTTTTCTGTTGGGATATTGTATAATGATTTAATGTTTCTTTTCTGTTCTGTATTATTTCTCTTTCTCTTTTGAATTGTATGACGGAAAATCTAAATAAAATTTACCATATTTTTCGCCCTATAGGACACACTTTTTCCCCTCCAAAAATGAAGGGGAAATGTGTGAGCGTCCTATGGGGTGAATGCAGGTAAATGCGACCCCTCTTGCTCTCCAGGCTTCAGGAAGCTCTGTGCAACCCTTGGGAGACTGGCGCGAAGTCACGCCGGTCTCCCCAGGGTTGTGCAGAGCTGCCTGCATTCCAAAGCCTGGGGCGCACTGAAGAGCACGCCCGGGCTTCGCACAGCTCTCCGCAAGCCTGGGGAGACCGGTGTGACTTCCCGCCGGGCTCCCTAGGCTTGCGGATAGCAGGCTGTTCTGGGGGCTGGGGTCGGGGGAAGCTCGGGCTTCCCTCGCGCCAGCCCCGCGCCTGGGGGGGAAATAATTTTTTTCTTTATTTCCCCCCCAAAAAACTAGGTGCGCCCTATGGGGCAAAAAATACGGTAAATAAAAGAAAGGAAGAAGAAGCCTGTTGTCATGGAGCCAGCCAGCAATAAATCACATGGAATACATAAGGAGTTTTGAACGAAAGTATGTGAAACATGTAAGTTGCCCCTGAGAGTGCATAGACATTGAGGAAGGCCGGAATACATGGCTTCTGGGCTGCATTCCAAAACAATATGGCAACCAAAACATAGGCATCCTTCAAAATTCACACATATCCGAAATTCATGATGCCATTCTCCAACCAAACAATGATTTTAAAAATGTTCATATTTTGGGGGGAATGTGCATAAGAACGAATACATTGGTGAAAATACCGTAACCTGCAAAAAAGCATTATGCTAGGAGAAATGGATTGCAAAAATGGGCACATTTTTATGAAATATTTTTATTAAGCTACTGTAATGCTAAAATGCTGAAGGATTTTCATGAGGATTTGTTCAAAACAAATGAGCAAATTGCTGAAGAAATGCGGAGAACACCATTTAAGATTGGAAATACGAGAAACGGAGAGAACTGACTTCAGTCTCATTGCTTTTAATGAGTCTGTTTACCATGTCTGGATCCAACCCTTTGGTAAATATATGACTCCAGCAAGCTGTGAACTGTATTCTTTTTTAAAGGGCTACTTGTGAAAACCTGATTAAAAGGATGGAATAGATGCCTAACTTAGCAGTTTTCACATGACAGATATTCCTGGCTCAGGTAATGAATCTGTATAATGAATTAATTCACTTCCGCACTGGGTGAAATATTCAAATACTATAAAGTGAGTGATTTGTAATATTTTGTAAACATTGCAATAAACAGAGTGAATTTGTCACTTTAACAACAGAAAAATGTTGTGGATGGATGGCAATATAATTTAATCATTTTTAATGCACACACACACACAGAAATAATCAGACTTGCCCTCTCTGGCCTTTTGAGAAGCAAGAACCAGTGTATCTAATTATCTGAACCCCAAGAACACAAAAGAATAACAAGTAGTGGACTCATAAATCTGTTGGAACAACTCCATGTTTTCTGATTAAACTCTATTCCTGGTGGCGCCCAGCAATCATGTTCGCCCTGTGTTCATAGTAATTGCATGTGTCAAAGCTGAGGCCTTGTGTAAACTGCACCAAATCAATTACAATTTTAATTTAGAGAGAGATAACTGTATTTGCCCCTGCAGGCAGATTGCATCAGGTCACTATTATACAACTAAGTAAGAAAGAGGGGGGGAGGGGAGCTCCTTCAGGGCTCTCTAGGTTAATAGTAAGTGGGAAATGTAATGCAGCCCACATCAGAAAAGGTTCCCCTCCTTTTAACAAGAGAATAATTTACAAACATGAAATACGCTGCACAAATTGTATGCTCGCTCTGTGTAAGTGTCCAGATGTACACGCTTTAAAATTCTTCAGTGTATCTGAGGGTGGCCTAATGAGAAATTAAAGTTGCAAAGAGAATACAGGAACCATTCAAAACACACACAGATTCAAATATAATAGCACAGAACGGTTGTTACTGGACAGGTAACAAGCTACTACTCTAAACATTTTGTCATGGGCACCTGGTTGCATGTGACATGTGGTGGCCTCGGACAGGAGGAGGCGCAATGCTACATGTATCATAAAACCATATCGAACCACCTTGGGCCAAGATGAGCATCACAAAGAAGGTCCAAGCGCACAGTTCAGAGTGAATGTGCATCGGTGAGATCTATTTCGGATTAAAGTTCTATTGACTTCAGCAGACCTCACTTTCATTCACATAATGAGCTCCACCATTTATTTAATTCTCTTTTGCTTTCAGATACATGCATGCAGCAGTAAAGAATTCATGCACGCAGCGCCATTGCTTTCAATTAATCGTGGAAGCTTTTAAAAAGATTATTCCATAACACATACAGAAGTCGGGGCAAACGTTAACAGAATTAAGCCCATTGCACTCCCTGCTTCAAAGGGATATGAGTTGCGAAGGCCGTGAGGCAGCAGACTTCAAGGGGGAGCTGGATATGAATCTGCTTATAGACCTCAGCTTCAGCCATATTCTTCAGAAGAATGGCAAGAGTGTGTTTTGCTCAGGACGGCTTTCAATCTGTTAAGGCTGCTGTGGCCTGGCTTGTGGTTTAAAGTACAATCCATTTTTATTGTTCCATTGTTTTAAAATGCTTTCCATGTATTGATTGTTAGCCAATATTAATTTCATAAAGAATGAATGAATGCGCAAGTTGATAAAGATGACACATGAGGCAATGAAAAGGTGACCTAGAAGGTCTACAGCAGGGCTGGATTTAGGTTTGATGAGAACCTAAGCTGCTGAAAGTAATGGGGCCCTTTATATGTCCAGCTGTCCTTTGTTAACAACAAATTGTCGCTGTTTTTGTATTGAATATACAGTAGTACCTCGGTTTACGAACTTAATCTGTTCTGAAAGTCTGTTCTTAAACCAAATCCATTCTTAAACTGAGGTGCACTTTCCCTAATGAAGCCTCCTGCCACCAGTGCCCTTCCACCGTTTGGCTTCTGTTCATAAACCGAGCTAAAGTTCACCAACCAGAACACTACTTCCGGTTTTGCAAAGTTCGTAAACCGAATAATTCGTAAACAGGACTGTTTAATAATAATAATAATAATAATAATAAATTTTATTTATATCCCGCCCTCCCCAGCCGAAGCTGGGCTCAGGGCGGCTAACACCGAGCTACCACTGTATGCTATATGGTAATTTATGGACCTAATAGGTATCTAAAGCCATTTGCACATGTTGCCATGAAACCAGTCCATGCAGAATGTAGGCACCCTATATATAGAAATGGGCAAAACAGTGATAGTTTAGGGAGCAGGCTAGCAGGTAGAACCCATTACTTGCATCATAGGAGCCTAAAGGTAAAGGTAAAGGGACCCCGGACCATTAGGTCCAGTCGTAACCAACTCTGGGGTTACAGCGCTCATCTCGCTTTATTGGCCAAGGGAGCCGGCGTACAGCTTCCGGGTCATGTGGCCAACATGACTAAGCCGCTTCTGGTGAATCAGAGCAGCATACGGAAATGCTGTTTACCTTCCCGCCGGAGTGGTACCTATTTATCTACTTGCACTTTGACATGCTTTCGAACTGCTAGTTTGGCAGGAGCAGGGACTGAGCAACAGGAGCTCACCCCGTCGCGGGGATTCGAACCGCCAACCTTCTGATCGGCAAGCCCTAGGGTCTGTGGTTTAACCCACAGTGCCACCCGCATTCCTATAGCTTGTTTAGCTTATACATAAATCTATGGCACTTTGTGCCTCCCCAGAGACAAGCAGAATTTCAGCTTGATATTGGGCTGCTCCTTCTGTCCGTTACTTCTTTTCTGAATCTCCTTTTCCCGTAGCTCCTGCCCTCACTACTCTCGTTCTACACAGCTGCTTCTGGCCTCTGAGGTCAGGATAGGGTTTCTCGCAGCTGTGCTACAGTTGGCAGTTCTAAACGCAAGTAGTAATTTACTAGCAGACTGTTGCACTCATTACTCATCTGACCCACCATGCATGGAATCTGATGGTCATCTGGCCTAAAGAATCCCAGGCAAGTCGGTGACGTTACTCCAGATTTACACCAGCAGGCCTGCCAGGGGATTTGGTTCCTTTCTTCTCTAGACTAATCAGATAAACTCCCATCCCTGCTTCATCCTGCTTAATCCTACTTTGTTTTAGGGATATTAAAGAACTTGCTTGCTGCCTATTAATTGCTGCTTTCTAAAGTGTATCAGTCAAGAGAGCTAGGCATCATTTCTCAGAGGCCTCTGGCACATCCCACTTTAATTATGGCTCTTAAGAAGTTAAACAAATATTAGATCCTCTTTCAAAGCCGTTCCAGTACTTCCACATGATTACATGCCATCGATCTTCCCTCGCTGCTTCTCTGTTTTACATACCTATTTTCTCTCTCAAATGTATTATTACAGTGTTCCCAGCATCACATTTATGTACAGAACTGTTAATATTGATTGTTTCCTAAATGTGACTGTAACCCAGTGATGAGAGCATTTCTTTAGATTCATTAAATCTAATTTGATTCCCTCCATTTTTTAAACAAGGAAAACATTATTTAAATCTAACAGCCTTGCGGCACTTTAAAGATGAACACATTCTTTATAACATAAGCTTTTGTGGCGTAGGATCTCTTTCATCAGATGCATGAAGTTTTTCAGCTGCAGGTTGTGGAATTATGTGGATTGTTGCAGGAAGAAAGAAGCACCCCATTCCTTCTCCTGATAGCATCTTCCTCCTATAGGTTCGTTGTTTTTGTGTTAGCAGACTAGTAACTTTTGTGGGCTTATTTATAAGGCTGCTGTAGTCCATGAAAGCTTCTGCTACACAGATATATATTTTGTTGTTAGAATGGTTTACTAAAGATGAGGAAGTGAAAGAAGTTATGGTAAAACGGGCTTTAGATTTTGGGTATAATATTGAGTTTGATTCATGGATAAGATTATGGAACGAAAATATGAAATTTACAACATGTATGGCTTTGAAAGAGAGTGCAATGAATATGATGTATAGATGGTATTTGACACCTGTAAAGCTAGCCAAAATGTATAGGATGAGAGATAAAGCATGCTGGAAATGCAAAGATTCAGACGGTGACTTCTATCATATGTGGTGGGCTTGTGATAAAGTAAAAGTATTTTGGGAGATGATCTACAACGAATTAAAGAAGCTGTTTAGATACACTTTTCCCCAAAAACCGGAAGCGTTTTTGCTAGGTTTGATGGGAAATGAGATTGCAAAGGTGGATCAAAGACTATTTATGTATGCCACAGTCGCAGCGATGACTTTGCTTGCCTCAAAATGGAAATTACAAGAAATACCTACTATTGTGGAGTGGCAGGCGAAGATGATGGACTTGGCCAAACTGACTTGCAGGATCCGAGACCAGAACGATCAGAAATTCCAAAGAGACTGGAGTTTCTTGTATATTTGAATGATAATTGCAAAAATCTGAAGACACTAGCAGGATTGAAATAAATCCTACAATGTGGACATAGAGCAAAGACTTAAATTGCGCAAATGGATGTGATATGGGATACCTGTTGAAGGGAAGGAGGGAAGTCGCAAACTCGGCAGAGCAAAAAGGTTGTTTTGTGTTTGTTGCTGTAATGTTGGAAATGTTGTTTAAAGGAAAATAAAAACCTAACCTAACCTAAACTGACCAGAACAAATTAAGTTTTCTTCATCTTTCTGTCCTAGAGAATGAGTCCTCACCACATTTGAGCAAAAGATGGTGGACAGAGGAAGAGCCATGAGACAGAGAAAGACTCAAGCAGAAGAAAAAGGCTGGAATGGATCTGCTGATTCTGTCTATGTTACTTCCAGAGACAGATGCAGACAGAAGCTACATTCCTATGCCAGCCTTTTTCTTCTGCCTGCATCTCTCTCTGTCTGTCTGCTTTCCACCTCCTCCCTTTGTCTCCCTCCAACCCCATTTCCCAATGAGTTGTGGCAGCTGAAGGAGCCAGGGTGCTGCTCCATACTCTCTCCTCCTTGTCATGACCTTCCCTTTAAAAAATAGCAACATTATGGTATGGCTAGGCATACCCTGTGTGCATGCATGTGTTCCCAGGATTCTTTGCGGAAGTCACATGCTTTGGATGAATGGTGTGTAGACAGCTTGAGAGGTAGGCCTGCATCTGGGCTGACTCTAGTCTTCAACTGGGACCCGCGCTGCAACTTTGAAGGTGGCAAGGGCACCCAGTACTGTAGGGTAGTCTTGATGGGCTAATGGGATCAAACTGGTGATGGGCCCTTCTGTAGGAAGAACAGAACACTCTGTCCCTCCTAGGCCAAGCCCCAGATGGCTAGTAATATATATATATATGGAAGAGCTGGACCATAAAGAAGGCTGATCACCAAAGAATTGATGCTTTTGAATTATGGTGCTGGAGGAGACTCTTGAGAGTCCCATGGACTGCAAGAAGATCAAACCTCTCCATTCTTAAGGAAATCAGCCCTGAGTGCTCACTGGAAGGACAGATCCTGAAGCTGAGGCTCCAATACTTTGGCCACCTCATGAGAAGAGAAGACTCCCTGGAAAAGACTCTGATGTTGGGAAAGATGGAGGGCACAAGGAGAAGGGGACGACAAAGGATGAGATGGTTGGACAGTGTTCTCAAAGCTACCAGCATGAATTTGACCAAACTGCGGGAGGCAGTGGAAGACAGGAGTGCCTGGCGTGCTCTGGTCCATGGGGTCACGAAGAGTCGGACACGACTAAATGACTAAACAAATATATATATATATATTTGCAGGCTGGTCACTTCGTGGACTGGCTTACTGGGTTGCACTGTAAACAAAGACAGGAAGCAAGATCTACACAAAAGATGCCTTAATGATTTATAATATTTAGACGAAAGGTTGCAATGTACAGAACAGAATGCTTCTCTCTAATAGCATGTGGAAATATGAAGGGTGTGATCCCCCAAAGTTTACATTTCATAGGCTTTCTGTTTCTTTGGGCTGTAGCCTGCCCCCGCTAAGTCGCCTCAGGAAATGGAGCTCCACAAACGGTTTTAATGAACACGCAAAGAGAGAGAGAGAGAAATCCAATCTAGGTCAAATGACATTTGTTTCAGATGCCGTGTTTCTCAGGTTAAATTCTTTAGTAAGCCATTGGTGTTTATTGCACTGCCGAATTGATTGGGTCATGTAGGGCAGCCTGTACAAATAACGGCATCATTCACAAAAGGGACCACAATTTGTTTCAACATGTATTGAACTCCTACCAGTCCTTCAAGTTCTAGCGGAAGAGAAACAGGAGAGATTATCAACCCCCCCAAAACCCTAAACCTAAACCTCTTCCTGTTTTCTTTCCTATATACCTTAAATAAGCCCTTAGGCTAATATCCACCTGACTGACAGCTTGCCTTGAGTTGTTTGAGCTGTGTGTGTGTGTGTGTGTGTGTGTGTGTGTGTGTGTGTGTGTAATCAAAACTGTACAGTTATATGTCAATGCTGTATGGGAAATGCTTACACAATACTATTAACCATTTCAAGACAGGGAGTTCATATGCACCTGTCGTTATTTCTATATTAAAAAAGCAAGATAGCAATAATCTTTATCCCCCCCAAAAAAAACAATCAAACCACCTTTTGTACTTGCCTTGCTAATTCCCAGTGTGCCACTAGGGATCTGTTAGTATGCTTCAGGAAATAAAGTGACGACATTATTCAAAATGTGAGCCCAAAGTATTGACTTGCAGAAGAGATGCTCTCTGCTGTGTCTCTGCGTGAGTCAGTGCTTTGGCCATGCCTCCTTCCAGTCAACATCGGATGGGGACAGGCCATTTTGTGCACCTGATGGGATGACCGCCATGCTCTTCAACATCTACTTGAAACCACTGATACTTGGATTGAGGGCATTCAGGTAGTTGAGTTGGGTTGCCACCAATATGCACCTGTCCTCCTAATCAAGCGAGCAAGTGAGTGCTATCTAAATTTTGTTGTTGTTTTTTAGTTGTTTAGTCGTGTCTGACTCTTTGTGACCCCATGGACCAGAGCATGCCATGCACTCCTGTCTTCCACTGCCTCCCGCAGTTTGGTCAAATTCATGCTGGTAGCTTCGAGAACACTGTCCAACCATCTCGTCCTCTGTTGTCCCCTTCTCCTTGTGCCCTCAATCTTTCCCAATATCATGGTCAAAATTAGTGCCTTCAAAAGTCATTAGGATGGATGAGGCCCCGTAATCTGAAACTTGATCCAGAAAAGGAGGTGGTACTATATTGTTTGTGTGTGGTTTGTCTGCTCAGTTCAGAGGTTTTCATTCTATTCTGGAGGTGGATGCACTTCCCCTAAACAGGATCAGGCTCCCAGTTTCAGGATACTCGCATTCTGACTGCAGGCACAGATGGCAATTATAGCTCTGAGCACCTTCCATCAGTTTAGCCTGGCCTTCACCCACCTGGGGCACATGCTGGCCGGGGCTGATGGGCATTGTAGTCCAAAACATCTGGAGGGCAACAGGTTAGTGAAGCTCCTATGCCAAGTTTGACCTCACTGGGTCAGAGACAACACACTGGGAACTTACTTGCAGATATGTTTCCGAGCACAATTCAAAGTGTTGGTGCTGACCTTTAAAGCCCTAAACGGCCTCGGTCTAGTATACCTGAAGGAGCGTCTCCACCCCCATCATTCTGCCCGGACGCTGAGGTCCAGCGCCGAGGGCCTTCTGGCGGTTCCCTCATTGCGAGAAGCAAAGCTACAGGGAACCAGGCAGAGGGCCTTCTCGGTAGTGGCGCCTGCCCTGTGGAACGCCCTTCCAGCAGATGTCAAAGTGATAAACAACTACCTGACATTCAGAAGACATCTTAAGGCAGCCCTGTTCAGGGAAGTTTTTAACGTGTGATATTTTACTGTATTTTTGGTTTTTATGTAAGCCGCCCAGAGTGGCTGGGGAGGCCCAGCCAGATGGGTGGGGCATAAATAATAAATTATTATTATTAGTAGTAGTAGTACGATGTGCTTTTGTATGTGAAGCTGCCTCTGAAAATGATTCAGAGGAAAAGCTAAAGGGTTTGGGGAAATGATACACAATGAAATGAAAAAGATGTTAAAATTGGTTATTCTCCCCAAACCCAAACCTTTTTTAAAAAAAGATAATAATAATAATAATTTTATTATTTGTACCCCACCCGCCAACATATAATTGGGGCCTGCCAACATATAATAAAACCATAATAAAATATTAAACATTAAAAACTTCCCTATACAGGGTCACTTTCAAATGTCTTCTGAAGGTTGTATAGTTTCTTATCTCCTTGACATCAGATGGGAGGGCTTTCCACAGGATGGGTGCTACTACCAAGAAGGCCCTTTGCCTGGTTCCCTGTAAACTGACTTTTCACAGAGAGGGAACCTCCAGAAGGCCCTCAGAGCTGGACCTCAGTGTCCAGACTGGATGATGGAGGTGAGACGCTCCTTCAGGATAATAGGGACAGATGTCCCAAAGAAGACAATAAAATCATTTATGTACGCAAAAACAGCAGTTAAAATTTTATATGCACAGAAATGGAAAGAAAGAGAAGTTCCAGCTAAGGAAGAATGGATATTAAAACTAATGGAGTCTGCAGAAATGGCAAAGCTGACAGCAACAGTTAAGAGATCAAAGCAAAGAGTGGAAACCGTTTATGGACTATCTGAGAAAATATCACAGTCAGATGGAGTCACGATCAGGATTCAAAGTATGAGCAGCCGAAACAAAATGATGATAAATGTAAGAAAACTTATGTATTGGATAAATGTATGATGTCTAATGCAGTAGGTGTGGCAATGTTCAGGGTGGCAGGAGAGGATATATTGTTTATTAATATCCTTCCTAAACTTAGCAGAGTTTACATTCCCCTTTTTACATGCACATCAGATAGCTGGTTGCAGGCTTGTGTGAGCCTCTCACTATTATACAATTCAGTCTGTCTCAGACTGAATTGTACATTCCTAGCAAGTTCCCTTGAATCCCTCTTAAAAGAATGAAGATACCACAATCTTATTCAAAGTCAATAAGTTTACTCACTTCAGTTCACAGTTGGATTCCTGAAGGCAGACTTAGTTACAAATATGTACATGTGGATCTACCCCATATGGGGGAATAATCCCAGAGCTTCTGCAGTCCTACCTAAAAACTGGTCCAACAAAGAAGGAAGTCAAAAGGAGGGAAGTGTGCTGCATGACTTGTCCTTTTGTTACCTGGACAGGTTAGGTCACGCCCACCTTTCATCACATGCAAAAGGAAGGATGCTCCAGCCAGAAGGAACAGGAAGTTTTGACTGGCTGAACCAAACATTCCCTAACATGTCTTCTCTAGCATTACAAGGAATGTTGTACTTGACTGCCTCTCATGGATCACACCCCACAGTAGGAATAAGCATGGGAACAAAAACACCATGGAGGTAAGGGTGGGAAATCAAAATGTCTAAGGGAATTAATATTGGAGTTGAAGTTAATATGTAAAAACTTTTGAAATTCAAGAAAATATTAAATTGGGAAACAGAGGAGGGAAATGATTCAGAAACATCAATTAGTTCAGAATAGAGATGCAAGACTGTGAACTGGGACTGGGCAATTTGATTTTGTAAAACCAAAGGAGTCTCCCCCCCCCCCTTTTTAATGTTTTGTGTGTCCATGCCTAATCTTGCCCCTTTCTAAAATTTATTTACTGGGGGGTATTTTTCTTTTTATAAATTTGCCAAAGAATAAAATGAAATAAAACTGGAATTAAGGGTGTGCTGTGTCCCATTAGTATGGTGGTGGGGGTGACACTCGCTCTTCTTCTGATAGGAAATGCTCTTTAGGGGGGACCGGGGACAAAAAATGGGGGGGGGGATTGAGAAGGGACAGTTTGCAGGGCATGAGAAATGCCCCTATTTTCATCTGAAGACTGTTGGTTCTCTCCCACCTGCTTTTCAGTCCTTCTGAGCTTGCCACAACCAACCACAGGTTGTAAACCTTTGGGTTCAGTGAAGAAGGGCATAACCACACGGACATCTTAGTTGTATACCCACAACTGTTGTGTTGATGAGAGAATACTGGTCTTTGCTCAGTGGTAAAGGAATACCGATGCAGAGAAGAGGGGAAATTTACTTGTTGAGATCTAGCAGCTTGAGACTTCAACTTGCCTGGAATTTCCCCCACCAGATAAAAGCAGGTGTGTACAAGTCGTTTCCTTTCCACGTGGCAATCATGCTTTGCTTGACCAGACTGCGACATTACAGTTGGCAATGATCAGAATGACTGACTTGTGCAACACATCCATTTTTTTTCAAACCCTTACCCAAACATTTTAATAGGGAATCTCAAAGATTACTATTATTTGAGCTGGATTCCACTCACTTTTAAATCAGAAAACACTCCCTGCTCTATAAAATGCAGTTAGATTAAATGTTGAAACTTGCAGCCTGTAGTATAATAAAGGGCTGTTGGGGCTTGCAGAACTTTGAAGGATGACAGTTGACAGCTGTCTGCAGTTCCATCAGCCAAACACTGCTTTATCTGACAAGAAGCCACGTCCCTCGAGCCTTTTGATAAAGGAGTTTGCAGCATGTTAGAGAGCATCAAATCAGCTGTAGAGAGAAAAGCTCAAGGACTTGGCTCTGATGGGGGGCTTAAGGAGGTTAAGAGGTGATTTGGTTGTTTGTTTATCCTAACAAGGGGAAGCGTTTTATTTATTCTGAGCGCAGAATGCACTTCTAGTTAGTTCAGAATTGGGAACTTCTAGTTAGTTCAGAATTGTGCATCTTTGCTCAGAAATATAGTAAGTCCCACCCACTATGCTCAATGGGTGTTACTCACTAGTGAGTGAGTTTAGGAGTGCAGGTTTAGTGTGATTGTAAGACACAAAGCGACACAGAGCCTGTCTTGCTTAATGCCACATCCATTTACCTTGGAGTAAGCCCTCTTGAAATCAGTGGGGCTTTTGAGTAGGCAAGCATGGGCTGTAAGTTAATTTATTTCACAGGCTTTTAGCATGCCCATTTCTGTGCTGGATTGTGGCTTTTATCTTTTTGATCTGAAGCCTTTGCAACCACAAAAGAATAATATTAGAGGTGACATTTCCTAGATTGTTGTAATGAATGCTAGCTTTTGTGTATTAAATTTGCAGGATCTCACACTCTCTCCAGTGGCCTCGGAAATGTCTAAATTGATGTGTGAATTTATTTAAAAATAAGTGGATCAATCAGTTATGTGGGAGATGATCAGCTATATAACCAATTAACAACTCTACATTGAGACAGTCATGTTAATTCCTGGTATGCCTCTTAGCTGTTAAGACAGTAGCTCCTTTATAACTACTAAAATGAACACGGACTACACATGTGTGGATACGGTAACACTTAGGGCCTGGATTGGGAAATGAGATCTAATGCAGAATATAACATACCTTTTGATGTAGAAAACAATGGAGAACACAAATGTTTCCCGAGTTCCTACAGCTGACATGTGGTTGTAAATGTCTAACAGCACAATCCAGCACCTGTCTACTCAGAATTAGGTCCCAATGAGTTCAATAGGGCTTATTCTCAGGTAAACTGTTAAGTTGTGGGTGAACATATTAGACGACACAGCAATTCTTCAAACAGCTCTTGTTTATTCACAGGCCAGAACAGAACTGAACTGAAGGGTTCAGCCAGCCTGCTTATATAGAGCTCCACTAGAATGCAACAGTAACCATTTTCTGTAACTATCCAATCACTGAATGTCACTTTCAATCCCTTATTTGCATATGTGGACCTGAGTGAAAACTATCTACAGTATCCCCCTGCTGGCCCAGGGTGAGAACTTCAGTACATAACATAAACGGAGAACAGGGCTATGGACCAATTATGGACCAGTTTAAAAGGTAATCCATGGTTTTAGCTTCATGCAGAAACTGGCATTTCAGCCCCCACATCTACAACATTAGCATTTGCCAACATGGTATTAATCTAAATGAACATACAACATTTAACAAGAATTTAAAACCACCCTCCAAACAAAACAGCACCCACCCAGCTCGGTCACCTGACCTGGCAACTTGCTGTAAATTTAGCTGGCAAAAATGATGGTGTAACTTATACCAGCTCTCTGAGCACAGGACTGCTCCCTAAATGTCCCATAACAACACACTTAAAATGTCTGAAATGTTTAGGACCAGATAAAGGCATCCTTCCTCTTTGGCTGGCTTTGCCAGTGGTAGCCCTGCTGTGAACAGAGTTTGGATCTGGTGTAACTTTAACTTAACACCTGCTTATTTTTTGATGGCTTCTTGTGTATAGGATTACTCCCTCGGAAATTTCAAACTCTGCGTATGCCAGCAAAGTTATAATATCTGCTACAAAAGCAAGAAAACATAGGTGCCTTATTTAAGACATAGAGACAGTGTGTGTGGAGGAACCATAGCCCAGGGGCTAAGTAAACTGACACATGCAACCAATTAAAAGCATCAGCTTACAGATGCTGGGAAATGCCTTTCTTTGCCTGAGACCCTAGAGAATCATCTAGCTTAGACAACGCTGGCCTAACTGGACAAATAACCTGACCTTGCAGAAGGCCTAGGTAGCTATTGTGTGTTTTGTAAATAGAAAGCCAGGGTTGTGGGCAACTTAATTTTAGTCAGCATTAACCCATGGACATTAACAGACTTAATGCTGCAGGAATTTCAGATATGCCTATCCAAATCCATAGTATTTGCTTGGAAATACTTGGTCAATCAGCTTAGCATAAGTTTTAAAAGTCTGGGGTGTCTGAAAAATGGAGTTTGATAACATTCATCAGAAGGTGAGAAAAGGGGGAGTTCTTTCGAAATGCCTGAGCAACTTTTGTGGAACATCTTATGGCTGAGTTCAGGAATAGGCTATGCTTATGAACTCCAGGTACAACAAACTAAACCCAAAACAAGTGACATAGGGAGGTTAGAGTTAGAATTAGGGTTACGGTTAGCATTGTCCAACCTGGTGACAACAGAATAAATGATGCAAGGAGGGAGCTACAGCCTAAGATAGGAGATGTGGTAAGGGAACACCTAGCTGCCTTAAATGAATTCAAATCTCCAGGGCCTGATGAGCTGGACCCAAGGGTACTAAAGGAGCTTGCACATGTAATAGAAGACCTTCTGTCTATAATATTTGAGAATTCGTGGAGAACAGGTGAGGTCCCCGCAGACTGGAGATGGGAAAATGTTCGCATCTTCAAAAAGAGGAAAAAAGAATATCCAGTTAACTATCAACCGGTCGGCTTGACATCCAGGGCTGTCTTAAGCATATCCGGCGCCATGGTGCAAAGAACCCTCTGGCACACCCCCCCCCCAGTTTCCCAGAGTTGTCGACCTTTTTAATGGGGGAACCCCAAAGCTGTTGACCTGAACTTGGGAATTCAACAAAATTTCACTACAGGGAAGGAGAGGCAAGAGCTGGGGGTGGGGGGAACCTACCCCTTCCTTTACTGGATAAAAAGAGAGAAAGTGGGAGGGCATTTAACCCACCGAAGGAGTAAGGAGAGGAGGGGGGTGGTCAGGAAGCTGAGCTGGGCAGTAATAGCATCGCTCCTCCCGCCCACGCAGTCTTCCCTGATCCCCTCAAAGTAAGTGAGTGGGTGGGTGGGTGCGGTGCGGTGCGACAGCAGCAGATTGTCCTCACTCATGACCACACATGCAGTGTAGGGGTGTGTGTGTGTGTGCAGCCCACTGCATTTTGCAACGCTACTTAAAGGGAGAAATAAAAGTGCACTTGGGCACAGCTAAGGCCGGGTCTCTCTCTCTCTCTCTCTCTCTCTCTCTCTCTCTCTCTGTGTGTGTGTGTGTGTAAAGCAAAATGCCTTGGGCAGACCCCATGAAATAATTCTTTCGGTCAGAGTTCAGCTTGGTCTCCAGAAACGAGCATGGATTGAGTCTCAGGGGCAGCAGCCAAAGCAGCTCTTTCTGCTCCCGAGTGAAGAGGAGGAGAGTCCTGGAGAGACCTGTCAGGAGTAAGCATGGACCAATGGTACCAAATAGTATGGGAAACAGCCCTACTAGAAAAAGTAACCAATAAACTGAAACTGACATGGGGACAAACAGAAGAAGATGCCTTTACCCCGGTATGGCTCCCCTTTATCACATACACAGCCCAACAAGACAATGACAATAATCCACCAACAGCATACAAATCAATATGGCTAACCTGATCCAAAACACACCCACACACCCCACTCACACATGGAAACAAAGATCACCACAGCCCATCACAAACGAACAACCCCAACCTCTCTCACCACCAAAGGAACACAAGTGAACAGCACAAGCAACACTGACACCAAACCCTACATACATTAAGCAAAATAGAAACATCGCCACCTGACCCCACCCCCACCCATCTTCCCCCCTCCACCCCTTTTTTTCTCCCCCTAATGTCTCAACAAATGAAACGGATTTGTAAAAATGTTACATGGAAAAAATAGAAGAGACATTACACATAATTCTGTAAAACAAGAAAATCTTTAATAATAAAAATACAGTGGTGCCCCGCAAGACGAATGCCTTGCAAGACGGAAAACTCACTAGACGAAAGAATTTTCCATTTTGGAGGTGCTTCGCAAAACGAATTTCCTATGGGCTTGTTTCGCAAGATGAAAATGTCTTGCGAGTTCCTGCGGGTTTTTTTCCCCCTCCCCCCCCTTTTCTAAGCCGCTAAGCTGCTTATCCGCTTATCCGCTTGTCCGCTTATCCGCTAAGCCGCTAAAAGCCACTAAAAGCCGCTAGACCGCTAATAGCGCTAATCCGCTAAGCCGTCAATGGGCTTGCTTCACAAGACGAAAAAACCGCTAGACGAAGAGACTTGCGGAACGGATTCTTTTCATCTTGCGAGGCACCACTGTAATAAAAAAACCAGAGTCTTTGCAAATGTTTTGGAGTTCCCTTTTCCTCGCTTGCTGGTGGGGAACTTTGACAGAGAGCTGCTGGGAGAGGCTCCAGCTTCCCCGTCAAAACTGTTCCCACCCACCTCTTCGGGGCTCTCAAGTCAAGTCAAGTAACCTTTATTGGCATCACCTAAGAACATTCAGAATACATTCAGAATAGATAGACCAGTGCGATCTCGTCACCACCCCAACGGCACAGTCACCCGCCAAAGGGCAGAAGAGGTGAGCAATCCGCCTCATCTCTGTGGGTTTCCAGCAAGGGCAGGATCCTGTAGCATACTTCGGTGACAAAAAAACAAATAGAGGAACTTAGCTACTGGTTCGGGGCTCTCCTCCCACGTTCCTGCCATGCACAGGAGGCTTGGGAGGCAAGCTGCAAGCCCGGGCGTACAGGGAAAGGGGAGGCCGCAGGTAAAGCCAAAAAGCTCCCCCACTCGCTGGGGCGCCCCTGAAAAGGCAGCGCTGTGGTGCAGCACACCACTAAGCTCTATGAGAAAGATGGCTCTGTTGACATCAATATCAGGAAGGCTCCTGGAACACATAATTTGACAGTCGGTCTGTGAGCACTTAGAAAAGGATGCTGTGATTACTAAGACCCAGTGTGGGTTTCTCAAAAACAAGTCATGCCAGAGGAATCTCATTTCTCTCCCCCCCCCCCTTTTGATAGAGTTACAAGTTTGGTGGATCAGGGGAACGCTGTGAACATAGTGTATCTTGATTTTAGTAAGGCTTTTGACAAAGTCCCCCATGATCTTCTTGCAGAGAAGCCGGTAAAACGTGGGCTGGACAAGGTAACTGCTAGGAAGATTTGTCGTTGGTTGACTGACCGAACCCATGGAGTGCTTGCTAATGGTTCCTCACCATCCTGGAAAACAGTAGCAAGTGGGGTGCCACAGGGTTCTGTCCTGAGCTTGTTGTTGTTCGACATCTTTATAAATGATTTGGATGAAGGAATTGAAGGGAAGTTCATCAAATTTGCAGATGATGCCAAACTGGGAGGGGTAGCTAATGCCGCAGAAGGCAGAATTTGGGTTCAAAATGACCATAACAGATTGGAGAACTGGGCCAAAATGAATGGGTTATTTGCCTGTAGAACTAGAGTCTGAGGGCCAAGCAAGACATGGTGTTAAATGCATCTTTGTGTTTAACCTCCAGGTTTTAAAGAAAATGAAAATAGCATCAGTTTGGGAGTAAGGTGAGCAGATTATCAAAATTGCCGCATGCACAAGTGGGATGCTTCTTTATGATACAAACAACTTTCATAGGTGATTTTTTCCCCAGGACCTTCCTCAGGGAGGATATTAAATTCCCTCCTCTACCCCTGCTGTGATCCTGAAGCTGAAGGATTCTTGAGATGCAGTTGCTGTCTTTGATGATCTAGCACTGGATAAGCAGCTGTGCTACTTATAGAAGTGTCTGTTTGCCTCCATTTTAAGGATGGTGGCAGAAATCTCTACAAGTGGACTGAGCTTTGAGCTGGACTGTAGTGCATTTGTTCACTCTCTTTGCAAAAACTTTCTGCAGAATTCCCTGATAGTGTCATTTTATTTTTAAAACGTATTTGTTATGATAAAATTTAGTCAGTTGCTATCATCATCGATGTTTCATCTTAACTGTTTGCTAAGTACTGCTGAAATGTGGTGTTAGCTTTGGTCTCATTGATTTGCTGTTAAGGTGATTATTAGCCATTAACCACCATTAACACCCATTGTTTAATTGTTGTTTTATTGTTGACCTCTTTGTCTTCTCTTTTTTGCTCCCTGTGACTTAGCCAAACACACAGAGTGCAGCCATTGGAACTTAATTGGAACCTATTATATTTATTAATGTAACCCCAAAATGGACTGTTTGAGTGCTAAAATGTGCAGCTGATGCATATATTTTTGTAATAACACTATGACATTATTTATTGCATTATAGTAAACAGTTCGTTTCCCTATCAGCCTGTTCATATTTATTACTTTTCTTGATTGATCCATGCAAAAACACATTTCCCCCCTTTTTTCTGGAGAAAGTGTTTGGGAACACTGTTTGGGAAAGTGTTTGGGAAGGGGGTGGGGCGGAATCATAAGCACATGCCTTGAATCCCAGATGAACTCGGGGGTTTTTGTGTGGGTGTGTGGTGGGTCACTCATTTTCTTGACTGCTAATAAGAAAAAAATTACAAACAGCAGCAGCTCCAAGGGTGGTGATGGGGTCCTCATCCTCACTTGAATAGATAGTAACCCTAAGGCAAGGTGCATACTTCAATTGACAATTTCCGGCTCCTTGAGTTTTCAGCCAGTTCCGAAATCATCATAAAAAAGTAAACAATAATGTTCATAAAGGTAAAGGGACCCCTGACCATTAGGTCCAGTCGTGACCGACTCTGGGGTTGCGGCACTCACCTCGCTTTATTGGTTGAGGGAGCCGGTGTACAGCTTCCGGGTCATGTGGCCAGCATGACTAAGCCGCTTCTGGCGAACCAGAGCAGTGCACGGAATTTACCTTCCCGCAGGAGCGGTACCTATTTATCTACTTGCACTTTGATGTGCTTTCGAACTGCTAGGTTAGCAGGAGCAGGGACCGAGCAACGGGAGCTCACCCCGTCGACGGGATTCGAACCACCAACCTTCTGATCGGCAAGTCCTAGGCTCTGTGGTTAACTCACAGCACCACCCGCATCCCTAATAACGTTCATAGAATCATAGAATTGTTGAGTTGGAAGGGACACTGAGAGTCATCTAGACCAACCCCTTGCAATGCAGGAATCTTAACTAAAGCACCCATGACAGATAGCCATCCAAGCTCTGCTTAAAAACCTCCAAAGATGGAGAGCCCACCACCTTGGGAGTCCCTTCCACTGTCAAACAGCTCTTACCATCAGAAAGGTCTTCTGTGATTTTTGAAAAGCTAAAGGACCACCAGATCAGAAATAGTTAAAAATAGTGATCAATCCCTTGAATCATAATGATGGCATTTTACCATTGTACTGTTGAGAGTGTATTAACTGTGTGTGTGGTTTGGAAGCTGCACGGTCAGGGGAAAAACAATGCTGTCCAGGGTTGTAAAGACTGCGGAGAGAATAATTGGGTGCACTCTTCCCACCTTGGATCAAATCTATGCTTCCAGGTGCCATAAGAAAGCTGCAGAGATAGCGCAGGATAGTGCACACCCCGGAAATGATCTCTTTCAGCTTCTGCCTTCTGGAAGAAGGTACAGGGTTATAAAGACTAGAACTAGCTGCCTGAGAAACAGTTTCTATCCAAATGAGATTTTGATTTTAAATGCAGTGTAAGGAGTCTCTATGGGAGTATATTGTATTTAAAAATGGGGTATCAGAGTTTTTAGGGGCTAACCAGGTTGGGATAGTTGGGATAGCAGTCTTGTTGGTTTTTGAATGTCTTATGTAGATTTTTTCAATTTCGTTGTTCTGTATGGGACAATGACAATAAAGATTATTGTATCGTATCTGAATTGTGACCAACAATCAAATTACATCACCATTCCATTTACCTTTTTGTGCTTCTGTAAAAGCAGTAAACATTGCAAAGACACTTTCAGCATCCAATGTTATAGTCCTATCTCTTGAATTTCTCACTACCTAGGGAAGCAGAGAAGCATATAATACTCTCTTAGCCCATGGCAAGTAGCAGGATATCAATAGAAATAACAGCAAATGTCATTCTGAAGTGTGCTCTTTCTTCTTCTGTGGTTTGATGCACTGTAAATTCTGCATTGTTCTTCACAAACAAAGGGTGGAGCTGTTGCTTTGAGAATTGATTGTAATGCACGTTCTGGTGGAACCAATGCAAAGGACAGACTGAGTAGAGCACATACTGTGGAGCAGAGAGCAAGCACAGCTCTGTTGGAAAGCCTTCACAAAAATACAGCCTGCTTTGGGCACGCATCAGCAGTCGATCCCACTGCAAGCCCCTTTACAAACAATGGGAGAAGTGCAAGAACATGAATGCTCTTGTGTGGCAGCCATTCATTGGAACGGTGCCTGTGCTGGAGGACTTCCTGCTAGATTGTGTCTTAGAATGATGTGCTCTGTGGAATATAGAAAAATGTTGAAAACGTTCCCATGATAGCTCCGTGGCATAGATTCATTTCATGGGTCTGACAAACAGCATTTTAAGAGAATGTCAACACCGGCACTCCCCACTGCCTTCAGCTGAATGAACATATATACTGAAGAAGAAAACTCCCCTCAGCAGATAGGACTTAACTTCTTGGCAAATGTGTTCAGGATTGGAAACTTGCAGTATGCTTGCTCAACAGTAAGTTGCGCTGATGTCTAAGGAGCCTACTCGCAAATAAGGTTGTAACCTTAAATACTCATGTATATAGAAGTAACCAGTGCTATTTTCTTTTTTTTTTTTTTTAGAAAATGAGGTGCTGGAGCTCACCACAAACTTCTCCCTCATTCTCTTAGAATGGCAATGGCACCCACCAGAGAGGTACCAGAGCTGAGCTCCTGTGAGCTCCAGCTGGGGGAAAAATGCCTTGGGAGTAGCTCTCATACTCACCTATATAGGAGTAGCTCACAACGTAGAATCCAGGTTCTGCATTAGATGAGGAACTTACATGAGTTTAGGAGGCTCCTTGCTCCAGAAGTTCACCATTCACTTTCTGAGCAATGACAGGGAGACACAGCAAGCACACTCATCCCTATTCCTCCTCCTCATATCTTAAGACTAATGCCTTAATAGGGTCCCCTATCCATTGACCCTGAGATTTTAAGGGTTTTGTACAAGAAGTGGCGCTGTGGGTTAAACCACAGAACCTAGACCTTGCCGATTGGAAGGTCGGCGGTTTGAATCCCCGCAACGGGGTGAGCTCCCATTGCTCGGTCCCTGCTCCTGCAAACCTGGCAGTTCGAAAGCATGTCAAAATGCAAGTAGATAGATAGGTACCACTCCGGCAGGAAGGTAAATGGCATTTGCGTGTGCTGCTCTGGTTCACCAGAAGCGGCTTAGTCATGCTGGCCACATGACCCGGAAGCTATACGCTGGCTCCCTCGGCCAATAAAGCAAGATGAGCGCCGCAACCCAGAGTTGGCCACGACTGGACCTAATGGTCAGGGGTCCCTTTACCTTTACCTTTAAAGCTAATCAGACTCTCCTCTTTTGTTAAGCAGGAGCAGGAGAATTCCCTCTCCTTTTTTGCTCTTAAGTCTCCATTACAGGACCACCCACCTATTAGGGCAGAATGCTGTTGTGCTCAGGTTCTGCTTTTAGTTTCACACAGACATCTGGTCAACTCTGTGAGAATGGGATGCTGCACTAAACGGGCCGCTGGCCTGATCCAGTAGGCTTGTTGTATGTTCTTATGAAAATATAGTACAATGTGGGTCATTCTTTAAACAAAATATGGGGATCTTGGCCAAAACGGTTGATAACTTCTTTTAGAAGTTTCTCCTTGGGATAGGTCTTCCATTTTTCACTATGAACGCTCAACATACATGATCTTCAGACAATCATGTCTTCACCCTGTGCAAAATGCTAATTGTAACTGGGAGGGAAATTGGATAGCCATTTTAATTGCAGGGAACAGTTTGGTGTGGTCCAATAGTTCATTAAGGCCTGTGTTGCCTTACTAGCAACAATGATGTGTGTATTTCTTTGGCAGGTCTTTTCCTCCACAGCTCATACTAAGCAACAGATTCATTCCCCAAGTTTTGAAACTAGTAACATTCCTTGATGGAATTGATGTGGGCTTGAAAGTTGTCTTCTCCACTGCGGCACATCTGACATGGACGTAGTTTCAACAAACAGAATGGAAATGAATCCTCAGTGAGGTTATAAGTGAATCTAGGTAGGGAACATAGATGGACCCCCAGTATAACTCTTCTGTGGATTGGTAGGGATGATTTGCACATTTTCTGTTGTGTATGGTGTGTCTGGGACGCGGGTGGTGTTGTGGGTAAAACCTCAGTGCCTAGGACTTGCCAATCGTATGGTCGGCGGTTCAAATCCCCGCGGCGGGGTGAGCTCCCGTCTTTCGGTCCCAGCTCCTGCCCACCTAGCAGTTCAAAAGCACCCCTAAGTGCAAGTAGATAAATAGGTACCGCTTTATAGCGGGAAGGTAAACGGCGTTTCCGTGTGCTGCGCTGGTGCTGGCTCGCCAGAGCAGCTTCGTCACGCTGGCCACGTGACCCGGAAGTGTCTCTGGACAGCGCTGGCCCCCGGCCTCTTAAGTGAGATGGGCGCACAACCCTAGAGTCGGACACGACTGGCCCGTACGGGCAGGGGTACCTTTACCTTTACCTTATGGTGTGTCTAGATCATTCATCTGCCAGCTTCTTGCATTTTTCTATTATTGTGCTAAAGGTCTCCTCACTAAGTTCCCCATGTTGTTCCAGCATTCTCAGCAACTCTCATATACAGTGGTACCTCGGGTTACATACGCTTCAGGTTACATGCGCTTCAGGTTACAGACTCCGCTAACCCAGAAATAGTACCTCGGGTTAAGTACTTTGCTTCAGGATGAGAACAGAAATCGTGGTCCGGTGGCGCGGCAACAGCAGGAGGCCCCATTAGCTAAAGTGGTGCTTCAGGTTAAGAACAGTTTCAGGTTAAGAACGGACCTCCAGAACAAATTAAGTACTTAACCCGAGGTACCACTGTATGTGCTTTCATTTCCATTACATCTCACATCACAGTTTGCAGAGCTTTGGCGACTGACTCTGGCATCAAATAATATTTCCTTCTGATTCCAAGAGAAACAGTAAAAGCTGGTATCTGCAATGCACACAACAAGTGGTCCAAAAGCCGCCTTTGTCATCATTTCCCTTGATCCAGCTAATTGCTTCAGTTGTGAGATGATACTTCTTTACTGTTTTTGCAAACACATGCATGCTCTTGTATTTTTGAGTCCACCATGTTCCACATAGCATTGACGTGTTGGATATTAGATGTTGTGTTTGGATGGTCTCATGGAAAAAAGGATGACGGTTTTAATTGTGCCAACTGTACACCACACATCATCTGCACTGTTCGGATCATTTACAGTGAGATTAAATCTATGGGATGAGCCTCAGACAAAGGTTGCCTGAGGATAGAATGCCCTCATTTGTGCTTGAACCCCACCTTGTTTTCTGGCCATAGTTGAACAACCAATGTATCCTCATCCAACTGATTTATTGAAATCTACTCCAAAATCAGAACAAGCAGATAAAATTGTGTTGGCAGTTTAGTCTGAGATTGAAATGAACCCAAGGAATTCCTCATATACCCGTCAGCTTCTTCCACAAATCTTACACCTAGAAGCAGTTTTTCTGTGCTGGAAATATCTTCTGTTTCACCTGCTAAATCTGAGAATCTCATGGAGGCATCAGCTTTCAACATTATCTTCCCTCCAAATTTGGCCACACAACATTATCCACTCATTCTGCCTTCTTGAAGAGGTATACTTTGCATTGTGTGCCCCAATATTTCATCCCCTGCCTCATCGTGAAACTGTAAGAGGTCTATCATTTTACCTGCGGCGTCATGAAGCACAAGGTCATGTGACTCACACCACACAATGGTTCATATCATAGAGTACAGTTTTTGTTTATTTATTTTCCTGCATATGACTTCTTCTGTTCCACTGATACTTTTTTTCCTGTTCAAGACATAAAGGAAGTTCAAAGCATCGTCCTGTGAACTCACCGCTCTGTGAGAGCTTCTCTTGCAGCTTCTTTGAAGTCTTTGTGCTTGATACAACTTTGGTAATGAAGGTGGCCTTGTAACTGCAGCGCTACTGGCTGGAGAAATAAAATGCAATAATGGCATACACATCCTTTCAAAGCAGCAGAGAATACTAACCAAGGAGAATAGTTAGAAGGCACCACTTCTAATGAAGTAGTGTCTTCAGTATATAGTATGTCTGGGGCTCACTAACTCTTCTCTGCTTTTTGAAGGGACTGTGGGCAACCAAAGCTAAACAAATAGAAACAGCTCTGATTCTTTGCTTTCTCCCTCTGACAACCTTATACAGACCCTCCAAGTGTTCCTATTTTCCAGGGACAGTCCCAGACTAACAGAAGCCCTCTCAATTTCTGACTGGATCCAATAATGTCCCACTTTTCCTTAGGATGTCCCTATTTTCATGGGAGAAATGTTGGAGGATATGGAGTTATGTGACCTCAAAGACAAAAAGGTAAGTAACTATACAACCTGTGCACTGCCCTGAGTTCTGCGGGTATAGGGCGGTATATAAATTCTAACAACAACAAACACCATTAGAAAACATCTGAAGGCAGCCCTGTATTGGAAAGCTTTTTAATGTTTAATGTTTTATTATGTTTTTATATAAGTTGGAAGCTGCCTAGAGTGGCTGGGGCAACCCAGTCAGACAGACAGGTCAGGTATATTATTATTATTATTATTATCAATGTTGTCCCTATTTTCATTGGAGAAATGTTGTAGGGTATGCTTATACAGAAAAGCTTTGTGCCTTTGTCTCAGTCTTCAACCAATCAAATCACTAGTACAGTGGGCGCTTGGGTTGTGAACATGATCCATGCGGGATGCATGTTTGCAACCTGCAGCGTCCGCAACTCGCAGCGGCGCGTCTGCACACGCACGGGTTGCGATTCGGTGTGTCTGCGCATGCACAAAGCATGATTTAGCGCTTCTGTGCATGTGCGGCTGCTGAAACCTGGAAGTAACCCATTCCGGTACTTCTGGGTTTCGGAGGTCTGCAACCTGAAAAAACGCAAACTGAAGCATCTGTAACCCGAAGTAAGGTTTTGTTTCTGAAGGGAACCTTTTCAGCACTTTCAGTTTCTGTTCTGCTGGGTTAACTTTTGGTTTCTATTCTTCACCACCCCTTTACCTGCCCCTCAAAAGAGGAGGTCCAGCATCGCCCCCTAAGCTCATCTCCTGATCATAGAAAGGCACCACAATTCTGTCGGGAGGTGGTTGTTGTTCTTGTTGTTGTTGTTTTACAAGCAAGTGAAACAAACAAACAAACAAACAAACAAATAAGGAAATCCTGTCAAACGCCTCTCTGGAATGACAGGATGAGCTTCTGAAACTATGAGAAACAGCTCATGCCTTTTCCGGTTCAGACTGGGCCATTTATCATCTGAGGAGTACCTGGCGAAGAAGGTGGAAAGCACACGCCTAAGTTAGACCACCACCCATTTACATCCCTGGCAAATTCTGGTGGTCATTGTCAGGCCCTGCTTGGGGATATAATGGCTCACTTAAACCCTGGGCTCTTTGAGATGAACTTGGGAGATCTCTCAAGTCCTGCAGCAATGAGTATGATCCAAAATAGCAGTGCCCAATCAATGTTGTTCTTTTGTAGCCTCTGGAAACATTCCAGGGTGGTGGTGATAGATTTGCTTATATTAATGCTTCCCGTTGAGAATGAACTTCCGGGGTTATTTCAAGACATTTTAAAGCATTCCAGCAAATCCTATAAATGTTGTTTTCACTGTCTGCTTTTCCCAAGGAAAAAAATCGTGCCGTTTACAGCCATAGAAAGACTGCTGGATTTTTCATTCTTTTAATCTTTGTGGCATGTTGGGCAGACCACCAGCAGCTGCTTATCAGCTGGCTGACATCAGGTAAAGAGCCAGCCTTATATGTTTTATTTACATTTTAAAAAATAGGATGTGGAATATCTCAGCAAGTTCCTGAGAGACCCACGAAACGTATACCATGGGTTATAGAAGCACATCTAATTAGATTTGACAGTATAACCTTCCTGTAGCATGCCTAGGGTATCCCCTCAAGAAATAGCTGGTTTCAAGATCAGCATCCTTGAATGCACTTCTGCATAAGGCTTTTCTCTCCCCCAACCCCCACAAGTGATTTTTTTTTTTTGTAGTGTGTGTGTGTTTGTGTGTGTGTAAATCTAGACAGCATCTTAAAAAGCAGAGACATCACCTTGCCAAAAAAGGTCCATATAGTTAAAGCTATGGTTTTCCCAGTAGTGATGTATGGAAGTGAGAGCTGGACCATAAAGAAGGCTGATCACCAAAGAATTGATGCTTTTGAATTATGGTGCTGGAGGAGACTCTTGAGAGTCCCATGAACTGCAAGAAGATCAAACCTCTCCATTCTTAAGGAAATCAGCCCTGAGTACTCACTGGAAGGACAGATCCTGAAGCTGAGGCTCCAGTACTTTGGCCACCTCATGAGAAGAGAAGACTCCCTGGAAAAGACCCTGATGTTGGGAAAGATGGAGGGCACAAGGAGAAGGGGACGACAGAGGACAAGATGGTTGGACAGTGTTCTTGAAGCTACCAGCATGAGTTTGACCAAACTGCGGGAGGCAGTGAAAGACAGGAGTGCCTGGCGTGCTCTGGTCCATGGGGTCACGAAGAGTTGGACACGACTAAACAACAACAACAAACCCAAACAAAGAGTGTTGGATTTGACCAGAGGAGCTCCAGGTTCAAATCCCTGCTCTGCCACAAAGCTTGGGCCAGGAAAGTCATTGCAGCCTAACTCACCTTGATGGAGGATTCAAAAAAAAGAACCGAAAAGCCTTTTGTGTGCACTTCAGATGACTATAGGCGGCATACAAGGGAGTAAGAGATAAGCCACTCTTCAGTTTGCAAGAGCAGTGTATACATTGGTTGAGAGGCTGGGCTGTCAATGGAAGCAATGGCATGGAAAGCTATCAGCTACAGACCGGTGGGTCCTTTCAGTACAGCAATTTTAATTTTTTTAGTTAAAGGATTTCCTCTCATCTGTTCCAACAGTTCAAAGCAACCAAAATCAGAATAAAACCCTGAGTTTTATATATTCTAAAACACCCATTATTATTTTTCAGTGACACCAGAGGGGGCTTGGATGAGGCAGGGGTATCTCTCCTCTTAGCTCAATCTGACTGTGCTGGGCTCTGTTGCTGCAGTTTCTTGCTTCACCAGTCGAAAGTGTGGATAGGCAGATGCACATACAGTGGAACCTCAGGTTAAGTACTTAATTCATTCTGGAGGTCCGTTCTTAACCTGAAACTGTTCTTAACCTGAAGCACCACTTTAGCTAATGGGGCCTCCTGCTGCTGCTGCGCCGCCGGAGCACAATTTCTGTTCTCATCCTGAAGCAAAGTTCTTAACCTGAGGTACTATTTCTGGGTTAGCCGAGTCTGTAACATGAAGCATATGTAACCTGAAGCGTATGTAACCCGAGGTACCACTGTATTGTTATGTACTGAAGTTCTCACCCTGGGCCAGCAGGGGGATACTGTAGATAGTTTTCACTCAGGTCCGCATATCCAAATAAGGAATTGAAATTGACATTCAGTGATTGGACAGTTACAGAAAGTTGTTACTGTTGCTTTGTAGTGGAGCTCTATATAAGCAGGTTGGCTGAACCCTTCAATTCAGTTCTGTTCTGGCCTGTGAATAAACAAGAGCTGTCTGAAGAATTGCTGTGTCGTCTGATATGTTCACCCACAACTTAACACATATGATTTGCTGCAACAGTGCAAATATATTAGCCATTCCCAGACCATCCACTGGACCAATCCTGCAAAAGCTGCACCTGTCTTCCCACGAACATAAGAAGCTGCCACATAATAGACAAAGGTCTCGAGACACAAGCCTGTTACCTAAGATCATTTTAACTGAATATGCCAGGGATTGAATTTAGGAATTTCTGCATTCAAAGTATGCTGGGTCGAGCCATGACATTTTGGCACCTGGGGCGAAATCACAACATGGCAATCCCCCCCCCCAGGAAGGAGGAGGAGGGGAGTGAAGATCTATATCAGGAACAAAGGGGGAATAAAAATCTACATTGGGATCTGCTGCCCCTGTGGATCCTGCCGCCTGAAGTGGTCCCCTCACTATGTCTAATGGGTGGGCCGGCCGTGAAAGCATGGACCCTGCCCACTGAGCTTTATCTGAAAGTTGGACTTCACCGCAGCATCAGCCTAATTATATTAGTAAACCTTGCTCACTGGAAGGACAGATTGTGAAGCTGAGGCTCCAATACTTTGGCCACCTCATGAGAAGAGAAGACTCCCTGGAAAAGACCCTGATGTTGAGGAAGATGGAGGGCACAAGGAGAAGGGGATGACAGAGGACGAGATGGTTGGACAGTGTTCTCGAAGCTACCAGCATGAGTTTGACCAAACTGTGGGAGGCAGTGGAAGACAGGAGTGCCTGGCGTGCTCTGGTCCATGGGGTCATGAAGAGTTGGGCACGACTAAACAACAACAGCCTGATACTTCACTGGCACCAAGGACCAGCCCTGGAATTCTGCACTTGTGAACTGATTGTGGTGGAAGAGCCACAAAACCAGAGAAGTGTATGGGGTTGCCTGTGAACGGTGTATTCGTCTGCCCGGGGAGAATCATCCTGAGATGGTCTCTCTGCTAATCATCAATCTCCCTCTGCAGGCAACGTTTCTGTTTAATAGCTGATAGAGCATCTCAGAGGGGACTTCCCTTCCGTCCCCCTTTGTTTAAAATGAAATATAATGGACCTGGACTTATCAGTGTCTCTAAATGCATTTTCTGCGCTTTATCCCTGCTAAGGGATTTGGTCTATCCTAGTGAGTACGTGCAGAATGGAATCTGAGCTTGGTATAATTTGATCCATCAATTTAACATTAGATTAATATGCAGAGAGGTCTCTTTTGTGGATTAAGGAAAAAACCCAGAAGGGGAAACACTTATTAATTTAAAATGGACTTGAGAAATGGAATGGAGCTGCTCCTATTAGTATCTGCCATAGAGCTCAATCGTTGCTTTGAGCATAGCCTTGCAACAATTAGGTGGGTATTAAAGCAGATCTACAGTTATCCAGAGAAGAGACAGTCTTGACCATCTCCAGGTTTCATGGAAGAATGTAGCCATTCCAAAGTGAGACTTCCCAGGACTTCAGAAAATTTATGGGGAGATGAAACCCATTGCTCCATGTTAACCAGATTTTAGTTGAAAGGTATGCTGGGACACAGCTCATGTTTTCAAAATCACACTGATCAGAATCTTCCAAGGATAGATAGGATATTTAAGCCATGACAGCTCAGGTGTTTTGCTTTTTAAATAAAAACACTGAAAGCAATACAAGGGATATTCAAAAGCTAGAGAGCCGTACTCTTGTATGCTTAGAACTTTGGATTGCTGGCATTTTGTGTCAAGTTATAAAACCAATTTGCTGGTTTTTATGCCTGAGACCGAGGGATGCGGGTGGCGCTGTGGGTTAAACCACAGAGCCTAGGACTTGCCGATCCGAAGGTCGGCGGTTCAAATCCCCACGACGGGGTGAAGCTCCCGTTGTTTGGTCCCTGCTTCTGCCAACCTAGCAGTTTGAAAGCACGTCAAAGTGCAAGTAGATAAATAGGTACCACTCCGGCGGGAAGGTAAACGGCGTTTCCGTGCACTGCTCTGGTTCGCTAGAAGCGACTTAGTCATGCCGGCCACATGACCCAGAAGCTGTATACCGGCTCCCTTGGCCAATAAAGTGAGATGAGCGCTGCAACCCAAGAGTCGGCCACAACTGGACCTAATGTTCAGGGGCCCTTTACCCTTATGCCTGAGACCACTACTTATTTAGACAATGTACAGGATGCTCTAAAGAGGCATAAAAGAAAGGAAAGGAAAAGGGAGAAAGGTTATATGCCCCAAGGCAATCTGAATTTTGACAGGGCTAAGGGGAGAGGTGCAACAGAGGGTGATGAGAGGCAAAGGCGACTATGAGCATGTGCAGTGTGCATACATAAACTTTGTTTCAGATGGGGATGGAGACTAAGGAGGTAACTCAAAGCCTGTTTAAAACTTAATCCAACCCAGCTGGATTAAGAGCAATTCCTTCAATATCCCACCAACTACAGATAGCTTCCTTCATTTCATCCTGTCACTACATGCTCTTTTTCCTACCTGCAATGGGGGAAGATGTATTTTTGCTCTCCTCCAGAGGGAAATCTCCATTTTGAAAAGGACTATAGATATTTGTAACATTTAAGGATGATTGACTGCATGTCCTTCAGCAGTGTATCAGCTGAATCCTGGCAAGACTTTTGGTGTGAGTAAAGCCTGTATTTTCTTGCTTACTAAGCAGTCTGAGGGTGATTCCTTTGTTAAGAGGGAAACATAAAATGGGGGAAGATAATCCAAGTCTTCCAAAAGCATCCATAATTGTTCTATGCAACCTTGTCCTAATCGCTTCTAGCAATAAGCTGTGCACTGATGATTTCAAACTCTGCTGGAAAAAAATATTTACATTCTCACACAAGTGAGAAAGAGGAAGGATAACTACTAAACAAAATATCCTCTCGCTATCAGAATCCACCCAACAAATTTTAACCTCATGGCACAGGTTCCTCAACTCAAATGCTCACATCCAAGCACATTATAATAAGCTATTATGGGGTTCACTGGAAGGGCAGATCCTGAAGCTGAGACTTCAATACTTTGGCCACCTCATGAGAAGAGAAGACTCCCTGGAAAAGACCCTGATGTTGGGAAAGATGGAGGGCACAAGGAGAAGGGGACAACAGAGGACGAGATGGTTGGACAGTGTTCTTGAAGCTACCAGCATGAATTTGACCAAACTGCAGGGGGCAGTGGAAGAGAGGAGTGCCTGGTGTGCTCGGTCCATGGGGTCACGAAAGTCGGACACGACTAAACAACTAAACAACACAACAACATCATTATGGGGCTCAAGAAGACCTCCCATGCTACTTTCTCCCCACTTCTCTCTTTTCGCCAAATGCCACCTTCAACATTCAATGGCTCAGCTGCGCTCAGCTGCAGGCTTAACTGACCCAGATCCAAACACAATCTGCTCCACTGCCAATTCCATAGTGCTTTCCCCCTGACTGGTGTGGAAGTGACAAATGCCGACAGAAACCAATGGAGAACTTCTGGGTGCAAGTGTTGCTGTGGTTGGGCAGGAGTTTCTTCCACGCCCACCAGAACAGGAAGTAGCAGTACAGAAAGGGAGTTCCTGGCCATTCCATGAACCCCCATTTGAAGCACGTTGGCGTCCACAGTCAACAAAAAAGCTATGCCGCACTGCCTCTGAAATAAGGGGAAAATAAAAACATTAAGTGTAAAGGCTGGAAGAGAAAAGGCAGAATATGAATATACTGTGGGAAAGCTATGGTTTCTGAGAGATAGTCCTGGCTGTGAAGAGATGGGTCCAGAGCCGTTCCCATATTACTTTCGCTGAGTGAATAGGTTGTGGTGGTATCAGGACATTGATCTGCATTCAGTCTGCACACAGCCTTTGAAATGGAAGCTTGTACTCTGCAGTCTTAAGAGGCTTTTGGACTCTAAATGGGTCTTTTGCTACCTCTGCAGGTATTGTTGTGTATGGAGGCAATTACATGAAACATAACTTCTCCCCACTTTATTCCCTTGCCTTTTCTAATAACCTGTATTTTAATTAAAAACAGCAATTTACAGTGCAGTTCATTTATAACAACATAATCCATGGTAATCGCAACGCAATAAATTTATGTTTTAAGTAAAATTTTAATGCTCCGAGCAGCTGGGTCTCTGAAGTGTGGAAATAGCTAACATTTTTCACTTGGTGCGATGCATCCCGTAGAAAGCCCCACACTTTAATTACAGAGACACCACAGCCAAGGGATGGAGAATTGAGTGATTATAATAGTAAAATGAGAAATGATTTGTTTGCAACTTGCAGTAAATCTAGAAAATATCTAAACAACATGGAGCGACAATTTGCAATGAGCTGGACAAAAACACATAGGTTGATCATTCAGAAAGGTAAACTGCTGAATAAGGTACATGAGAATAATGATGGATTTCATCCCCCCAAAATGTATAAGACACATCAAATTATAAACTTGCATAGTTGGTCAAATTTTTATGGCTGAGTGTTCTGATTTCCTCTTTGTGTATGAAAAAAATCAATAACCTTATTCCAGCTGAACCAGAATCCAATTTTATAATTCACATATGGCTGGTAAAGAACGTAAGAACTGACTTGCTGAGCCAAACCAAAGGTCCACCTAGAACCCCACATCTCACCTAGAACCCTGTGTTCCAGTCAGATGTTCACTGAAGGGGTCACATTCAATTATTTGTTTCCAACATTTTGTAATTAAAAATATACTACCTCTGTACCCTAAAATGTCATTTTTAGCTGGCATGACTATTACCTACTGATAGCCCATCCACCATGAATTGATCTATTCCTTCTAAAAACACCATCTGTACTAATGGCTGTCAATGGATTATACAGGGGTCAGCAAACTTTTCCAGCAGGGGGCCGGTCCACTGTCCCTCAGACCTTGTGGGGGGCCAGACTATATTTTGAAAAAAAATAATGAACAAATTCCTGTGCCCCACAAATAACCCAGAGATGCATTTTAAATAAAAGGATAGATTCTACTCATGTAAAAACATGCTGATTCCCGGACCATCTGCAGGCTGGATTTAGAAGGCGATTGGGCCGGATCCAGCCCCTGGCCTTAGTTTGCCTACCCATGGATTAAGATAATCAGATGCTGAACAAGAAGTGATTGTATACCCTATAGCAAGAAAATGAAAAAGGATTCATAAATGAGTGCCTGGGCCTGAGCAAAGAGATCTGCAGGAATCTGTACATCATTTTACAGGCTTAGTATCTATAAGAAATGCTTTTTTTAAAAAATAAAAAAATTAACCCTTCATCCTGCAGATAAACACATTATACCTGGGATCTTAATGTGACTAACCAGGAATGTAACAATCAAATATGGGGATTAGAAGCAGATAATCAAACCTGATCACTATATCCAATTAAATAAATGAATATTTGCTCAGTTCTTTCACTGGGCATGTTCCCTTCTCAAGCATTTATTCCATTTAGACATGGATCTATAGAATATGTGATAACAAATATCACAAAGATAACACCTCAGTTCAGTATTGAAACAAAGAGAAGGTAGAGTGATAGAAAGTAAATACAGTGGTGCCTCGCAAGACGAAAATAATTTGTTCCGCGAGTCTCTTGATCTAGCGGTTTTTTCGTCTTGCGAAGCACGGCCATTAGCGGCTTAGCGGCTTAGCGCTATTAGCGGCTTAGCGGCTATTAGTGGCTTAGCGGCTTAGAAAAAGGAAAAGAAAAAAAACTCGCAAGACTCACAAGACGTTTTCGTCTTGCGAAGCAAGCCCATAGGGAAATTCGTCTTGCGAAGCACCTCGAAAAATGGAAAAAACTTTCATCTAGCGAGTTTTCCGCCTTGCGAGGCATTCGTCTTGCGGGGCACCACTGTAGGTGGATGTGAAATAGCTGAGGATACTATTTCTCTAGAGCAGGACTGGGGAAAACTATCAGAATCGTAGAGTTGGAAGGGGTCCTGAGGGTCATCTAGTCCAACCCCCTGCAATGCAGGAATCTCAACTAAAGCATCCATGGTAGATGGCCATCCGTCCTCTGCTTAAAAACCTCCATGGGAAGAAAGCTATCACGTTCTGAGGAGTCCATTCCACTGTTGAACAGCTCTTACTGAGAAAGTTCTTCCTGATGTTTAGTCGGAATCTCCTTTCTTGTAACTAGAATCCACTGGTTTGAGTCCTACCTTCCGGAACAGGAGACAACAAGCTTGTTCCATCTTCCTTGTGACAGCCCTTTAAATATTTGAATATGGCTATTAATCATCCTCTTATCCAGGCTAAACATACCCAAGTCCTTCAACCATTCCTCATAAGGCTTGGTTTCCACACCCTTTATCATCTTGGTCGCCCTCCTCTGTACACATGCCAGCTTATTACTATCCTTCTTATATTGTGGTGCTCAGGACTGGACACAGTACTCTAAGTGTGGTTTGACCAAGGCAGAATAGAGTGGGACTATTACTTCCCTTGAGCTGGACGATAGACATCTGTTGATGCAGCCTAGAACAGCATTAGCTTCTCTTTTTCTTTGTCAGCGCGTCACACTGTTGATTCATGTTAAGCTTGTGATCTACTAAGACCCAGTAGATCAGGCATAGGCAAACTTGGCCCTCCAGATGTTTTGAGACTACAATTCCCATCATCCCTGACCACTGGTCCTGTTAGCTAGGGATGATGGGAGTTGTAGTCTCAAAACATCTGGAGGGCCGACTTTGCCTATGCCTGCCGTAGAACCTTTTCACACGTACTACGGGCAATCCAGGTGTCCCCCATCTTATATTTGTGCAGCTGGTTCTTCCCGCGTAAGTGCAGATCCTTACATTTGTCCATACTGAAATTCATTTTGTTACTTTTGGCCCAGTTCTCCAATCTGTTATGGTCACTTTGAATCCCAACTTGGTCTTCTGCAGCATTGGCTACTCCTCCCAGTTTGGTGTCATCTGCAGATTTGATGAACATCCCCTCAGTTCCTTTGCCCACGTTGTTTATAAAGATGTTGACTAACAATGATCCCAGGACAGAAGTCTGCAACACCTTACTGGTCACTTTTTTCCAGGATGATCAAGAATAGGGTCAGCAAACTTTTTCAGTCGTGGGCTGGTCCACCGTCCTGCAGACCATGTGGTGGGCCAGACTATATTTTGAAGGGGGAAAAATGAACAAATTCCTATGCCCCGCAAATAACCCAGAGATGCATTTTAAATAAAAGGACACATTCTACTCATGTAAAAACATACTGATTCCTGGACCATCTGCGGGCCGGATTGAGAAGGTGATTGGGCCGCATCCGGCCTTAGGTTGCCTACCCCTGATCAAGAACCATTAGTGAGGCTCAGTCTATGGGCTCAGTCAGTCAACCTGCTACAAGTCCACAGTTACCGGTACCTCATCCAGCCCACATTTACCAACTTCTCGGCAAGAATATCATGGGGGACTTTGTCTAACTGAAACCTATGACACTCCAGCTGATGTCGCACAATCACTCCCATCATTCCTGATCATTGGCCATGGTGAATGAGGCAGATGGGAGACCGAGTCCAGCAATGTCTGCTCAATGACTCCATCCAGCAGCAAGTTTCCCCAGTCGCCATTTCCTAAGAAGCATCTCTTATGCCATTCCTTGTCCCCCAAAATATTCTACGCCCATTACAGTGGTGCCTCGCAAGACGAAAAGAATCCGTTCCGTGAGTCTCTTCGTCTAGCGTTTTTTTCGTCTTGCGAAGCAAGCCCATTGACGGCTTAGCGGATTAGCGCTATTAGCGGCATAGCAGCTTTTAGCGGCTTAGTGGATAAGCGGCTTAGCGGCTTAGAAAAAGGGGGGGAGGAAAAAAACCCCGCAGGAACTCGCAAGACATTTTCGTCTTGTTTTCGTCTTGCGAGTTTTCCGTCTTGTTTCGTCTTGCGAGTTTTCCGTCTTGTGAGGCATTCGTCTTGCGGGGCACCACTGTAATCTTACTCCTATTATACTTCCCTTCTCTATATCTGAGATCATCTTGTTGGTTTCCAAATGCAAAGTGTGGACAAAGACTTTGCATCACTGTAATGTTTCTCTTTTGCACCTTGTGGTTTTCTACCACTTAAACGCAAATCATTAATTTGTGAATCCAGTCCCAACCTCAGATCCATTGATCCCTTACCCTAGACTAGGGATGGGGGACCTGTGGCGCTCCAGGTACGGCTTGACCACAATTTCCATCAGCCTCAGCCAGCATGGTGAATGGGCAGGCATGGTGAAAGATGTAGTCTTGTAACATCTGGAGGACCAGAGGGTCCCCATCCCTGTGGCCAAACCATAGCTGATTAATAATTGTCTCTATTCCTGTACTAAACTCTACACTGATTTTGCCAGCCTGTCTCTGCTGCTTTCTCTGCTTGTTCTAAAAGTATCGCTTGTAGAGCAAAACTCAGACATGACAAGTATGACACAAATCCACACTTCTGATTAACTCCAATATCATTGACACCTTTCCTAATCCATGTATGTGGCAGAAGGAAACCTGTGAGTGGCTATAGCTGCTTCTGATTTTCTTTCCTCATGACACAAATCTCGAAATCAGTCCATGGCAATATGACATTTCAGTAGTTAGAAGCATGTCAATTTTTTTTGTCAAAATTCGCTATATGGAATGGGTTCAGGAAAACTGGATGCCCTGCTACTGTCTCTGTAATGAAACTGACATGAAATTGGCATTTGGATGATACCTTCGAGCCTATGGCAGTACTGATATTCTTTGTTTTCTATCCTGCTGTGATTTCTAGCTGAATTATTCTGTAGATTTCTGAATTAGAGCAAAACCCTACTAAACCTTTCTTGCCAGAGAGCACAGTGGGCTAGAGGGGGGAATGAATACTTACCAATAACTCTGGTAACTGTGGAATACAGACATGGTACAAAGCTGGGCAGATGTCATTACTACATTTATCAAATATATTTATTTATTACAAGATTAATTGTGCACACTGGCCTTGTATTGACTCTAGTTAAGCCTCACCAACACTATAACCAGGGACTTTTGTTGAAGCCTCTGTTTCAGCCCCTGCTGACTTATTGAAGGTCTCTGTTTGATGTCCTGTCCTGGAATCTTCCTCCTACCGGGTGCCAGAGCCTAGCATTATGCAAACCACCTCTCACTTTTTCCTCCTCAGTGATGTAGACTGGTTCTCTCCTTGACTCTTCAGCCTGAGCTAGGAATACCTCAGTCAACAAGCCACTCTGAAGCATTTCCTCTCAGTGAGCATCTTCTTTCTTCTTCCACAATCCTTTTCTCCCATGGTCGTCTTCTTCTGGCTCTATAGCACAAACACCAACCAATGCATGCTGATGCTGTGTGACCAGCCCCCATCTGTCAATCACAGTGTCTAAGAATTCTAAACCTGCAGCCACCAATCAGAGTTGTGCATAAAACCCCTCCTCAACTATCAGTTAAGGTCCTCCAGTGAAAGTTGAACCAACTTTCACTGGACCAAACAGAAGACTTCCCACACCAGACACTTACAGTGTACATTAAAGGTAAAAGGTAAAGGACTCCTGGACGGCTAAGTCCAGTCAAAGGCGACTATGGGGTTACGGCGCTCATCTCGCTTTCAGGCCAAGGGAGCCGGCATTGGTCCACAGACAGCTTTCCAGGTCATGTGGTTAGCATGAATAAACAGCTTCTGGTGCAACCGTGACAGAAGCCAGAGTGCATGGAAACGCCGTTTACCTTCCCGCCACAGCAGTACCTATTTATCTACTTGCGCTGGCATGCTTTCAAACTGCTAGGTTGGCAGGAGCTGGGACAGAGCAATGGGAGCTCACCCCATCATAGGGATTCGAACTGCTAACCTTCTGATTGGCAAGCCCAAGAGGCTCAGTGGTTTAGACCACAGCACCACCAGCATCCCACAATGTACATTATAATACAAATAGCAGAATACACAATGCCAGTTGAAACACAGTTTATGAGAACTGGATTTGTTTGCAGTGATGACATGCTTAGCATGGCAAATGCAGTAAGCAGAATTGTGCAACTCATTTATTGAAGGGATCTATCGACTGTTTCCCCACCAAAACGTAACAGGTGGCTTAGAAAACCTGTGAGCAATAAAACAAGTTGCAAACAGTAATAAAAGCAATGGTGCCATACTACAGTAAAAAACACAGAAATATGGGGAGGGGGAGAAACCCTGCAGATTTTAAATTTTCACGCAGCGCAAAATGTATGCATAAAAATCAGTAAGAAGACTGTAACAGCTTGTATGAACAAAGAGCCTCCGCTCTCCCATAGAGAAAGGGAGAGGCCATCAAAGAAGGGGATTAGATGGGAGAAGGAAATCCTGAGGCAATTCTGGTCCTAAAACATATACAGCAGGAAAAGCCATCACCAGCATTTAAAGACAAATGGGGAGCCAATGCAGTACAGTAGTACCTCGGGTTACAGACGCTTCAAGTTACAAACGCTTCAGGTTACAGACTCCGCTAACCCAGAAATAGTATCTCAGGTTAAGAACTTTGCTTCAGGATGGGAACAGAAATCGCACGGCGGTGGCGCAGAGGCAGCAGGAGGCCCCATTAGCTAAAGTGGTGCTTCAGGTTAAGAACAGTTTCAGGTTAAGAACAGACCTCTGGAACGAATTAAGTTCTTAACCTGAGGTACCACTGTACTGTAGTTTCAACACAGTTTCAAAAATTCAACTGAACATTTAAAAGAGTGTAAACTGAGGCAGGCTTTTGTGAAGCTGTACACTCTCCATAACTGTCAACCTTCCCTTATTTGGCGGGAAACTCCCTTATTCCAGCGCCGTTTCCCGCTGCTATCCCGGATTGTTGATATCCCGTAAATTTCCCGGATTTCAGAGGAAGCAGCTCCTCTCCCTCCCTGCCGGCCAGGGAGGCCCCTCAACTGTGTTGCTCGGCTGCGTTGCTCACCAATAAGGAGTCTGAGAACGACTGGGGGATGGAGTTTGCATGCCTTATGCCGATCAAATTGGCCGCGTTGCCTGGGGACTCGCCTTTGCTTCAGTGCTTCCCAGCGGAGAGGTGACGGTGTGGTTTTCCTTGCTGCTGTATCCCTTTGCCGGGTTGCTGCACTGTGGGAACCACTGCTTGAGGCTTCGTTTGTGAAATATACTCAGAGTCAAGAGTGGATTTCATGCTCTTTATTCAGCTCATAGTGGTGAGGAGGAATGGAAGTTCCCCCACAGTAACTGCTTTACATACATTATTTACACAATGGGCTGCACGTGATTGGTTAATTCCGGGATTCTCCTGTAGGCCAATCAGGTTGTGGATTCACTTCCATCTGGAGCTGGATTGGGTGGCTCCTGCGGACCAATCATACTGCTGCATTGTTCTAGGACCAATCAGACTGCTGCATTTTGGATCCTATTGTTCTAGGACCAAT
The DNA here is from genome assembly GCF_964252035.2 of Podarcis erhardii. Lineage (NCBI taxonomy): Eukaryota > Metazoa > Chordata > Lepidosauria > Squamata > Lacertidae > Podarcis > Podarcis erhardii. The sequence continues at coordinate 82,529,092 of NC_138499.1, forward strand.
CAGACTGCTGCATTTTGGATCCTATTCAACTCAGTACATAACAGTTTGGCTGCTGGCTGGGCTTTCTGCCTTTGGCTCGGAGGGGCTCTACTGTGTGTGTGTGTGTGTGTGTGTGTGTGTGTGAGAGAGAGAGAGAGAGAGAGAGAGAGAGAGAGTGTGAATGTGTCACTTAAGCTGATAGTAGGAATATTGTAGCTTCACACACTTACCTTCACACAATGTGTAATTAATTTGGGGAATTTTTTTACCGCAGGATATGGTGAGGTCAGTACTTGAGATTTGCAAGGGGATCTGAGAGATGAATGGGAGATACGGTTTGTCAGTATTAATGGACAGCTAAATAGAAACTTAACCCCAAAAGTTAGGACCAAGATTCAAATCCTGACTGGGTAACTTTGCTCACCAGTAACCTTGAACCATGAGGACGAGATGGTTGGATAGTGTTCTCGAAGCTACCAGCATGAGTTTGACCAAACTGCGGGAGGCAGTGGAAGAGAGGAGTGCCTGGGAGAGGTGAGGCTGCTGATCCCTTATTTTGGCTGCTGATCCCTTCTTTTCAAATCTGAAAGTTGACAGCTATGTCTTGGACAGTTGGGTCTTTGGAAGCCCAAAGAGATGTGTCTGCAAGAGAGAGAGGGATGTGCTCATTCCTCCCATTGAAACCAACAGGCCTCTTGGTGCAACCCTTTGCCGCACCCTAACCTGCTAGAGAAGAAAGCCTGCAGGCTAACGCTCCAGTGGCATAGCATGGGTTGTCAGCACCCGGGGCAAGGCAAGTAATTTGCACCCCCTAACCCATGGATTTGCGCCCCCTAACCCGTGGATTTGCGCCCCCTAACCCTAACCCTCAGATGTTGCGCCCGGCCCCCCCCTGCACCCCCCACGCTACGCCACTGTAAAGCTCTCTGCTCTCAGTTGAGCTTACAGTAAGCCCACAATTTACCTGGGGGTTATGTTATGGGGATTGCGCCTAAAGCCAAAATTTCGAACAATCAAAACACATGAGGTGCAATGGCAGGTGGGATTACAGTACCAAATACTTTCCCCCCAGACACCTGTCCCCTCTCTTCCCCCTTTAATTTTTTTATTTTTGCCAAGCACATAAAGCTGAATGCACACAAGTTAAATGCATGTTAGCTGCGGGCTTACTGTACTGAAACTTAAGCATACATTGGATTTCAGCCTTGATTTCTTCTTTGAAATCAATGGGTCATCAGTGATTAAATATTTGGTTGGGTGGTGCCAATTACTGTTGTGGCATAACTAGCCTGAAATGTCTAGTTCTGCAGCGCATGGTTTGCTTGAAGCTGACTTTCCTTGGTAGAAGACCGGGGCCTTTCAACATTAGCATGCACCCTTTATTCAAATGAAAAGATACCGTCTCTGGGAATGCTCCGCTTTTGTGCGTGGGTGGGGGCTGGGGCGCAGGGAGAAAGCATTTGGTTCTTTTATATTATTACTCCTTTTTCCATTTTTCCATTTGTCATTGATATATGTGGCGCAAAAGTAAAAAAAATGCAAACATTACATAAAGGCTGAGTAAATATACATTAAGGAGGACTAAGCCATCAAGTGATTTTACTCTTATCTGCATTTGCAGGTTGGTTAGATTCATCAATGTATGTGCAGCCAAACTCCATAATTCAATTCCTTTGGTGGAAGGGGAAAGCAGAGAAGGTAGCTTGGAGGTGACATCCTGTATACTCTACTGTAAAATCTTGCAAAGTTTTTTTTTTAAAAAAAACTATTATTATTTTCAAATATCTGTTTAGCCATTGGGGCAAAGTAGCGGAACTAATTTTAAGGACATTTCCCAAACATTTATTTAGATAAAAGATTGATAACAGTAAAAACTCTAAAACCGGCAGCTAGATAACTAGCTTTTATTAATGACCTGCCATACACCGTGGCCGGATAATTAAAGTTTTTTTTTTCCTTTTTACACCCCAAAGGAAGAGAGTGGACAAATTTATTTGATAGTTTGATAACCACGGGACACTGGTTGAAAACTATTGATATAATCAGAGCTCATTCGATTTGCTCGCGACAGACACTCCTATCAGTTAATTTCACCTGTGAATAGTTAATTATTCCCTGGATGCATATAGTTGATCCATTAATAAAATTTGACTATGTCATAGGTTTTCCTTTCTTTTGTTGCCCTCATGTGCATTTTTATCTATGGGAATCTCTCCCCTTTTTCTTGCAGTGGAAGACAGATGTTAGTGGTGTGGATATTTCAGCAGGGCCGCATTATAAATGGCATGCAGCGCGGATGAGGAACGCTCTCCTCGCCTGAAAACGACTGGGCCTGGGTACATAATGAAGGCTCCGAAGCATGAATGATAAACATTTTTCATTTGCAAGCCCTGCTTATGGGGCTGCACTTCCCATTACCTTAAGCAAGGGGAAAGGGGGTCTCATTTTGGCAGGGGCACAAAATACTTTCAAGACAGGAAGGAACATTCACAGAGTCGACCCTTAGCTTCCTGTTTAATTCTACTTTCTCAATCTGTATTTGTTAAAATTATTGCACTTAGCTTTGCAGTTGAGAGAGCCCCGATGTAAAAAATTGCTTTGGTGTGTGTGTGTATCACATTAATTTGTTGTTGTTGTTTAATTGTTTAGTCGTGTCCGACTCTTCGTGACCCCCTGGACCAGAGCACGCCAGGCACTCCTGTCTTCCACTGCCTCCCGCAGTTCGGTAAAACTCATGTTTGTAGCTTCGAGAACACTGTCCAACCATCTCGTGCTCTGTCGTCCCCTTCTCCTTGTGCCCTCCATCTTTCCCAACATCAGGGTCTTTTCCAGGGAGTCTTCTCTTCTCATGAGGTGGCCAAAGTATCGGAGGCTCAGCTTCAGGATCTGTCCTTCCAGTGAGCACTCAAGGCTGGTTTCCTTAAGAAATCAGTACATTTCCGAGCACAATTCAAAGTGTTGGTGCTGACCTTTAAAGCCCTAAATGGCCTCGGTCCAGTATATCTGCAGGAGCGTCTCCACCCCCTTCGTTCTACCCGGACACTGAGGTCCAGTGCAGAGGGCCTTCTGGCGGTTCCTTCACTGCGAGAAGACAAATTACAGGGAACCAGGCAAAGGGCCTTCTTGGTAGTGGCATCTACCCTGTGGAACGCCCTCCCACCAGATGTCAAAGAGAACAACAACTACCAAACTTTTAGAAGACATCTGAAGGCAGCCCTGGTTTAGGGAAGCTTTTAATGTTTGTTATATTAGTGTATTTTACTATCTGGTTGGAAGCCGCCTAGAGTGGCTGGGGAAGCCCAGCCAGATGGGCGGGGTATAAATAATTTAGTATTATTATTATTATTATTATTATTATTATTATTATTATTATTATTGGATAGGTTTGATCAAGAGTCTCCTCCAGCATCATAATTCATTAACATTAATACCTTGCATTTTCCCCATCAGTGTATATGTGTTTCCCAAGGGCTCATCTATTCAAGCACCGATCAGACATGCTTAGCTTCAGAAAGGTACCAGTACAATGCAACGTATTTGTTTAAAGTCATAGGTTTTAATACAAATAAGAAACTGACAATATCCAACAATGCATATCTAGGGATATAGTATTTGAAGAATTGGACTTTTCCAAATCTGTTATGAAGTGACCGATCTATGCCTACAGCTGTAAACTAGAACCTAGTTAACCCTTGGTTTTTCCACTTCCCAAATATTACAATGCAGCTGAAATCTTTGGCAGGCTTTGAATAACTCTTGCAATGTTGCCAAGACTTTGGATATTTTGGGTGACTATAATTTGGAAGAACTGCAATATGCAGTTGATTAAGATATTTAAATGACCCATAGAGTGGAGGAGGGAAGTCGTAAGATTCGGAAGAATCTTGTTTTATTTTGAAATTTAATTTAATTGTGTTAAATGTGTCGTTTTTTATGTATGCAACAACAGCAGCAAGGATACTTATTGCAAAGTATTGGAAGACACAAGATTTGCCCACCTTGGAAGAATGGCAGATGAAAGTAATAGACTACATGGAGATGGCAGAAATGACTGGCAGAATCCGAGACCTGGGAGAAGAATTGGTGGAAGAGGACTGGAAGAAGTTCAAAGATTACCTGCAGAAACACTGCAAAGTTTACGAATGTTAAAATGATGTTGGATATGACAATATTATGGCATTAGTGATACAGTTTGAAAAAGTATGTAAAAATGTAATAGAAAAGGGTAAAAGACTAAAGTTATATTATGTCAAAAGTAAAATAATATGTTAAAGGGGTTTAAAGTACAAGCAGGAAGATCGGAGACATATTAGAACGATTCTAATAATTAGAAATGAGTTTTAAAAGAGGGTAAGGATTTGCTGTTCTGATTGGGTAAAGAGGAACACAAAAAAGGGAGGTGTGAGGAAGTAAAGAAAGAAGGATAAGTAAGTATGAAGTTAAAAATCGGAGTTTTTATTTTTCTTTTTAGATTGGTGTAATTTTATTTTTTTGTATTTTTTTATTTTTCTGTATTTTTGACTATGTTTGTTTTTCTTCATTTGTGTTGTAGTTATTTGGTTTTTTTCTGTAAAAGCTTAATAAATATATTTTTAAAAAAATATTTTGTAAATATTTTTTTTAAAGCAACATGAGTTATTCCCAAAATATAATTATGAATGAGCCTTACATATGTGCCTTAATAGTGTGTGGGCTTGCTTTTGCTGGGTAATCTAATTTATATTAGGTCTAATTTGAGACAAGAAAACTCTCATCTCCTCATCAACACAAAGAAGCCTTTTTCTTTTCAGATATGACAGAGTTGAAAATCCCTGTTCACAAAAATATGTCATGGGGAACAGCAGAAGACTAGCCAATGCTCTTGAAGAGAGTTGTGGATATTTGTTTCTGGTTGTACATATGTCCATACTACACTGAAATATTTAAATGTTTCTTTGATTGTCCTTGAACCTTCCTACCACACTTGCCATCCTCTCCTGCCACAGCAGTGTGGTGCACCGCACCCTTTGAGAACCACTGCAATAGTAATAATTTAGAATAATAATAATAATTTATTATTTATACCCCGCCCATCTGGCTGGGTTTCCCCAGGAACTCTGGGCGGCTTCCAACAAAATATTTAAAAATACAAAAAAAAAAAAAAAAAATCAAACATAAAAAAACTTCCTTAAATAGGGCTGCCTTCAGTTGTCTTCTAAAAGTTGGATAGTTTTTTATCTCTTTGACATCTGATAAGAGGGAGTTCCACAGGGCAGGTGCCACTACTGAGAAGGCCCTCTGCCTGGTTCCCTGTAACCTCACTTCTCGCAGTGAGGGAACCGCCAGAAGGCCCTCGGTACTGGACCTCAGTGTCTGGGCTGAATGATGGGGGTGGAGATGCTCCTTCAGGTATACTGGTCCGAGGCCCAGGTGGTTAGGAAACTGCCGTTGCCAGATCTCTCACTGGCACTACCTGGTTTAAGAACCCCCAGTTATCAGGATGTTGGGTGTGTGATATGTCTGGGTGAGGGGTGATGAATCTGTTGAATCCAAAGTTATTCACTTTCCCAGTTAAATAGCCTAGAGGTGGAGTAGGAAAAATGCTCTCCTTTCTCTCTGGAAGCCTCTCAAAAGAAAATCCTCAGATAATTTCTCAGAATATCTTTATCAGCCCAATAATTCCTCTATATATACCAGGCTTTCCAAACTATGTGTTACTTATAGCATACAATTCCAGTACAGTGGTACCTCGGGTTAAGTACTTAATTCGTTCCAGAGGTCTGTTCTTAACCTGAAACTGTTCTTAACCTGAAGCACCACTTTAGCTAATGGGGCCTCCTGCTGCCACCACACCGCCGGAGCACGATTTCTGTTCTCATCCTGAAACCAAGTTCTTAACCTGAGGTACTATTTCTGGGTTAGCGGAGTCTGTAACCTGAAGCGAATGTAACCCAAGGTACCACTGCATGCCAAACTGCAGGTTTCCTGTGGTTGTTTTCTTTTCTTTTCTTTGGTAATTTGTTAATTATGTGTATATTCTACATTTTCTCCGAAGGAGTTCAGGACAGCATTGTATCGCACTTCCCTCCCATCACCCATCTTCAACCCAGCAAAGTAGATTTATCAATCTATTTATTTCAGACTTTTAAACCAGCCCTTAAGCTCCCAGAGCGGAGAATACATAAAACAAAACAATGCACTGAAAAGGATATTTCACTGGCAATACAATTCTTCATAAAAATCATGAAATGGCAAAACCACCAGGGATCAGCAGCAATTGCATGCCCTTGGCTTCTTCTTCAAAATACTGAGGTTTACCCTCCTTTTCCTGGGATCTTAGCTGGGATTTACCCCACCTCTTCCCATTATTTTAAATGATACACAGTCACTCCTATCATACTGAAAGTGGTTATAGAAAAAAAATGCATTTAAGAGCATGTGCATTGTTTCAAATCTTAAAATATCAAACCCCTAAAGCTTTGTTAAGCTGGCTTTACACCCCCCCCCACACCTTTTAGAAGATTCTGCCTTGTTTTTCTCATTAGAGCCAGGGTGGTGTAGTGGTTAAGAGCGGTGGACTCGTAATCTGGTGAATCGGGTTCGCTTCCTCCACATGCAGCTGCTGGGTGACCTTGGGCTAGTCACACTTCTCTCGGTCTCTCAGCCTCTCTCACCTCACAGAGTGTTTGTTGTGGGGAAGGAAGGGAAAGGAGATTGTTAGCCGCTTTGAGACTCCTTAAGGGGAGTGAAAGGTGGGATATCAAGTCCAAACTCCTCCTCCTCCTCTTCCTCCTCTAGATTGCAGCAGCTCCCCTGAAATTTAGCTCATTTATGATTAGCATGGGATGCGGGTGGCGCTGTGGGTTAAACCACAGAGCCTAGGACTTGCCGATCAGAAGGTCGGCAGTTCGAATCCCCGCGACAGGGTGAGCTCCCGTTGCTTGGTCCCTGCTCCTGCCAACCTAGCAGTTCGAAAGCACATCAAAGTGCAAGTAGATAAATAGGTACCACTCCAGCGGGAAGGTAAACGGCGTTTCCGTGTGCTGCTCTGGTTCGCCAGAAGTGGCTTAGTCATGCTGGCCACATGACCTGGAAGCTGTCTGTGGACAAACGCCGGCTCCCTCGGCCTATAGAGCGAGATGAGTGCGCAACCCCAGATTCGGTCATGACTGGACCTAATGGTCAGGGGTCCCTTTACCTTTACCTTCATGATTAGCATGTTCTCTAAGGACAACACAGTTTGTTGGACTTGTGCACTTGAGTGGAATGAATGGTCCACAGACAATGTTTCACCAACATCTATATAGGACTTGGAAATTAATCTCCCAGATGGCAGTACCTTTGAGGTCTCTTCAGGAATTCTTTTGGGCAACCTTGACCCACCGCCATTTTGGTCAGTTCCAGGGACAAGCGCTCTTTCTCTGAGTCAATATTTTGGGTCACCGGCTGCATATTCTTTTCCAGAATTCCTCCTTTTTTGAAGAAATGATAATTAATCATGGGGATCAGTTGGATGCTGTTGGGATGGCTCTAACTTGGAAATTAAACAAGCTATTTATTTACTCCTTTGTTATCAAGGAGTTCTCTGGAATTCCTTCAGCTTGCTTCAGCAGTTCTGTTTTGGTGCTGCCCCCTAGTGGGGAGATTCTTATCATGCCTATACAAAAAGATCTGGAACATATAGGGATGGATAAATTTGGCAGCTTGGATTTCTCATTGTTTTGTTTTTCCTGTCTTAAATTTGTTTTGTCCCACTTCCACATCAGTTTTCGATTAAAAAATTAAATATACATTTCAATGCACATTTCTCCTAATACAGTGGTACCTCGGGTTACATACACTTCAGGTTACAGATTCCGCTAACCCAGAAATAGTGCTTCAGGATGAGAACAGAAATCGTGCTCCGGCGGCGTGGCAGCAGCAGGAGGCCCCATTAGTGGTGCTTCAGGTTAAGAACAGTTTCAGGTTAAGAACGGACCTCTGGAACGAATTAAGTACATAACCTGAGGTACCACTGTATGTACATTTTGGTTTATATAATTTTGCATAAGTGAAGCAATTTTCATGAGTATACAGTTAATGCGTTTCTGCACATTGTTTTCGCAACATTCAGAAAAGTAGGAATGTCAAAGGACAGCTGTGTTTCAGCTCCTATTTTTGGTTCAGGAAGTGCAAATTTAGTAAAGGTGGCAGAGGAATAACTAACCTCCTGATCTAAGCGTCTGGGTTTATAAAGTCACAATCCTAATATTTGATTCATGGTCCTGGAAGGGATTAGAACTAAGAAATGGTGTCCTTCTGCTTAGCTCTGCTTGCTCGGGCTCTTCTGCCTGTTTCTCCTGGCGGTATCCAATGTGCCCTGAAATGGGTTGTTACCCCCTCCAGGTAAGTGGATAAGAAAGGACCTTGTCTGTAGCTTTACAGTCTTTTTTAAAAAAACCTTACAGACATACAAGGGTTGAGAAAGGGAGTAGGGAAGAACTGTGACTGAATTTAAGAAGACTGAAAACATTCACCTGGTCTCTCAGAACTTTGATGTTAGTTAGCTGTATTTAAGTTAGGTTCTTTGGAAGCTGCAATTTAGATTTTTGTGGGCTACCTTGATTTTTTTAAATAGGAGGAAAAGGAAGGAAGGAAGGAAGGAAGGAAGGAAGGAAGGAAGGAAGGAAGGAAGGAAGGAAAGGGATTTTAGTAGTAGTGCACTGGCTACACAATATAGCTAATACATGTCTAAGAGGAGGAGGAGGAAA